>NW_027508833.1:13943333-14609166 GCF_051911475.1 Siphateles boraxobius | reverse complement strand
ACACGATCACGCAGCCTAGAGCTCCTTCCACGAGAAGGCTCTACGCGTCTAAATGGTCGGTGTTCTCCAGATGGTGCACTGACAGAGGTCTGGACCCACGGACATGTGGGGTGGCACATCTGCTCACCTTCCTACAAGAGCTGTTGCATAAGGGAAGCTCCCCATCCACGCTCAAAGTATAAGTGGCGGCCGTGGCAGCGTTCGCAGAATCGACGTACGGCCAGTCACTGGGAAGACATGAGTTGGTCATCCGCTTCCTTAGAGGAGCTAGAAGGATGGACCCGCCGCGCCCCTCGTCGGTTCCTATGTGGGATCTTTCATTGGTCCTCGAGGCCCTGAAAGCCTTTCCATTTGAACCACTAGACTCCGTGGGGTTGAAATATCTATCACTGGAAACCGTCTTTCTGACTGCACTAAAGTGGACTAAAGTGATGGGCATTCCATTCAGAGCGCAAGTTATTTCGCTGTCAGCTCTGCCAGCATCTGACAGCGAAAATGAGGTGAATCTCCTCTGCCCTGTCAGGGCGCTGAGATTTTACATTACGCGCTCCCCTCCTTGTCTCGTTTGGTGGGCGCACAAAGGGTCTCGCCTCCTCGAAACAGAGCCTGTCCAGATGGGTAGTGGACGCTATAACAGCTGCTTACGCGTCAAAAGGTCTGCAATGCCCTCTGGGCATCAGAGCTCATTCCAAGACAGGCGTGGCCTCGTCGTGGGCGTGGTCCAGTGGGATTTCCCTCCATGACATATGTGTAGCGGCGGGCTGGAGCTCTCCGTCTACCTTTGTCAGGTTTTATAACCTAGAAGTTCCTGCCTTGCAGGTTAAACTTTGTCAGTTTGTAGGAGATGTGTATTCTGCCCAGATCTTCCTGCTCAGATCACTCACACGTGTCTTAGCTCTCCTGGTTGAGCTGCACTAGTAGGGTATGTGCCATGTGCCTATACAGTCCGGCGCGCTGCTCTGTATTCCCTATGTGTGCTTATGTACAAGTGATGCCCCGCGTGGCTGGCCACCTTATTTTTTCCACTTATGGGGTTCCCTTGAAAGTTCGGGGTCTCATGGTGGATGCTTGGCGCGCACGGCGTTGACAAAGTGTTCCCGTAGCGTAAGCTAAACTTACGCAATACGAGAGAACCTCTCGTAAGAGAACGATACTCGGTTACTAACGTAACCTCGTTTCTCTCTAGAGAGGGAACGAGTATTGCGTAACCGGCCGTGCTCGCGCCACGAGCGACTTCGCTTCAGTCGGCGAAAAACCAGGAAAGTCAGCCTACAGCCCCTACTTTTATACGCTAAGCCACGCCCATTCTGGCGGGCTGTGACGCTATGAAGGCGGGGGCGCCCTTCATTGGGCGTGACGTCACGCCGGGCTCACTGGTAGGCTGCACCAGTTGCCCGCAGGGCAGCCAATGAGCACGCGAGATGGCCTGCTCTAGGTCTGCTAGCTGCTGCACTGTGTTCACAATGAATACAAAATTAAGGATACTTTTTTGGCTTCAATATCTCGAGAAGATGAATCTTTCCCGTAGCGTAAGCTAAACTTACGCAATACGAGAGAACCTCTCGTAAGAGAACCGAGGTTACGTTAGTAACCGAGTATCGTTTTTTAACATAACAGTGGTATGAAGTGGGGATGCACCGATCCGATACTCAGTATCGGCTCCGATACTGCCATTTTTGCCGGATCGGGTATCGATCAGAAGAGGCCGATCCAAATCCGATATTGTGCGTATACTATTCTGTGTTACTGTTAAACCCCACAAAAGCCACAAAAACATTATAAAGCACCATAAAGTTTCCGTGCACTATATTACAAGTGTTCTGAAGCCATTATATAGCATAATGTGTGATAGAAATGTACATTTAAGTCATTAAATTCAAGATCACGTAAACTTTTCCCTCCGCTGCGGCTGTCAATCATTCTTCATCCAGCATTCAAACAGCGCGTCGCGTTTGGTTACGACAGTCAACTCGATGAAACTCTCTCCAAGATGATTCAATGTTACTATTATTATACTTGATCTGAAGATAAAGGTCTATGGTTTCGCATAAAACAACTTTATCTTGCTGGACTTTATTGCTTTAACTTAATCATGTTACTTTCTACTGGGTGTCTGTCAGATCACAACACTAGAGTCAGAGCACTATAATTGTTCTTCACGCGCACAGTAACTGAAATTTAAAACTGTTAAAAGAAAAGGCTCAACAAACTATTGCATAGATAGATACTGTATAATACACTAGGCATCAATATGTCTTTCGTTTGCGCTTTGAACTTTTCTATGCGGACTCGTTGCGCTGCGACTCTGTCTATCTTCAAGCGCATCATTCTGCGCTCGGGATGCCCATAAGCGCTTTGTGCCGTACTGTATTGCAGCCTTTCATATCATAATGCAGTGACGCAATGAAAGATTATTAATAGCCTTTCTTGTTCTGTTCTATCTATCATATGTTGCAGCCTCATTAAACAGATGTGCTATACATTTAAAACATGTATGAATTGTATAGTAGCCTATTTAAATCATTTTTCTTTTTGATTTTTGTTATCTTGCTTTTCATAAATGTTTTTTACAACAATACAAAAAACAATGTGTAAAGTTTTACCAGATTTAGTGTTACACTTATTGTCTCATTTGTTTTTTCACTAAATGTTCAGATTTTATACAATTATTGTGGACTCATGATTTTTCTAGACTAAATTTTACTGCTGAATTATCCACTAATCTAGTTTATAATAGCATTTTTGTCATAGATTATGATCATATATTTTTTTTTGGATTTGTTTGTCTTTATTCAGTAGATTGTGTTTAACACACAAAAGAGTGATTATCAGTTCAACACACAGAGAGTTATATAAATTCTACTTGATTTAAAAAAAAAACTGCGCTGGTATCGGATCGGCATCGGTAGGTACTCAGAATTTTTGGTATCGGATCGGATTGATTCTGAAAAAGTGGTATCGGTGCATCCCTAGTATGAAGCAGGTCGCGATTGCTAATAAGAGACTGGAATCACACGCGAGTCCTGCGGATATAAAGGAATAAGGACATTTAATTCTACCAAACTACCTGCAAGTGCTGGATTACTACTCACACAGGTCAGTTTATTAGACTAATTAAACTTGTGAGGTAACGCAGCGCTGTTTCACTTGGTCTAACGTTACACTATCACACTAAATAGCATTTAAAGGGGTGGTAAAACACATTTTTTCAAAGGCTTGATTGTGTTTGTGGGGTGCACTGTAACGTGTTCATGCTTCATTTTTAAAAAAGTGCATTATTTTTCATATATATTTTAACTTTATTCTACACTGCTCTGTCCCTCCTTGTTAAAACGGTCTGATGGTTTCCGGGTTCTATGAAGCCAGTCCCTCAAAACTACGCAATGGGCTCAGATTGGTTAGCTGGCCCAGTGTGTTGTGATTCGCTAACCGACTAGTGCACGTCTTCCATTGGCTTTACTGCAGTAGCCAAATCAAACACAGAACCATGTGTAGCATGCCTGTAGATAAACAAGCAATAAACAATACATAAAAGCTCTTATCAAAGAATAATTTACTTAATAATTCCAAGTTCGCTGTTGAGATTTAAAAACAGTTTGTAACATTAGGTTTTTTTCGGATAACGTTCGGATAACGTTTCGGATAAAGCTGGTTTGCAGAGCCAAACAGCGTTGTCATTTGTTTACTTCCTTGCTACAACGTACAATTAACAATACGAACTATTACAGGAAAACATATTGGCGAAAAATAAATCATACTTACTAGGGGTGTAACGATACATGTATTCCTATTGAACCGTTCGGTACGAGGCTTTCGGTTCGGTATTTGGTACGCATTCGAACGAACCGAACGATTCGTTTGACAATTTTTCCTGCTGACCAACATCCACCATCACAAGGTCACGCAACATCAAATGGCAAACGTAATGAAAGTAGAACGAAACTGCGCTACTCATTATTTTGTGCTTCACGGATCGTTTATCAGTTCGGACCATCAACATCAGTGCAGCGCGAACCGATCTTGATCAATTTTGAATTTGCCACTGAAGTAATAACATCGCTGCGAGATCTAGTGAGAAGCATTACAATTTCTCCGTTATTAACGGATCAAACAGCGCTGACGTTGAAACCAGGAGAAACATTGTTCAATGAATGAACTAGTTATAGGTTTTAAGTCCACAGATCAGCAACATTCACCATGGATTTAATGTAGTAATACTACATTGTAGTAACACTTAATGTAGTAACACTAACCATGGAAGTTTGGCAGAAATAGTAAAATGCTTTCAAGTACATCATACATCTTTTTCCAGCACTTCAAAACTCTAATATTATCATATTTAAATGTTATTTTTAATGTGATTACCAAAACATTATTTGTTCATCCTTCAAAGATTACCCCCATTTATAAAACTAAAAGTTTCAAGATGTAGGAAAACTAAAAAATATTTTTTCTTTTAATAAATAGGAAATTTCTCTGGCATTTTTCTTTTTGCTGTATTGTATCGAACCGAAACGTGATACCACTGTATCAAAATGGCCTCGCCCCCCTTATTTCGTATTCTCTGAGGAGGGTTTATTGGGGTTACTGATGTCAGCAACCCTGGAGGAATGTCATGTAGTCCCTATTGAAAGTTATAATGTTATTCTATGTGTTAGTTCGTTTGCTATATAAAACTAGCAGTAAGCTAGATCAACATTAGAATAACATAATGATCATATTCTAACATTTCATCATGTTGAGCTATATAAAATTGATTTGTTTTATGTACATTTGCTCACCTGTCTAATAAAGTATGTGCAAGAGCGGTGTCGCTGTCAAGTCGTGACTCGTGAAGCTCTGTCAAGTCCAAATTAGTCGCGGGCGTGAAGCTCTCAGCATCTCAAAATAGCCACGCCGATATTGATCCTCATTTTAGTTCTCCTTTTTTGTCCCAAAGTCTGCTTGTCATGGTCTATAATGTTTGAACGAAACAAGAACAGCGTGACGCTAAACGTTACGCACTACACAGTTGTCCACGTCTGTCGCCATGGTTATTTCATGGTTATGGCAGTATGAGCGGAAACCGAGGATAGCGTGGATATTGCGTCATTGACAGGCGACATTTTTTCCGGGACGGCCACTTATTTAAAATTGTAATTTCTCTGAAATAAAAAATCTTTGGAGACTTTTGGGATATTATAAGTACACAACTGCAAGAAATATTTCATACTGTGCAAGTGATTTTTGGCTATTTTTGTCACGACGCACACACAGGGAAACAGTAGATCCAGTAGCAGTATATTTATTGAGTAATCCGTACACGTAATCCAGTCCAGGCAAGGGTCAAACACCGTATAAGCAATCCAAGAACAAAACAACAAAAACGAGCAGAAACAAACCTCAGAAGTGTGGGGACATAAAACAACGACTCCGTGACATGGACTGAAACAGACAGGGTATTTATACACAGAACTAAACAATGTAATGGAAAACAGCTGCGTGCAATGATGAGTGATGAGAACAGACAAAGGATCGTGGGAAATGCAGTTCCAGAATGAATGGTGACAGTAAGGGAAAGAGACCTCTAGTGGACACCCGGGGAAAACACAAACCAACACTGTGACAATTTTATTACAAAATTCTTACAAATTGTACCTTTAATATAAGACATAAAGAAGATATGTTTGTTTAAATTGTATTTAGTTTTTGACTACTAAAACTAATAAAATTTGTTTTTGCCTTAATAGTGTGGATAAATAAATAAAAAACTCAATTCAAACTTTTCTACTTGTCTTCGAAAAAAAATGGTTATAAAAAATGTAAATAATTATTCATACCGAACGATATAAAACATTATATTGTGATAAATATTTTAGCTATATTGCACAGCCCTACGCCTTATTATAACGTTATACGCTTCACTCTGACGTTCCGTCATGCCATTGGACTGACTTCATACGTGCTTCACGGCAGTGCGAGTACCCCTTGAAAGGGAACCACCTTACATTGTTAAGACATTTCAGAAGGTTTTTACAGCAACAATTTGCCAGTAAGTTACTGTAATTAAGATTGACAGTACCATAACCGTATTTCAGTTTTACGCCATATGCTGTCAATGACAAATGCAGAAAAGTTAGTTCATGACCTCAAGGCTAGATTATTGTAATGCTCTACTGGGTGGTTGCCCTGCATGCTTAAACAAACTACAGCTGGTCCAAAACGCAGCAGCTAGAGTTCTTACTAGAACCAGGAAGTTTGACCATATTAGCCTGGTTCTCTTAACAATGCCCAATACATAACGCATGCTTCCTCCCTATTAAACATCACATACATTTTTAAAGCTTGCTAAATTCTTACAAAGCAGTAAATCGTTTAGCTCCTCAGTAGTTGATTGAGCTCTAAACGCATTATAGTCCTTCTATTGTGATCTCAAAATTCTGATTGATAATACCTAGAATATCAAAATCAACTGTAGGCGGTAGATCCTTTTCCTATTTAGCACCAAAACTCTGGAACAGTCTTCCAGGCCTTGTTCGGGAAGCAGACACACTCTTTCATTTTAAATCTAGACTAAAAACACATTTCTTTAACCTTGCGTACACATAACACATCATAAGAAGAATGGCATCTACGCTAATATTAGTCTCTCTATTTATCCAGAGGTTTAACGTAGTCAGCCGTAGCTGGTGCATATCCAGATCAGATGGTGGACCTGCACCTAGACACAACCACAACACAGCCCTGAATGTCAGCAGAGATCCTGTCAACTAGACTATCCGCTGTGAAAGCCTCATCAACATGACATGACACCCATCGGCACAGATCCTCAGCAAAGAACACAAGAACAATACAAGTTCCCGCATAAACCTAAAACCAGCTTCAGCTTCACACTGGCATGATGAATCCTATCTTCAAGCAAAAATAAACTGGATGAAATACACTCACCTAAAGGATTATTAGGAACACCATACTAATACTGTGTTTGACCCCCTTTCGCCTTCAGAACTGCCTTAATTCTACATGGCATTGATTTAACAAGGTGCTGGAAGCATTCTTTAGAAATGTTGGCCCATATTGATATGATAGCATCTTGCAGTTGAAGGAGATTTGAGGGATCCACATCCAGGGCACGAAGCTCCCGTTCCACCACATCCCAAAGATGCTCTATTGGGTTGAGATTTGGTGCCTATGGGGGCCATTTTAGTACAGTGAACTAATTGTCATGTTCAAGAAACCAATTTGAAATGATTCGAGCTTTGTGACATGGTGCATTATCCTGCTGGAAGTAGCCATCAGAGGAAGGGTACATGGTGGCCATAAAGGGATGGACAAGGTCAGAAACAATGCTCAGGTAGGTCGTGGCATTTAAACGATGCCCAATTGGCACTAAGGGGCCTAAAGTGTGCCAAGAAAACATCCCCCACACCATTACACCACGACCACCAGCCTGCACATTGGTGCAAGGCATGATGGATCCATGTTCTCATTCCGTTTACGCCAAATTCTGACTCTACCATCTGAATGTCTCAACAGAAATCGAGACTCATCAGACCAGCCAACATTTTTCCAGTCTTCAACTGTCCAATTTTGGTGAGCTCTTGCAAATTGTAGCCTCTTTTTCCTATTTGTAGTGGAGATGAGGGGTACCCGGTGGGGTCTTCTGCTGTTGTAGCCCATCCGCCTCAAGGTTGTGCGTGTTGTGGCTTCACAAATGCTTTGCTGCATACCTCGGTTGTAACGAGTGGTTATTTCAGTCAAAGTTGCTCTTCTATCAGCTTGAATCAGCCGGCCCATTCTCCTCAGACCTCTAGCATCAACAAGGCATTCCACAGGACTGCCGCATACTGGATGTTTTTCCCTTTTCACACCATTCTTTGTAAACCCTAGAAATGGTTGTGCGTGAAAATCCCAGTAACTGAGCAGATTTTGAAATAGACCGGCCCATCTGGCACCAACAACCATGCCACGCTCAAAATTGCTTAAATCACCTTTCTTTCCCATTCTGACATTCAGTTTGGAGTTCAGGAAATTGTCTTGACCAGGACCACACCCCTAAATGCATTGAAGCAACTGCCATGTGATTGGTTGATTAGATAATTGCATTAATGAGAAATTGAACAGGTGCTCCTAATAATCCTTTAGGTGAGTGTATTTGAATACTACCAATCCACAATCTGATTTCTGATTTGTGATGCAGCCTTAATCATAATCCCATTAAATCATGTTAATTTTTTCGCCAGAGGAGAACTGGGCCCCCGACTGAGCCCGGTTTCTCCACTGAAGCTGCTTTGAAACAATCTGTTTTGTATAAAGCACAATATGAATAAAGGTGAATTGACAGTAACTTCATGGTACTGTAATTATGTAATACAGTGCAATTACTGTAAAACAACAGGTTATCAGTACACTACTGTAATTCATTAATTTATTCTAGAATGCTATCCTAAATAAGTACTAATGACATTGAATTCAAACAGACAGAAGTATTACAAAACATACAATTCTTTATTTTAAACATTGAATATATAACACTTAAAAATGCACAGTCTGCCAATGCTGGGACAGTGCATGTTCATAATTTTCGTATGACTTTTTGTGTTATGTTGTATCTTCTGGATTTATTCTCACAAAGAATTGTTAGGCAACAGAGAATTAATGGGGAAAATTATAAGCAGCCAAATACAGCATCTGCAAAACCCAGGTGCTGCTCCAAAACGTAGGCCACCTTTGCTTACCATACACTTTGTTACAGAGAGAAATGTGTTGCCTGAAAAAAATTGACCTTTTGCAATGCTGTTTTGCACTTTCGTAAATCGTAACCAACAACCTTTTTTGCCTTTTCACACAACTTGCATGATTACAGGGGTAGATTATGAAGACTTATGAGACTTAAGACTTACACACAAAAAACACCTTTTTATCATAGTGGATGATTTGTTTGCATCACATAACCAGCTCCTTATATTTGGCTTTTCTGGTGTAGTACCAGGTGTTTGGTAGCTCACCTGGTACTGGTAAAATGGCATGGTTGCTTCAGGAAATGCATTTTTATCTAACATTTGTTTTTTTTAACATTATCGGTTAGGTTTAGGGTCTGGTTTCGTGTAGGTGGTACTAGGGTTGGCACGGTACATGAGAAAACATCCGAACCGTTCGGTTCGCTTGTCTCGGTTTAGTGCGTGTTTGCGTCGCACGGTTCGACGCATGCGCAATGTAACCTCGTGCCTGTGATCTCAGACAGTGTGTTTACTTTTCGCGCAAAATAAGAGATGTGTGGACATTAGACATACATATTAGGCTTGTTCGACTTGAACCGGCACTGCACAGACCGATCGATGAATAACATCAAAGTACCGCGAGAGCAACGGCTCCGTATGCTTTTCAATCACTCTCGCGGTACTTTGATGTCATAAACCGATCGGTCTGTGCAGCCCCGGTTCAAGTCGAACAAGCCTATATACAGTCAAAGTGGAGTATTGAGTGCTGCAGGTCTCGTCACGTATATAAATGGCAAGCTGGAGAGATAAGGAAGGCTAACCGGAGTTGGAGGATGCGCCAGCGTCGTATGGCTAAGTCCGGTGTGTGGGAACATTTTGGAATTCATGTTACCTATGATATTTAAATATATACAGTGACACTAAGTTTAGATACAAACTCCAGTCATATGTTTCCAAATACTGCACTTTAATTTCAAGTAAAAAAAAATGTATCATTGTTGATACTGTTTTTGTGTTGAGGTTGAACTTGTGTTTCACTTTATGGTTATGGGCTTTGCTATTGTTATAGCCTCATTATTGGCAATTATGTGTAACATATTTTGACTTATTTAAAAGATAGTGCTTTAAGAGTTCTTCTCTTTTTCTTTTAAAAGATAAACATTTTGTAAGAGCTACACTGAAGTTAACAGTTTGATAAATGCAAGTTAATTTTAATCTTTGTGTGCTAAAAATGCACATAAGTCCCTGTAGAGATAGTTATACACATTCTCCTTTTTTGCCAAATAAACAAAAGCATTTCATCAATGTCTTCTCTCTTGCTGTATCAAAATGTCACCTAGCTTTCCTCAGAGATGATCTCAATAATGTGCTTAAAGTCAAGTCAAATTCAAGTCAAATTCAAGTCAATTTTGTGCATGATTACATGATATAATTTTTTTTAAATACTAAAAATTGTGTATCCTAAATTGTGGATAATTAAGCTACAGTATAGCCTATATCATATGGTGAAGTACATTTCTGGAGTGTTAAAGATTAAAAGAAAAAATAACAACAAGAACCGTACAGAACTGAAACCGTGACTCTAAAACCGTGATACGAACCGAACCACGGGTT
Organism: Siphateles boraxobius; assembly: GCF_051911475.1. Lineage (NCBI taxonomy): Eukaryota > Metazoa > Chordata > Actinopteri > Cypriniformes > Leuciscidae > Siphateles > Siphateles boraxobius. The sequence continues at coordinate 14,598,853 of NW_027508833.1, read as the reverse complement.
TTGTGAACCGTGCCACCCCTAGGTGGTACGTAATTTTAAATGAATTACCCACTCAACAGACATTTAATTTCCAAACTGCCTCAATACAAACAACAAATCAACATAATAAAGTGTTGCAAGATTCACATTCATCTCTTTCATTTAAAATTGAATGCGCTTTTAGCGCAACTCAATGAAACATTTTGCTTTGATAGTATTGTGAAACGTAATGAACAAGGCACTGTCATATCATTGTGCAGAAATGTTATCACATGCACATATTTCCAATAAGCCAGGGTTGCAAATGAGAAGATTACCCAATTTTTCATCATCAAAGTGCACATCCTCTGGATTATATAAATCATGTTATTGATGAACGATGTTATCATGTGGTTATTTAATGTATAACAACTGATTCTATAGAAAAAATTACAATATCAAGACCAGTACTACAATATATAATATTACTAACACCATGATAAACAGGCATTAATATTGTTGCGACAAACTAATTTTCAGATTACGATACACTGGTGAAAGTGCAGCTCTCACGCTTTTCCACAGCACCCACATCTGAGTTTTTCCTGTAATCTCTGTCTATACACCCTGACATACGCCAATTAAGTTGTCTCCTCTGAGATCGTCACACAGCAGGGATTCCAGTGTGAGATCTCAGCCTCAACACCATCACACACAATCCATCCTCAAAGAAATACATCCATCATCTTCATAAAGAGCACAAAACCACAAATGACTAATTAAAGGAATGTTCCAGTTTAATACAACTTAAGCTGTGTGGATATCCTCTGCGCATAAAATAAACTAATTCAACTACTCTCTCTGTTTGATTCATAATCAGAAATCTTCAACAAGAAATCTGCTTCAGCACTGATACAGAATGAAACTTGCTGAATTTCAAAATTACTCACCAAACAGCGTCTCTGGTCGATGCACATCATATAGGAAAGTTGAACCCCTTTTCTCCTCTAAATCACACAGCACCTGTAAAAGAAATGAGAAACGTCCATCATAAATAAGTAATTATCAGATGATTTTAGAGAGGGTTTCTCAGAGGACACAAGGACACTTAAAGATGGTTTTTAAAGTCACGTCACCATGAACCTGTTTTTAACGACCTCTACAACAATAAGTCAGCTCTCTAGTCATTTGCAGAAAAGCAGCATCAAATTTTATTAAAACATATTAATATAGTGAATAAACACATGGAATATTAATGAAAGAAACAATCTTGAATAGAATTTCAGAAAGAAACATTTGTGCTATAATTTACCACAAAACAAAATACAAATCATTTGAAATTATATTACACCTACATTAAGCCCCAAATTTCAATTACTGTGAAGCAAAAAAAACTTAAGGTATTAATCAAAACCATTATAAAATATGAACAGTTTTAGCAATATATACAACAATACTAACAAAATGTATACTTTAATACATTTTGCAAGGTGTAATACACCTTGCTAGTACCGTGCTGGACCCTCTTTTGCCTTTAGAACTGGCTTCATTTTTTTGTGGCATAGATTCTACAAGGTGCTGGAAACATTCCTCAGAGATGTTGGTCCATATTGACATGACAGCATCACGCAGTTGCTGCAGATTTGTCTGCTGCACATCCATGAAGCGAATCTCCCGTTCCACCACATTCGTAAGATACTCTATTGGATTGAGATCTTTGAATGTGGAGGCCATTTGAGTATAGAAACCAGTTTGAGAAGATTTGAGCTTTGTGACATGGTGTGTTCTCCTGCTGGAAGTAGTCATCAATACGCAGGTAGGCTGTGGCATTTAAACGTTGCTCAATTGAAACTAAGGGGCCAAAAGTGTGCCAACACCATTCCACCACCAATGGAACCAATCTTCTATTGTTCAATTTTGGTGAGCCCATGTGAATTGTGGCCTCAGTTTGCTGTTCTCAGCTGACAGGAGTGGCACCGGTGTGTCTTCTGCTGCTGTAGCCCATCTGCTTCAAGGTTCAACGTGTTCAGCAGTGGCGATTTTTTTAAGACTGCAAGGGAAGCTAGGCTTCCCCTATAATGTCAAAAAATTAATGGTCAAATGTGTACTATTGTGTTAACATTTTATTGACTAAAAATGCGTCAGAACACGTTCATCTCAAAGACGAGTTGGTTCAAAATCAGCTAGATATAGCAGGTCGGCTGACTCGATTTCCTTCTCATTCATTCCCGGAGCATCACAGTGGATTTCCCTGTTGAAGCCGAGCGTCCATTGACTTCAATGGGGCTGCTTTGAACAGATTTTTTCAGTGCTTCGAAACTTGACGGTCATTGGATAAATGTTGCTATTATGTCCTGGGTTGGACGCTGGGCTTCTGCGTGATGATTGGAGGGTCTGTCGAAAGAATGCATCTCCTTTTGATTGACAGCGATTTTGTACAATAAAAAGTTGCTGATGCGGAAGCTATTCGAGCTCAGTCCCATCGCGGATTTTGTGTACTCGAAAGACAAACTGCTGTAACCTATTTCTTGGTATTTGCTTGGTGAAATTGCTAGCCAATTTTAATCATACATTTCACAGTTTAACCTAATTCCCACGTTTCCTCCGTCGATGTCAGGTGCCTTTGTTACATGTGCTTGGTGTTTGGATCACGGCACATCTGTCTAGTTTGGTTTTGGTTTTGTGTCGGAATTTGGACATTCATTCTCCGCGTGTTTGTTTTCTGTTGTGAGCGCACAGGATGAGCTTACGCTCGTTCTCATGCATAACGTTTTGTCTTGTCGTGTGAACGTCCGGTTTCGTGTTTGCTCTGTTCACATGTGTTTTGTGTATCACGCAGTTCGTGTTTACATCGGCCGCATGCTTTCATGTCATGTTTTGTCTTGTGCTGTGTAGCACACAGCTTGTGTTTTACACTAGCTGTGTGCTTTCATGTCATGTTCTGTGTGAACACGTGGCTTATGAGTGTTCTCATTGTTCTTCATGTCTCATTTTGTGTGAGCACTTTGCTTGTGATTTGTTTTACTGGCCATGTGCTTGTGTTTTTTGTCATGTTTGGTGTGAGCACATGGCTTTTCATGTGTTTCCTTGTGCCATGTGCTCTCCTGTCGATTGTGTAGACTCCCATCTTGTTACCTGATTATTGGTTAATTTGCCCTCCTTGTCCTCCCTTGTTACCAGCCTTGTTTGCTCCCTATTTATTCTCCTTGTGCTGGTGGCAGTAATGCACATTAAAAAGTAGTTTGCCAACCACCATTAAAAAAAAATATCAGAAGATGAATTTTGTAGAATGTTTGTATTTTGTTTTATTTAATTATTAAAATAAAGCCCATCAACTCTGCAACTAAGTCCTCACTCCTTTCTCCATCCCCACACCTGACAGTAGAGTTTGAAAAAAAATGAGCTTTGTCCCCTCTAAATATTTGAAATTATTGCACTGCCCTGCTGCACTCCATTACACTGTATGTTGTTAGGATGAAAAATGGTTTAAAAGTTACATTTTTAGTCTGGTCTGCCTCAGTGGTCTAACAGCGCTCGTCAATGTCAAACTGATTGAATTAAAAACAACACTAGATCTCATTTCTCATTACTGTAAATATTATTTATTTTATATATTTTTTACATTTATTTATTTATTTATTTATTTATGGTTTTGTTAGATTATCTCGTCTCATCTGAACTCAGTGTCACAGCGTCTGGTTGTGTTCCCTTGTCTATCACTAGAGGTCCTCGTTGTCACGGTGTCCTTCACATTTGACTTTAATTCCCAGCATTCTGTCTGTCACTGTCACTCATCAGTTCATTGCACTCAGCTGTTCCCCGTAATCATTGTTCCCAGCTGTTCTGTGTTAGTCTTGTTAGATTGTGTGTGTGTATAAATACCCTGTCTGTTTCAGTATTTGTTATGGATTCCTTAGTTTGTGTCACACCACTTCAGGTCTGTGTTGGTTCTAGTTCCTGTTTTGTTTATTGACTTGACGGCTTAATTTGGATTGACCCTTGCATGTTGCCAACGAGTTTGGATTGCCCTTTAATTAAAGAAACTACTGCTCATGGATTATCTGCTTCCCGTGTGGTTTTCGTGACACTCAGTTCAAACACAGACTGCTTCAGATAAGTGTGAAGTGGCTCATTCATGTGCAGAAGTTCTGGTCTGTTTTCGGTGTGAAATCTGGGCTGGATCAACATGTAGACATGCTCAATTAATGTCCTTTCCAAGACAGATCTCAATTTAATTTTTCCAATTCTTCTGCTTGCCTGTGTAGTTGCAATATAGCTGATGGTCTGGCAGCATTTTTAACCATCTAAGTGATTGTTCAAACGTCTAAATAAATAAGCTCATTGTGGAATATGTACATTTGCTCTTGAATACATTATGCTGCTAATGTTTTGTCAAAAAAGCCAAACTCATCTGTGTAATTGGGCTTTTGACTCTAAATATCAGGAGTTAAGTGACATGATTGACAGAGTTAGATGAACAAGCGTTTAATTCCTTAAGAGGCAATTAGTAATGGAGCATAAAGTATTTTTTTTACTACTTTTATGTTTAAATAATCTAGGACATAAACGGACCTGAACGACCTGGCGACCACAAAGGTCTGTCAATCACCATCTGAACTCAGTCAAACACTCACTGCTGAACTGAACTGTCTACAGCATCAATTTTCATCACAGCACCTGACAGACATTAACTAACCAGGTAAATCAGAGCTTATCACCTGGACAAATCAACTAATAGATTTCCACATAATGAATCCGATAAGTACTGCTACACACAATTATATTGTTTTGATTGCTTGCGAGGAAAGAAAGCCTTCAAATCTTCAAATCAACACATTTAAAAACACCAAAAATGATTGACATGCATCACATACATCTATAATTCAATGCCAAGCTGCCCAACCTGAAACTCATCTTTTAAAGACGTCAATCAAAGACTTTGACAAGTAAAAAGAAAAATGTATAGGGCTATTTGTTAAATTATTAAAGTATCAAATCGATGACACTGCATTACATGCATCTACAATTCAATGCCAAACAGCCCAAACTGTCACTCATCATTTAAAGACTTCATTCAAAGACTTTGATAAGCATGGAACACACCAGGAAAGAACTCAATATTCACTCTCTTAGAATCAGCAGATGTCATTTTTCCAGAGGTTTGTATATCTATACAAATAAACCAATAGGGGTGTTGATGGCGCAGTGGATAAGACACATGTCTGTGGTGTGAGAGACCCGGGTTCGAATCCACTGTGAGACACCAATGTGTCCCTGAGCAAGACACTTAACCCCTAGTTGCTCCAGAGGCGTGCGACCTCTGATATATAGCAATTGTAAGTCGCTTTGGATAAAAGTGTCAGCTAAATTAATAAATGTAAATGTAAACTAAATCCGAAACAGAAAGTGAGTGAAGAAAAGACTCCATCCTCCTCAAATCAACACAGATCACGACTTAAACACACTGAAGAAATAAATCTATATGTGCGCTTTAAGGTGAAATTGTATTATATTTCATAACATTTTAAGTTGTATTTACACATTATATTTTTATTTAAATTTGCTTTAAATATTGTACTACGGTCGTCTGTGTTTTGTACTTCATATGAAGCACTTTGGTTTATAGGGGCTATAATAGCCTATAATGTTAAGCATGGATATTTATATCACGTTTATTATTAACTTTGCATATAATATCTATAAGATCTACCTGCTCATCTAAGGTATTTTTTGAAGTCAAATAAAAAACTTCAACAAGTAAATAAGAAAAAAATGCATTTGTAAACACATTATAATCTCAATTACAGTTTTTCTGAATTGTTAAAACACTTAATCCCTTCCTCTGAACCAAATTATCAATAGCCTAAACCAATGTGTCGAATAAATCACTCTTTCTGTAAAACTATTAACAAGGCAGTTGACACTGTTTGCAAATATCAAATATTTCTAATGATGTGGTCAAACCAACTTTAATAATACAAGTCAGTTCAGAGTGCCAAAATTGACTGATTGTTGATACCAACAATGGATGGAAACAATACAAGAGGGAGAGAAGGAAGAGTATGAGTTAGAAGTGGTGGACGAGGAGGAAGATGATGAGGACGAGGAAGAGCGTGTTGTGGAGCATGTTGTCAAGGCTGGATCTGGGACACTAGAAGGTTTTTCCCTTTGCCTGCAGAGATGACATTGCCAGTGATGTGGACAAAGCCCTCGGCTGGACCCAACATGAAGAGATGATGCTGAGGCAGAATAATCTCTCATTGACCTTGATTTTTCAGTTTCACAACTCTTGTGAGTGTATTGTAACATGCTTTTCATTTAGCCTTTTTTGACGATTTTGGCTTTTGCAGTTTGGTTACTGTATTTTTACAGTAGCAAGTGCTGAATATACAGACATTCAATGGGCCTCCTATTCAATAGTCAGTACAATACTATACCTGCAGTATATACTATTGTAAGTTTTACTATACTTGTTTTTACGTAATTGCAAAATTTGTTTACTTTGTTGCAACATTTTATTTCTGTAACATCGTGTTTTTGGATTCTGTGTTCTCCATTTTTTATGAAGTGTCAAATGAATGATCTGTAGTGTTTATAATATTTAATCGCTGTGCATTATCTGAAAGCATTACTTGATTTTGAGCACAGATAGAATGGTTGAGGCGATTGTTTAATTTTGCTAGACGAGTCAGATGTTCTCTGAACGTTTGAAGATATGGTTTTGTTTTTAAGGTTTTGAGAAAGTTGGTGATGGTTTCGAGAAATGTGTTTTAGCAATTCAGAAAAACTGTAACATAAATCCATCAACTCAATGATATTGCAAAATATCAAAACCATCAGCTAGTGACTAAACTGTTTAAATAAATAATTTAGATTCCATGTCACATTAAAACCTTAATATTAACGTGCAAACGATGACAATGACTGTCATGTAATCAGCAGTAACTCATGCATTAACATAAAAACACAGCAAGTCAGAATCTAATATTGAAAGAAACAATTATTAATGCTGTTTCAATGGTTCCACACCTGTAACTGTTCAGAAAAGTGAAAACTGGCGTCTCCAGTGACTCTTTTCTTTAAAATGAGGAGGGCAGAAGCAGCGTTATGAGCAACTGTATATAGATTATATAGCGACTTCATAGGGAAATAAAGCAGCCTTTGCTGGCGTTACATTAGTTTCTCTTCATGAAACACACACATGCAGAAATCACACTCATGTATCGCTTGTTAATTCCAGTAGCAGTAGTTTGTAAAGCCAATATGATGATCTTCTGAACTCCAGCTGTCTTACCTTAGGATGAATCTGCGCGCGTTTGTTTCATTGTATCACAGAATTCCTCACGCTGCTGTCAGTGATGCAGCTCGTGCAGACGTTGATGGGAATGTGATGATGAGGAGGGATGATGATGCTGGGTTATTCAGCGCTTGTTTTGAGAGTACGCGCGCACCGACGGCCTTTGGTACGCGAGCGTGCATGTGTGTGTGTGTGTGTGTCTAACGTCTCTGCTACTCCCCTTTAACGCTATAATTACTAAACACACAGCGCCACCTGTCGAGAGAAAGAAAAGGTGCAGGTGCATCCAGTTACAACAGCAAAGATGAAAGTTCAGTTTGTAATGCATGCCCATTAATTTATTGTAAAAAAAAAACTAAACAGTTATAGGCAATGCTTAGTAAACTATAAAGGTAATACATTAAATGCACTCATTATGAGTAATTAAAGTGTATATATTTATAAATATATGCAGTAATCATTTTTAATCATTCCACTTCTGTTGTCAACAAATGTCTGTGAAACTCTTCATTTTGTCTCGTTGTTGATTTTTTTATGTTCATACAAAAATTTACACATGTCAAGTTTTACACGTTTACACGTTTATTTTTTGCTTGTATTATATAATATATTATATATACTATATAATATATATATAATATATATATATATATATATATATATATATATATATATATAGCCTATATATATAATTATATAATATAATTATTTATTTAAAACATATTTATACATTTATGTTATCAGCATTTAAAAGCTGATTTTTGTATTATTATACTCCTTATATTATTCTTGAAGTCCTGTGCAAATGTAGGATAACTTTTTTCCAGGTTCACGTTGCCATGGGCTTTATAAGAACTGAAGAACTTTAAGAACTGAAACCAGTGACTGTTTTATTGAAACATATCTCTTTCACTTTTTGTTTGTTGATTGTACACTAAATGACAGTGGCAACAGTTTCTTATATCAACAGCATTTAAACTGGCATTTATTGGGTTGACAATAAATTTGTCAAACTGACACGTATTTGAGCAGCAATTAGTAGCCTATATTTGAATTTGCATGTAGCAGATGCTTTTATACAAAGGAACTTGCACTGCATCCAATGTATAGCCTATAGCCTATTTATTGCATTGTTTAATTATGGTTTATACATGCTAGTTTTCATGACAGAATTCAATATATATATATATTTTCATTACTACTGGAGCTGCCAGTTTGCTAAGTTTCAAATGATTACAGTATTAAACAGCACAAACTATGCAAAAGCGGCAGTCCTTCCGGCTCACTCAGTGTCCGAAATCGATCACTTTTCATTCACTCCTTCAAGTGGACTATATTAGTGGAGTAATGTAGGTATTAGTGAGTGAGTGTATATAGAGATTTCTAACGCAGCCACAGAGTGCAAGGGTTTCAAATAATGTGGTCCTTATTGGTCCAGCTGGCTTTTAAATAATTGTTTGTTTCACTCCCGTTCGCAGTTTCCCCTTCTAAATCCATTATTTTTTCTTTTTCTTTCTTTTTATTATTGAAGAAATATCAAAACAAAGAATAGAAATATAATACATTAGCCTACATTTCAAATGCTAGGGGGATGTATAAACAGTATTATAGGAATACTTTAAAGAGTGTATGCTTGTAAAAATTGTAGTTTTGTTTCTTCGAGAGCAATATTGACTAAATATTTTTTCCCCTGAAAATTTGCATTTATAAATGTGAAATTTATCCATCAAAATAAAAAAATTAGTGCGGGGTTGTTTATCTTTGGAGTTACCAATAATACCTGGTAGAACATCTTTCCACAGTAATGTAAAAAAAAATCATCAACATTTCCAACAATGAAATCATGTAGACTGCATTTTATAACAAAATAATAATAATAAGGGCACATAAGGGCAGTGCCAAAATAAATGAACAGCTGTCTCTGGCTTCTGCTTGCAAAAGCTACAACTTTCATCAATATCTTTTTTAAACTTGGTTAAATAATGTATAGCAGGGTAAACGATACTTCTTTACCCTGTTTGTTAAAATGGAGTGGTTTGATGAGAGGGGTGGTACTTTTGCTGTTTAAATAACATACATATTTTAGAAGAAGAAATTGCTCCAAAAACAGTTGCAAATTCCCTTGGTGGTATAGGAATATTATATTTGGACATGAATTCCTTATAAGTAAAAAGAAGGCATCTGAGTTAAATAAATGGCAAAACAATATTAGGCCTATTTTGAAACCACTTTTCAAAGAAAATAGTTTTTTGATTGAAAATAATGTCCTTATTATTCCAGATAACCTATTGGTGTGGTGAAAAGTTGTTTGTAAATTAAACTCCATACTAGAAAAGCTTGAGTGCTTGACGATTAAATTAAATCCATTCATTTTGCAGGATGTTTTGCAACTCAGGTGATACGTCAATCCATACGTTGTCCAGAGCATAGATATAATAAATACATAGACGCCCTATTGGCCACTGGAGCGTACGTCAACGGCGCCGCCATATTGCGGAGGGCAACTTTCCCCTACCTCTCATACCGGGAATAGAGAAAAATGCACTTTTCGTGTGCTGCACAAATCGCCAAACAACTGAAAACAGGTCTCGAGGAATTACCTTTCACAAGCAAGACTGAACATTTGTTTCTGGTTGTATTTGGTCATGATATAATTAGTAATAGTAACGTTCAGAGGAGAAAGGCCGCAAAATTTAAAAATACTACTGTTATTGTGTCACGAAATGTGGTCTTAATAGTTTTTCAGTCGACAATGTAGTTGTTTAAAGCTCAGATCTGTTTATTTAAAAATATAGCACCTATTTAAAAATTGAATCGGACGTTTTCGGAGTGTGAGACACAGGCGATCACCGGTCGCTCAGCGCTCATGTACCCAGCCTGGAACAGCCTTCCCTCGGCTATAAGTTTCATAACTTTATATTTAGGCTATTTAACATTGTATCCTGCTGTGTGTTTGACTGAATCGTTTACTTTATTTCTTGTCTTGTATAGCTTTTTATACCTTTTAGGCTACTTTACTGTTATGATGGCTATTACTGATCAATAAAACTGAAATTTAACAAAAAAGAGACAGGGTTGTGTCATTTTATTTTATATAGCCTATGTAGGAATATTTTAAAATATATAAATTATATTTGCATATTTATACATTATCTTCACTGTATGTAGGCCTACATAAAATAAAATGACAAATCTAATGTCAGTTTAATGATCAATATTATAATGTTTCATATTTTTTTCATATTGTCTATATTATTCTGCAATTGATATTACATTGTATTTGCTGTTCTTATTATTATTGTTATTATAATATTATACCACTTGCGATTATCAATCTATTATAGTTATGCTATCATAGTCACTAACTTATTATTTTTACTGTCTATATACTGTAATTGATATTTCTTATTATATTGCTATTATTATAGTATTATACATAAACTATATGCTATTATCAATATTTGTATGATTGTTTTATTGTACTTATGATATTATATAACTATACTATCCATTACTATTTTATTTGCTGTATACTGTTTGTTTATTTTATTGACTAAACTATTTACTATTACTTCTCACTTTATCTTATATTTACTATTTGAATTTCACTGTAGTTGTACCATATCATATGTAATACCATAAAGGATCCATCCGTTATCTTTGTTATTTCTAAAATCGGGTCAATCACAGAAAATGTTTTTTCGACAATAAGAAAACTTTATTTCATTTAATGTGAACATTAAATTAAATCTTAGTATGGGGGTCTTCACAATTCTTATCCAAGAATAAAAAGCCAAATAGCCTACATGACAAGCCTGAGCTTTGACAATTCCTAATAAATTTTTTTATAAGTCTATCGAGATTTTAAATAACTGGAGATGAAACTTTTTGTACACCACATAAAAACAACTGAAATCGGCTGATAAATGTAAAAAAAAAAAAAAAAATTGTATCCAGAAAAACCGCAGCTCACCCGTTTACTTGTATTTGTTTACAGCGCAGTCTTGCCCTCCGCAAAATGGCGGACGCGTTGACGTATCGCAGCAACGTTCCAAAGCGGCCAATAGGGCGTCTATGTATTTATTATGTCTATGGTCCAGAGCGTGCCACGTCACTGGTCGCATAGCAACCTCTGTACACACAGAAGTATAAAAAAGAAAGGAGTGAATTAAATGTGTGAAGCTAAACGGGTGCTTTGGATAATTAATATTAATAATAATGAAAGACTGATAATTATCATATAAAACAATGGTTAAGCAAACGATTCAAATCTTTGCACGTGTGAAACCGACGAAGAAACCCACCTCGGTGAGTATTTTGTGTTTATGTACTTTGTATTAGACACCTGGGTCAAAGACGAGACGTCACCATTTTGGCGTCGGCATCAAATTAAATTTACAAAAGGGATTTTACATAGGCTACAAAAAATAAAAAATATTAAATGCAAGTAAATAGTCTACTTTCATGTTTCAAATAACTTTTGTGAAAATAAAATGACAAAATATGAGTAAAATAATGCTCCAAAGTGTAAAATTGTCATTCAGCGTAACTTAATGGTCCGTACTTTGATTTTACTTTTACATTTTTAAATAAACGTATAAAATACCATGTTAAAAAAAAATATTTGCTTCCTTCTGGCATGTTCACATAAGTGTTGTCTATTATATTAAAAGGACTATGTGTTGTTGTTTTTTCTTTAAGTATCGAAATAACTAGGGGACTTTTGTCCCGATTATGCAGTTTGTCAGAGGTCATTCACTGTAACAGGATCAGGAAGCAATTTTTAAATTAAATAAACAACCAATACCAACCAATCAAGCAGTCTGTGACATCATCAAAGGGCACCCTGAAGATCTTGTTTATTGCTTTTAAATATTTAATAATTTCACCTTTTCATAGTTGTAACTTTTGTAACAAAAACATTTGTCATTCAGTGATATGCCAAAAAAAGCTTTTATTGTTAGAGTTTTTGAAAAACACGTAGATGTTGTGAATAATTATGATTAACTTTTCTGGTCAAGTTCACTATTTGATATAGGTGGCTAGTTGTTAGCATGTAACATTAGCTTAAGTAGAAGTTTCGTCATTCAGGGTAATGTTTTGTCATTCGGTGTAATGCAAATTGTCTGTTACACCACAGTGTCATCCATTACACTGAATGACAGTGTCACTTAGATAACATTTTTAGCATTTTATTTATATTTCAGATACATGAGATAATGTTTTAATGTATTTTTGTCTTTTTTTATGTGTTACTGATTTATTTTAGATGCCCACAAACAAAGAGAGAGTTACTAGGCACCGGCAGAAAGTTAATGCAGACCCAGTAGCTAGGGCAGCGTTTTTAGTAAGGAGATGAGAAAGGTATTGAGGATTAAAATTTTAAAAATAATAGGGCTGGGTTAAAAATTTCGATTTCTTGATTTTAATCGATTGTCATTTTGAAGAACCAATACTGATTTGTAAATTGATCTTTCTGTCTATGCTGTTTTCAGTTGATTTTAATCAATATCAAATTGATTTGAAATCGAATCAAATCGTGAAATTTGTTTCAAAGCCTAGCCCTAGAGTGTGAAGGCAATAGTGTCTGAACCTGAGCCATTAACCCTGAGGAAGTCAAAACTCACTACAGCACACTGTGAGAAAGTTATCAACTAGGCAGCTCTCTCTCTCTCTCTCTCTCTCTCTCTCTCTCTCTCTCTCTCTCTCTCTCTCTCTCTCTCTCTCTCTCTCTCTCTCTCTCTCTCTCTCTCTCTCTCTCTCTCTCTCTCTCTCTCTCTCTCTCTCTCTCTCTCTCTCTCTCTCTCAATCCTATGTGCATCTTATTTTCTTTCATACGAATACACTCGTAGTTACAAAAAGGCGGTACGAGAGAGAAAAATCAAAACGACCGAAAAAAAGTGCCCACCGATCCTGCCTGGAGTTCAGTCTTTTGGCGGTTCTGATGTACTCTAAGTTCTTGTGGTCGGTCCAGACGATCCTCTAACCAATGTCGCCATTCTTCCAACTCTAACTTGACTGCCAACAACTCCCTGTTACCAATGTCGTAATTGCGTTCGGCTGGGGATAAACGGTGAGAAAAAAACGCGCAAGGATGCATCTTATCGCCTGTGGGAGAACGCTGGGACAGAACTGCTCCTACCCCCACCTCTGACGCATCGACCTCCACTACGAACTGCCGTGAATAGTCAGGGGCAACGAGGATGGGAGCTGAAACAAAGCGGCTCTTGAGGTTAGCAAACACAGCCTCGGCTGTGTCTGACCACCTGAACGGAGTTCCGGGGGAGGTCAAGTCAGTCAGAGGCGCGGCTAGCTGGCTGAAGTTGCGAATGAACCGCCGATAGAAATTGGCGAATCCCAGAAACCTCTGTAGGGCCTTACGGGAATCTGGACTTGGCCATTCTACCACAGCCTTAACCTTGTCAGGGTCCACACGCATTCCCTCAGACGAGATGATGTGTCCTAGAAAAGGAACAGACTGTGCATGAAATTCGCATTTCTCCGCCTTGACAAAAAGCCCATTCTCTAACAACCTCTGAAGCACTTGTCGTACGTGTTGCACGTGTTCCTGGAGAGACGAGGAAAATATCAATATGTCGTCCAGGTAAACATATATGATTTGATCTATCATGTCTCGCAACACGTCATTGACAAGTGCCTGGAAGACTGCTGGGGAGTTGGACAGCCTGAACAGCATGACCAAATATTCAAAGTGACCCCTGGGGGTATTGAACGCAGTCTTCCATTCATCCCCCTCCCTGATGCAGACGAAATGATAAGCATTACGTAAGTCCAATTTCTTGAAGATGGATGCTCCCTGCAACCTCTCGAAGGCTGGAGACATCAACGAAAATGGATAAGTATTCTTTACCGTGATGTTATTCAACCCTTGGTAATCAATACAAGGTCGCAGAGATCCATCCTTCTTCCCCACAAAAAAGAACCCCGCCCCCGCTGGTGAAGAGGAAGGCCGGATGAATTTGGTTGCCAGAGAATCAGAAATATATTTCTCCATAGCCTCCCTTTCTGGAATAGAAAGAGTATAACTTGCCTTTAGGCGGAGACTTACCTGGCATTAACTCTATAGCACAGTCATAGGGATGATGAGGAGGGAGAGAAGCAGCCCTAGACTTACTGAACACTTCCTTCAGGTCATGATACTCCTCAGGCACGTTAGACAGATCCCCTGCTTCCTCCTGAAACACAAAAACAGGCACAGACGGACACGCAGACACAAGACAAGACTTATGACATTCCTTGCTCCACTCCAGTATAGCCTTGTGCTGCCAGTCCACTCGGGGGTTGTGACGGAAGAGCCAGGGGGGACCAAGAACGACAGGTGCCAACGGTGAATCCAGAATATAAAAAAAATAGTCTCGGTGTGATTGCCAGAAGTTATGAGGGTGATATCTTCAGTGGTGAATGAGATGGTGGGAAGTTCTTGGCCATTTAGTGCGTGTACAGCAATCTTCTGAGTGAGTGGTCTGAGTGGAATTTGAAACTTGTGTGCAAACATACTGTCCATGAAATTACCTTCAGCCCCAGAGTCCAGAAGTGCCTGACAATCGTGCTGGTGAGTTGACCATCTTAGTCTTACCGGGAGGAGTGTAGATGTGGATGAGGTCTTCTCGGCGGAGATCCCACCCGATAGTAGCCTCATACTTACTATCGGGCTTGGCCTTTTACCGGGCAGCTGTACGCGAAATGTCCCGAACCTCCACAATATAGGCAAAGGCCCTGGGACCTCCGGCTCTCCCTCTCCTCCCGGGAAAGCCGAGCTCGACCCACCTGCATGGGTTCGTGATCGAAGACGGGGCTGACCACGTCCCGCCGCTGGACCGTTGTCCCTCAATCCCTCCAGGAGGACGGTTGGATGCCACTCGGCCTCCGACTTGCGAAAGTCGCGCATCCACCCGTAGTGCCAGCTCGATGAAACCGTTTAATGACGTGGGTAGGTCCAGGGCGTAGATCTCTCGTTGGACGCGGTCAGCCAACCCGTGCTGGAACATGTCCCACTGCGCCTCCTCGTTCCAATGACATTCGGCCGCCAGGGTTCGGAACTCGATGGAAAAGTCCGAGACCGACCTCTCCCCCTGACGAAGGTCGGCCAGCACCCTGGCAGCCTCTCTCCCCGCGACGGCTCTGTCAAAAACTCGTCTCATCTCTGCGGAGAGAGTTTGGAACGAGGCGCAGCAAGGGTCTTGATTCTCCCACACCGCCGTTCCCCATAACGCCGCCTTTCCGGTCAGTAACGTGATGACAAAAGCCACCTTGGCTTGTTCGCTATGGAACGTTCTGGGCTGTAGTGCGAAATGCATGGAACATCTTATCAGAAGTGCACGACAGTAAGTTGACTCACCCGCATAGGGTTCCGGAACCGGTAGGCGTGGCTCAGATGGCGCGGGGAAATCCGGTGGTGTGGGGGGAACGGCTGGTGTGGGCGGCACAGTGGGTGCACGAAGAAGTTGGACCTGCTGGGTGAGCTCGGACACCTGCGTTACCAAAGCTTGAATCGCACGACCCGTGTCGTTGATGTTCCTCTCGTGAGAGTCCAATCTTATGACGCTGTGGTGGACGAACTCATCCAGCGAGGTAGGTGTCTCTCCTGCTGCTTCCCTGGAACGGTCAGATCGTTCTGTCATGATCGGTAAAGGAGAACAGGAAGCAAATGCAGTACTCAACAATTTAATAAGGAACAGTAAACAGGCTCAGGATAGACACGGGTGTGGACAGGTAACGCAGGGACTTCGATGGTCAGAGTGCGGTGAATCCTCGTGCAGTGAAGTGCCAAGACGAGACGAAACGATCCAACACCAAGACGACAATCCACAGGAACACGATGACGGGAAAACCAGGAACAAGACTCAACACCAACACCCAGGACATCAAACAACGATCTGACAAAGGGAATGAGATGACGGTGAGTATTTAAGCAGTGAGGGAGATTAACAGCAGCTGGTGATGAATGATGATGATCAGCTGGAGCGGATCAAGGAATGACAACACAATCACGCCCACTACACACGTGCTTTCATACCACAACATAAACACGAGACGAGAAGGAAACATTGGATCAGTATACCGTGACACATTTGGTGTAACAGATATATTTATGTAAAAATTAAACAAAATACTTATTCTGAGCTATACTTTTTAAAATATGTAAAACAATATGTGTTCCTACTAAATTTTATTATATTTTAATTGATTTTCAATTCCTTACAAAAACTTCTTGCTGACAAATGGGTAAAACCTAATGGTTTAAAGGGTATTGGCGAAGGATAAAGATTTAAAATGACATATAGTTATAGTATTGGGTGGCTGCACTGTGATCTTTAAATAGAGTCCTATAATATGTTATCAAATTATAGTTTTTCTAAAAATGTCTGATAAGATTTTTTTGCATAAAAATAATGTTACACTGAATGACATTTTAGTGGTCGTCTTCTGTAAAATCACAGTAAAAATGTATGGTAGTATTTTTTTTTCCTCAGAAAAAGATAAATTTAAACAGTACATATTCTAATGTATGTGAAAAAGACTAAACTTAAAGCAGTTTTACACTTTTATTTTTTTTATGCTTGAAACCCCCTTTTCGTCTTTGACCCACCCACAGTAGTCAGTTTTGCACATATAATCTTAACATCTATGCATCAACTATTGTGCAATTCTTATAGCACTTCTATCTGCATATAGCCTAGTCGTGCTATTTACATTTTGATTTCAATAGGCCTATCTATCTAAGTTAGGCTAAACGCATGTGTTTTCTTTTAGAATGTTGGTGCTGCAGTGTCTAATGTCTCATTTCTTATAATTATATACATTGATAAAGTGGTGTAGGATTTACTATAAAAAAATTTACACTCAGAAATTGCTAGTAATTTTTTTATAATTATAAACAAACTGCAAGTACACATTGAAATCACTTGAAATTTTGAAGTAGAAAGACTAAAATGGTATATTTTCTTATAAAACGTACAGCAATATTCATATTAGTCCACTAATATGATTATTAGCCTATATAGTCATTGCCTACAGAAGTAAATAAATAAGAAATTGGTTTCATTCACTTGGATATTATTAAGCTACTTAAAAACAAAAGCATCTGTGAGCACAAACCCTCAAGATCTGTGATCTCTAGATGGCAACTATTTTACATAGCACTTCTGTCTGTTTATGGCCCGTGCTATTTCCATTTTACATAGGGGTGAATTCAGGTTGATTGGGAGCTTCTTCCGAGATGATTTGAACAAATTTTTAGGGGTGTGACGATACACTCATGTCACGGTTCTATATATATATATATATATATATATATATCAATACTGAACTCACGATACAATATTATTGCGATTCTTAAAGACATAGCCTATGGTAAAAGTTTTACAAAAAAAATTACTGTTGATTTAAATGCTAAATTACATTGGGGGTGGAATTGAATAGGCTTGGACTTGATGCTAGTAACCCAATGCACAGAACAATGGTGACACCAGAACAAAAATTTTCAGGATTCTGAAGCTGAAAATACAGAATTATTTTAGACGAATATGCTTGCACTCTGTCACTGACTAGATATATTTACAATTATGTAGGCCACTTTATACTGGTAACATAAGACATTTGACATTATCAGGACCCAAAAATATTCCCCCATTGCATTATTATATTCAACATTATATATAGTAGTTTAATCTAGTACTGACACTAAAACTCAGTAAACTTGAAATTTTTCTCACACATTATGTTTTATTTTGGGTAAACTACATAAATACAGATTGTCACTATCCACGGTACATATTGTTGCATTTTTGTATTGTGATATATTGTGACACGATATATTGTTACACCACTACTGTCTTGATTCCTGTCTTTAATTCCCTTTGGGTGCTTCTCATTTCTTATTTGTGCATCCTCGTTTCCTTTCTGCAAGGAAAGACAACGAGGACGGAGGAATTGAAGGAAAGCTTATTTTTATATTGCAATATTATTGATCTCTCGAGCGTCACTTCAAAGCGTCATCAGCTGTGCTCAAAGGATCTGCCCTTATGTTGTTCAAGTTTGGTTATTTAATAAATAATAAAGATAAAGGAAGATGCCCTGTTGATATGTGTGTAATATATGATTTATTTATACTGCAAAGGTAAAGCATAAATTTAAATTATTGTGATATATGTGAAGGGGGAGGAGAATTTATTTGCGAGTCAGGTTTCTCGACAAGAAAGACTTCCGCATAGGATACACCTGTGCATCCTCACTCATCCTTTGGAAGCTTCCTCACTCCCTATTCCTCGCCTCCTCGTGGTGCAGTTAGTGGAGAATTGAGATGTCCTATAAGATGGCTGAATTCGATTGATTTCCGGGTCACAGGCTAGAGGACGGAGGAGCGAGGAAACCAGGAAGCATCAATTTGAGTATTGAGAAGCACCCCTTGTCTTGTGGACTTATGTTATTTCCTGTTTTGCGCCATGTTTTGTAGTCCTTTGTAGTTTTTCTTGTTGATTAGTTCCTGTTTGTTCTCAGGTCTGTCTTGTTTGCCGATCACCCTTTTTATAATTCAATGTTTCTCATGTTATTTGTCTGGTGTTGTCCTTTGTTGGAAGTTCTTTGATGTTCTCAGTTCTGCTCCCTGGGGCCTATACCATGAAGCCGGTTTAGGTGGCTAGCCAGGAATGTTTTAGCTTAGTTTGCGCCAACCCTGGGTTTTAGGCACCATGAAAGTGGTTTGGCTTTTAGCAGTGTTCATCGCCATAGTAACTTATGCTCCACAGCTAACCTGGTCCAGGGCAGAGGACCAATCAGCTGTGAGCAAAGTGACACATGTCTGATGTGATAGTCACTCTACCTGTTTCTACTCCAAATTAAAGTTCACTACATAGCAAATGATTTTTAAAGACAAAACCGTCTGGCTTTTAGTAATGCTTATTTAGAATAATAATTGTGTATGATATAGATTTTATTTATGTTATTATTACACCCTTAATCGATCACACATGTACAATTTTATTGTATCAATTATTATTACGCAGAGTTTAAATGAATAAATATATAAAGGTAATATAAGTACGCTTTAGAATCAATAGATAAAGCTATAAAATGACTACACGTGAGCTTAAATGTTCAATTCTCTCTATACCTTTATCAACTGTTCAAACTAAATTCACAACTTTAACTTGCACTGGTATAGAAAGACTTTTTTCTTTTAGTTGTCCTCTTTCATAGACAGCTATTTTCTTCTTGCTGTGTAAATTTGTTTAAATTCTTAATATTTTTCAATCTCGTAATATTCTGCAGAAAAGAGAAGTAAATCACGTTGCTTCTCTCACGAGAAATGAATTGCAGTTCCCTTTCGTCCTGGGAACTCCGACGTGTCGTCGGGGGAGTTCCCTGACGAATTGGGATCACGCTAGGGAGACCAATTGCCTTCGAGTGAATTAAAACGAGCCAATGAAAATTGGCATGCAAGATTTGCATTCCGCGACCCGCCTACCAGCGCGGGTATAAAAGGCGGAAGTAAACATTGCGCAATGCTTTTAGCTTCGGAGCCGACCGATTGTGTCCTCTCTGAGTGAGTGAGCTTTAAGATTGTATTTTTCTTACGGCTACGAGTCTGCTGTTTCGGGAGGGAATCTCTCTGTGTTGGTGAGATGGCGTGTCAGCGACCGCGCAGTTTCCTGTCTGCCGGCTGCGTCTATATGCTGTTGATTCAAAAGCTGTTTTCACAGCTGGTAAACGGTTGAGTGCGCACAGCTGCACCTCTCCCGTTCCCCTCTCCCCAGCTTGCAGATAGCAGTGACGTAGCCTCGGCTGCGTCGCTCCGGTCTGCAGCTGGGCCCGGAGGTGCAGAGACCAGCATACGAGGAGTCAGGGCCTCGTTCCTCGTCTCTCCCCCTCCCCTCGCCACCGGGCAGTCCGCAGCAGAACGCCCACGAGCCTTCTCTGCCATCTGCCCCTCGGTGGAAGCAGGTTGGTGTCAGGCGCACCCAGACCCCCGCTCTCGGTCGCTACAACGCCACCAGAGCCGGGTCCCTGTCTTCCAACTCGCTGCCCCTCCGCGGGTACGCCGGTGGTTCGGGTGGGTTCATTGCGACACTATCTGGAAGCCTGGCTAGAGCGCTTCCGGGTCCGTCCCGATGGCTCATCCGCACCGTCCGGTTCGGCTATGCAATTTAGTTTGCAAGCCGGCCTCCCAGGTTCAGGGGCGTCCACTTCACCCGTGTGCGGTCGGTGGACGCCCCTGTCTTGAGGAAAGAGATCGATGTCCTGCTGGCGAAGGACGCGATCGAGCCGGTCCCTCCTGCCGATATGAGGTCTGGGTTTTACAGCCCTTACTTCATTGTACCCAAGAAAGGCGGTGGGTTACGGCCAATCCTGGACCTGCGTATTTTGAATCGGGCCCTGCACAAACTCCCGTTCAAAATGCTTACGCAGAAGCACATTTTCGAATGCATCCGTCCCCAGGATTGGTTTGCAGCGATCGACCTGAAGAATGCGTACTTTCACGTCTCGATTCTCCCTCGACACAGACCTTTTCTTCGGTTTGCTTTCGACGGTCGAGCGTATCAGTACAAGGTCCTACCCTTCGGGCTGGCCCTGTCACCCCGCGTCTTCACGAAAGTCGCGGAGGCGGCCATTGTTCCCATGAGCGAACAAGGCGTTCGCATCCTCAACTACCTCGACGACTGGCTCATTTTAGCTCACTCGCGAGATGTATTTTGCGATCACAGGGACATGGTGCTTCGGCACCTCAGCCGGTTGGGGCTTCAGGTCAACTGGGACAAGAGCAAACTTTGCCCTGTGCAGAGGATCTCTTATCTCGGTATGGAGCTGGACTCGGTCGCCCGGACTGCGCACCTCACAGAGGAACGCGTCCAGTCAGTGCTCACCTGCCTCAGGTCTTTTCGAGGCAGGACAGCGGTTCCACTGAAGCAATTTCAGAGGCTCCTGGGGCATATGGCAGCCGCAGTAACGCCGCTCGGTCTGTTACATATGAGACCGCTTCAGCGCTGGCTTCATGATCGAGTCCCGAGGTGGGCGTGGCACAGCGGCACGTTCCGGGTCAAAGTGACCCCGCACTGCCGCCAAACCTTCTCCCCGTGGTCGGATCCTGTGTTTCTACGGGCCGGAGTGCCCTTAGTCCAGGTTTCCAGGCATGCTGTGGTTTTCACAGATGCCTCTGCCACCGGGTGGGGGGCCACGTACAACGGGCATGCAGTTTCAGGTCTGTGGACGGGGGCCTCAACTGCATTGGCATATCAACTGCCTAGAGTTGCAAGCAGTACGCTTAGCTTTGCGTCGCCTCAGAGGGGTTCTCAGACACCAGCACGTACTGGTCCGTACCGACAGCACTGCGACCGTTGCGTACATCAACCATCAAGGTGGTCTACGCTCCTGTCGTTTGTCGCGACTCGCCTCCCACCTCCTCCTATGGAGTCAGAAGCATCTGAGGTCGTTCGTGCCATTCACATTCCAGGGGAGCTCAACCGTGTGGCAGACGAGCTCTCACGGCTGCCTCCCCTGCCAGGAGAGTGGCGACTCCATCCCCAGTCGGTCCAGCTGATTTGGAGTGTCTTCGGAGTCGCACAGGTAGACCTGTTTGCCTCTCCGGACACGACCCATTGCCAGTGGTTTTACTCCCTGTCCGAAGGGACCCTCGGCACGGACGCCCTGGCTCACAGCTGGCCCCGGGACCTGCGCAAGTATGCGTTTCCCACAGTGAGCCTTCTTGCACAGACTCTGTGCAAGGTCTGGGAGGACGAGGAGCAGGTCCTTCTTGTGGCGCCGTATTGGCCCACCAGAACTTGGTTCACCGAACTCATGCTCCTCGCGACAGCCCCTCCCTGGCCGATTCCTTTGAGGAAGGACCTTCTTCCTCAGAGACGGGGCACTCTATGGCACCCGCGTCCAGACCTCTGGAAACTCCATGTCTGGTCCCTGGACGGGACGCGGAGATTCTAGGTGGTCCGCCCGGCACCAGGTCTGCTACCTCTAGTAAGGAGCTGCTAGTAGACTGGGTGCTCCAGTGGTTTCTATTTGGGCGACACCTAACACGTTCGCTAGGTTCTATAGCCTTCATGTGGAACCTGTTTCCTCCCGAGTTCTGGCTACGGCCAGTGGGTCGAGGGAATAGGTTGTGTCGGCTTGCTGCGCCACTCCGCCTCAAACAGCGGATACGTGCGTTCTTTGCTCCGTATGGCGCCCTACGTTGGTGAGCCTCGTGAGTTCCTCCTTCAATCCTCCGGTGCTGGGCGTGGCGGACCGCCCGGCACCAGGTCTGCTACCTCTAGTAAGGAGCTGCTAGTAGACTGGGTGCTCCAGTGGTTTCTATTTGTGACCCATGAGGCCACGTGCAGTTCAGCCGTGTCTTCCCCTTGACGGACTCGTTCGTCGTCCCTGTTGAGTACGCTCCCACTTCCCTTGGATTGGGACTACCTCAGGGACTGCCATATGTTTCACTATTCCTTCGGGCTAGTACATATGTGTATTCCTGGCCTTCCTCAGTCAGGCTGGGGCTTCCGCAGCGTTCCCTCCTCTCTTGAGGGAACGCTTTCCCAGTGTTATCCAATATCCACTGTGCGGGTCTCGCGGAAAAGCAGTGTGTTTCCCGTGCTAGCTCCCGCAACTTATTTCAAGAAACTGCTGCAGGGAAGCTTTGCCGGGCGCTGGAAGGGGCCAGCACCATGGCATTTTATTAGGGATCCCAATTCGTCAGGGAACTCCCCGACGACACGTCGGAGTTCCCAGGACGAAAGGGAACGTCTCGGTTACGTATGTAACCCTCGTTCCCTGAGTACATGGAACGGAGACGTGTCGTCCCTTCGCCATGTTGCTGTACCTTCGCGGAGGACTGGACACCGTTCGGCTCCTCAGCGAAAAGCATTGCGCAATGTTTACTTCCGCCTTTTATACCCGCGCTGGTAGGCGGGTCGCGGAATGCAAATCTTGCATGCCAATTTTCATTGGCTCGTTTTAATTCACTCGAAGGCAATTGGTCTCCCTAGCGTGATCCCAATTCGTCAGGGAACTCCCCCGACGACACGTCTCCGTTCCCTGTACTCAGGGAACGAGGGTTACATACGTAACCGAGTCGTTTTCCTCTTTCTCAGCATGTGATTGGCTTTTCGCTACTGATGTCACACCTAAACTCCTAAACCCAGGATCAAAGCCTATTTGAGAGAGAAAGTTGATGATCGGCATCATGGTACTAACAAAGCCTGGTTGGATTGGTTTGGTTTTGTCAACTCGAAACTAATCCTGCAACCCTGAGTTTGTTCAACTACCATCATGGTACAGGCCCCTGGTTTTACTCGTGTTTATTTTGGTTGTTATTATTTTATTAAAGTTCTCCTATCACTCATCTCTGAGAGCGCTCGGCGTTACACCTACAAATTATATATTATAGAATTAGATATTGAGGGTTTGTGTTCATGCTACTCTGTTCTTAAGTCTCAATATCGATGTGATTGAAACCAGATTGTCTTTTATTTACTTCTGTAGGCTATGGCTGTTGGGAGTAATGTGTGTGTGTGTGTGTGTGTGTGTGTGTGTGTGTGTGTGTGTGTGTGTGTGTGTGTGTGTGTGTGTGTGTGAATATATATATATATATATATATATATATATATATATATATATATATATATATTAATTTATCTTAGCATGTCTGCAATATGATTAGAATATATAAATCAGAAAATATGTCTGCACCAGCAAGTCTAGATTATGTGTACTCATGCTTAAGCATCCTCTTTGCAGGGGTACTTTGTGGACTGCGAGGAGCAGGGCAGTAGTTTGGAGTTTGTGGTTCCCAGAGACTTGGCGGATGGTTTTATCAACAATAAGAGGGAAAACTACAATTTCAGGTGACGTGTAGAAAAATGAAGGAGAGAGATTTAATTTTAAGGAATTATAGTGTTGATTTCACAAACATGATCTTAATATCCCTGCAAGCTTAATGAAAGTTTTTAGAAACATGAAAGTTGTTCTTTCTCTGAAACTTTCTTTTTATTATTTAATTATTAAAATGATTTGCAAACATCAGTAAGTTTAGTCTACTTCATTTCCATTTATTGTACCAGTTAAACAGTAGGATTGTGAAACATGCAAATTTCTCCAGTTGTCACTGCACTGTATAGCAGAGAGTCGCTATGGTCTGTCATCTGGTCAGGGTAAATCTCAAGTTCACAATTTTAAGTGCCAGCATCAAAGGAAGTTAAAGTCATCTTAAAGACCTCCTCCAATTAAGGCATCGCAAGCAGATTCTCAATTTATCCTATTTCTCTTGAGACATCTCTTTTTTAAGGATGGAGTAACTTTTATTTAAAAAAAAATGAAATAAAGAAATTGCTGGATAAAACTGATGTTTTAAAACATGTTAAATGGATTTAGAGCAGATTAGGCATATATAGTTCCCTTTCAGTTGGTCACGTTCGACGCCACGTTGGACTAACCGACGAATAGGAATCACGCTAGAGAGTCCAATCTACTTCAGGTGTAACTAAACGAGCAAATGCACATTGATAATGCATGTGATGATTGCATCAGCTGCTCCGCCTCGCAGCAGGTGCATCACATCTTCAGCTCTTCGCTTTGGAGCCGAGCTGTTCATTTGTTCCTGTCTCGAATTTACAAGCAGTGTTTTTTAGAGTCAGTTCTTCAAGGAAGAAGCTTTCTCTATTGGTGTCGGTGTGACGGCACTTCAGCGGTGATCGAGCCCTCGTTTATCTGTGTGTGTGTGCGTGCCTTCAGTGAGTGCTAAAAGGCTTTTCTTACAGCTGGTGACGGAATGCTTTTTCAGAGCACTAAAAAGCTGTTATAACAGCTGGCTAGAGCTGCACCTTCAATGAGTTCAACTGACTTTAACGTCAGTGTTGCCGCGGTATTTTCCCCTGTGTGCTTCTGCACCAAGAGAGAGCAGTTCCGCGTGTCTTTTTAAAGATGATTTTCCACACATGTGTTTCTGGATGCGATCATTACCTGGCGCCAGCGGATGGTCACGATCGTTGCCTCGCGTGTCTGGGCACTAAAGATGCTGAGGTGGCTTTCGTGGATGAGTCATGCACCCACTGTGGTGTGTACTCAGCGTGTCCCTTTGGTCCCGCTTGCTCGGTCTCTGCGAGCCTGGCAAGCACTCTCCAGTCCGTCTCACTGGCTAATTCAGACCATCAGGCTCGGCTATGTGATTCAGTTCACCCGCCCACCAACCCCCGAATCGCAAAGTACGTGATCGAGCTGGTCCCTCTAGCCGATATGAAGCTCTTTATCTGTTTCGGAGGCCAGCAGAAGGGAAAGGCTGTCTCCAAGCAGAGGATTGGATAATGGATGCCATCGCCCAGGCTGGAACTGTCCCCGAAACATTACATATGTAGTTTAAGTAAAACTCCACATAACTCCCTGTAGGTAGGATGTGGCTTCCTTTTCCAGTGGAAAGGGCACGCTTTCTCAGTGTTATCCAATAGTCTCACTGAGTGGGTCATGCGGAAATGCAGTGATTGACATTCTCCGTGCAAGCCCTGTCCCATCGACAGCCTAGTAGGCTGGAGGGATCAGGAGGCTTACGCAGTGCGCTGGAAGGGGCAGCAGCTCTGGCGTTTTGGTAGAGATTCCTCTCCTATTAGTTCCCTGAAAGAGGGAAACGAGATGCCACATCCTGTCGCCACAACTGCTGTAGCACCGCTGGGTGGCCATAATTTTTCGCGGATTATATTGCTTTAACGGGGGAAAAAACACGCAAAATTGTGTCAAAATTCCAGTCTTGGTTAGTATACTCGTAAACACAGTCGGTTACATCTTAAATAAGCATAAAACACATGTGACAGTGTGACAGACTGTATATGAAAACAGTAATGGATCCGTGCACCAGTGACAGCAAAAGTGTAAACAGCCATATGTGTCTGTCGTCAAAACAAAAGATAGCTTTAATTGTAAGGAATCAGAATTAATAGCCTATGTATTTAATTTAGTCAGGACTCAGGACTAAAAGACTATCAGTGTTATTTTACATTTGATTACTTTATTCAGTTTCTGTAGTATTTCTGAATACTAGTGTTAGACCTACCCAAAAACTCTTCTCTTTATTTCTCTTTATTTGCATCTTTATTATTTTGTATGAATGTTTGCTACTTTTTCAATGTAATTTGAAGATTGAAATCAAGCCCTATTGTAAAAATGCAATGAGTGAGCAAACATTTAGGTGAGATAAATGTAATAAAAATTGTCTACATTAACATAATAAATATCACTAAAATATCACGCAAATATTCTTGAAATATTGTGATATAATTTTGTGGCTATATCGCTATATATATTATCCACCCCTACTGTGAACATACTTGAAAATACTTTAAAAACAAAATTTTGATTTATTCATTTTTAAACAATCCATTTCCACTACCACATTTCCCATTTTTTAGGTTTCACAAGGTTTTTGACCAAACAGCTAATCAAGAGGAAATCTTTGAGACCATTGCAAAGCCTGTTGCTGATAAGTGAGTTGACTTTTTTTTATTCTCTGAAAAGTTGATGAAGCATTGCTTTTAAAGCATAACAATTCACAAACATGTTTTTAAATGAGAAAACAATAGATATGTATACTATCAAAAACAATTTATAAAAAGTTTTTGGACACAAATGTGATGAAACATGCCAGTAGTTAAGGTACTGAACTACATCTTTAGGACACCTATGTACATCTAGTAAAAATAACTTGTGACTAAAGTAAGGATCACTGACATGTATGTTGTTATCTATACAATAAAGCTTGTATGTGTGGCTTGAGTGTTAAACTATCTTTTTGAGGCAATTTAAGATACTGACATAAAATCATTTAGAGGCCCGGATATACTTCAGCTGTCTAGTGAGACCTACAAAGTTAGAACTTTAGAAATTTAGAAATCATCTGCACTGTAAAATCATGATATCATTTCAGGTTAGAACATCCTCCATTTCCCTCAGTAAACATAGGGTCTAATCTCTCTGATGTCGCACATAAACTTTAATTTTAAGCTTCCTTTTAAGTTAAAACCCATTCCACAATGAACTCTGAGGTATGATAGTTGTTTGGCCTGAATGTGGACCACACAGTGACAGGATGTGAGTTGAGATGAAAATGATTAATGAAGCTAAGCTGTTATAGCTGTTACATGTCTTGTTCCCTTACCACTGAACAGAGTCAATTCTACGCGGACGCAAGCGCTGTGATTGGTCTGCTAGAACCCCTCCCTCGGGTTTCACATGCTCCCTTTGCATGTGTAATTACGCGTCAATGCGGACAACGACGCAGAAGTATAAATGAAAACCAACGCGTTGCCTACGGCATAGAGGCCCCGGCGTAGGTCTGACGCAAAAGTATAAATCAGCCTTAAGGCGCTATCTAAGGGTGCACCTTTGCAAGATGTTTGTGCTGCAGCAGGCTGGTCCTCCCCACACAGAAGATGTCATAAGGTTTTACAGGAAACTTTTCGATGTAAATTTACAGTAAAATACTGGCAGCTGGTTTGCCAGTCACTTACTGTATTTTTACAGGACTACTACTGTAAACAACATTTACAGTATAGTACTGTTATTACCAAATACAGTATCCTGCAGTAATATGTATTTTACAATATTAGACTGTTTTTTCTACAGAAATTCATTGCATTTACAGGGCAACTGTACATACAGTAGTTAAACTGTACATAGATTGCCTTTGTCATAAAAAAAATTAAAAATATCATACTTTTGTTATTTGTTTTGGCAAAAGAAATGAAAAACAACATGCTCTGACTTTTAAAACGTATTTTTAAGGAAAAAAACAGAAAATTACCTGAAATGTCAATATTTAAGAACCTTTAGGCCGTGTGTCGACCAAATCGTTTTTTCACGCACTTGGTGTAAAATTCTAATTGTTTTCAATGGGAGCGCCGCGTTCTTAGAACGCCACGAGCATAACGAGGCGCTGAGCGTGTATTTAACGCTCAAGCGCTGACCGTTCGGCGTTTTTTACTGGTCGCCGAGAGTTGAAAATTTTTCAACTTTGGGTAAAACGCTGCGCTCATCACTGTCACTTTTTACACAGCCGTCCAATCACAGTGGAGGAGGGGCGGAACTTATACCACACCGACCAACTGTCACAACATTCTTTCTGAACAACGGCATCAACCAGCAGAGCTAACCGAACAAAATAGATGAAAAATAAATTTTTAGTATGCAACAAATTATCTATGAAATCAGTTACAAGTAAACTGTGCTGCGGATATTCACTGCTTGTTTTCAGCTGGCTAAAAACGCTTTGGTGGACACACAGCCTTAAAGTGCAGTTAACAGTTCCCTTAGTCGATGTGTCGACTGATTGGGATCACTCTTAGGGAGCCCGTCATCTTCGAGTACTGTTAAAATGAGCCAATGCGGGTATAAATACGGAAGTAGATGCACGCACTAGTTGTCTTTCGCTTCGGAGCCTGATGAGTTTGGAGAACAACTGACAAGAGATCAGAGACCATTCCTCCATACAGAATCTCTCCAGATCCTTCAGTTTCCCAGGTCCATGTTGTTGCTTGTCCTCTTCAGTTCAGCATTTTCTATAGGGTTTAGGTCAGGGGACTTGGATGGCTATTGCAGAAGCTTCATTTTGTGCTCAGTGACCCATTTTTATGTTGATTTTGATGTTTGCTTTGGATCATTGTCCTGATGGAAGATACAACCACGGCCCATGGATAGATTTGAGGGATAGATTTCTAGCAGAAGTGGTCAGGTTTTGATTTTTTTATCTGTTGGTATTTGATATAATCCAGGATGTCTAGGACCTCCAGCAAAAAAATAGGCCCAACAACATTAAAGATCCAGCAGTATAACCGTGGGCATGGGGTACCTTTTTATCCCTTTGTGCACCAAAGCCACCTGGTGGGTTTACTGCAAAATGCAAAATCTTTATTTATTTTTTATTTATTTTATTTTTCATATGACCATAGAAGCTGGTACGATTTGTAACATCTTTAGTTGATTGGAAGTTGGAAATGGGGAATTTTCAATGCTTTAGCTATTTTCTATTTTCTGCCACTTTCTATTTTGTGAAGCTCAACAGTCAAAACCAAACAAGAGTACGTATTTTTATTCATGTATTCATGTAAATAGGTATGTATTTTTATTCATCTAGGAGACCGCTATCTACATCCAATCCCATCACCTTTTTTAATCAAAAGCTTTCAATCGTATCCACGTATAAGTATCTGGGAGTCTCTCTTGACTCACATCTTACTTATCGTGACCATGTCCAAATCTTAACCAGAAAGTTAAACCAAAAGTTATTTGTTTATAGTAAAATTAGACCATATTTGTTGCTTTCTGTTTCTAAAACATATCTTCATGCCATCATTATGTCCACTCTGTCGTTTTGTTTACCTGTTTGGTCACTCACAACAAATGAGATCCTTGAACCTGTAACAAGACTCTATAGGTGTTTCTCAATGTCAAGGAAGGATCCTCGGAAGCCGTTATTTCGAGGATGCTACGTCATCGACATCCGTCGAAGGACTGTTCCAATGTCGAGGATCCTCAGAATTTCAACCAAGGACTGAGTCCTCCGTTCGAAAAATATCCCATACACAGGAAAGGATGCATATGTGTAGCCTTCGCGCTCTCAAATCACCCACAATCCTATGCGCCAGCTTTGCTATCTTGTTCAAAAAATAAAAGATGTCAGACGTTAGCGGAGTCGGAGCAATAACGGGGCACTATGCTTGTACATGTAAGTTACCATACATTTGTTATAACCGTTGTACATATAAGTAAAGTTTAACGTTTAAGTGCCAGTACAAATTACTACCGTATTGATATTACAAATTATACAAATATATACAAATTACGTTATTGATGGCTAACTGAACCGGACCTTTCATTTAGCTTGGTTGCCATCACCGGCATTTCTTTTATAAATAACTAGTTAAGTTGTACAAAGTAGCTTTGCTAGCCTGTTCCATTTACGTGTTCTCCGAATGCTAAAGAGGAGCCTCGCCTAGACTCTGAAGGAAATGACTTGGAAGGATCAATCCTGCCAAGGAAGTATCCTTGACATTGAGAAACGGCTTATAATAGAGCCTATAAGATCCACAACAGGCTTCCAGGCTGGACCCACTGTATTGCATCTTTTTGTAATGCCTTGACATTTCAGAACTATAAAATAAGCCATGGGATAAACTTGTATTATCAAATCTTAAATGGACACACTTCAGCAGCATTGACTGCGTTGGTTCCAAAACTCAGCTCAAGGCTCGAGCGTACTACGAGATCTGTTACAAATGGACCTTTGCCTATACCGGCTTTTAGGAACTGCTATGGACAGAGATCTATTTTTCATGTGCTCACTAAAGCCTGAAATGAGACTCCACAGCACATCAGAACTATAACACCAATAAGACTATTTAAAATAACATTTACTCGCCATCTAATGGATAGGTATCTGTGACCAATGAGATGGCTTCATGGCCTCCCTCTGATGCTTATTCTCTTGGTTTGTGTATTTGTTGCTGTTTTGTCTAGGAGTTGTGTTGTGTATGAGGTGTTTATGTTCTGCAGAACAGGAACCTGCTGAAAATCAGTTTTATACTGAGTCAGGCCCGATTGTCTTTAATCTTTTTCTGTTTAAAAATATAAAAATAAAAAAATAAATGTAAAAAAAAGTAATTTCCTGCACATCAGATTTATATTGTTTGGTTTTACTCATTGTGATGAATTATTTTGGCCTTTTTTCATATTTATAATTAATCATATTTACAGGAGTATAAACTCCTGTGAAACAAAAAGTCATGGCTGGACAATTTCATGTCCCTAGTCACCCTGTGCTAAAATGTAAATAGATATAATTTACTTAATTAAAAAATTCTAGGGGTGCCAATAATTGTGGCCAACGTGTTTTGGAGAAAAACATTTATTTCATAAAGAGATTTTTCCCACATTATGAAAGGTTCGATTTTTTTTATTTTATTTTTTTTAAATAAAATATCAAAAGGAATAACAATGCATATTTATTTTTACAGCCTTCTTTGTTCATATCTACCAAGGGTGCTAATAATTCTGACCACAACTGTATATTGTTGTACTGTAAAAAAAAATAAAAAAAATTCTAGTTTAAATAAATGCTATTCTTTTTTTTACTTTTTTAAAACTTTTTATTCACCAAAGAACCTAAAAAAGTATCACAGCTTATATCACAGTCAAAGATTCCAACATTGATAATAAATCAACATATTATAATGATTTTTGAAGGATCATGTGACACTGAAGACTGGAGTAATGGCTGATGAAAATTCAGCTTTGCATCACAGAAATAAATTATATTTTAAAGTATATTAAAATAAAATAAACACTATTTAAAATTTTTATAATATTTCACAATACTACATTTTTTTCCGTATTTTTGAATAAATAAATGCAGGCTTGATAAGCATAAGAGGTTTTTTGAAAAACATTAAAAATAGTAGTGTTTCCAATCTTTTGACTAGTACTGTGTGTATACGATTTACATATTACTGTTTCCAATGCAGGTTGTAAGAATAATGTATAGTAACTTTTGCCTATAACATGAAACATCAATGTTACTGCGTAAAGCATTGACAAAAGAGTAAACCGTTTGCTCAGGACTAAACAAAAGTGTGAAAAGTTTCATGTTCCAAGGTCAAACCATTAGTGAAATAGCAGACACGCAAATAAAAAGCTCCAGAAAAGACTGACTTGCCATATACTCAGACAAACAATCGTTTATCCATCTTCTCACGCTTCAGTTTCCACTGACGCTTGAAAAGCGAACCGAAATTAGGCCTAAAATTATGCCTACACACAAATTTGCTCAAAACATATTTTAATTATCTCGTTAAACCCTGAATAGTAGTCATAAAATATGCATTGGGAGTGAAGTGAAAATGTGTGTGCTTGACCCAGAAACTTGAAACTTGTAAACTCAACCTCAGGCTTACAAGTCCTTTTGGGTTGATTCACTTTTATTGCTCACAAGGTCTGTCCTAGGGCAACATTCACAGTCTTCTTTGGCAGGCATCTTTACAGTACGGTTGCATGGGTACCAGCCTTCCCATAGCTTCAACAACATGATGGAGCATTCAGTTCCCTTGTAAATGGAACATCTCTGGGTTTTGTACGTAATCTAACTTGTAATGTAATTTGCTCCCATGGTTCTGGTGCTTATTGACCCAAGGAAAAATTTACTTTTTGGTATTCTATTCCCTACAGTAGATATGACTCATGGTCATATGATCTTTCCACCAAAGTACTGTGTAATTTTACCCAAAAATAATGGCATGCATGCCCAAAACACAAAGATTATTCAGATCCCATCATTTTAAGGTCAAAGCATGAGGGGTGTACATTGTTGGAGTACAGTAATGGAAGTAGTAAACTCTGGTATTATCACTCTGTTTTGTTGTTGAAAACAAAAAAGCATGACGTTTGCAAAATGTTTTGGGGTTTAAATGTAACAGTGTTCAGAATCACTGCAAAAATGTCCTTAACCAGCAAATAATATTGGCCACACTACACTCCAGTATTCTAGTTCTCTGTGACAACAATATTTCCTGTTCATTTTTTTTCATAAATACGTTAAAGTCGCAAAATGCTTTATGAGCCAAAGCATTTCAGAAAAAATATTGAAACATGAAAAACATGATTTTTTTAATTACACAATTGATTAAAAAAATATTTCATAAAGGATTCAAATGTAATTGTGATGAATAGGTACATATGCAAATTTAAAACTATTTAAAGAGCTCTTTTGTATTACACATATTCATAGTTAAACATAACACACAAATATTACAGTTAACAATAGTTTCCTGAGAATGTCACAGCTTTAAAAAGTTTTGTAGCTATTTTTAGAAACCTGTCATGAGAACCTTGCATTTTTTGATAGTGTGCTGGCAGGTTATAATGGCACCATCTTTGCCTATGGCCAGACCGGAAGTGGGAAGACCTTTACAATCACTGGAGGTGCAGAGCATTATAATGACAGAGGGATCATTCCTAGAACTCTTTCTTACCTTTATCATCATATCAGCAAGGTCAGTACGAATTTGCATATGTCATTCTGGAACCATGGATTTAAATGGTGAAGGCTGGCAAATATTTACGCAAAGCATTCTGTTATTCCAACTGGTAGTAATATTTTAGTTTTTAGTTTATAATTGGTCTGTTTTGATGTAATTATTAAAATAGTTGTATATCTGTTTGCAGGACAGCAGTATGGTCTATACAACCCACATTTCTTACCTGGAAATCTACAATGAGGCCGGCTATGATCTGCTGAATCCCCAACATGAAGCATCTCGTCTGGAGGACTTACCGTCAGTCTCTGTTTTTGACCTTTGTTCATTTTCAATTCTCATAATTGTAGATTAACTTAACACTTCATTATATCAGTTCTGATCTATCATGATATGGTTCAAACTACTTTGAAAATAGACATTGCCCACTTCTGAGCACACAAGCTGAACTTAGATTAATGACACTTTAAATCCACTGTCACTGTTACTAGCAGTATTGCTTCTCACTTTTTCTCTCTCTTTTTGCTGTTACCTCTCTGTTTATTCATCCATATCTTTGTTCATATTTCTGTGAAGAAGAAAAGAAAAGATGTTAACAGTATAAATTAAAACGTCCAAACGGCTAACTGAGCAATTTTTTATTGATTTCATGTTAGTGTCAAAAAGAAAAGAAAAAGTTCAAATATATTGATTGATTTGGTATTCATCTCTGATTTGTTTTTGTCTTCATTGATTAACAGACATTGAATCCCTTGTGTCTTGATTTTTTTTCATTGCATTGTCTTTGCTTACTTTTTCATGTTGTTTAGTTTATCACTTAGCCTCATGTGAGCTCTTGTGAGCTCATGTGAGCAAACAGTTTGTGAATAGGCTACTACAAATGATGGTCGTGAATAAGATATAATATTCAGATATTTTTAAAGCACAACCCTCTAATGTCAGAATGTTTATTTTGGGGAGTGGCCACTCAGTGTGCAGTGTGAGCCAGAGTGGCCAGGGACTAGAGCGGCAAAAGCCAATGTGTGCTTCTTTTACTGATATATTTAACGATATATTTTGCATTTCTAATCCAAACAACGTCAAACTCGGCACTGCACTTACTTGTGCCAGTAGCAAAACACCTGTCAAGTTTGAAATGCATCGGACTAACGGTTCGAGAGATATGCAAATAACAGATATGCCCGTTCAAAATCAGTTTTTGTTCGTGTTTTTAGTAATTGTTGGTTTTGGTGTGTTTGAGTGCTTATTGTTACAATTACACAGTAAAAGTTCAGTGACATTTTATTTGTGCATGGTAGAAAGCAAATACTGATACTGACATAATGACATACAATAAATATGGAAAATTGAACTACAGGGTTGCAAAACAATTTAAAATGGTGATATTAGGTGACATGTATTTGGGTATCTGTGTACAGGTAGCAGGAGTTTAGATTAGATTAGATTTACATTAGTGTCAACTTTGTTGTTATTGTGCAGATTACAATTATAGAGACAACTAGAAAAAAAAGTTTGATGAGACAAACTTTAAGTTGGGTTGAAAAAGCCAGAACAGAGAGTTTGATGAAGTTTAAAATAGTTTGAAGTTTAAAGTAATTTGAAGTTTGATAGATGGATTAGTTAGAGAGAAAGAAAGAATCGTTAGAAAGAAAAGAAAGATTAGTTAGATAGATAGAAAGATTAGTTAGAAAAAAAGAAAGATTAGTTAGAAAGAATGAAAGAAAGAATGATTAGTTAGAAAGAAAGAAAGATTAGCTAGAAAGAATGAAAGAAAGAATGAAAGAAAGAAAGATTAGTTAGAAAAAAGAAATTAGTAAAAGAAGAAAGATAAGAAAGATTAGTTAGAAAGAAAGAAAGAAAGATTAGAAAGAAGAAATGAAGTAGAAAGAAAGATTAGTAAGGATGAAAGAAACAAAGATGAGGTCGAAAAAAGAAAGACTAGGTAGAAAGAAGGATTGATTTCCATTACACGAGAGTAGATGTTAAAACTTCATGCTGATTTGTACTCGGCTTTCGCCAAGATAATCACCAACTAAGACGTAGCTTTACAGTAACCTATGCTTCTCCATTCATTTACGCTTCTTTCCATCTGGTGACGTGAATCTTCTGTCTGGTGTTAATACAGTGTATTGCGCGTCAGCACACACAACGGCTGCAACCACAGTGCGGTCCCCCATAACAACCCTCTGGATTGAGCGGAGTAGGGAACATCTCTAGGGTCTTCAAGTGGGCACCTTCCGTCCTCAGTGTTTCGTCGACTAGCCCACGACACCTCAAGAGGGCTCGACAGTGACTCTGGCGTCCCAGAGTCACCCCCCTCCGTCCCCCACTCAACTCAGCCCAGCTTACTGACCTCTACTTCCCTCTTGCTGCTGAGACCTAACCACAATCTCACAATCTCTCCGCAACCCAACCATACGCGCCAACCCGTTTGACTAAGGCTGTCGAGCCCCACTGGTGCGTTAATATGCAGTTTCAGTGGCAACGGTTCCGTATGGCATACCACCTACCACAAAACACAATATCTGCCCAACCACCCGTCATTCACGCAATATACACAGGAACGTAATGACTGTAAATACTATACAACCTATACAAATAAACCAACAGTTGCTGCTGAGACCTAACCACAATCTCACCGCAACCCAACCATACGCGCCAACCCGTTTGACTAAGGCTGTCGAGCCTCACTGGTGCGTTAATATGCAGTTTCAGTGGCAACGGTTCCGTATGGCATACCACCTACCACAAAACACAATATCTGCCCAACCACCCGTCATTCACGCAATATATACAGGAACGTAATGACTGTAAATACTATACAACCTATACAAATAAACCAACAGTTGCTGCTGAGACCTAACCACAATCTCACAATCTCTCCGCAACCCAACCATACGCGCCAACCCGTTTGACTAAGGCTGTCGAGCCCCACTGGTGCGTTAATATGCAGTTTCAGTGGCAACGGTTCTGTATGGCATACCACCTACCGCAAAACACCATATCTGCCCAACCACCCGTCATTCATGCAATATACACAGGAACGTAATGACTGTAAATACTATACAACCTATACAAATAAACCAACAGACCTTTCAAGTTTTCAAGAATTCTACGAAACCGTAGCATGGCGGCCTGTACACAGCCAGCTAGAATCTTTCCGTCTCAACCACAGCCAGTTGCTGTTCCTTTCTGCTGCTTCAGATAAGTTCTTTACTGTACGACGCAACTCTTGGCCACTGAATCCGTCGTCTCTGAGGAACCGGGTTGTAGAGTGTGCCACAAAACCACGACAACCCACTTCCACTGGATAAACCTGGACTCTCCATCCTCGCTGTTCTGCTTCAGTGGCCAGATGAGCATACCGCAGTTTCTTCCTCTCATATGCCTCATCTACCGCATCCTCCCATGGCACTGTTAACTCTATCAGTTGAACAATGCGTGCTGATCCAGACCACAAAACAATATCTGGTCGTAGGTTAGTGGTGGCAATCTCAGGTGGAAAAATAAGCCGTTGATCAAGATCAACCAGCATCTTCCAGTCCCTAGCAGCTTCCAGTTGTCCTGGGCGAGAATTGGTGTTAGCACCTTTTCTTGGTGGTTGCTCGCCTGGGCGGAGGAATATTGTCTTCTGCGTGTAATGTTTTGCTAGAACAGGCGGCAATTTATTGGTCATACTACGCTTGCCTTCCAAGAAAGATAGATAGAAAGAAAGATTAGTTAGAAAGAAAGAAAGAAAGATAGATAGAAAGAAAGAAACATTAGTTAGAAAGAAAGAAACATTAGTTAGAAAGAAAGATAGAAAGATATATAGAAAGAAAGAACGAAAGATTAGTTAGAAAGAAAGAATGAAAGAAAGATAGATAGAAATAAAGAAACATTAGTTAGAAAGAAAGATAGATAGAAAGAAAAAAAGTTTAGTCAGAAAGAATGAAAGATAGATAGAAAGAAAAAAAACATTAGTTAGAAAGAAAGATAGATAGATAGATGGAAAGAAAGATTAGTTAGAAAGACAGAAAGAGATTAATTAAAAAGAAGATAGATTAGTTAGAAAGAAAAAGATGAATTCAAAATAAAGAAGATTAGTAAGAAAGAAAAAATAAAGAAGATAGATTAGTTAGAAATAATGAACGAGAGAAAGATTAGAAAGAAAGAAGAAAGATTACTTAGAAAAAAAGAAAGATTAGTTAAAGAAGAAAGAT
The DNA here is from genome assembly GCF_051911475.1 of Siphateles boraxobius. Taxonomy (NCBI): domain Eukaryota; kingdom Metazoa; phylum Chordata; class Actinopteri; order Cypriniformes; family Leuciscidae; genus Siphateles; species Siphateles boraxobius. Next base: position 14,561,378 of record NW_027508833.1, on the reverse strand, counting down.
TAGTTAGAAAGAAAGAAAGACTAGAAAGAAGAGAGACGAAAGATTAGTTAGAAAGAAAGACAGATAGAAAGAAATATTAGAAAGGATGAAAGAAAGAAAGAAAAAAGAAAGAAAGATTAGTAAGAAAGAAAGAAAGATGAAGTAGAAAAAATATAAAGATTAGGTAGAAAGAAAGAGATTAATTAGAAAAAAGATAGATAGAAAGAAAGATTAGTTAGAAAGAAAGAATGAAAGAGATTAATAAAAAAGAAAGATAGATTAGTTCAAATGAAAGAGATTAATTAAAAAGAAAGAAAGTTTAGTTAGAAAGAAAGAACGATTAGTAAGAAAGAAAAAAGAAAGAAGATGGATTAGTTAGAAAGAAAGAAAGAGATTTGTTAGAAAGAAAGAAAGGTAAGTTAGAAAGAAAGATTAGTTAGAAAGAAAGAAAGATAGATTTGTTAGAAAGAAAGAAAGATTAGTTAGAAAGAAATATTAGTTAGAAAAAAAGAAAGATTAGTAAGAAAGAAAAAAGAAAGAAGATAGATTAGTTAGAAAGAAAGGTAGAAAGAAAGAAAGATAAAAGATAAATAGATTAGTTAGAAAGAAAGATGGATTAGTTAGAAAGAAAGATAGATGGATTTGTTATAAAGAAAGAAAAATACATGGATTTCTTAGAAAGAAAGAAAGAAAGAAAGAAAGAAATAAAGAAAGATGGATTAGTTAGAAATAAAGATTAGTTAGAATGCAAGAAAGATATATTAGCTAGAAAGAAAGATAGATTAGAAAGATTAGATTAGAAGAAAGAAATTGAGAGAGATTGGTTAGAAAGAAAGAAAGAAAGATTAAATAGAAAGAAAGAGAGAAAGAGTAGTTAGAAAGAAAAAAGATTAGTTAGAAAGAAAGAAAGAAAGAAAGAAAGAAAGAAAGAAAGAAAGAAGAAAAATATTAGTTAGAAAGAAAGATAGATAGGTTAGAAAGAAAGAAATATTAGGTAGAAAGAAAGAGAGAGAAAGAAAGAAAGGATTAGTTAGAAAGAAAGAAAGGTGGATTAGTTAGAAAGAAAGATGGATTTGTTAGAAAGAAAGATGGATTAGTTAGAAAGAAAGAAAGAAAGAAAGAAAGATAGATGGATTAGTTAGAAAGAACGAACGAAAGAAAGATGGATTAGTTAGAAAGAAAGATTTGTTAGAAAGAAAGATATATTAGTTAGAAAGAAAGAAATATTAGTTAGAAAGAAAGAAAATAAGATTAGTTTGAAAGAAAGAAAGATTAAATAGAAAGAAAGAAAGATTAGTTAGAAAAAAAAATATTTGTTAGAAAGAAAGATTAGTTAAGAAAAGAAAGATTAGTTAGAAAGAAAGAAAGAAGATTAGTTGGAAAGAAAGAAAGATAGATTTATTAGAAAGAAAAAAGATTAGTTAGAAAGAAAAAAAGATTAGTTAGAAAGTAAGAAAGATTAGTCAGAAAGAAAGAAAGGAAGAAAGATTAGTTAAAGAAAGAAAGAAAGAAAGAAAGAAAGAAAGATGGATTAGTAAGAAAGAAAGATGGATTTGTTAGAAAGAAAGAAAGTAAGATGGATTAGTTAGAAAGAAAGAAAGATGGATTAGTTAGAAATAAAGAAAGATGGATTAGTTAGAAATAAAGAAAGTAAGATGGATTAGTTAGAAAGAAAGAAAGATGGATTAGTTAGAAATAAAGAAAGATGGATTAGTTAGAAATAAAGAAAGATGGATTAGTTTGAAAGAAAGAAAGAAAGATAGATAGATGCATCAGTTAGAAAGAAAGATTAGTTAGAAAGAAAGAAAGAAAGAAAGATAGATTAGTAAGAAAGAAAGATAGATTGGTTAGAAAGAAAGATAGATTAGTTAGAAAGAAAAAGATTTGTTAGAAAGATTAGTTAAGAAAATAAAGATTACTTAGAAAGAAAGAAGATTACTTATAAATAAATAAATAAATAAATAAGATTAGTTAGAAAGAAATAAAGATTAGTTAGAAAGAAAGAAATAACGAAAGATTAGTTAGAAAGAAAGAAAGAAGATTAGTTAGAAAGAAAGAAAGATAGATTAGTTACAAAGAAAGAAATAACAAAATATTAGTTAGTTAGAAAGAAAGAAAGAAGAAAAAGATTAGTAAGAAAGAAAGAAAGATTAGTTAGAAAGTAAGTAAGATTAGTTAGAAAGAAAGAAGGAAATAAAGAAGAAAAAGATTAGTTAGAAAGAAAGATGGATTGGTTAGAAAGAAAGATGGATTGTTTAGAAAGAAAGAAAGAAAGAAAGAAAGAAAGAAAGAAAGAAAGAAAGAAAGATTAGTTAGAAAGAAAGATTTGTTAGAAAGAAAGAAAGATGGATTAGTAAAAAAGAAAGATGGATTTGTTAAAAAGAAAGAAAGAAAGATGGATTAGTTAGAAAGAAAGAAAGATGGATTAGTTAGAAAGTAAGATGGATTAGTTAGAAATAAAGAAAGATGGATTAGTTAGAAATAAAGAAAGATGGATTAGTTTGAAAGAAAGAAAGAAAGAAAGAAAGAAAGATAGATAGATGGATCAGTTAGAAAGAAAGATTAGTTAGAAAGAAAGATAGATTTGTAAGAAAGAAAGATAGATTGGTTAGAAAGAAAGATAGATTAGTTAGAAAGAAAAAAGATTTGTTAGAAAGATTAGTTAAGAAAAGAAAGATTACTTAGAAAGAAAGAAAGATTAGTTAGAAAGAAAGAAATAACGAAATATTAGTTAGAAAGAAAGAAAGAAGAAAAACATTAGTAAGAAAGAAAGAAAGATTAGTTAGAAAGTAAGTAAGATTAGTTAGAAAGAAAGAAAGAAATAAAGAAGAAAAAGATTAGTTAGAAAGAAAGAAAGATGGATTGGTTAGAAAGAAAGAAAGAAAGATTAGTTAGAAAGAAAGAAAGAAAGAAAGAAAGAAAGAAAGAAAGAAAGAAAGAAAGAAAGAAAGAAAGAAAGAAAGAAAGAAAGAAGATTAGTTAGAAAGAAAGAAAGATAGATTAGTTAGAAAGAAAGATAGATTAGTTAGAAAGAAAGATAGATTAGTTAGAAAGAAAGATGGATTAGTAAGAAACAAAGAAAGATGGATTTGTTAGAAAGAAAGATGGATTTGTTAGAAAGATGGATTAGTTAGAAAGAAAGGAAGAGAGATGGATTAGTTAGAAATAAAGAAAGATGGATTAGTTAGAAATAAAGAAAGATGGATTAGTTTGAAAGAAAGAAAAATGGTTTAGTTAGAACGAAAGATTAGTTAGAAAGAAAGATAGATTAGACAGAAAGAAAGATATATTAGTTAGAAAGAAAGAAATATAGATTAGTTAAAAAGAAAAAAGATTAGTTAGAAAGAAAGAAAGAAAGATTAGTTAGAAAGAAAGAACGAAAGATAAGTTAGAAAGAAAGAAAAAAGCAGAAAAAGATTAGTAAGAAAGAAAGAAAGATTAGTTAGAAAGCAAGAAAGATTAGTTAGAAAGAAATAAAGATTTGTTAGAAAGATAGATAGGTTAGAAAGAAAGAAAGAAAGAAAGAAGAAAAAGATTAGTTAGAAAGAAAGAAAGATGGATAAGTTAGAAAGAAAGATTAGTTAGAAAGAAAAAAGATTTGTTAGAAAGAAAGATAGATTAGTTAGAAAGAAAGATAGATTAGTTAGAAAGAAAGAAAGATAGATTAGATAGAGAGAAAGAAAGAACGAAAGATTAGTTAGAAATAAAAAAAGAAAGAAAGAAAGAATGAAAGATAGATTAGTTGGAAAGAAAGAAAGATAGATTAGTTAGAAAGAAAGATTAGTTAGAAAGAAAGAAAGATAGATTAGCTAGAAAGAAAGATTAGTTAGAAAGGTTGCTGGTTCGATTCCAGTACCGGCAGGAATATGACTGAGGTGTCATTGAGCAAGGCACCTAACCCCCAATCGCTCCCCGGGCGCCACTCAAGGCTGCCCGCTGCTCTGGGTGTGTGTATCCACGTTTGCAGTGTGTGTGTGTTCACTACTCACTACTCTGCTCCTAATGTGTGTGCACTTACTTGGATGGGTTAAATGCAGAGGTCAAATTCCAAGTATGGGTTACCATACTTGGCCATCACGTGTCACTTTCACTTTCACTTATTAGAAAGAAAGATTAGTTAGAAAGAATGAAAGATTATTTAGAAAGAAAAAAGATTGATAAGTTAGAAAGAAAGAAAGATAGATCAGTTCGAAAGAAAGAAAGATAGATTAGTTAGAATGAAAAAGATAGATTAGTTAGAAAGATAGATTAGTTAGAAAGAAAGAAAGATAGATTAGTTAGAAAGAAAGAGATTAGTTAGTAAGAAATATAGATTAGTTAGAAAGATAGATAGATAGATAGTTTGAAAGACAACTCTCTAATCAGAGTGACGGATTCTCCCAACTCCTCTCGTCTTTTAAGGATATCGTGTACCCAAAAGCGCCTGTTTTTCTTTTGATATTTTTTTGTAACGTAAAGCAGAAGCAGGTCATCCATTTTCGCTCCTTTGAAACCGCAGCGCGGGCGCGCGCATGCTTAGAATAAAAAGACCGTTATCGGTTGTTGGTGTGGACGCATATACATGTAAGTTATAGTTATCTTTATCGTTATCTTTATAGTTATCGTGCTTGGCGTGAACGGGCCTTAAAAATTATATTATATTAACATGTAAAGACAGTAAACCCAATAATGTTATCATGAGTGCAAGGATGCCGGAAAAAGGCGTTTCCTGTCCACCCACAGCAATTATGCCCAAAAAGCAAATGTGCATTGCATTGAGTTGTCAGTCCTGCTGAAATTGCATGCTCATATTTTTCACATTATATGTCCTCTGATTAAAGGATTAATCTCTGGCCCTGTCTACATGGCTGAGGTTTATGATTTGATGAATACCTATTTCCCACACTCGCATAATACTGTTTGCTCATCTTCTTAACGTTTTTTTCATTGATTTAGGAGGGTAACAATAATGGAAGACTCAGACCAGAACATTCACCTCAAGAACCTGTCGTTGCAACAGTCGGCCAATGAAGAGGAAGCTTTGGATTTGCTTTTTTTAGGAGACACGAATCGTATGATTGCAGAGGTGAGGCCATCAGTTTGTATGCTCTCTATTGGCGTCCTACTCTTTGGCCATGTTCAGTTCACGTAGTCATTGTTCAGGATTGACAACTGTTTTTGTAAGACATTTTTTAAAAAGAAACAAAAAACAACTTTTTTATATGTTCAATCATTCTAAGTGTGTACAACATGTATTTACATTTGGCACAAACCAATAGGAGAAATCCACCCATCCATCCATTCTCCAAACTGCTCTTCCGGTAATAACAGCAGTCTTGTAAACTCACAACAGGGTATGTGCACACATAGACCCGCTTCACAGGCCAGTATCAAAATCATTGCTTTTTTGCCGCTCACTTGAATTCATGATTAGCTGATCATAGTAAAGGTCATTCTTGGTCGGCCGCTCTCTCATGGAGCTTGGTGAACGGAGCACAAATAGTGTAATAATCACAGGTTGTAACTGCATTACTTGCATTAAATATTTTTAAGACATTAAACAGAAAATATTAATCACAGAAATTAGCCCATTATTTTTGACATCACTTATATAACATACAAAAAAAAACATGAAAATGTTAATACGGTAAACATAATACGGTCATACTTCCTGGTTCTGGTAAGAACTCTAGCTGCTGCGTTTCGGACCAGCTTTAGTTTGTTTATTAAGCGTCCAGGGCAACCACCCTAGCATTACAATAATCTAGCCTTGATGTCATGAACACATTAACTAATTGTTCTGCATTTGTTTTAAGATGGAAAAATGTGGTTTTACAGATACTAGACATGTGACTTTCAAATTAAAGATTGGTATCAAAGAGCTCACCCAGAGCAGCCATCCAGTGTTAGACAGTATTCTAGGTTATTACGTGAGGAAGTTTTTTGTCCAATGATTAGAATCTCTGTTTTTTTCAGAATTAAGTAAAGCTGCTTTGAAACAATCTATATTGTTAGAAGCGCTATATAATTGAAGGTGACTTGACTTGACTAGTGAGAGAAATATTACATGTGTAAAATAAACTGCAATGTTAAAATTAACATACAAATGCATTAGTCATACGATGGTGAATTTGGCCTGTCACCTTAGCTGGCCTTGTCCTTGATTGTATTTAACAATAAAAATGAAAAAAAAAAAATGTAATCAAGCATCGGTGTAGTAGGTGTCATTAAATAACAAAGGTATATTGAACACAGAAGGCAGATGAGAAACAACAGAACATGTATAAATATGGCAGGCAGAGATAATGACAGTAGATGATGGTAGTAGATAAGGGAGAGAATACACTTACGATTGATGATGAGGATGAAGGTAAGTATTCCAGGACACGGAGGAGGGTATTCTAGAGGTACGTTTTTCAACACAGCAGGAAAAAAAACTGAAACCCTCAACCCAGTACCACCACTACTTCAGTGTCAGCTTCATGGACAACAGCTCACAGTTGCCAATTTCATATTTGGCCTTTGCAGACAAAAGCTTTCAGGAGTAGTAGGTACAAGAAAAATAGCTTAGGAGGAGTAAATCCAGTAGATCCAGCTTTGAAAAAACTGTTGCCCCTCGCAAGTTCTCCATAGTTGCTGGGACATGAGAAAGTTGGAACATAAACTTAAATGTGATGTTGTTAAGGGCTTGGTAATCAATGCAGGGCCACCTACCTTCTTGGACACAATGAAGAAGCTAGATACAGCAGGTGACTTGAATGGATAAATATAGCCTTGCTTTAATGCCTCACTGATATACTCTTTCATCGCTCATTGTTCAGGCGAGGACAGGGGATAAACTCTCCCATCTGATAAGGAAGCACCTGGAAGCCGGTAAATGGTTCAGTCACAAGGGCCGTGAGGAGGAAGTTGAGAGGTGCACTTGGGGCTAACCAAATTGTGGAACTGGCGGTACTATTGTGGAATAGATATGGATTACTTAATAAAAGGACTCTCAATGGTAGTGGAGAGAGTTCGTCACCAGCTGAGAGGGAGGAAGGTGTTGAGCGAACTGTAGACAGCGATGGAAACATTGATTTCCCCAGGCACAGATCTCGTTTGTGGACCAGGACAGCACAGGAGAATGTTTGATGAGCCAGGGACGGCCGAGGATGAGGTCTGAGCCGGTAACTATGCCTAGCACCAGCAAAGGAATGGTCTCAGAGTGTAGGGTGCTGGCCTGAAGGGTGAGATGAGCATTTTGGAAAGCCTGGAAGCTTGACAGCATTATAATATATGTACTGTAACATTTTCTTAGTGTAAGAGACATTCAAGAGACTCATCAAACATTCTCCTGTGCTGTCCTGGTCCACAAACGAGATCTGTAAGAGATTGAGGTCTTTAGCTCACATACTCATCCCTTTTCTTATATCAGTGTACCCTGATGAGTTATTCCATGTTTCATTCTCTCTCCATCACAGTGTGCTATTTTTAGCTTCTGAAAATAAACTACTCAAAAGTAACCATATACAAGGATACCAAGTAACAGACACTAATCACACACATTTCTTTGGGAGGATAATTGTATGCTGTAAGTCATCTTGAGTTTTCTCTGGTGTACATGTGCTAAATATCTGTCATCAACAACATCTGAGGATAAGGATAAAGACTCCTTGCACTTTATTACAACAGATATATTTATTTAATATAATTTGACCATTTTATTGTTATTTGCTGTAACAGTAGTTCATTCATCCCTGGTCTCTATCTACATTTCCATCTTTTTGTAGACTCCCATGAACGAGGCTTCTACACGGTCTCACTGCATCTTTACCATTCACATGTGCAGCAAAGAGCTGGGCTCAGCCACGGTACGGTGCTCGAAGCTGCACTTAGTGGACCTGGCTGGGTCTGAAAGAGTGGGAAAGACAGGTGTGGGAGGTCAAATCCTTACGGAAGCTAAATATATTAACCTCTCCCTGCACTACTTGGAGCAGGTAGGAGAACTTTCTTTGTTACAGATGTTTTTTTTAAGGTGCACTATGGAATTTTGGTCTCTCCGACAGATTAATCCATAATTGTCTCTGATTTTCATATCTGAATAGATCTGCATATATCTGGTCTGGAAATAAAACCAAACTGCAAAATAATAAGATATATAGTGCAGCCTATATTTAATTTGGAAAGCTGAGTATACCGGCGCAAAATAAAAACACATTGCGGTATATGTATTTTTAATAATACACTTCACAAGAGTCGCGGCAGCAGGTATTTTTATGAATGCAATGTGTGGCACTGTCGCTGATTCATGCTGAAAATTTGTTCATACTGTAACAGTTTGTCTCATTTTTAGAATGATTATTTATTCCATGGTTAAAACAACATAGTCTTGTGATCTGTGGATAAACAATTTATACAAAATTATATGTGATAAGGATATTAAATCGAGCTGTAAGGTGGTGTATCTTTAGCGCTCCAAAGACTTTATAGCCTTTAAGTAGCTTTTAGAGGAGCTCTGCTTTCAAAACAAAATATATATTTTCCAGAAAAAAGCTACTTTTTCCCAATGATTAGCTTATTTGACATAAAAAGTAGCAATACAACATTGTTACAACTTCTTTGTCAAGGATAACACAATAAAGTAGCATTAACTTATTTCCATTCTGGTCCTTGATTTTTCTTTTTTTTTAATGAGACCTTTTCATGACAAACCATACACACACAAAAAAGATAACTAACAAATAAAATACACATATATATCCAATCTATTAAACCATCCTATCTAAAAACAATCTCTTCACTCTTATTCTAAAACCAACATTATCCGTTAAAACCTTAATGTACATAGATTAAAATGTATTATATTTATAATTTATAATACTATTTAGAATAATGTCCATGTCTTACATTAACTCGAGAGAAATATGAGTTAAAATACACTGGGGCTCTATTATTAATTATTTTATGTACCATTTTTAGTTTCAAGAATGCTAACTGTCTTTCAATAGGTAACCATCCAAGCTGCTGAAGGTGTCCAATATCCACATGAGTAAAATAATGATATCCTAAAACTACATTCAGTAATTTATTTTGTTACTTTTGTAATTGTGTCAACCACATACTGGATAAATCAGTCAGCAATGAACAACACGCATACTCAAGTTGACTTTGTACTAGGCCTGTAGCAGGGACCTTTAAACTTTCTTTATTTAAAAAAACTAGCATATCTAGCTACAAATTTAATTTGAGCATTAACTTTTCCTAAAACTTTCCAGGCCATACTTACACCACTTAAATTGTCATCCAGAACACAACCAAGTTGATGGTTGTTCTTCCATTCGACTGATGTTCTTTTTACAAGTGCACAACCATCTACTTTAACTACTAAATCATCTGCCTTTCTTAACTTAGATTTTGACCTAAAGAGAATAGATTCTGTTTTATGCAGACATAATAAAAGCTTATTTTCAGACAGCCAGTCACCTTAAGCTCCTCACTTCTCCTGTATTCTATTTGTCTCCTTATCTGCAACTACTAAAGCAGCAGCATCTGTGTATAAAAACATATTACACTTACACACCTCTTGTGTGTGCATGCATGTATATATATATATATATATCATCAAATGTGTCAAGTCCGACCTAACAACTCAAAATATACATTAAATCAATATTCTAAGCTTACATTCGAGAATTGTGGCAAAACACAGTTTTAGACACAGATTTTTCATGTATTTACTCAATAATACAATTTTGTTAATTTTACCTGAATCTTCCATGGTGTACTCTTAACCAAAAATTATTACTTGAAAAATATTATAATTTAAATAATTGTGAATACACTGTTTATACTGACATGACCATACTGTGTTTTAAAAGGAGTTTGAATCATATTATAGAAATTACAATTTGGTGGGCTCCATTTGCTTTCTGGTTTAGGTCATCATAGCCCTGTCGGAGAAGAATAGGTCCCACATCCCCTACCGCAACTCCATGATGACCTCTGTGCTTAGAGACAGTTTGGGTGGTAACTGCATGACCACCATGATCGCTACTGTGTCTGTGGAGAGGATAAACATTGCTGTACATCTCTTAACATCAATTTTCTTTTTAAATTAGCATTAAGGGCAACTCGTTTTTTTACTTCTTCTTTTTTTATCTTCACATCACTCATGCACATCATTCCTCTCCTACTCTCCCTCCTCCTACTCTCTTAGGAGTCTATGTCCACCTGTCGTTTTGCTCAGAGAGTGGCTTTGATTAAGAATGATGCTTTGCTTAATGAAGAACTGGATCCTGCTCTGGTGAGTCTTACATTAACATGTGTAAAATTACACTACTTTTAAAGAAATAAAATAAGATCAAATGATAGAGTATTTTCTTGTATCCCAGTATAATGGGCAGGGGTAAATATAAATAAGACATTCATTGGTTGAATTCCTGGAATTTGTGGAACCCTATTGTGTTTGTACTGATATTCCTCTGCTTCCTCTTCTCCTTTTTTTCTGCCAAAAAAGTGTATGGGTGTTGAGGTGCAGTCACATTTACCATTGTTCTCCAAAATGTTGTGGGCAAATTCCAGTCATTTCAATAGGAATCCACAGGAGAGCTGCAAAAAGAAAATATAGCTGCGAGAAGTGATTTCGGGCCCAAGCTCGTGGCACCGAAACCCCGGTGCCTTTAGTTAGGCTTGGGCACTTCATCGCTGCTTGCAGCTATATTTTTTTATTTTTATATATATATACACACACACACTCACCTAAAGGATTTTTAGGAACACCTGTTCAATTTCTCATTAATGCAATTCTCACATGGCAGTTGCTTCAATGCATTTAGGGGTGTGGTCCTGGTCAAGACAATCTCCTGAACTCCAAACTGAATGTCAGAATGGGAAAGAAAGGTGATTTAAGCAATTTTGAGCGTGGCATAGTTGTTGGTGCCAGACGGGCCGGTCTGAGTATTTCACAATCTGCTCAGTTACTGGGATTTTCACGCACAACCATTTCTAGGGTTTACAAAGAATGATGTGAGAAGGGAAAAACATCCAGTATGCGGCAGTCCTGTGGGCGAAAATGCCTTGTTGATGCTAGAGGTCAGAGGAGAATGGCCCGCCTGATTCAAGCTGATAGAAGAGCAACTTTGACTGAAATAACCATTCGTTACAACCTAGGTATGCAGCAAAGCATTTGTGAAGCCACAACACGCACAACCTTGAGGCGGATGGGCTACAACAGCAGAAGCCCCCACCAGGTACCACTCATCTCCATTACAAATAGGAAAAAGAGGCTACGATTTGCAAGAGCTCACCAAAATTGGACAGTTGAAGACTGTAAAAATGTTGCCTGGTCTGATGAGTCTCGATTTCTGTTGAGACATTCAGATGGTAGAGTCAGAATTTGCCGTAAACGAAATGAGAACAAGGATCCATCATGCCTTGTTACCACTGTGCAGGCTGGTGGTGGTGGTGTAATGGTGTGGGGGATGTTTTCTTGGCACACTTTTGGCCCCTTAGTGCCAATTGGGCATTGTTTAAATGTCACGGCCTACCTGAGCATTGTTTCTGACCATGTCCATCCCTTTATGGCCACCATGTACCCATCCTCTGATGGCTACTTCCAGCAAGATAATGCACCATATCACAAATCTGGAATCATTTCAAATTGGTTTCTTGAACATGACAATGAGTTCACTGTGCTAAAATGGCCCCCACAGTCACCAGATCTCAACCCAATAGAGCATCTTTGGGATGTGGTGGAACGGGAGCTTCGTGCCCTGGATGTGCTTCCCACAAATCTCCATCAACTGCAAGATGCTATCCTATCAATATGGGCCAACATTTCTAAAGAATGCTTTCAGCACCTTGTTGAATCAATGCCACGTAGAATTAAGGCAGTTCTGAACGCGGAAGGGGGTCAAACGCAGTATTAGTATGGTGTTCCTAATAAAACTTTAGGTGAGTAGGTGTATATATATATATATATATATATATATATATATATATATATATAATATACAGGTCCTTCTAAAAAAATTAGCATATTGTGATAAAGTTCATTATTTTCCATAATGTAGTGATAAAAATTTAACTTTCATATATTTAGTTTCATTGCACACCAACTGAAATATTTCAGGTCTTTTATTGTTTTAAAACTGATGATTTTGGCATACAGCTCATGAAAACCCAAAATTCCTATCTAAAAAAATTAGCATATTTCATCCGACCAATAAAAGAAGTGTTTTTAATACAAAAAAAAATCAACCTTCAAATAATTATGTTCAGTTATGCACTCAATACTTGGTCGGGAATCCTTTTGCAGAAATGACTACTTCAATGCGGCGTGGCATCGAGGCAATCAATCTGTGGCACTGCTGAGGTGTTATGGAGGCCCAGGATGCTTCGATAGCGGCCTTAAGCTCATCCAGAGTGTTGGGTCTTGCGTCTTTCAACTTTCTCTTCACAATATCCCACAGATTCTCTATGGGGTTCAGGTCAGGAGAGTTGGCAGGCCAATTGAGCACAGTAATACCCTGGTCAGTAAACCATTTACCAGTGGTTTTGGCACTGTGAGCAGGTGCCAGGTCATGCTGAAAAATGAAATCTTCATCTCCATAAAGCTTTTCAGCACATGGAAGCATGAAGTGCTCCAAAATCTCCTGATAGCTAGCTGCATTGACCTTGCCCTTGATTAAACACAGTGGACCAACACCAGCAGCTGACATGGCACCCCAGACCATCACTGACTGTGGGTACTTGACACTGGACTTCAGGCATTTTGGCATTTCCTTCTCCCCAGTCTACCTCCAGACTCTGGCACCTTGATTTCCGAATGACATGCAAAATTTGCTTTCATCCGAAAAAAGTACTTCGGACCACTGAGCAACAGTCCAGGTCAGGTGCTTCTGCCGCTGTTTCTGGTTCAAAAGTGGCTTGACCTGGGGAATGCGGCACCTGTAGCCCATTTCCTGCACACGCTTGTGCACGGTGGCTCTGGATGTTTCTACTCAAGACTCAGTCCACTGCTTCCGCAGGTCCCCCAAGGTCTGGAATCGTTCCTTCTCCACAATCTTCCTCAGGGTCCGGTCACCTCTTCTCGTTGTGCAGCGTTTTTTGCCACACTTTTTCCTTCCCACAGACTTCCCACTGAGGTGCCTTGATACAGCACTCTGGGAACAGCCTATTTGTTCAGAAATTTCTTTCTGTGTCTTACCCTCTTGCTTGAGGGTGTCAATGATGGCCTTCTGGACAGCAGTCAGGTCGGCAGTCTTACCCATGATTGCGGTTTTGAGTAATGAAACAGGCTGGGAGTTTTTAAAAGCCTCAGGACTCTTTTGCAGGTGTTTATAGTTAATTAGTTGATTCAGATGATTAGGTTAATAGCTCATTTAGAGACCCTTTTCATGATATGCTAATTTTTTGAGATAGGAATTTTGGGTTTTCATGAGCTGTATGCCAAAATCATCAGTATTAAAACAATAAAAGACCTGAAATATTTCAGTTGGTGTGCAATGAATCTAAAATATATGAAAGTTTAATTTTTATCATTACATTATGGAAAATAATGAACTTTATTACAATATGCTAATTTTTTGAGAAGGACCTGTATATGTGTGTGTGTATATGTGTGTTTATATATATATATATATATATATATATATGTGTGTGTGTGTGTGTGTGTGTGTGTGTATATGTGTGTGTGTATATGTATATATATATATATGTATGTATGTGTGTGTGTGTATATGTGTATATATTAAGTATATATATATATATGAAAATATAGCTGCGAGCAGCGATGAAGGGCCCAGGTAACTAAAGGCACCGGGGTTGCGGCGCCACCGGCTTAGGGCCCGTAAAACTTTCTGCCGTCGAATCAAGCGACCAGCAAGCATAGGAAAGCGCCTGAAGAAGCCGGCCGTCTTCACCACCTTCAGCCCTCTGTGCCTGCTACGCCATCCGGCGCCGAGTATCCTTTTGTGCTTGCCTTCTGTGAGTGTTCGCCGCTGCGACACTCACTCTCTCTCTCACTAAAAAATCGCAAGCGTTTTTATTAAAATGCCTCGCCTTTCCTGCGTCTCGTGTAGAGCCCTGCTCAGCGCAGGAGACCGCCATGTCATTTGCGCTCTCTGCCTGGGCCCAGACCACGCAGCCCTCGCCCTAAATTCGGGCGGCTGCGAGCACTGTGAAGCGCTTCCGTTATCGACCATGTGGGCTCAACTCGAAGCCTTCACCCCGGACGCTGTCAATCCACCCTCTAGACCACGCAAAAAGAGGCGGCGTGCGCAGAGGATGCTGGAGCCTGTGGCTATAGTGAAGTGCTCGCCGGATCGCATCCCGCCAGCCTCACTCTCTCCTTCTCCGCCCCTCCCGGACGCGCAGCCGCCTCAGGGGACGAAGCTGAAGGGGCATACCCAGGTGACAGCTGTTCCATCCTGGCATCGGACAGCGAGGAGTGGTCGAGCTCTCATCACTCCGCCTCCTCCTCGATCCAGGAATCCAGCAGGACTCGGGTTGGCGTGGACGCCGATCTCATGCGCCTCCTTTCAAAGGCCGTTGACCAACTCGGCCTTGATTGGTCACCTCCTAAGGAGCCCGCGCCCAATAGGCTCGAGGGCTGCTTCCTTAGCGAGATGGCGCTCAAAGTCTGCCCTCCCGTCTAAAGCCTGCAGGACCACCTCAGCCCATGTCGGCCTCGCGTTCGATGCCGCCGGACAAGCTACTTCCGCCCTGCACTCGATGGCTGTGCTGCAGATCCTCCAGGCTGATCTCCTCCGTGAATGGGATGAGAAAAGCAAGGACCCACCCGCCATCACGGATTTAAGGAGGGTGACGGATCTCTCCCTTCATGCGACGAAATCCGCGGTTCAGGCAATGGGCAGATGCATGCGTGCCACAGAGAGGCACCTCTGGCTGACGCTTGCGGATATGAGGGAGTCAGAGCGTTCCGCGTTTCTCGACGCACCGCTCTCCCCTACTGGTCTTTTCGGCCCAGCGGTGAACGGGATCGTCGACCGCTTCTCCGAAGTACAGAAGACCTCGCAGGCCATGAACCTTTTCCTGCCTCGACGTTCTAGCTCCTCTGCAAGCTGCCCACGTGAGCTGCATGCGTGACACGCCAGCCAGCACCCAGCTCAGCCCCAGCCTTTGCAGCGTCGACAGGGTGGCCGCCCTAGATCACACTCTTCTGGACGCAGGTCGCCTCCCCCTCCGGGGACCCCGGCCCAGGGTTGCGCTGAGGCCCGAGCAGGCAAAGTCCTCCTAGCAACCCCAGAGAGGAAAAGACGGCTGGGTCTCGCTGCGGCCGGACCACCGTCAAAATATCTCATCCTGTCAGTCCCCTCAGAGAAGGCTACTGCAGACGCACATTTAGCAGCCAACGAGTCGCCTGAATACAAACGCCGTTTTTATGGCGACCTAGAGAAATCTCAGAAAGAGTATAAATTCTGGTTATCCGGCTCACGCCAATGGTGTTTTAAGTGTAGAAAATGTGCCCACAAGTCAGTGCTCACCCCTACACATAAACACGATGCCCCACGTGTCTCACACACTCACAGAGCCCACTCTCATAAAGCTGGCAAATGCCGCTCTAGTGCTAGAGGTAGAGAATGTGCCCACATATATTTGCTCACACCTACTCGCTGCCCACTCTGTTACATGGCAACAGCCTCACAGCCGCCAAGTTATGAATGTAAGTCACCTGCCCGCCCACGAGCGCTCACGCTTACTGACAAACACTTCGCCCCAGGCTCCGCTCGCACTAAATACCATCACCAAATTTTCCCCATTCCCAGTAATCGGGTCATCTCAAGTGATACAGACAGTCACAATTGTCAGCGAGCCGCCGTTCCCGAGATCAGAGGGTGCGCGCGCCCCGCACACACCTCCGGTTCAGTTTCCCGAGCCCGCGAAGCGCGGTGATCGGAACCTGGAGCCCATTCTGCCCCTAGCTATACATGTAGAAGCATGGAAGGCTATTCCAGGTGTGTCAGAGTGGGTGCTGAGCACAATAAGACAGGGCTATTCGCTTCAGTTCGCTCGCCGCCCCCTTCGCTTCCGAGCACGGACCGAGCCGAAAGTGAAAGCGGATGTAGCGCATCTACTCCGGACAGAAATAGCCAAACTGCTGTGCAAAGGGGCCATAGAACCAGTACCTCCTTCTCTGAGCAAGTCAGGCTTTTACAGCCGATATTTTCTCGTACCCAAGAAGGACGGACCTCTAAGACCTATCTTAGATCTGAGATATTTGAACAAAGCTCTTATGAGACGGCCGTTCAAAATGCTCACGACCAGACAAATCCTTGCACAAATTCGTGCGAGGGACTGGTTTATCTCTCTCAATCTGATAGATGCATACTTTCAGATCCCAATAGACTCTCGTCACAGGCCATTCTTGAGATTCACCTTCGACGGTCGGGCATATCAATACACCGTCCTCCCGTTCAGCCTTTGTCACCCCGTACATTTACAAAGTGCATGGATGCGTCTCTCGCCCCCTTGAGAGTGAAAGGGCTGCGAATTCTGAACTATTTGGACGATTGGCTGATTTTAGCACAGCCAGAGGTAGAACTGTTATCTCACAGAACAGTGCTTCTCAGCCATCTGGAAAGCTTGGGCCTCACGGTCAACTGGACCAAGAGCTCATTACTGCCCAGTCAGTCAGTTTCCTTTCTAGGAATAGAGCTGGACTCTGTGGCTATGACGGCCCGCCTATTGACACAGCGCGCGCGCCGTGTTCCGACACCTGGCCTTTCCTGGTCTTTCCAGGAGGGCAGCATCACATCTCTGAAGACATTCCAGAGGATGCTAGGCTGTATGGCATCAGCAGTGGCTGTGCTTCAGCTGGGCTTGCTGCGCATGCGCCCGCTACACCGCTGTCTGAACACCCAAGTGCCTCACCAGGCTTGGGTTTCAGGCTACAGACGAATCAGAGTGACTCAGAGCTGTGTTTTGGCTCTGCAGCCCTGGTTAGCGGCCGACTGGTACCAGCAGGGAGTGACAATGGGGGCTGTCTCACACCGAAAGTTCATCTCGACGGACGCCTCCAACTCAGATTGGTGTGCCGTCTTCGAGGGCAGACCGGTCTTTAGCCTGTGGTCAGACCAAGAGAGACACTTCCACATAAACTGTCTGGAAATGATAGCGGTCGAGAACGCGCTCAAAGGGGGCCGTTGCAGCGTTCGCTGAGTCCAGTCAGTAGGAAAAGATGAGCTCGTCATCTGCTTCCTTAGAGGAGCTAGACGGATGAATCCCCCGCTACCCCCGTCAGTTCCCATATGGGATCTTTCATTGGTCCTCGAGACCCTGAAAGCTTTCCCCTTCGAACCGATAGACTCCATGGACGTAAAGTACCTTTCGCTCAAAACCGTATTTCCTGACAGCTCTATCGTCAGTCATACGTGTGGGGGATTTACACGCGCTACCTGTTAGCGCGGCGTGCCTTGAGTTCGGGCCAAATGACTCTATAGTCATCCTTAAGCCAAGACATGGTTATATGTCTAATGTGCTGGGCACCCCCTTCAAAGCGCAGGTCATTTCTCTTTCGGCTCTGCCAGCATCCGATAGTGAGGGTGATGTTAATCTCCTCTGCCCCGTCAGGGCGCTGAGGGCTTACATTACGCGCTCCGCCTCTTTCAGGCGTACGGATCAGCTCTTTGTCTCGTTTGGTGGGCGCACCAAGGATCTCGCCGCCTCGAAACAAAGCCTGTCTAGATGGATAGTGGAAGTTATCGCATCCGCTTATAAGTCTAAAGGTCTGCAATGCCCCTTGGGCATCAGGGCTCACGCGCATTAGCTCTCCTGGTTGAGCTGCACTATATGGTGAATAGTTATATGGACCGGCGACGCCGCTCTGTACACTCTGTATGTGCTTATAACATGTGCTGGCCCGCATTGCTGGCCACCTGTTTCCCACTTATCTATGATCCACGGGAATCCCTGGGACTAATGAAGTGGAGGCTGGGCGCGCACGGCGTTGACAATGGTTTCACGTAGCGTAAGCTAGCTTACGCAATACGAGAGAACCTCTCGTAAGAGAACGTACTCGGTTACATACGTAACCTCAGTTCTCTCTAGAAGAGGGAACGAGTATTGCGTAACCCGACCGTGCAGGCGCCACGAGCGATTTTCACGTCAGCTGATGAAACCAGTGAAGCAGCCTCTGAGCCTGACTTTTAAACGCTAAGCCACCCCCATTTTGGCGGTCAGTGACGTGTAGCGGGCGCAACGTCACGCGCGAGACTCAGTGGTAGGCTGCGGCAGTTGCCGCACGGCCACCAATGAGCACGCAAGATTGCCTGCTCTAGGTCTGCTGGCTGCTGCACTGCGTTGACAATAAATGCAAAATTAAGGATAATTTTTGCCTTCAATATCTCGAGAAAAGATGACTTTACACGTAGCGTAAGCTAGCTTACGCAATACTCGTTCCCTCTTCTAGAGAGAACCGAGGTTACGTATGTAACCGAATACGTTTTATGCCAGCCCAACAGGAACTCGGCTATTTGGGGATGTTTGGAAACGCATGCTCAGGAATTTTAAACACTCTTCCTAGGGGTTAATTTTCGGACGCGTTTCAGAATGGACTTAATACGCGCATCGTTTGTTTTTCTTTATTTGGCGAAAAGCACAACACTTTGATTTTATTGTGAGTATCCACAAAAAAATAGACACTTATCAGGATCTAATGATGTACAATACTTAATATGTAAGATCAAAATCAACAGAGTATTTTGAGTTTCTTTTGCACTGATAAGAAAAAAAGCAAGACTATAGTGCGGGGCCGCGATAGTCGACCTCAGAGGGTTAATATTCTTTTTGGATGCTTTTGAGGCTCTTAACATTCTTCAAATTGCATGAAACTCGACAGATACATCACGTTTATTAGCCAGTAGACGTGCAAAGTTTCAGAAACGGGCGTGGTGAGGGCTCAGTAGCGCCACCTTTTGACAAATGTGTTAGTGTTATCTTCAGTAACAAAACTTGGTATGTATATTGAATACAAAACTCGGTATGTATTATATACTCCTCAAGCCGGACAACTTTCTAATTTACAGTCATTAGCTCCGACTAACAGGAAGTCAGATATTTTGGTTTGAATGTGGATTTTTCTGAGCATTTTCTCTCTCTCTCTGTCTCTGCCTCTGCGTCTCTCTGTGTGTCGGTGTGAGAATTGATTTTCTTCTTGTTTTTCGAGGTTTCGGGGGCTTTTGGGGCCCTTAACGTGCTCGAAAACTCTTGAAACTTTGCGCACAGATCAGAACCCGCGGCCATCAGGGATGGGCTGAAGCTGGTACCCGGGTGTGGCAGGGGGGCTCAACAGCGCCCCCTGGAACGGGGTTTGAAAACTTGGTCCTTATATCAAATAGGGCTGAAACGATTCCTCGAGTTACTCGAGTTACTCGATTACAAAAATTCCTAGAGGCAAAAACTCTGCCTCGAAGCCTCATTAAATTCCTATGACGCGCACTATAGGCGCGGCGCAGGGATTTGATTGTTTAACACAGACCGTAGCCGTTTCTCAATGTCAAGGATACTACCTTGGCAGGATTGATCCTTCCAAGTCATTTCCTTCAGAGGCTAGGCGAGGCTCCTCTTTAGCATTCGGAGAACACGTAAATGGAACAGGCTAGCAAGTGCACGTCATTGCGTCATTATGTCAGTGAAAAGGTCTGCTTTTCAAATAGAGGTCTCTGCAGACGGTAATAGGAGTTACCAAATCAGGGGGCGAGGCCATAAACAGAGGGGCGTTTTCAACCGCGTTACCTGACTTGCCCACGTCACAGTGTGGGTAGGTCTTAGGGGTGGGGTCGGGAGAAGGGCATCATTTTCATTGCATGATTTATAAACACCCACCAGTGTGAAAACACCCACAAATTTAGAAACGCCCACTTTTGTTCCGCAGAGACCTCCTACTCCCGCTTTTGGCGCTGCAAAAATTCAAAAAGATCAAAAAGTTGTGATGTACACTACCGTTCAAAAGTTTTATTCACACGGACCTGTTCAGGAAGCATATATTTTGAATTTAGTTGGCGCGATGGCGGAGAATAAATATGTAAATAAACGGCAGAAATTGTCTAAAGTGTGGGATCATTACACACTTAATTCACTTAATACACTTAACTCGGTGAAACAAGGTAACGTAGTCTAAGCCTATTGATGTTCGCTGATTTTAATCCCATACTGTATTTGTAGCGATGTTGTCGTGATGCGGTTTGACTAGAAATGATTTTTAGCTTTGATGACATTTTTAAGTAGTAAACGTAACTATCACGTTCAAATGCAAGAGAGTATAGCCTAAAAAAAGAACCCCTTCACACACACACACACACACACACACACACACACACACACACACACACACACACACACACACACACACACACACACACACACACACACACACACACACACACACACACACACACACACACACACACACACACACACACACACACACACACACACACGCCAGTCAGACCGATTGCAGCAATGCATCACATATGCTTAAACTTTTATGTAGCCACGCAACAATAATTTCAGCATGCATTCACTCTACACACCGGGACGTGATGGAGGAACAAATATTGTATTGCAGTCTTTGCGAGACCTTGTTTGTATTTCACGTCTGCCAAATACAGACAACAACAAAAAGTTAAAGTCCCCAGCCTGTTGGTTTTTAATAAAGATTCGGAGTACTCATTTTTCAGTTAAAACGCACGGAAAAAAAAGTGCGTCAGCTTTTACTGCGTGTTCAACAACAAGTCACGTTACAGCTCTTCTTCAGCGTTAAACTACCAGAATACACAAATATGCTTAGAGTGGTTATATTATAACATCTTAAAGGAAAATTCACATATGAGATAGCTTTATAACTTGCATACTATATAACTTATAGTATATAGCTTAACAGCTTTAACTGAAATAGACAAAAGTTTAATATAACTATTCTGTTAATAAAACACACACACAAAAAAAATCAGATTACTCGATCAATCGATCGATTAAGTGCTAGATTAATCGATTACAAAAAGAATCGATAGCTGCAGCCCTAATATCAAAAACGCTTGCATGAATTAATATGAAACTAGGTACACATATAGACCTCATCGAGCCGAACGACTTTCGTGTTCTAAGTTTTACGCCAGCCCAACAGGAAGTCGGCTATTATGGGTTGTTTGGAAAACTCATGCTTTGGAATTTGATATATGTAGTAAAGGTTCAGTGTTGGTGTGATGGAATAAGACAGGGGTCGGCGTGGCTGGGACTCGTACACTTTTATTTGGTCCAAAACAGAAAAAAATGCGCTGTGCGCGCTTTAACATAAACCTCGTTCACGTTCAGAGAACACTCTTTCCACTATTTAAAATAACACTCTTTCCACTATATTAGGCAACACTCTTTCCACTTTTCGTCCTCAGCCCTCAGCTCGCGTGTCGTGCATGAGTACCCAGTCCTTCTCTCTCCGCTATCTTGCACCAGCCGGCTTTTATGCGGTCTCCCATCGCCAATTACTGCAATCAGAGACAGTTGTTCGTCATTTTGCACTTGACCTACTTACTCACCGCTCGGCTCCGTCGTTGCTCTCGCACTACAGACTTCACCAAACTCTGTGTGCATGAAGTCAAGACATTTAGGATGCTAAATTGCGGACGGATTTCTGATATCTCAAACGGTTTGGCCGTGTCAAGGAAATGAATTTATGGCGAGAAAAGAGAAACACGAAGTATTATAACTTTTGCATACATTAACTGATCTTGATGAAACGTCAGCAGTGTTTTCGTGGTAAGAGGCCGATCAGATGGATGCGACTATTGTGAGTCAAAGTTATAGCGCCACCAACTGGCAGCAGGAAGTGTGTCACTTTCTAAATTCTTTTGACAAAAGTGGGTGGGTTAGTTTTACTCACAGTAACAAAACTCTGTACGTATATTGTTCTCATCAAGCCGGACCACTTTCTAATTTACAGTCATTAGCTACGACCAACAGGAAGTCAGACATTTTGGTTTTAATGTGGTAATTTTGTCTCTCTCTCTGTGTCAGTCTGTGTGTCTCTCTCTGTGTGTGCGTGTGCGTGTGCGTGTGTGTGTGTGTGTGTGTGTGTGTCTGTGTGTGGTGTGTGTGTGAGGGGGGCTAGATAAACCATTTGTATTTATGTGACCGATCACGGAAAGTAGAAAAACATGTCGGTTCGGGTACATTTTGATTTATTCAGAGATTCTGAAAGTGTAGTCTCCAAGCTTTTCAACCATGTGTAACACATGGAAATCTGATAATAGTTGGAGAAGTTGTGGCCATTTGAAGGTAGGCTGTCAAAAAAGCTGTTCTCACCTCTCTCTGCTGCTAGGAGTGACAATAGGCCTCATTTACATCTCATTTAGATAAGCCATACCCCCTGTAAAGCTCCCCCCTGTGCTTTACAGCTGTTTTTTCTTTCCTGAGCTAGCTAATAACAATAGGTAGGTATGGAAAGGTCTAAACATGGACTAAACATGAGTAACGTGTACGTGTTCTTAGAATGAACACAAAACGACAAACTTTGATGTTTATGGAAACTCACCCCCAGGACCGGCGAATGCACTTTTGCCGCTCTAGGCGAAAAACAATTGTGCTGCCCCTCTATTTGCAACGTATATCAGCAACAACACACAAAGACCAATATGCCATATACATATAACGCAAAACCAGCAACAACACACAAAGACCAATATGCCATACATATAACGCAAAACCAGCAACAACACACAAAGACCAATAAGCCATAGGCCTACTTACTGTATAATGCAAATAGTGCGCAACGCGCGTGTGCCCAAAATGTCAACAATATTAAAGTTTATGCAGGAGGCAAATGCCTGCTGGCATTTTTCTTTAAGCAGTTATGACAGGAATTTTCCAAATAATCACATTTCACCTCCTCAAATTACTGTTGCAAATCTCTTTACACCACTTTCTTATGAGCGTAAAACACACACATGGAATGGAATGTCCGCAAGCAGGGGGAGGGAGGGAGGAGGGGGGGGGGGGGGGGGGACAATACCTTTTGTCTCAAAATGTATTGTGCACTTTTCTGATAATTGTAAATAATAATAATTATTATTATAAATATTATAATAAATTACACACCTACACACCCTTGCCACTAACAATAATAATACAAACAAATATTATGTTAATAAACAATTTGGCGGAGAAATGGTAGGTGGAGTTTCCTTTGCAGTGCCTCATACGCATTTAATGGTTCTGGTACGCAGTGCACTACGCAGCAGTTCACGCGAGTCTCTTCAAACGAGCAGCAGGTAACGTTTAAGCTAATACGGAAAATTACATTTATCCTACCATCACCATGCTACTCTAAAAGTTGCTGCAGCATGCAAGTTAATTCTTAACTACAATAAAAGTATAACTCGATTTCAGACGCATTCTGAGTGACAATGTCCTTCGTTTTTATCCAAGGAATAAAAGTGCAAGGGGAAATGCATCTAACAGATAGTTAAATGAAATCTTAAGTCCATGTCCAACTCTAAATTGTAAGGAATTTATATCTTTGATTTCATAGTAACACTTTACAATAAGGTTAATTTGTTCATTACTCATGTATGAACTAACATGAACTAACCATGATCAACACATTTGTTACTGTAGGCTATATCTTAGTTAATACTACAACTGTTAATTGTTTATTCATGTTATGTCGCAGTCAGTGCATTAACTAATGATAACAAATACAACTTTTGATTTTAATGTTTTAGTAAATGCTGAAATTAATATTAACTAAGATTAATAAATGCTGTAGAAGTGCAGTTCATTTAGCTAATTTTAACTAATGAAACCTTATTGTAAAGTGTTACTGATTCATGATAGCTAACAATGTCTTTCATACATATAATACATACATTAAATTTACAACATCAACATCAACAAAACTAAAAATTAATTTTCCATAATTACCTTCTTGATTCTACCTGTTTTGTTTTGTAAAGTAAATAATATTTAGTAATATAATCATAATTTCCCTATTTTCATTTGATGTGTTATGCATTCTAATAATTGTATCAACATATTTTATTAGAATGCCAAGGAAAGAAAGAATAGAAAAAAAAATTAAGAAGTATTTTTTTTTATTTAACCTTTTTGGTCCCACGCTGCCCCTGAGGAGGTCTGTGCACGCCACTGCCTAGCTGTACGTGTAAAAGCATGGGAAGCGATTCCAGGGATATCAGAATGCAAAGGGGCCATAGAACCGGTACCTCTGAGCGAGTCAGGCTTTTACAGCCGGTTCTATGGCCCCTTTGCAAAATGTACGCTTTTAAATATACCAATACTGTTATCTCAAACATGGAGAGGCTTCTTCATGATCTCAACCAACAGATTCTGCAAAAAAGCGGAAATCAGCCAATTGGGGGGATAAAAAACGCTTCTTTCTCATTTTGCTCGTAAGTTGTGCTGCCGACTTGTGTCTCTATTTTCCGTGATCGGTCACATATATATATATATATATATATATATATATATATATATATATATATATACACACATTTAATTCTACGTGGCATTGATTCAAGGAGCTGAAAGCATTCTTTAGAAATGTTGGCCGCTATTGATGGGATAGCATCTTGCAGTAGATGGAGATTTGTGGGATGCACATCCAGGGCACGAAGCTCCCGTTCCACCACATCCCAAAGATGCTCTATTGGGTTGAGATCTGGTGAATGTGGGGGCCATTTTAGTACAGTGAACTCATTGTCATGTTCAAGAAACCAATTTGAAATGATTCGAGCTTTGTGACATGGTGCATTATCCTGCTGGAAGTAGCCATCAGAGGATGGGTACATGGTGGCCATAAAGGGATGGACATGGTCACAAACAATGCTCAGGTAGTCCGTGGCATTTAAACGGTGCCCAATTGGCACTAAGGGGCCAAAAGTGTGCCAAGAAAACATCCCCCACACCATTACACCACCACCACCAACCTGCACAGTGGTAACAAGGCATGATGGATCCATGTTCTCATTCCATTTACTCCAAATTCTGATTCTACCATCTGAATGTCTCAACAGAAATCGAGTCTAATCAGACCAGCCAACATTTTTCCAGTCTTCAACTGTCCAATTTTGCGGAGCTCTTGCAAATTGTAGCCTCTTTTTCCTATTTGTAGTGGAGATGAGTGGTACCCGGTGGGGTCTTCTGCTGTTGTAGCCCATCTGCCTCAAGGTTGTGCTTGTTGTGGTTTGTAACTGAGCAGATTGTGAAATAATCAGACCGGCACCTCTGGCACCAACAACCATGCCACCCTCAAAATTGCTTAAATCACCTTTCTTTCCCATTCTGACATTCAGTTTGGAGTTCAGGAGATTGTCTTGACCAGGACCACACCTCTAAATGCATTGAAGCAACTGCCATGTGATTGGTTGATTAGGTAATTGCATTAATGAGAAATTGAACAGGTGTTCCTAATAATGTCTGCTTATCGATCACTGTATGTAGTCGTCCTGTAAATAACCCACCCTACTTCCTCATCCCCATGTGTAATATTTAATATTTTCACATTTTTTATTTATTTATTTATTTTTTACTTCCGCTCATGTTGCAGTCCAGTATCTCTATTTGTATGTCTTGCACATTCCATCATTCTTGTTTTAATGCTAATCTGTAATTTATTTTGCCACCATGGCCTATTTATTATCCTATCTTCCTAACCTTACTGCATTTTGCAATACATTTGCACTTTGTATATAGATTTTCTATTGTGTTATGGACTGTACGTTTGTTTATTTCCCATGTGTAACTCTGTGTTGTTTTTGTCGCACTGCTTTGTCTTGGCCAGGTCCCAGTTGTAAATGAGAACTTGTTCTCAACTGACCTACCTGGTTAAATAAAGGTTAAAGAAAAAAAAAAGAAAAAACCTTGTAATATGTTCCAAGGTGCAAGCCTTGAAAATTTTTGAAAAAAGTTACAAACTTCACCACACGAATCTGTGAAAACACTGACAGCGTGCACATTGTTTAGTCTATAGTTATGCGCGTTTGAATATATATGTGCGCAGATGTGTAGTCTTTCTTTACAAATTGACCTCAACAAATTACTTGTCTGGCCTTAAAAATGTATAATACATAATTGTTTTTATCTCTTCCGCATAGCCATGTGAACTGGAACTATTTTGACAACGTTATATTTAATGTGTGATGCGCCCGCTATTTATGCTGCTGAAATGTTTGTTGTTTGTCTGGAAGATGATTGTCCGTTTGAAGAAGGAGATTCGGTCTTTGAAGGAAGAGCTGGCTCTAGTGACTGGAGAACAAAGAAGTGATAAGTTAAACCAAGAAGAGATCCAGCAGTATGTACCCATCAATTCCTCAATTCTCAGTCCGTTAAAACATAAACTAATAATGAATTGAGATTACTGATGGCACTGTTTTTTGAGCATGTGAGATAATAGATCAGAATAAATAATTTGTCCACGATTTGGATTAATTGGGTCTCAGCAGTTAACAGCACACTGAAATATTTTCCATAAATACAGAAGACTAAATAATTAACTTGACATTGGCTAGTTGTAATGGTTGCTGTGGATCTAATCGCACGGAACAGAAAATACTAGAACAATGAGCAACCACAAACCAATACAGTTTGGCAGCAAAACAGTTGTTCCTTTTTTACAATTTCTTCAATTTTGCTACGTCGCCGGATATACTCAAGTCACACAGCCTATGGTAGTTGTTGCTCATGCCACCTTAAACAGCCAATTCACATTGAAAATTAATGAATTCATATTGTTTTGTTGTTGCAGTTTGCTTTCTTATATGTGTTAATGCCTTTTAGTGTTTAACAGTAGGAGGCATTAGTTTTTTCCTGTTTTGTAGGTTGGAAGAGCAAGTAAATGTGTATCTGGAAGACCCTGACAATGAAGTAACATTAGACCTGGGGCCTGATATGAGGAAAATCCACTTTTGTTTCTTTCTGCTAAAGGTACAAGCTTTTTGTGATTATATTTTGTGTGTGTGTGCTTTCTCTCTAGTCTTTCCTCAACATTATTATTTAATATTGGCTTTTTGTTTTGTCTGTAAAAAACTGTAAAAATTATGTTATTTTAGTTTCTGTTCACTAAACTTTAAGCAAGAGGATGGTTTGAAAAATAGATTTCCCCACAAGTTTTACTTCCAAGGCATGCAGACTATTCAATTCAATTCAATTCAAATTTATTTGTATAGCGCTTTTCACAATACACATTGTCTCAAAGCAGCTTTACAGAAATTGCATTTCGGAAATGTACATAGAAAAATATAGTTAGTTAATCAAGTATTAATTTATGGCATAACATATCGCCGGCTTTGAGTCGTCTCTTCACAGGCGTCGAGTCGTCTCTTCACAGGCGTTGGGGCATCTGAAGTCTCCGTTAGAGGCTGGATACAAACTGGAGCTGACGAACGCTATTTACCTCGGGGCTAGCGTCCCGAGATAACAGCAGAAAGGCAGATGGGAAATAATTAGCATAGCTGATGTTCATAATGTTAATGCATTCGAACTGATTCAGCAGTAGTATCAAAGGTTAAGCATTAAGTGAATGCTTGGTTAAAGAGATGCGTCTTTAATCTAGTTTTAAACTGGGACAGCGAGTCTGAGTCTCGTACAATATCAGGAAGGCTATTCCAGAGTTTAGGAGCTAAATGCGAGAACGCCCTCCCTCCTTTAGTGGACTTAGATATCCTAGGAATGACCAGAAGCCTCGAATTTAGTGATCTTAAAGAGCGCGATGGATTGTATGGCGATAGAAGGTCTGTTAAATACACAGGAGCTAAACCATTTAGGGCTTTATAGGTCAGTAGGAATACTTTGTAATTGATACGTAACTTAATAGGTAACCAGTGTAGAGATGATAAAATAGGTGTTATATGATCATATTTTCTTGATCTAGTAAGAACTCTAGCAGCTGCATTTTGCACTAACTGTAGCTTGTTGATTGAGGATGCAGGACAGCCAGCTAATAAAGCATTACAGTAATCTAGTCTCGAGGTCATGAATGCATGAACTAACTTTTCTGCATCAGAAACAGATAGCATGTTGCGTAGCTTAGCAATGTTTCTAAGGTGGAAAAAGGCTGTTCTTGTAATATATGAAATATGATTTTCGAAAGTCAAGTTGCGGTCTAGTATAACACCCAGGTCTTTTACTGTAGTGGATAAAGTAACAGGACATCCTTCTAAATTAAAGTTGTATTGTAAGGGATTTTGTGGGTAGTTTTTCGGACCAATAAGTAGTACCTCCGTTTTATCTGAATTTAATAGCAGGAAATTACACGTCATCCAGCATTTTATATCATTTAGACACTCTGTCAATTTAGATAAGTTAGTGTTTTCATCTGGTCGTGATGAGATATATAATTGAGTGTCATCAGCATAACAGTGGAAATTAATTCCATGTTTTCTTATAATATTACCAAGTGGCAGCATATATATTGAGAATAGCAGAGGGCCTAACACCGATCCTTGCGGCACTCCATAGTCTACTGACGTTATCTTTGATTTTTCCCCATTTAAACAAACAAAATGGTAACGGTCTGATAAGTACGATCTAAACCAGCTTAATGCCTGTCCCTGAACACCAGTGTAGTTTTGTAGTCGATCCAAGAGTATTTTATGATCGATAGTATCGAACGCAGCACTAAGATCGAGTAGAACTAGTATTGAGATACAGCCTTGGTCAGAAGCTAAAAGTAAATCATTTGTAATTTTAACTAGCGCAGTTTCTGTGCTATGATGCGGTCTGAATCCCGACTGGAATTTTTCATAGATATCATTTTCTTGTAAGAAAGAGCACAATTGAGCGGACACAATTTTTTCTAGTATTTTAGACATAAATGGAAGATTTGAGATGGGTCTGTAATTTGCTAAGTTATTTGGATCTAATTGCGGTTTCTTAATGAGAGGTTTTATTACTGCCAGCTTGAATATTTTTGGAACATGACCTAAAAATAAAGACGAGTTAATAATATTAAGAAGAGGCTCTTCGACTACAGGTAACACTTCTTTCAGTAGTTTAGTGGGTATTGGATCTAATAAACATGTTGTTGGTTTAGATGCAATGATAAGTTTATTTAGCTTTTCATGTCCTATAGTTGTAAAGCGGTGTAGTTGTTCTAGAGGGGCCATAATTGAGGCTGAATCATAAGACATCATAGAGGATTGTATATTTACAATTGTGTTTCGGATGCTTTCTATTTTCTCATTGAAGTAATTCATAAAATCATTACTACTATATTGTAATGGAATATTTTGCTCTGGTGATGTTTGTTTATTTGTTAGTCTAGCCACGGTGTTGAATAAAAACCTTGGATTATTTTGGTTATTTTCTATTAGTTTGCGGAGAAGCTCAGCCCTGGCTGCTTTTAGAGCCTTTTTATAACGTGACATACTGTCTTTCCACGCGATTCTAAAGACCTCTAAATTAGTTTGTTTCCATTTACGCTCTAAGTTACGAGTTTCTACAGAGACTACAGAGAAACAATATTCACTTAATTTGTTTTGGCTTACACTGAAGCCAGGGGCCTATGTTGTAGGGCCCTATGATTTTCGCGATGCGGAAAACGCGGACGGAATCACGGAATTTACACATGAAAACGTCTCGGTTACGTATGTAACCCTCGTTCCCTGAGTAGGGAACAGAGACGTTACGTCGGATGACGACGAATGGGGGGGTTTCGCTTAGAACGCCTATCGACTTCGAGTATTACAAAACGAGCCAATGGCAAAGAAATGCCATGGGTCTGCGGAATTTGCATAGCGTATCTCCGCCTTACCTCGTGGGTATAAAAGGAGGGCGCCGGCAACAGGCAGATATGTTTCTTCGCTGAGGAGCCAAGACTGAGCTCAGGCGATCCCCGCGGTACAGCGGAAAGTGGCAGGAAGACGTAACGTCGCCGTTCCCTACTCAGGGAACGAGGGTTACATACGTAACCGAGACGTTCCCTTTCATTGTCACTCCGAGTTACGTCGGATGACGACGAATGGGGTTACTAGTCTAATCACGCCACTTTCTCAGCTGTCTTCCAGTGTCCTGCGTAAATCTGAGATCCCTGTCGTGAGACTGGCACGGACGAAGGACTCCTATTTAGCACAGGAATACCAAGGTACACTGGGGAGCATATCCCAAAGTTTAGGGGAAATATGCAATTACTGCCAACCCAGAGGGGGGGACTTAGAGAATACACATATGACCCGAAGGAGACATATGGAGAACACTGGGGTGTCCAGCCGCAGGTGGAATATTTCAACCCCAGGGGTGGCAAGGTGGCTTGCCAAGGGAAAGACACATGCTCAAAGAGGCTTACAGTGGAAATACACATGTGGGGGTCGCTCAGAGGAGGGACCATGCACACGGGAGGCACCTAGCCGACGCGCAGGCAATAGACACTGGCGCCGACGTCAAGAGTGCTGGAGTAGCTCAGGGCTTTCGGGGAAGCTCACCTGAGGAGAATATCGCACGTATCCAGTCCGTGGAGTGGAATGGCGAGCAAGCGAAGACACCTGAGCGGGTCCGGTACTAGCTGGTTGGAGCGAGTACACGAGAGGACACTGGCTCCACTCGGAGATTATAGAATCTGGCGAATGTGTTGTGTCGCCCAGCCTGCAGCTCTGCAGATGTCTGTTAGCGAGGCGGCATGCGCTAGAGCCCAAGAGGATGCCACACTCTGGGTGGAGTGGGCAGTCACACCAAGGGGGCACGGTCGACCTTGCTGCTGGTATGCCAAAGCAATGGCGTCCACTATCCAGTGAGACAACCTTTGCTTTGAGAGAGCCTTTCCCTTCAGCTTCCCACCATAACAGACAAAGAGCTGGTCTGAGGTCCTGAAACACTGCGTCCTGTCTACATAGGTGCGGAGAGCGCGTACTGGACAGAGCAGTGCAAGGCTGGGTCTGCCTCCTCCAGGGGCAGCGCTTGCAGGTTCACCACCTTGTCCCGGAAGGGAGTGGTGGGAACCTTGGGCACGTATCCAGGCCGGGGTCTCAGGATCACGTGAGAGTAAGCCGGCCCGAACTCCAGGCACGCTTCGTCAACGGAGAATGCGTGCAGGTCCCCTATCCTCTTGATGGAGGCCAGTGCAACCAGGAGCGCTGTCTTCATAGACAGGAATTTAAGCTCGACTGATTGCAGGGGCTCAAATGGAGCACTCTTCAGGGCAGTTAGAACCACTGAGAGGTCCGAAGAGGGAACGAGAGGAGGGCGAGGCGGATTTAGTCTCCTCGCTCCTCTCAGGAACCTGATAACCAGGTCGTGCTTCCCCACCGACTTACCTTCGATGAGGTCATGGTGTGCGGCAATAGCGGCAACGTAGACCTTCAGGGTGGAGGGAGACAGCCTTCGCTCCAGCCCCTGTTGAAGGAAGGAAAGCACAACGCTGATCGAGCATCTCCGGGGGTCTTCTCGGTGAGAAGAGCACCAGCTGACGAAGAGGTTCCACTTCAACGCATAGACGTGTCACGTGGACGACGCCCTAGCGGAAGTGATGGTAGCCATAGCGGCCCGATGTGGGGGCACAGTTAGCAACCGCGCCCTGGCAGAGGGGGCCAGGGGAGGACCAGGCTGGTCGTCCCGCGGCGGCCTGCTCTGCCAGGGGTCTGGCGACAGAGGGGGACAGGGGCGAAGCGGTCCGTGGACGGCACGCCGTGTCAAGCACTTCTGGGACAGAGGGGGACGAGGAGAGCACGGCTTGTGGGCGGCGCTCTGTGACGTCCGAGAACTCTGTGCTCAGAGACGGGAGAGTCAGCTCTTTGGAGAATAAGGATTCTTCCCCGGCCCTCCCCCGGGGAAAGGAGTGGTCCTGTTACCAACTCCTGGAAAGAACTGAGTCCCATCTCTGAGGAGCCCATCTCAAGAGCGCCGCTATACCCGGCGTGTAGAGGGGTGCGGGGCTGGAGAGGACTGTGGCGTCCGACCGCGGCCTCCAGAGCCGACCCGGGTGAACGGGCGGGGTGGGAGCCGCGGGAGGGCGCCTTCGGCGGTGTACAGACAGAGGGATCTGAGCAGACGGCGGGGCCGTCGGGACAGAATCAACCTCAGTCTGCTCATGGGCGGCTGACAGCTGTTGGGCAAGCCCTCAACCGCACCGCCGAAGAGGCCGACCTGGGATATGGGAATGTCGGACAGACGGGTCCGCGCGGCATCCAGCACATCAGACAGGTTCAGCCACAGAATGGTGAGCATCACCTGACCCAGGGAGCGTACGGCCACTTTCGTCGCTCGGAGAGCAAGGTCAGTGGCGGCGCGCAGCTCAGTGAAGAGCCCTGGGTCAGTCCCGCCCTCGTGCAGGTCCATGAGCATCTGGGTCAGGTGGACCAGCAGAATGACCATGGCATGCAGTGAGGCGGCTGCCAGTCCCGTGGCGCTATAGGATCTCGCCACAAGCGTAGACGAAAAACTACAGGTCACGGGCGGATGCTTAGGATCGCGCCGAGAAGAAGCACTCTGAGGACACATAGCATCGCAACAGAGCGTTCAGCCGGGGGGACCCCAGTGTACCCATGGGCAGCGGCTCCATCGAGGGGAGGAAAGGTGGATGAGATCAGCGAGCGGTTACGAGAAGACAAGGGGGTCTTCTTGGACTTCGAGATCTCATCATGCACGTCCGGGAAGAGAGGTATTGGGGTTTGCCGTGGACGAGGGTCGGCGGCCTTACCCAAAACCCATCGTCCCAGGAAAGCATGGTCGTCATCTTCGGATCAGACTCAGGCACAGCCGTATGCACACCGGAAGGTGGCAGCTGTGACGAGCCCTCACTTCCAGAAGACTCAAACCCACCTAGTGATGCTGCAACAGACATGGCATCTTCCTCTGTAGCTTCAACTGAAACACGCGGGTCACCAGAGGGTAGACTCGCGGGAATCAGCAGTTCACTTGCGGGCACCGTCATTGAAGAGGGGGCCTGGGGTCGCGGACACATAGTCGGCGCCTTGATCCAGACCGTAACCCTCAGGTCACCCTGGCCACCAGCCGAAGATCGGGGGGTGGATGAGGGGACTCTCACTCTTGCGAGTTCACCGAGTCTCGACCTATACATGACGCGATGATCACATTCCCAGCGAGAACACGAGTCACCCACGAGCGCTGTTCAAGCATGATCAAAGCCCAAACACACTAGACAGCGCTCGTGCCCATCAGAGTCCGATACCAGTCCGCTGCAACCAGAAATGCACGGGCGAGCCGTCTTTAAAAAGCGTGCGAGCTCTTTTATGAGAGGAGAAAAAAACTCTGCGATGTTGAAGCACACAGGGAGACACACACACACACTGGCAGATCACTGCACAGATCAGCAGGCACTGTGAGCTCGCTGCAGATCGCCGTCACACCAACACCGGAGAGAGAAGCTCGTCTCGTAGAGCGAAGTCAGAGATGACTGTGGAGTGAAGGAATACTCTTGGCTCCGAAGCGAAAACATATCTGCCTGTTGCCGGCGTCCTCCTTTTATACCCACGAGGTAAGGCGGAGATACGCTATGCAAATTACGCAGACCCATGGCATTTCTTTGCCATTGGCTCGTTTTGTAATACTCGAAGTCGATAGGCGTTCTAAGCGAAACCCCCCCATTCGTCGTCATCCGACGTAACTCGGAGTGACAACGAAAGGGAACTGAATTCTCTTATACATACGGAATTTGCATATATTTTGTTGACATATTAAATAAATGTTTTCTTTTTACTTCCTTCTCATTTTTCAGTTTAAAACAACAAACGTAGAAAGTTCTCTACCTAAACCATGGCCAAATGGCATTGTTAAACATGCTGCCTAGTAACGTTAACCATACGTCCTCACTTTCACGCGCAGGGAAAAAAATGCGAGTGGCTCCTGATAAGCTGTACGTTCATACCGCCGCCGACTTGAGCGACAAAGAAGCTCTGGCCGCCCTGCCAAGGACGCTTGTCAAAAAGTACGGGGAAGCTTGTTGACGCTTTGGCCGCTCTGACCGCTCTGACGTAGCAGGGAATAGAGAAGTGTCACAACATTAAAATGTAATAAACAGAAAAAACAAGCAATATATTGAAGAAACCTTTTATAATGACAGCATTTGAATAACCGTTTTGGTCACATTTGATCGGGAAAAAAATAAAATAATTAGCTATTATTAGGTGTTCAAGCACAAAGTGCTGAAAACCTATTGTAATTGCTATTTGAAAAAAAAAAAATTCCCCTAAAACGCATCGTGCAGCCCTAACCGTAAGGCCTAGAGACTTGAAACTCGGCCAGATGGTAGGCCACACTTTTGGGGAGAACCTATCAGAGTATGACCCCAATTGGCCCATAGGTGGCTGTTGGTCCTAGCCTCAAGCTTTTTACACCACTGTGATCCTTGGCTTAAGACGGACAATATGTATATCTCCGATTTCGATTTAAGCACACAAAAAAAAAGTTATGTCGGATTTTGTCCAAAACCTACTTTTGCGAACTAGTCCCTGGTTTTTCGCCCGATCGGAACCAAACCAGTATAGGCCTATTCTCTGGACTCTCTAGATCAACAATTATCGAAAAAAAGTTGAAATTTTGCAATTGGGTGGCTGTAACAGGGTCATATAGAAAAGGGGCGTGGCAAAATACAGTCAAAAGCCTATAAATCATAAATAAAAACTCATAACTTCACAAAAATTGATGAGCATATGTGTCATAACATGGTGAAGAAGCATGCAAAGTTTCATGGAGATCGGACCATAGGTGGCGCTATAACTGTCAAAAAGGTCCCATTATTATTGCGTGTTCAAGCATGAAGTGCTGAAAACATATTGTAATTGCTATTTGAAAAACAAAATTCCCCTAAAACGCATCGTGCAGCCCAAACCGTAAGGCCTAGAAACTTGAAACTCGGCCAGATGGTAGACCATACTTTTGGGGAGAACCTATCAGAGTATGACCCCAATTGGCCCATAGGTGGCGCTACAGCAACCAAAAGTACTAAATTGCTCATAACTCCTAGGCCGTTGGTCCTAGCCTCAAGCTTTTTACACCACTGTGATCCTTGGCTTAAGACGGACAATATACGAGCAAAAAAAAGCAAAGTTTCATGGGGATCGGACCATAGGTGGCGCTATAACTGTTAAAAAGCTTCAAAACCATATATTTCCTATGGTAAATTGCCTGTATTAGCTGTAAATGGTCTTTTCCATCTATGATCATATAATGTTCATATCATAATGTTAAAAACCAGTGCAGTACAATACTCTGGACTCTCTAGATCAATAATTGTCAGAAAAAGTTGAACGTCTGCATTTGGATGACTTTAATAGGGTCACTTCAAAATGTGGCCTTGACCAAGTGTCCCCGAAAGCCTATATCTCTTCAATGAATGCTCAGATCTTCTTAAAAACAAGTCAGAACACGTGACTCTAAATAAGCATGACAATTTTCAGACAGATTGGAGCAAATATGCCTCTATAACAGTTAAAAAGGTGAAAATGATATGAACATAATGGCATATTAAGCCAATAAGTGGTATTCTACTGCCCCCTGCTGTTTAAAATAGTCATTTTGTCATGCTACTAACTAATATAATTCTATAATTGTTATTTAGACTTTATAAAATTACTATTTTAACATTTACACTCACATTTAGTCAAAATGTATCTATTGAAGTATTGCTGCTGACCATTGTAGCACATTGAGATTTGTGAATCCTGAAGGAGACTTGCAGTAAACATTTTGTTTTTCCATCACATAGTTCAAATGTCTGTATCTACAACAGAATGTGTGTGTGTGTGTGTGTGTGTGTGTGTAGTCCTATATTTCTAAATAAATGCTGAATAATCGGATTAATAGTTTACAAAGACATTATGTGAAATGCTTATAGACCATTAAAGTATATTTTCATAATGACACATCCCAATAGCATTGAAAAAAACAACAAAATGTATCTTTGTGTTTGTGTGTGTGTGTGTGTGTGTAAGCATTTGTCTAAATAAGAGTGCAAAATAAGAGTGCAAAAGCACCTGTGAACACCCTTTATTAATAAGTATAATGGCCAGCAGAGGGCAGTTGAAGACCACTAATTGGCTCGGTTTCATTTTGACAGGCTTGATTTTCACCACTATTCTGCACTAAAGCAAACTTGTTTTTCCATGTTAACTATTATGAGACAATCATTTTTTTGTCAGTTTATCACTTCATTGCTACTGACACTTCACATTAATGCTAGCAATGTGGTAAATCATGGTAAATCACGATAGAAACATGGTAAATCATAGTAAATAATACTATTACATGGTGTATCATGGCAAATCATGCTAGCAATGTGATGAATCATGGTAAATCATGCTACAATCCTGGTAAATCATTCTAGAATGTGGTATATCATGGTAAATCATCCTATAACATGGTAAATCATGGTAAACTGGTAAGTCATGCTAGAATCATATTAAATCATACTAGAATGTGTTCAATTGTGGTAAACCATGCTAGAAGAGGGTAAATCATAGTGAATCATACTAGAACTTGGTATATCATGGTAAACTATGGTAAATCAAGCAAGATTCATGGTAAATCATACTGGAACTAGGTAAATCATGAAAACCACACTAAAATTTGGTATATCATGGTAAATCATGCTAAAACATGGTCTATTACATCTATGATGTCAAGTCAAGTCAAGTCAAAGTTTATTTATATAGCACTTTTTAAAAACAACAAGCGTTTAGCAAAGTGCTGTACACAAACATACTTATGCAATCAAACCAACATGACCAAAATACAAAAAATAAAAAACAGTACAACAATAAAACAATAAAAGAATAAAACAGAACTCTCACACGGCGTCAAATGCCAAGCTGTAATAATAAGTTTTAAGATTCGATTTAAAAATAGTAATGGTTTGAGACTGCCTAATGAACAGGGGCAAACTATTCCACAACTTCGGTCCAGCCACTGAAAATGCTCTTTCACCCCTGGTTTTCAGTTTCACACGCGGGACTACTAAAAGCAAATGGTCAGCGGACCTAAGCGCTCTTGACGGAGCGTACTGCCTAATCAGTTCCGTCATATACCTGGGAGCGAGGCCATGAAGTGATTTAAATACAAACATCAAAATTTTGAATTTAATTCTAAAAGATACTGGTAACCAGTGAAGAGAGGACAAAACAGGTTTAATATGTTCTCGCTTTCGTGTACCTGTCAGCAAGCGAGCTGCAGCATTCTGGACCCTCTGCAGCCTAGAGAGAGAGGCCTGACTAATGCCTATGTAAAGGCCATTACAATAATCTAGACGTGATGAAATGAAAATATGGAGGAGTTTTTGAAAGTCTCTGGAAGACAGAAATGATTTCACCTTGGTGAGCTGTCTCAACTGGAAAAAACTCGATTTAACTACCAAGTTAATCTGTTTGTCCAGTTTAAAATCACAATCCATAGTGAAACCTAAATTTTTGACATAGGACTTCACTAATGGATTCAACTCAGCTAGATCAAAATTTTGCGATTCATAAGTACCTCCAGGGGTAAAGAGTATTACCTCTGTTTTGTTTTCATTAAAACATAAGAAATTTTTTGCCATCCAGGCCTTAATTTCCTCAAGACACTGCAGTAAAGGCGCTAACGTACAAGTGTCTTTTCTATTCAGAGGCAGGTAAATCTGGGTGTCATCAGCATAGATATGAAACGATATTCCAAATTTCCTAAAAAATTGTCAGTGGTTAAATGCTTGCTACATGAAACTTAATGTCTTCAGATGCTTTTGAGCTTAACTGCCTTAAATGCCTTAACTGCTTGAACACCGATAAATGCTGCTTGCAGCTTTAATTATTATTGTTATTATTTGTATTATTATTTGCATTAGTGCAATTGGTCAAATTGGTGTTATGTGAGCAAATGAATTGCATTCCCGCTTGAAACGAGCGTTTGTAAATATCTCAAATAAAAGTTGCGCTCATTCTTAAAGGTCTATCAATGGATCATGGATAATCGCAAAGTTGTTGTGTTTGGTGCTGCTGTATTGTATTTGCGGAGAAGACGCAAATTCTCCTCTAGCTTCTCCTCCATTTTCTCGGAACTAATGTTTTGGTAGGAACAAAAGTTTACATGGTATGTTTCTCTGGAATCAGCCAGCGCGAAGGACGTCTACATTCCGATTGGTTGCTGGCTTTTGCC
Source organism: Siphateles boraxobius (assembly GCF_051911475.1). Classification (NCBI taxonomy): domain Eukaryota; kingdom Metazoa; phylum Chordata; class Actinopteri; order Cypriniformes; family Leuciscidae; genus Siphateles; species Siphateles boraxobius. Next base: position 14,523,338 of record NW_027508833.1, on the reverse strand, counting down.
GCTGCTTGCCGCTGAACCGCGTCATAGTGTCATAGCTCATTACCATAAAGTTGAGCTACTTTCAACTTTCTGATTGACGCCATAGTTGCCAAGTCTGCTTATAATACGTGACTTTGGGCTTTTTTTTTTTTTAGTAAGTCGCATTAAAACAGCACTGGTTACGGGTTGCGTTTTTTTGGGCGTATTAAAAAAATATGGTTGGTTGTTAGGAAAATCTGACAAGCAACTTTTTTTCAATCTCTAATACATTGATTGACACTGTCTGCTCACAGCTATAGCCAATCAGTGCAATCATATAAGTGCTGTGGCGTAATTCGTCAAAACATTCCGCCGAATCCGCCCCCTTATCCCCCTCATTGGAGAAAAATCCCGTTCAACATGCAGGCAGACGGCACGCCCGACACTGTAATCCAAGCTATGATAGGGTAAATAAATACACATATTTCAATTTCTACAAACAATGCTTCCAACGAAGTGGTCCAATTATGGCAAAAAGTACAACAAAGACTGGGAAAACGATAAACAACTTAAAGACTGGATAGGTCAAGTGGTTGGTGATCAGAGTAAAGCGGTGTGCAGGTAATGTAAAACGGAGATTCGTGCTCACCATGGAGACCTCCTACAACATGTAAGCACAGAAAAACACAAGCGGAATGCCAAACCATTTTTCTCAACACGTCTAACAGACATCGGTTTTACAGTGTCAAAACCTTCGAATACACATCAAATGGCTGAGCTTCAGCTAGCAAGCTATATAGCTTGGCACACAGCAGTTAGTTCAGTTGATCACTTGGGTGAATTGGTAAATTCAGCCTTTGAAAAGGACGTGAGCATCCATCGTACGAAATGTACAGCACTTATCAGCAATGTCATAGCATGTTTAAAGACTTGCATGTTTAAAGACTTGCTAAAAGATATTGGAGAGGCTCCGTATTCACTGGCAATCGACGAGAGCACAGATGTCGCTTCGGTAAAGTCAAATTTTGTGTTTTTAGTTATTGTTTGTTTGGTGTGTTTGAGTGCTCATTATTACAATTAAACAGCAAAAGTTCAGTGACATTTTTATTTGTGCATGGTAGAAAGCAAATACTGACATGCACTGTATGCTCTTACACAGGAGCCTAAACTCTGAGAAAACGATAACGTTAAGCGCTCCAGAATAAAATATAAAAATTCAGAATTAAGCAGTGTAGCTGACTTACAGATTCAGTTAACATCCACAAATGAATTAGTGCGACGATTCAGGGGAGGTTCAGACCTTGGCTGGAGCAGCTACACAGTGAACTCCGAGAAAACGCTACGCTTGAGCAAACAGTTTGTGAATAGGCTACTACAAATGATGGCCGTGAATAAAATATAATATTAAGATTTTAAACCACAACCCTCTAATGTCAGAATGTTTATTTTGGGGAGTGGCCACTCAGTGTGCAGTGTGAGCCAAAGTGGCCAGCGGCTAGAGCGGCAAAAGCCATTGTGTGCATATTTACCGATATTTTTTGCATTTCTAATCCAAACAACGTCAAACTTGGCAATGCACTTACTCGTGCCCGTAGCAAAACACCTGTCAAGTTTGAAATCCATCTGACTAACGGTTCGAGAGATATGCAAATAACAGATATGCCTGTTGAAAATCAGTTTTTGTGCGTGTTTTTAGTAATTGTTGGTTTGGTGTGTTTTTGTTTGTCCAAACAAAATCCTTGAAAAATTTTTAAACAACCCCGCCAAATCACAGAGATTCCGATTCGCACTGGACTAATATTATCACAGGACCTCGGTGTTCGGCAAAATATGGTAGGTCATTTGCGGGGGAATTTTCACTTTACAAATTACAGACATGGCTGATTCGCACTGGATTAAGATCACAGACAACCTCCGCAATTGTTACAAATGACTAGAGGTCACCAGGTAATACTTATCCCGTGCGAATAGGGCTATAGTCATTCATATTTCTGAGGTCAATCATCATACATCATACATTGTATATATCATACACTGTTCATTGGCCAGAGGAGAACTTTTGAGAGCTTTTGGCATGCTTAGTTGGGGACATTTAATTTTCTTATTAAACATTAGACATTATTATATCTGCCTGCATTGACACTGTTATATGAGAACTGAACTGAGCTGGACAATGACATCAGTTTTCTTCAGAGCGGCTATATATATATATAAATTAACTAAATTAATAACTTTTTACAACAAAAATTTACCATCCCTGAACTTACTTAACCTGGACTATGATACTATTTTCTTCTAGAAACAAACTTTGTTGCATTATTTTCCTGTTATCTCTGTAAAGCTGCTTTGAAACAATCTGTAGGGCTATATATGTATAGGCTATTTTTAGGCTATTTTAAAGTTTCCCAATGTTGTTTTGGAGTCTCCTACAACAGGTTTACATGCATCAAAGGTCAAAAAACTGTTTAATTTCCTCATAATATACATTTGCACATCACCACATTTTCAATGATTGTCAAACGACTCGTCAGATGAATCAGTCTCTCTAAATCCCTCCTTTCCGCGATCTACTCTGCTCTGATTGGCCAGACAGCTCAGTCTGTTGTGATTGGTTTACCGCGTGTCGAAAAAACAAAAATGCCAATTGCCAAAACAACGTCAGCTCTGCTTGTCCTGAGGCTTCCTACACCGTAAACTAAACCCTGTAATGTGTCTAAAACTAAACAATGACGTCAATTTTACCATATCCGAGCGCGAGTCCGATGATGAAACATTGGAAGAACTAGTTATTCAACCCGAACCTCCATCGCAAGGACGACTCGAGCAGGACGTTTCTCAGTGATACGCTACTCAGTTTGAGGTACATTATGAGATGTTGCAACTGTAATTTACTCACCATCAGCATTAACAAGTGCATGTCTATCAACAAACTGATTATTTTACTTTTACTAATATATTTACTAATTTATTTAATATATTGCAGTGAACACGTGGAAACTGTATAACAGTGCATGAATGCAATGTATACATTAGTCGAGCTCTAGCATAAATGACTGATGTAACATAAATCTTGCTCCATGCTTAATCTTACCTCAAAGTAGTGAGAACGACAGACAATCTGCATTAATAGACACAGTTTTATGTAATAGTGGCCCACAGCTGATTACCAGACATATTTCAGTAAGACAGGATAGAGAACATGAGTTAGCCAGTTAGCAGGAGATCTACACAATATAAAACTCAAAACTAAGTATTTTGAACACCATCTTCAAGAGCAAGTTGTTTGCTTATCCTGCATTGAACTCCAAGATTTGAGAAGCCGTCGTAAGTAAAACAAAGGGAACACAGAAAAAGTTTAGGATTATACTGCTGTGGTATTGTGGTAAAAATTAATTTTAACCACTAATTCTTGACATGCTCGTCCTTGGGCAGTGAAAAAAAATGGCTTTACCTTCACATTGTAGAGCACAGCATCTTGGTTTTCTTGGTATCTGCGTCTTGTATATAATATACTGTGTATATACAGTATATATATATATATATATATATATATATATATATATATATATAATAGCGCAGCTCTCCCTGTCAATGTTCTAGAACTCCCTCAACACCTGCGTTAAAAATGATCTGGTACTGCCCCTGCTGCGTGTGCAATAAGTGCGCGGGCAATATTTTAATGTTTCGTCTTGATGTCACAGCGAAACCGCTTATGACTCGTTTGAAAAACGATTAATTTCATTGACTCAGAGTCGACTCTTACTTTTGAAAGACAATAACTTTATATACGGTGCACTTTCAGATTTAAAACTTTTTAGGATGTTTTCATTCACTTAGAGCTATGTTTCACACTACATGAAAGGTCATTTTCAAAAATCCATAATTGGGGCCCTTTAACAATCACCACGATAAGCTGTTCACTTTTTTAGGGAACTCAACGTTGCATCATGATGTTGATGCTTTAGGAACACTTCTGTCCAACCTGTGTCTGAGGCCCTGTCCACACGGAGATGCGTTTAGTTGTATACGTAAAAAGTTTGTATCGTATCGGTGTTTCGTCCAGATGGATCCGGCGTTTTTGACTGAACCGCTATTTTTTTTAAACTGGATCCCAGAGTGGATTAATCTGAAAACGACACCCTTGCTTTTTCGTGTGTACAGCCAATCCGTATATTTTGTGAAACGATGATGTATGATGAATACACGTGTATTCACGTGTAACACGTGTCACCCCACGTTTGATTTATTTATGTTTTATTTATGTAATTTAAAAGTATTACATATCAATCAAGTTTCCTTCCTCTTCAGGTGAAAGTGCGAGAGAGACTCTCTGCTCAAAATGGGGTGAGTAATGGCAGCAGTCCTCCTTTAAAGGGGATATCTGATGAAGAGGACAGAAAATCACATGCTGAACTCCAAAAGCTGCGGGACAATGTGACCCACCGTGATAACGAGATCAGTATCCTTTACTCAACTTCATAATAATATAGTTATTTTATAAACCTTAGATTTTGTGTCTCACTTGGACTAATTTAAATATGATAAATCTGAGGTGCTAAAACAGTCTAATGATCACTCTGTTGTTGCTTTATTCTTAGCCCAAAAAAAGTAGGTACACTTAAATTTATTTACAATAAAGTATAACAGTCTGGTTAATGTAAATGATGAATAATGAAAAATATTATTCAAATGTATGCAAATAAAATCTAATAACTGGATGTTTTATATATTTTGTTATACTTGATATTTTTTCTATCATGATAACTCTCTAAAGATTTTAGCATGGTAATGAACATGACAGTGTTAATGTATTTGGTCTTGGCATAATAGATCTACTACGCTGCTGCTGCTGCTGATATTGCTGCTGTAGTTCTAGATTATTGCTGTTGCAAGAGCAAGTGCATGGGCTTGCTACTGCCAATATAAACACCAATACGCTGCTTTGGCATGTAAGACATACTGCTGCTGCACAAATAGCATATATAAAATTGCCTCCAACACAGCTGAAAATGAACAAGCCAAAATGTGTATATGCTGCTTTAGAATGTTGAACACACTGCTGCTATATGATAAGCAGGAGACAAGATGAATGATGCCCCTCCCCAAAAAACAGGCAGGTCAATCGCCACGACATACTTCATGTACTGCTGCTGCTCCGAGAGCCATAAGAACCACAAGTTTGCCATGTTGGTGTGCCTTGACCTGCTTTGACGAATAGCTTAACACTAGTGGACTACTGCAGTGTGTACCTGGTCGCTTGACCAAGTCAAGTCACCTTTATTTATACACTCACCTAAAGGATTATTAGGAACACCATACTAATACTGTGTTTGACCCCCTTTCGCCTTCAGAACTGCCTTAAAGCTACAATATGTAAGAATTTTGCATTACAATATCCCATAATCTCAAGGCCAGTGTTATATATTTTGTTAAGTTGATTACTTACAATATCCCAAATGTTTCCAACTATTTTTAAATCATGAGAAAATTGTGATTTTAACCAAGGAAACGGGGCGTTACAGCAGGGGGGAGCTGGGAGTCGCCAGTCAATTGCGTCATATCCGAGTTACCCTCGGTTTCCGCTCGTACTGCGTGGAGTCCTTGACAAATGCGGAAGTTGTAGTTGTAGCGTCTGTCAAGCTACAAACGTTAGCTTGTTTCGTGCAGTCGTTACGGAACAGTTATTCTTTACCGATTGCAGCTGGTTCTGTCGACAAAGCATGCTTAATTTTATATTTTCCAAATGTAGCATTCGTTAATAGTTATGTTTATGTAAGGGAAGTATTATTGCTTTAGATTTGTGTTTAATTTATTGACATTGTTTATCACGTCTGATGTTTATGGCCATGTAAATAAATATATAACATGTGTTATAAATAAAGATTAATCAGTATTTTGGCAAATGATGTGGGTATGTTCGAATGTACTTTTACAACAATTGTTTAGAACATGTAAAACTGCAAAGCATTATCACAATAATGAATTCGACATACAGTAACATCTATGATAACCAATTTAGTATTAAACCTTACTTTTCTTGCGGTTAATTCATTTTAATGAAATAAAAGTGTGATGAGGTTCAAGAGTCATGAAGGAAGAAGACAGGGGTCTGCGTGACTGAGACTCGTAGTTTATTAAAATAAAACAAAACAAACAAAGTCGCACACAACGCGCATTCATCGTGGCAACCGCGACGACACAAAACAGTTCAAAAATGAGAGCTCGGATCCACCGGTTTTCTTTCTCTGCTTCAAATTTTCTCTCCAGTATCTCTCTCTTGTTCCAGTGCGCGGCTTATAAGCGGTCTCTCCACGCCGATCACTCTTAATAAGACACAGGTGTTCGTCATTTGCACTTGACCTACTTCCCGCTCGTCTGTTCTCTCTCCCATTACAGACCACGCTGAACCACGCCACCCTCGCCAAAAAAAACAATTCATTATAAAAAAAAATAACCTCATCCATGAATATGATTTTCCGATTCCCGTCTGACTGATTTACATCCACGGTGGAGTTTAAAACGACAGTTCCCATCATTCCACACTCCTTCACATCGTCATCAAGCTACGCCGTTGTTGTTGTTTGGAATGTAGCGCCCTCTAGCGGCAAACAACTCTTGCATATTGTACCTTTAATTCTACGTGGCATTGATTCAACAAGGTGCTGAAAGCATTCTTTAGAAATGTTGGTCCATATTGATAGGATAGCATCTTGCAGTTGATGGAGATTTGTGGGATGCACATCCAGGGCACGAAGCTCCCGTTCCACCACATCCCAAAGATGCTCTTTTGGGTTGAGATCTGGTGACTGTGGGGGCCATTTTAGTACAGTGAACTAACTGTCATGTTCAAGAAACCAATTTGAAATGATTCGAGCTTTGTGACATGGTGCATTATCCTGCTGGAAGTAGCCATCAGAGGATGGGGACATGGTGGCCATAAAGGGATGGACATGGTCAGAAACAATGCTCAGGTAGGTCGTGGCATTTAAACGATGCCCAATTGGCACTAAGGGCCCTAAAGTGTGCCAAGTCATCATCCCCCACACAATTACACCACCACCACCAGCCTGCACAGGCATAATGGATCCATGTTCTCATTCTGTTTACGCCAAATTCTGACTCTACCATCTGAATGTCTCAACAGAAATCGAGACTCATCAGACCAGGCAACATTTTTCCAGTCTTCAACTGTCCAATTTTGGTGAGCTCTTGCAAATTGTAGCCTCTTTTTCCTATTTGTAGTGGAGATGAGTGGTACCCGGTGGGGTCTTCTGCTGTTGTAGCCCATCCGCCTCAAGGTTGTGCGTGTTGTGGCTTCACAAATGCTTTGCTGCATACCTCGGTTGTAACGAGTGGTTATTTCAGTCAAAGTTGCTCTTCTATTAGCTTGTATCAGTCGGCCCATTCTCCTCAGACTTCTAGCATCAACAAGGCATTTTCGCCCACAGGACTGCCGCATACTGGATGTTTTTCCCTTTTCACACCATTCTTTGTAAACCCTAGAAATGGTTGTGCGTGAAAATCCCAGTAACTGAGCAGATTGTGAAATACTCAGACCGGCCAGTCTGGCACCAACAACCATGCAACGCTCAAAATTGCTTAAATCACCTTTCTTTCCCATTCTGACATTCAGTTTGGAGTTCAGGGCTGCGTTCCAAACCGCATACTCAATGAGTAGGTACTTAATTTCAATAAGTACTTACTTAACGAGCGCTAAAAGAGTAGGTACTTTATAGCCAAATCTCGTTGAGTATGAATGCGATCCGGACATCATCCGCCATTTTGACGTTATCATGTGACCTACGACACGTTATCACAAGCGCAACAACTTAAAAGATGAACGACACGTTTAATTCATCTATCTGTAAATATCTTGATATTGATGAAACTTGCTCATTTTGTGGTATTGTTGAAGAAACAGCTGCCAATTTATTTTGTGAATACATTTAGGGTTGATTTAAGTTGTTATATTTTAAACCCTTCTAATGTGACCCACAGTTCCTTATAACGATTTTTTAAGAAACCCCAAAATCGTTATCTCTTGAATATGTTGTTAATTTCTTTATTTTATACCCAAAAAGTTTCTCCTTTAAGTTTTCCTCTTTTCTTGATGAATTTACCTCTCGTTTCATCCCTCAGACAATAACAACAAAACTATTTTTTAATGTATTATGAAGAACTATTTATATTTAAAGATATTTAGCCTTGTTATTGTTCTTTTTTCCTGTGTATAAATATCATATTATGATGTACACAAACCAATGATCTTTATTTTTTCTGTTCTGTCATTATGATTGTTCATTGTTAGATACAACTAGTATCTTTCCATGATCTTTATGTAATAAGTTTATAAGTTTAAATTATATGAGCGACAGGTGCACTAACACTTCATAACATCAGTAACTCGACAGCACAACCTAGAACAGTTTTCCTCTGCGTTTACTGTCTGCAGTGCACAAGGAGACGGGCCGCTGCTCGAAGATCTCCTTTGGAGAAACTGTTGACTTTATACTCGAAAAATGCAAGTATCGCTCATAAAAAATTAATATTACCTCAGAATGAATTGCATTGTTAGCCCACCCCAAAACTTAAACAAAATAATATTTAATGCTGACCAATACTTAATTATATTACTTTTTTTATATACTAAAAATTATATAATTTAATAAAACAAGCAAAATGTAATTTTTGTCATATGAGTTATGCATGAATACACGTGAACATCTCAATTGTCAGTCAAACAATGAATTAATGCATACATTAAATAATTATATTTTATATACTGACAACAATAAGAAACATGAATAAATGAGTAAAAGAACAAATAAAAGTAACCATCACACAATAAACAAATGCATGCACATGAAACAAATCTTTATTCAAACTACAAGCATGTATTTGGGCGCTGAAGCCCACATCCTACTGCCATCTCAACACAGCGGTTCCCATTCTGCGGCTTTATTCTGATGAATTCACCAGAGGTGTTCGTGCCGGAGCTTGTTGCTGCGCTGCGCTTCACAATCTGAGGCGATAGGGGCAGATGGAGAGATCTTATGACAGTCTCATCCATGGCACCGTTTCCAGGATTCAGCTCTGGGCTCCTCATCCTCAGTGCTCACACCAGTCTGAATAAAAACATGTTTAGTTACTTTATAGATTTGTTTATTTACCTTATTTACAGCACATTAGTCTAATGTCAACAGTGTTGACAACAGTGAATTAACGTTATCCTATCCTATGATAATGCCACACATACATCACTCAGATGTCTTTTTCATGTTGTGATGTGCTCATCTGCAATATGTCAATACTTACAATATTTTCCTTTCAGATGTAAATAGACATTTTAAATAAGCGTGTTTAAGATGTATATGGTTATGTAAATCCACTATAGAGACGTTACGTGTTCTTAGAGCTCCCCTGTTAGCTAGCTATACAAAACATGTTTTTACAGCAAAATCACAACTATATTATACTGTCTAACTACTTTACACCTTCAACAGTTAAAACGTCTACTCTATTGTAGTTTAACACATAAGGAACCGTGTTTACTCACATTTGAAAACCCCCGGCGTCGCTGATCTCCGTGATGTTTGATAATGACGTATGCTCTCGCGTGGCCCCCTGGGATAGAAGAGTATCCATCAGTTGAGCACTCAAAAATCGGGCCGGAAGCAGTAAGCCATCCGGGAACTTCTCCCCTACTCTTTTATGAATACTGATGTTTCGAACGTACTGCTTCCTTCACGTACTGTTTTCGCCTACTATATAGTAGGAAAGTAGGCACATTCGAACGCACTTAAGTCCAAATCTCGCGATAATTGGTACGTCACCCAGGTAATTCTCGCCTACTCTTTTGGATTAATACATACTTTTCCGCTCGCCTACTCTTTTCCCATACTAAATAGTAGGGAAGTATGCGGTTTGGAACGCAGCACAGGAGATTGTCTCGACCAGGACCACACCCCTAAATGCATTGAAGCAACTGCCATGTGATTGGTTGATTAGATAATTGCATTAATGAGAAATTGAACAGGTGTTACTAATAATCCTTTAGGTTACTGTATAGCGCTTTTTACAATACAGATTGTTTCAAAGCAGCTTTACAGAGATAACAGGAAAATAATGTTGTGATAATATTGTTAAATATAAAATTATTTGTACCCAACTAAGAAAAAGGCGAAAAGGCGACAGACTACTAGTGACTTGACTTATGTGTATCTGGGCTAGTGAAGCCCAGGCATAATATCTAGTGGCTTAACAATGTGAACCTGGGTGCCTTAGGAAAAAGCCTTAGGTTTTTTAAAGTAATGACCTAAATAGCTACGTGTGCCTGAGCAATAAAGCTCAAACTTAACTTGTTAGAAACGCACACTGTATGTGTGTTGTTAATAAAAATAATATCATGTTGCATGGTGATAGAGAAAATAACCCCCTGCAACCACCTGAGCAAATATGTTTAAAATTCATTGTCACTCGATAGTTGTCATTGTCATTATCCACTTCCCAATCATTTTTAGGGCCCAAGCCTTGAAAAGGCGAGGGCCCTATTGTTTTCCTTAGGATTATTTATTAGGGCCCAAGCCTTGAAAAGGCGAAGGCCCTATTGTTTTCCTTAGGATTATTAGGGCCCAAGCCTTGAAAAGGCGAAGGCCCTATTGTTTTCTTAGGATTATTTATTAGGGCCCAAGCCTTGAAAAGGCGAAGGCCCTATTGTTTTCCTTAGGATTATTTATTATATTTATTATTAGGGCCCAAGCCTTGAAAAGGCGAAGGCCCTATTGTTTTCCTAAGGATTATTATTATTATTATTATTAGGGCCCAAGCCTTGAAAAGGCGAAGGCCCTATTGTTTTCCTAAGGATTATTATTATTATTATTATTATTATTATTATTCTAACGACTATTCGGGCACTTTTGGGGCTCTTAACGTGCACGAAAACTCTTGAAACTTTGAAAAAAGAAAAAAAGTCAATATTTTATCTAAAATGTAAGTGATTTGACGTGTGTGTGTGTGTGTGTGTGTGTGTGTGTGTGTGTGTGTGTGTGTGTGTGTGTGTGTGTGTGTGTGTGTGTGTGTGTGTGTGTGTGCGTGTGTGTGCGTGTGATTGTGATTGTGTCTGTTACAGTGATTGTTTAACCCTTGTTAAAGTTTAGGCCTTGTCTTTTTGGATATATATCTTTTTATATAAAAAAATAGCATACAACCCATATATTTTAAATGTATTGTTTGCTTTAAATTACATTGAGATTTGTATGTTTGGTAATTGAACCTGAATGAATTTTAAATGAATGTGCTATATTTCAGATCATATATTTGTTTTCCTTCAAATTTGAACTAACACTAACTTTATTCTCATCTGAATGATAGATTATTTATTTATGTATAAAATAAAAACACATTTGATTTTTCTTTTTTAATCAATGTAGAATGTGTAACTGAAAAAATAAACAGATTAGGGCTCTGTTCGAGGACAAGAAATGAAAACCAATGCAATATGATGAATGTCCAAAAGATTTTTTTGCTTTTAAACTATGTGTGTGTGTGTGTGTGTGTGTGTGTGTGTGTGTGTGTGTGTGTGTGTGTGTGTGTGTGTGTGTGTGTGTGTGTGTGTGTGTCTGTGTGTGTGTGTGTGTGTAAGAGATTTTGGTTGGGTGACAGTTGTAGCTTAGCAGTACAGTTTGACAAAAGCACAATGTTGTGTTTTATTGCGATTGTACACAAATATAAGTAAACACTTTGCAGTTTGAATAATGTCCTGTATGAACAAAAGGACGGAGTATGTTATTATGTCTACATTGTTCAATCACGCCTCACACACACACACACACACACAAACTATTTTTCTAATCAGATCAGGCAAATATTCTGTCTTGGCACACTTCATATAACTTTCAAACTTGTGTACTTATTTCATGTGTCCATTAAGTCCAGGAGACCGTAGGGTGTCTCATTTTTCATTTTAGGTTTCAGAAGGTTGCTCACGCATACTTTGTGGTTGATATGTGCCCTCAATGCACACTTTTGCAGAGCCCACACCAATGCAAGCTCTACAGCACACATCTTCTCAAAGGTCAAAGTGGGGTTACGTTATTGCCCGTCATGCACAGTAACCCCAAAGGCACCGGGGTGGCGGTGCCACCGGCTTGTTTATATATATATATATATATATATATATATATATATATATATAGCTGCGAGCAGCGATGAAGGGCCAAAGCCGGCGGCACCGCCACTCCGGTGCCTTTAGGTAACTAAAGGCACCGGGGTTGCGATGCCACCGGCTTGGGCCCGTAATCGCTGCTCGCAGCTATATTTATTATTATTATTCTAACGACTATTCGGGCACTTTTGGGGCTCTTAACGTGCTCGAAAACTCTTGAAACTTTGCACACGGGTCAGAACCCGCGGCCATCAGGGCCGGGCTGAAGATGGTACCCGGGCGTGGCAGGGGGGCTCGACAGCGCCCCCTGGAACGGGGTCCGAAAACTTGGTCCATAAATCAAACACGCTTGCATGTAATAATATGAAACTCGGTACACATATAGATCTCATCGGTTCATATATACTTCATGCTCTTACTTTTTACCCCAGCCCAACAGGAAGTCGGCTATTTAGGGTTGTTTGTAAAACGCATGCAATGGAATTTAAAGTACTTCTCCTAGAGAATTCAAAGAAATGCCACGAAACTCGGTCAGCATGAAGTCAAGACATTGAGGATGAAAAATTGCCAGGGGATTTTTGATATCTCGAACGGTTTGGCCGTGGCGAGGAAACGAATTTATGGCGAGAAACGTGAAACAGGAAGTGTGTTATAACTTCAGCATACATTAGCTGATCTTAATGAAACTTCAGCAGTTTGTTCGTTGTAAGAGGCCGATCACATGGATGTGACTATTGTGAGTCAAAGTTATAGCGCCACCAACTGGCAGCAGGAAGTGTGTCACTTTCAAAATGCTTTGAAATCACCCTCTTATTTTAACCCGATTTGCTTCAAACTTCATCTGTATAATGTAAATGCACGGCAGATGTAGACCTGTGAAAGGATTATTGATATCTTAGATACTGGTGCCATGGCAACGCATCAAACTTTAATATTCTTTTTGGATGCTTTTGAGACTCTTAGCATGCCTGAAATTGCTTAAAATTGCATGAAACTCGACAGACAGATCACATTTATTAGCCTGTAGACATGTGCAAAGTTTCAGAAACGGGCGTGGTGCAGGGACTCAGTAGCGCCACCTTTTGACAAAAGTGGGGGGGTTAGTTTTATAGTTTTACCTACAATCATAAAACTCGGTACGCATATTGTTCAGATCAAGCCAGACAACTTTCTAATTAACTGTCATTAGCTCAGACCAAGAGGAAGTCAGATATTTTGGTTTGAATATGGTCATTTTCTCTCTCTCTCTCTCTCTGAGCCAATATGGCAAGCCGTTTTAACATTTAATCATTTTAACGTACTAGTCTCTATTTTCATGCTTCTAGTACTTATTTTTTTGATACTAGTATCTATTCCATTAAGTACTAGTACTTATTCATTAGCGACTAGTGCTTATTCTTTAGTACTAGTGCCTATTATTTAGATACTAGTGCTTATTCTTTAGATATTCTTTTGAATACGTATTAGTAGCTAATGAATAAGTACTGGTATCTATTTAATAGGTACTAGTATCTAATGACTTAGTACTAGTATTTATTGAATAAATACTAGTATCTATTAATAGGTACTAGTATCTAAAAGGTCATTTTCTCTCTCTCTCTCTCTCTGAGCCAATATGGCAAGCCGTTTTAACATTTTATCATTTTAACCTACTAGTCTCTATTTTCATGCTACTAGTACTTATTTTTTAGATACTAGTATCTATTCCATTAAGTACTAGTACTTATTCATTAGCGACTAGTGCTTATTCTGTTTAGAATATTAAAAGTGCTTATTTAATTTTTTTATGCTTATTTATATTTTCAGAGCAGAAAATCCGAATTTTCTGCTTATTCAATATTGCATCTAAAATGGAAGTGACTTGACGTGTGTGTGTGTGTGTCTGTGTGTGTGTGTGTGTGTGTGTGTGTGTGTGTGTGTGTGTGTGTGTGAGAGAGAGAGAGAGATTGTGTCTGTTACAGTGACAAGAGTTTAACCCTTTAAGGCCTTGTTTTTTGGATATATATCTTTTTTTATTAAAAAAAAGTGCATACAACCCATATCTTTTAAATGTATTGTTTGCTTTAAATTAAATTAAGATTGTATGTTTGGTAATTGAACCTAAATAAATTTAAAATTAATGTGCTATATTTCAGATCAATATATTTGTTTTCCTTCATTTTAATCAACACTAACTTTATTCTCATCTGAATTATAAATAACTTATTTCTGTTTAAAATAAAAAATCCCGAATAATCCAGACCAACCAGAGCGCACTATTTCTACAACATCATCAGTGCTGAAGCGGAACTACCAGAGCCGTTCGGCAGATAGCCAGCAGATATTTTGTGTCACGTCGTGCACAATAACCCTAAAGGCACCAGGGTGGCGGTGCCACCGGCTTTATATATATATATATATATATATATATATATAAATATAGCTGCGAGCAGCGATGAAGGGCCAAAGCCGGCCCTTTAGGTAACTAAAGGCACCGGGGTTGCGGTGCCACCGGCTTGGGCCCGTAATCGCTGCTCGCAGCTATATTTTATTCTTCTTCTTCTTCTTCTTCTTCTTCTTCTTTTTATTATTTTACTACCTTTTGGGCACTTTTGGGGGCCTTAACGTGCTCAAAAACTCTTGAAACTTTGCACACGCGTCAGAACCCGCGGCCATCAGGGCTGGGCTGAAGATGGTACTCGGGCGTGGCAGGGGGGCTCGACAGCGCCCCCTGGAACGGGGTTTGAACACTTGTCCATATATCAAACACGCTTGCATGTAATAATCTGAAACTCGGTACACTTATAGATCTCATCGGGCCAAACAACTTTCGTGCTCTAAGTTTTACGTCAGCCCAACAGGAAGTCGGTTATTATGGGTTGTTTGGAAACTCATTTTCTATATTTTTCTTACGACTATTCGGGCACTTTTGGGGCCCTTAACGTGCTCGAAAACTCTTGAAACTTTGCACACGGGTCAGAACCCGCGGCCATCAGGGCCGGGCTGAAGATGGTACCCGGGCGTGGCAGGGGGGCTCGACAGCGCCCCCTGGAACGGGGTCCGAAAACTTGGTCCATAAATCAAACACGCTTGCATGTTTGAATATTATGAAACTCGGTACACATATAGATCTCATCGGTTCATATATACTTCATGCTCTTACTTTTTACCCCAGCCCAACAGGAAGTCGGCTATTTAGGGTTGTTTGTAAAACGCATGCAATGGAATTTAAAGTACTTCTCCTAGAGAATTCAAAGAAATGCCACGAAACTCGGTCAGCATGAAGTCAAGACATTGAGGATGAAAAATTGCCAGGGGATTTTTGATATCTCGAACGGTTTGGCCGTGGCGAGGAAACGAATTTATGGCGAGAAACGTGAAACAGGAAGTGTGTTATAACTTCAGCATACATTAGCTGATCTTAATGAAACTTCAGCAGTGTGTTAGTTGTAAGAGGCCGATCACATGGATGTGACTATTGTGAGTCAAAGTTATAGCGCCACCAACTGGCAGCAGGAAGTGTATCACTTTCAAAATGCTTTGAAATCACCCTCTTATTTTAACCCGATTTGCTTCAAACTTCATCTGTATAATGTAAATACACGGCAGATGTAGACCTGTGAAAGGATTATTGATATCTTTGATACTGTTGCCGTGGCAACGCATCAAACTTTAAAATTCTTTTTGGATGCTTTTGAGACTCTTAGCATGCCTGAAATTGCTTAAAATTGCATGAAACTCGACAGACAGATCACATTTATTAGCCAGTAGACATGTGCAAAGTTTCAGAAACGGGCGTGGTGCAGGGACTCAGTAGCGCCACCTTTTGACAAAAGTGGGGGGGTTAGTTTTATAGTTTTACCTACAATCATAAAACTCGGTACGCATATTGTTCAGATCAAGCCGGACAACTTTCTAATTAACTGTCATTAGCTCAGACCAAGAGGAAGTCAGATATTTTGGTTTGAATATGGTCATTTTCTCTCTCTCTCTCTGAGCCAATATGGCAAGCCGTTTTAACATTTAATCATTTTAACCTACTAGTCTCTATTTTCATGCTTCTAGTACTTATTTTTTAGATACTAGTATCTATTCCATTAAGTACTAGTACTTATTCATTAGCGACTAGTGCTTATTCTTTAGTACTAGTGCCTATTCTTTAGATACTAGTGCTTATTCTTTAGATATTCTTTTGAATACGTATTAGTAGCTAATGAATAAGTACTGGTATCTATTTAATAGGTACTAGTATCTAATGACTTAGTACTAGTATTTATTGAATAAATACTAGTATCTATTAATAGGTACTAGTATCTAAAAGGTCATTTTCTCTCTCTCTCTCTGAGCCAATATGGCAAGCCGTTTTAACATTTTATCATTTTAACCTACTAGTCTCTATTTTCATGCTACTAGTACTTATTTTTTAGATACTAGTATCTCTTCCATTAAGTACTAGTACTTATTCATTAGCGACTAGTGCTTATTCTGTTTAGAATATTAAAAGTGCTTATTCAATTTTTATGCTTATTTATATTTTCAGAGCAGAAAATCCGAATTTTCTGCTTATTCAATATTGCATCTAAAATGGAAGTGACTTGACGTGTGTGTGTGTGTGTGTGTGTGTGTGTGTGTGTGTGTGTGTGTGTGTGTGTGTGAGAGAGAGAGATTGTGTCTGTTACAGTGACAAGAGTTTAACCCTTTAAGGCCTTGTTTTTTGGATATATATCTTTTTTTATAAAAAAAAAGTGCATACAACCCATATCTTTTAAATGTATTGTTTGCTTTAAATTAAATTAAGATTGTATGTTTGGTAATTGAACCTAAATAAATTTAAAATTAATGTGCTATATTTCAGATCAATATATTTGTTTTCCTTCATTTTAATCAACACTAACTTTATTCTCATCTGAATTATAAATAACTTATTTCTGTATAAAATAAAAAAATCCCGAATAATCCAGACCAACCAGAGCGCACTATTTCTACAATATCATCAGTGCTGAAGCGGAACTACCAGAGCCGTTCGGCAGATAGCCAGCAGATATTTTGTGTCACGTCGTGCACAATAACCCTAAAGGCACCAGGGTGGCGGTGCCACCGGCTTTATATATATATATATATATATATATATATATATATATATATATATATATATATAATATAGCTGCGAGCAGCGATGAAGGGCCAAAGCCGGCAGTACCGCCACCCCGGTGCCTTTAGGTAACTAAAGGCACCGGGGTTGCGGTGCCACCGGCTTGGGCCCGTAATCGCTGCTCGCAGCTATATTTTATTATTATTATTATTATTTTACTACCGTTTGGGCACTTTTGGGGGCCTTAACGTGCTCAAAAACTCTTGAAACTTTGCACACGGGTCAGAACCCACGGCCATCAGGGCCGGACGGAAGATGGTACCCGGGCGTGGCAGGGGGGCTTGACAGCGCCCCCTGGAACGGGATTCGAAAACATGTCTATATATCAAACACGCTTGCATGAATTAATATGAAAATCGGTACACATATAGATCTCATCGTTTCATATATCCTTCGTACTCTTACTTTTTACGCCAGCCCAACAGGAAGTCGGCTATTTAGGGTTGTTTGGAAACGCACGCTCAGGAATTTGAAACACTTCTCCTAGGGAATTCACCCAATCATCACCAAACTCGGTGTGCATGAAGTCAAGACATTGAGGATGAAAAATTGCCAGGGGATTTTTGATATCTCGAACGGTTTGGCCGTGGCGAGGAAACAAATTTATGGCGAATAATGGAAACAGGAAGTGTGTTATAACTTCTTCATACATTAATTAATCTTGATGAAACTTCAGCATTGTGTTCGTTGTAAGAGGCCGGTCACATGGATGTGACTATTGTGAGTCAATGTTATAGCGCCACCAACTGGCAGCAGGAAGTGTGTCACTTTCAAAATGCTTTTAAATCACCCTCTTATTTTTACCCGATTTGCTTCAAACTTTATGTGTATAATGTAAACACACGCCTGATATAGACCTGTGAAAGGATTATTGATATCTTAAATACTGTTGCCATGGCAACTCATCAAACTTTAATATTCTTTTTGGATGCTTTTGAGACTCTTAACATACTTGAAATTGCATGAAACTCGACAGACACATCACATTTATTACCCAGTAGACATGTGCAAAGTTTCAGAAACGGGCGTGGTGCAGGGACTCAGTAGCGCCACCTTTTGACAAAAGAGGGGGAGTTAGGTCTATACTTTTATCTACAATCTTAAAACTCAGTATGTATATTGTTCATATCGAGCTGGACAACTTTCTAATTTAAAGTTATTAGCTCAGACCAACAGGAAGTCAGATATTTTGGTTTGAATGTGGATGTTTTGGAGAATTTTCTCTTCCTCACTCTCTGACCCTACGTCTCTCCGTGTGTTTGGGGGAGGGGGATTTGTCTGCTGAGTGAGAATGCTTTTATTTTTGTTTTGCAAGATTTTGGGGCCCTTAACGTGCTTGAAAACACTTGAAACTTTGCACACAGGTCAGAACCCGCGGCCACCAGGGCGGGGCTGAAGCTGGTACCCGGCTTGGCAGGGGGACTCGACAGCACCCCCTGGAATGTGATTCGAACACTTGTCCATATATCAAACATGCTTGCATGTAATAATATGAAACTCGGTACATATTTAGATCTCATCGGGCCGAACAACTTTCGTGCTCTAAGTTTAACGACAGCTCAACAGGAAGTCAGCTATTATGTTCCCTGCCATTCTCTGTGTGTGTGTGTGTGTGTGTGTGGGTGTGTCTGTGTAGGGAGGGTGAGAAGGAAAGGGGGGGGGGGGGCGGCGTGGGGTGGTCTCTTCCAGTGATAGTTTAAACACAAAATCATAAATAGGGATATACTGCCCTCTTGTGTCCAAAATTATATTTATACGCACTTTTATTTATTTATTACATGTATTACGCACACACACACACACAGTTCGATCGCGCCCGCGCCTCTCTCTTTCTCTCACACACACGCACGCGCACACACACACACACACCCCCACACACACACACAGTTCGATTGCGCCCGCTCCTCTCTCTCTCTCACACGCACACACACACACACACACACACACACACACACACACACACACACACACACACACACACACACACACACACACACACACACAATGTTCTATCGCGCCCGCGTCTCTCTCTCTGTCTCACGCACACACACAGTTCGATCGCGCCCGCGCCTCTCTCTCTGTCTCACGCACACACACAGTTCGATCGCGCCCGCGCCTCTCTCTCTTTCTCACACACAGACACACACACACACAGTTCGATCGCGCCCGCGTCTCTCTCTCTCTCTCTCTCACACACACACACACACACACACACACACACACACACACAGTTCGATCGCGCCCGCGCATCTCTCTCTCTCTCTCTCTCTCACTCACTCACTCACGCACACACACACACACACACACACACACACACACACAGTTCGATCGCGCCCGCACCTCTATGGGATTAGATTTCGGTCACAATTCTGCGCGCGCAAGATCACATTTTGAGCGCGCAAAGGGGCATTTCGCACGCCGTGAACTGAGTTTTGCGGAGAAATGTTCATCTCGCAGTTAAGAAAATATTTCGAGCGAACGAAAATCAATTTTGCATTTAAAATAAGTATTTGGATGTGCGCAGACGTTCTCTTTCGCATGTGCAAAGTTTCACTTTCTTGCTCCTTTCATCTTTCATACCAGCCGTGCGCTCTCTAAGCGCAGACAGCTCGCTTGCTCAACACAACCCAGCTGCTAAATTCTGATTGGCTAGCTTGTCAACCAATCACAAGACTCCCTGCATCACCGACTGTGGAAGAGGAAAAATACATGGTGGAATATATTTATGTTTAATTTGTTTAATGGCTTGATTTAAGTTCAAATGTCTACCACTCGACGACCACAGTTTATTTTTTAGCTTATTTTAAGCTATTTTTTTTTAGCTTATTTTTAATCGAAATCAAATCGTACTATTACTGTACATAATGACATGTCCCAGTGTTTGCTACCCCTCAAGTGGTAGTTCTAACTTCTTTCTGAACTGCAAGTTATGTAATTAACATTAGTAAAATATGAATGTGACCGAGCTGGGGTCTCAAATTTTACACATTTTCAGAAATGAAGATGGACAGACTTTTCCCCTTTTAATGAAATAAGTGTGTAAAAACGGTACATCACTCACATTAGAATAAAAAAG
This sequence comes from Siphateles boraxobius, assembly GCF_051911475.1. Taxonomy (NCBI): domain Eukaryota; kingdom Metazoa; phylum Chordata; class Actinopteri; order Cypriniformes; family Leuciscidae; genus Siphateles; species Siphateles boraxobius. The sequence continues at coordinate 14,503,010 of NW_027508833.1, read as the reverse complement.
CCATCAAATAAACGTAGAAATGCAATGTAATAACGTTAAAATAATAATCAATCTACTTGATATCCTTGGAATTATTTAAACAAAAACATTCACAGCAGAGATGTTCTGTAAAACAACTATCATACTAAAAAATATACTTTATTTTCTTATATACTATTTTAGGATAGATAGTGTGCACATTGGGATGCAGGCTTGTTACCCTCTCTGCAAAAAAATAAAAATCTAATTATGAGAGTAATTATATAGAAGTCGTGTGAGTCACACACCCAAGATTTTCACTTACAGTTATATTTGCATATGTTTGCATTGTTACCCACATCTTTTTCTTTCTTTTTTTTTTTTGCAGTGAGAGGAACAAGCCTGCATACCAATGTGAACACTATCCATCCTAAAATAGTATATAAGAAAATACAGTAAAAAAAATTTAGTATGATAGTTGTTTTTACAGAACTTCTCTGCTGTGAATGTTTTTGTTTACTTGAACTTAAATTGAAGTTTTCAATCCATTAAACAAATTAAACATAAACATCTTCCACCATGTATTTTCCTCTTCCACAGTCGGTGATGCAGGGAGTCTTGTGATTGGTTTTCAAGCCAGCCAATCAGAAAGGAACAAGAAAGTGAAACTTTGCACATGCAAAAGAGAATGTCTGAGCACATCCAAACACTTATTTTAAATGCAAAATTAATTTTAGTTCGCTCAAAATATTTTCTTATCTGCGAGACGAAAATTTCTCCTCAAAACTCAGGTCACGCGCGTGCAAATTGCCCTTTTGCGCGCTCAAAATGTGATCTTGCGGGCGCAGAATTGTGACCGAATTCTAACCCCATACACCTCTCTCTCTCTCACAAGCACACACACACACACAGTTCGATCGTGCCCGCGCCTCTCTCTCTCCCACACACACACACACACACACACACACACACACACACACACACACAGTTCGATCGCGCCCGCGCCTCTCTCTCTCCCACACACGCACACACACACACACACACACACACACACACACACACACACACACACACACACACACACAGTTCGATCGCGCCCGCGCCTCTCTCTCTCTCTCTCTCACACACACACACACACACACACACACACACACACACACACACACACACACACACACACACACACACATATTGGAACGTCAGTTAAGTACAAAGCCTATAATAAAGAATAGTTTAGCATCCAAATACATTGCAAATGTTGAAACCGTTTGATTCTAATTAGAGAGTTACGTGAGCCCAACACCACTTACTTTCACTTTCGCTTCACATTATTTCGGTTACTTCTTGTTTATAGTTTTTTAAAATTCTTGTTCTGTTCCGTATATCATTAAATTTAAAGGATTGCTTGTGTAATATTTTGAGTGTATCATCAAATCAGAATAATTCTCTTGGTTTAGTGATTCCCTAGTTATTTTTTAATTTATTTTTTCATTGTTCTAATCAGGTAAGGCAGGTAATATTCTCTGTGTCTTTATATATATATATATATATATATATATATATATATATATATATATATATATATATATGTATATATATATATATATATCATCTGAATTATAAATAACTTATTTCTGTATAAAATAAAAATTCTAGAATAATCCAGACCAACCAGAGCGCACTATTCCTACAACATCATCAGTGCTGAAGCGGAACTACCAGAGCCGATCGGCAGATAGCGAGCAGATGCAGCATATGTGTTGTATCGAGGCAGGGTCAGGCCAGGAGAATCCATTTGCAGCTTTTTTATTAACAATGGTCAAGACAGGCAGGGTGAACAATGGCAAACAGGGCAGAACAGAAAAGGCAGAGACAAACCAGGTTGACAGGCAAAGGACAAAGACCTCCAGATAAATACTGAGCTTCTGGATTTACACATTTAAGTGCTGCAAAACATATTGACCTAAAAATTACTGTAAATTTAAATGATCTCATATATGTGGCTATTGTGGTTCACGATCATAGGCCCTGTCCCCAAATGGCACACTTCTTATGAATTTTCGGTCTTGTGTACTTATTTCATGTGTCCGTTAAATCCATGAGACCGTAGGCTGTCTCATTTTTCATTTTAGGTTTCAGAAGGTTGCTTACGCATACTTTGTGGTTGATATGTGCCCTCGATGCACACTTTTGCAGAGCCCACACTGATGCAAGCTCTACAGCACACTTCTTTTCGACAGTCAAAGCGGGGGTTACGTATTTGCACGTCGTGCACAATAACCCTAAAGGCACAGTTTGTGGCGGCTTGTTTTTATATATATATATATATATATATATATATATATATATATATATATAAATATAGCTGCGAGCAGCGATGAAGGGCCAAAGCTGGCGGCACCGCCACCCCGGTGCCTTTAGGTAAAGGCACCGGGGTGGCGGTTCCACCGGCTTGGGCCCGCAATCGCTGCTCGCAGCTATATGTATATATATATATATTTATTATTATTATAGCCCAAGCCTTGAAAAGGCGAAGGCCCTATTGTTTTCCTTAGGATTATTTATTATTATTATTTTATTTTACTACCTTTTGGGCACTTTTGGGGGCCTTATCGTGCTCAAAAACCCTTGAAACTTTGCACACGGGTCAGAACCCGCGGCCATCAGGGCCGGACGGAAGATGGTACCGTGGTACCGGAAGATGGTACCTGCGTGGCAGGGGGGCTCGACAGCGCCCCCTGGAACGGGATTCGAAAACATGTCCATATATCAAACACGCTTGCATGTAATAATATGAAACTCGGTACACATATAGATCTCATTGGTTCATATATCCTTCGTACTTTTACTTTTTACGCCAGCCCAACAGGAAGTCGGCTATTATGGGTTGTTTGGAAACTCATGCTCAGGAATTTGAAACACTTCTCCTAGGGAATTCACCCGATCGTCACCAAGCTCGGTAAGCATGAAGTCAAGACATTGAGGATGAAAAATTGCCAAGGGATTTTTGATATCTCGAACGGTTTGGCCGTGGCGAGGAAACAAATTTATGGTGAATAATGGAAACAGGAAGTGTGTTATAACTTCTGCATACATTGACTGATCTTGATGTAACTTCAGCAGTGTGTTCGCTGTAAGAGGCCGATCACATGGATGTGACTATTGTGAGTCAAAGTTATAGCGCCACCAACTGGCAGCAGGAAGTGTGTCACTTTCAAAATGCTTTTAAATCACCCTCTTATTTTTACCCGATTTGCTTAAAACTTTATGTGTATAATGTAAACACACGGCAGATGTAAACCTGTGAAAGGATTATTGATATCTTAGATACTGTTGCCGTGGTAACGCATCAAACTTTAAGATTATTTTTTGATGCTTTTGAGACTCTTTGCATACTTGGAATTGCATGAAACTCGACAGACACATCACATTTATTAGCCAGTAGACATGTGCAAAGTTTCAGAAACGGGCGTGGTGCAGGGGCTCAGTAGCGCCACCTTTTGACAAAAGTGGGGGAGTTAGGTCTATACTTTTATCTACAATCTTAATACTCAGTATGTATATTGTTCATATCGAGCTGGACAACTTTCTAATTTACAGTTATTAGCTCAGACCAACAGGAAGTCAGATATTTTGGTTTGAATGTGGATGTTTTGGAGAATTTTCTCTTCCTCACTCTCTGACCCTACGTCTCTCCGTGTGTTTGGGGGGAGGGGGATTTGTCTGCTGAGTGAGAATGCTTTTATTTTTGTTTTTCAAGGTTTTGGGGCCCTTAACGTGCTCGAAAACTCTTGAAACTTTGCACACAGGTCAGAACCCGCGGCCACCAGGGCCGGGCTGAAGCTGGTACCCGGGCGTGACAGGGGGGCTCGACAGCGCCCCCTGGAATGTGATTCGAACACTTGTCCATATATCAAACATGCTTGCATGTAATAATATGAAACTCGTACATATTTAGATCTCATCGGGCCGAACAACTTTCGTGCTCTAAGTTTAACGACAGCTCAACAGGAAGTCAGCTATTATGGGTTGTTTGGAAAATGCATGCTTTTATTTTTTATATACTTCTCCTAGAGAATTAATCCAAACACCACGAAACTCGGTCAGCATGAAGTCAAGACATTGAGGATGATAAATTGCCAGCGGATTTTTTATATCTCGAACGGTTTGGCCGTGGCCAGGAAATGAATTTATGACTAAAAAATGACACATAAAGTGTGTTATAACTCAGTTAGTTTTACCTACAGTTACAAAACTTGGCGTGTATATTGTTCTCTTCAAGCCAAACAACTTTCTAATTTACAGTTATTAGTTCCGACCAACAGAAAGTCAGATATTGTGGTCTGAATGTGGATTCTGAGAATTTTCTCTCCCTCTCTCTGACAGAGAGAGTGTTCCCTGCCATTCTCTGTGTGTGTGTGTGTGTGTGTGTGTGTGTGTAGGGAGGGTGAGAAGGAAAGGGGGGGGGGGTGTGGGGTGGTCTCTTCCAGTGATAGTTTAAACACAAAATCATAAATAGGGCTATACTGCCCTCTTGTGTCAAAAATTATATTTATACGCACTTTTATTTATTTATTACATGTATTACGCACACACACACACACACAGTTCGATCGCGCCCACGTCTCTCTCTATCTCTCTCTCTCTCTCTCTCTCTCTCTCTCTGTCTCATGCACACACACAGTTCGATCGCGCCCGCGCATCTCTCTCTCACTCACGCACACACACACACACACACACACACACACACACACACACACACACACACACACACAGTTTGTATATATATATATATATATCATCTGAATTATAAATAACTTATTTATGTATAAAATAAAAATTCTAGAATAATCCAGACCAACCAGAGCGCACTATTCCTACAACATCATCAGTGCTGAAGCGGAACTACCAGAGCCGATCGGCAGATAGCGAGCAGATGCAGCATATGTGTTGTATCGAGGCAGGGTCAGGCCAGGGGAATCCATTTGCAGCTTTTTTTATTAAGAATGGTCAAGACAGGCAGGGTGAACAATGGCAAACAGGGCAGAACAGAAAAGGCAGAGACAAACCAGGTTGACAGGCAAAGGACAATGACCTCCAGATAAATACTGGGATTCTGGATTTAAACATTTAAGTGCTGCAAAACATATTGACCTAAACATTACTGTAAATTTAAATGATCTCATATATGTGGCTATTGTGGTTCACGATCATAGGCCCTGTCCCCAAATGGCACACTTCATATGAATTTTCGGTCTTGTGTACTTATTTCATGTGTCCGTTAAATCCATGAGTGTCACGGTGGGTTGTGGAGAAATGGAGAAGAGGACTCAAATGCGGAGTGAAATGAAGAATTTAATAAAGATAAAACATAAAATAAACAAACCAACAAAAGAATTCCAATGTTTCAAAACTAAATCCAACACAGACCAGACAGGACAGGCACAGAACTCCACACGACTAAACCACGTAACAATGACAACGAACGAGCACAGGACAGCAAACACAGGAAGACTAAATAGGGAGGCAAACAAGGAGGGTAACGAGACAGACAGGTGGAGCAAATAAACCAATAAACAGATAACAAGAGGGAGGGGTCAACAATGACGAGAGCACATGGCTCAACATAACAAACACCCATGTGCAACACAAGACCGGACAGACATGTGACATAACCCCCTTCTTACGGAGCGGCTACCAGACGCTCCATCAGGCCAAGGCGGGACAGTAAGGAAACATCAGGGCGGGACGGGAGGGACAGACCAAGGGGGAAACGGGAGGGACAGACCAAGGGGGAAATGGGAGGGACAGACCAGGGGGGAACGGGAGGGACAGACCAGGGAAAAACGGAGTAAATCGGACGGCCAGGGCGAAATAGAGTTCATCGGGCGGCCAGAGCGAAACAAAGTTCATCGGGCGGCCAGGGCGGCGAAGACCCCTCGGGCGGCCAGGGCGGCGAAGACCCCTCGGGCGGCCAGGGCGGCGAAGACCCCTCGGGCGGCCAGGGCGACGAAGACCCCTCGGGCGGCCATGGTGGTGACTCCGGCTCAGGAACCGCGGACACCGGCTCAGGAACAGCGGACACCGGCTCAGGAACAGCGGACACCGGCTCAGGAACAGCGGACACCGGCTCAGGAACAGCAAACACCGGCTCAGGAACAGCGGACAGCGGACACCGGCTCAGGAACAGCGGAAACTGGCTCAGGAACAGCGGACACCGGCTCAGGAACAGTGGACACCGGCTCAGGTACAGCGGACACCGGCTCAGGTACAACGGACACCGGCTCAGGAATAGACACCGGCTCAGGAACAGCCACAAGAACTGAAACAGTTACAAGAACAGACACAAAAACAGAAACAAACACTGGCTCAGGCGCTGGAACAGGCACTGGCTCTTGCTCCGGCCCTGGAACAGCAGAAACTGGCTCCGGCCCTGGAACAGCAGACACTGGCTCCGGCCCTGGAACAGCAGACACTGGCTCCGGCCCTGGAACAGCAGACACTGGCTCCGGCCCTGGAACAGCAGACACTGGCTCCGGCCCTGGAACAGCAGACACTGGCTCCGGCCCTGGAACAGCAGACACTGGCTCCAGCTCTAGAACAGCAGACACTGGCCCCGGCTCTGGAACAGCAGACACTAGCCCCGGCTCTGGAACCGACTCTGGCTCTGACTCGTAAACAGCAGATACAGACATATCCAGGATCCGCGCCAGACGTTCCAAATAGTCTGTAAGTGCCTTGGCGGCCACACAAATGGGCATTTCCGGATCTGTCTCAGACTGGGCAGACTGGACGTGCTCAGTCTCTGACTGGGCAGACAGAGCGTGCTCAGTCTCTGACTGGGCAGACAGAGCGTGCTCAGTCTCTGACTGGGCAGACAGAGCGTGCTCAGTCTCTGACTGGGCAGACAGAGCGTGCACTGTCTCTCGCTGGGCAGACGTGACGTGAACAGTCTCTCGCTGGGCAGACGTGACGTGAACAGTCTCTCGCTGGGCAGACGTGACGTGAACAGTCTCTCGCTGGGCAGACGTGACGTGAACAGTCTCTCGCCGGGCAGACGTGACGTGAACAGTCTCTCGCTGGGCAGACGTGACGTGAACAGTCTCTCGCTGGGCAGACGGGACGTGAACAGTCTCTCGCTGGGCAGACGGGACGTGAACAGTCTCTCGCTGAGCAGACGGGACGTGAACAGTCTCTCGCTGGGCAGACGGGACGTGAACAGTCTCTCGCTGAGCAGACGGGACGTGAACAGTCTCTCGCTGGGCAGACGGGACGTGAACAGTCTCTCGCTGGGCAGACGGGACGTGAACAGTCTCTGGCTGGGCAGGAGCAGGTCTCCTTCTCCTCCTCCGTCCTTTCTGACGGATGTGTGCAAACTCGAGGCTGGCTAAAACCATCGATGAAGTCCCCACGCTTGACGGATCCAGTGATGATGACTCTGCTGCCCTCCTTTCCTCATTCCTTTGAACGCACATGGATAAATATTTAAACAAAGAAATCCCATTCTCCTTCTCCGCAGGAGAAAGTTCGCTCCGCTGAATCCACATTGGCTCGTTCGTTCTGTCACGGTGGGTTGTGGAGAAATGGAGAAGAGGACTCAAATGCGGAGTGAAATGAAGAATTTAATAAAGATAAAACATAAAATAAACAAACCAACAAAAGAATTCCAATGTTTCAAAACTAAATCCAACACAGACCAGACAGGACAGGCACAGAACTCCACACGACTAAACCACGTAACAATGACAACGAACGAGCACAGGACAGCAAACACAGGAAGACTAAATAGGGAGGCAAACAAGGAGGGTAACGAGACAGACAGGTGGAGCAAATAAACCAATAATCAGATAACAAGAGGGAGGGGTCAACAATGACGAGAGCACATGGCTCAACATAACAAACACCCATGTGCAACACAAGACCGGACAGACATGGGACAATGAGACCGTAGGCTGTCTCATTTTTCATTTTAGGTTTCAGAAGGTTGCTCACGCATACTTTGTGGTTGATATGTGCCCTCGATGCACACTTTTGCAGAGCCCACACTGATGCAAGCTCTACAGCACACTTCTTTTCAACAGTCAAAGCGGGGGTTACGTATTTGCACGTCGTGCACAATAACCCTAAAGGCACCGGGGTGGCGGCTTGTTATATATATAAATATATATATATATATATATATATATATATATATATATATATATATATATATATATATATATATATATTGCTGCGAGCAGCGATGAAGGGCCAAAGCTGGCGGCACCGCCACCCCGGTGCCTTTAGGTAAAGGCACCGGGGTGGCTGTGCCACCGGCTTGGGCCCGCAATCGCTGCTCGCAGCTATATTTTCTGATTAATATTCTTAGCAATGTTATTGTAATCAGACATGCACCTCTGATTCCACATGCAAAACAATGTCGCCCTTTAAAAATAAAGAATCGTTGAAGGTTTTGCCTGAGATTTATGTTGAGATGTGAAATACTGCCACTTCTCTACTGCTACTGCTCACTTATTTGCATATTAAAAAAGCCACATCAAATTCAAATTGCTTAATTTAAATCTACATATACGTATATATATATATATATATATATATATATATATATATATATATATATATATATATATAAATATATATATATTTTTTTAAATATCTTTCATATGAGAGAAACAAGCATAGCATAAGGGTACCGTATTTTCCGCACTATAAGGCGCACCGGATTATAAGGCGCACCTTCAATGAATGACCTATTTTAGAAAATTAACTGTATATAGGGCGCACCGGATTATAAGGCGCATAAGATACTGCAGTCAAACGTTTGACTGGGTTTGCGTTATGCATCCACTAGATGTGCCAAAGGGAATGTAGCGATTGCGCGGCGCCGGAGGCGAGGCGTTTATTAGTAAGCGTGAGCGCGCTGGGGCGGGCACGTAACTTACATTCGCAGCCTGACTCATACGAGTATTCATGTGCGGCGGCTCGCTGACAGCAACAGCTGGCTGTTTTGAATGAGACGACCCGGTAACTGTGAACGGGGAACGGTTTATGAACATTCTGTGACGCGCAAGTAGCGCCAGGGGACAGTGTGTCTGTTCGTATGTCTGTTAGTAAGAGTGAGCGCTCGTGAGCGGGCACGTGAATTACACACATAACCTGATTTATACGAGGTTGAACTGGCCGTGTGACAGAGCGGCCATAAGATGGACACGAGCGCGAGTTCGCTGGCGAATTTAATAACGCGGAGCGTTATTTACCAATTGATCCAATTAACCAATTGATCCATATATAAGGCGCTCCGGATTATAAGGCGCACTGTCGTTTTTTGAGAAAATTAAAGGCTTTTAAGTGCGCCTTATAGTGCGGAAAATACGGTACATGAGAGGTGGTCATGATTTCAGATTTCTCTGTTCCCCATTTCTCTCCTCCCTCACCCCCTCATGCCTCTATTTCTCCTTCCTCTCACCCCATCATGCCTTTATGCTTCTCTGAGGTGGTACAGTAATTTTGAGCTTATATTTCCTTCTCAAAAAATTAGCATATTGTGATAAAGTTCATTATTTTCCATAATGTAATGATAAAAATTAAACTTTCATATATTTTAGATCCATTGCACACCAACTGAAATATTTCAGGTCTTTTATTGTTTTAATACTGATGATTTTGGCATACAGCTCATGAAAACCCCAAATTCCTATCTCAAAAAATTAGCATATCATGAAAAGGTTCTCTAAACAAGCTATTAACCTAATCATCTGAATCAACTAATTAACTCTAAACACCTGGAAAAGATTTCTGAGGCTCTTAAAAACTCCCAGCCTGTTTCATTACTCAAAACCGCAATCATGGGTAAGACTGCCGACCTGACTGCTGTCCAGAAGGCCATCATTGACACCCTCAAGCAAGAGGGTAAGACACAGAAAGAAATTTCTGAACAAATAGGGTGTTCCAAGAGTGCTGTATCAAGGCACCTCAGTGGGAAGTCTGTGGGAAGGAAAAAGTGTGGCAAAAAACGCTGCACAACGAGAAGAGGTGACCGGACCCTGAGGAAGATTGTGGAGAAGGACCGATTCCAGACCTTGGGGGACCTGCTGAAGCAGTGGACTGAGTCTGGAGTAGAAACATCCATAGCCACCGTGCACAGGCGTGTGAAGGAAATGGGCTACAGGTGCCGCAATCCCCAGGTCAAGCCACTTTTGAACCAGAAACAGCGGCAGAAGCGCCTGACCTGGGCTACAGAGAAGCAGCACTGGACTATTGCTCTGTGGTCCAAAGTACTTTTTTCGGATGAAAGCAAATTTTGCATGTAATTCGGAAATCAAGGTGCCAGAGTCTGGAGGAAGACTGGGGAGAAGGAAATGCCAAAATGCCTGAAGTACAGTGTCAAGTACCCACAGTCAGTGATGGTCTGGGGTGCCATGTCAGCTGCTGGTGTTGGTCCACCGTGTTTTATCAAGGGCAGGATCAATGCAGCTAGCTATCAGGGGATTTGGGGCACTTCATGCTTCCATCTGATTTCATTTTTCAGCACGACCTGGCACCTGCTCACAGTGCCACTGGTAAATGGTTTACTGACCATGGATTTACTGTGCTCAATTGGCCTGCCAACTCTCCTGACCTGAACCCCATAGAGAATCTGTGGGATATTGTGAAGAGAAAGTTGAGAGACGCAAGACCCAACACTCTGGATGAGCTTAAGGCCGCTATCGAAGCATCCTGGGCCTCCATAACACCTCAGAAGTGCCACAGGCTGATTGCCTCCATGCCACGCCGCATTGAAGCAGTCATTTCTGCAAAAGGATTCCCGACCAAGTATTGAGTGCATAACTGAACATAATTATTTGAAGGTTGACTTTTTTGTATTAAAAACACTTCTTTTATTGGTCGGATGAAATATGCAAATTTTTTGAGATAGGAATTTTGGGTTCCCTTTCGTTGTCACACCGAGTTACGTGGGATGACGACGAATGGGGTTTCGCTTAGAACACCTATCGACTTCGAGTATTACAAAACGAGCCAATGGCAAAGAAATGCCATGGGTCTGCGGAATTTGCATAGCGTATCTCCACCTTACCTCGTGGGTATAAAAGGAGGACGCCAGCAACATGCAGATATGTTTTTCGCTTCGGAGCCAAGAATATTTCTTCACTCCACAGTCATCTCTGACTTCGCTCTACGAGACGAGCTTCTCTCTCTGATGTTGGTGTGACGGCGATCTGCAGCGAGCTCACAGTGCCTGCTGATCTGTGCAGTGATCTGCCAGTGTGTGTGTGTCTCCCTGTGTGCTTCAACATCGCGGAGTTTTTTTCTCCTCTCTTAAATGAGCTCGCACGTGGCACGTCTTTTTAAAGACGGCTCGCCCGTGCATTTCTGGTTGCAGCGGACTGGTATCGGACTCTGATGGGCACGAGCACTGTCTTGTGTGTTGGGCTTTGATCATGCTTGAACAGCGCTCGTGGATGACTCATGTTCTCTCTGGGAACGTGATCATCGCGTCATATATAGGTCGAGACTCGGTGAACTCGCAAGAGTGAGAGTCCCCTCATCCACCCCCCGATCTTCGGGCTGGCTGGTGGCCAGGGTGACCTGAGGGTGTTGGTCTGGAACAAGGTAGCAGACTCTGTGTCCGCGACCCCAGCCCCCCTCTTTAATGACGGTGCCCGCTAGCGAACTGATGATTCCACGAGTCTACCCCCCCCCCCCCCCAAAAAAAGGGGTGGCCCGTGTGTTTTCATTTGAAGCTACAGAGGATGATGCTGTGTCTGTAGCAGCATCACTAGGTGGGCTTGATTCTTCTGGAAATGACGACTCGTCACAGCTGCCGCCCTCTGGTGTGCATACGGTTGTGCCTGAGTCTGATCCGGAGATGACGGCCATGCTTTCCCGGGACGATTGGTTTTTGGGTGAGGCCGCCGACCCGCGTCCACGGCAAACCCCAATATCTTTCCTCCCGGACGAACATGATGAGATCACGGGTCCGCTCGTTGGTCTCATCCGCCTTTCCTCCCCTCAGGGGCCGCTGCCCATGGGTACACTGGGGTCCCTCCGGTTGAACGCTCTGTTGCCATGCTACTGTGTCCTCAGAGTGCTTCCCGGCGCAATCCTAAGCACCCGTCCAAAGCCTGTAGTTCTTTTCGTCTACACTAATCTGTGGCGAAATCCTATAGTGCCACAGGACAGGCAGCCGCCTCACTGCATCCCATGACCGTTCTGCTGGTGCTCATGGACATGCAGGAGGGCGGGACTGACCCGAGGCTCTTCAGTGAGCTGCGCGCCGCCACTGACCTTGCTCTCCGAGCGACGAGAGTGGCCGTACGCTCTCGGAGTCAGGTGATGTTCACCATTCTGGGGCTGACCGGTCTGAGGTGCACGATGTCGGGTGGACCCGTCTGCTCGACACCCCCATCTCCCAAGTCGGCCTCTTCGGCGGTGCGGTTGAGTGCTTCTGCCCTACAGTTCTCAACCGCCCATGAGCAGATTGAGGTTATTCTGCCCGACGGCCCCGCCGTCCGCTCAGATCCCTCAGTCTGCCCACCGCCGAAGGCACCCTCCTACGGTTCCAACCCCGCCCATTCACCCGGGCCTGGCTCTGGAAGACCGTAGCTGGGACGCCACAGCCCTCTCCAGCCCCGCCCCCCGCTAAACGCCGGGTTAGCGGCACTTTTGAGATGGGCTGCTCAGAGATGAGACTCAGTTCTTCCAGGAGTTGGTAGCAGGGCCACTCCTTTCCCCGGTGGAGGGCTGGCGAAGAATCCTTATTCAGAAAGAACTGACTCTCTCGTCTCTGAGCATATAGAGTTCTCGGACGACACAGAGCGCCGCCCACAAGCCGTGCTCTCCTCGTCCCCCTCTGTTCCAGAGGCGGTTGACACGGCGTGCCGTCCACGGACCGCTTTGCCCCTGTCCCCCTCTGTCGCCAGACCCCTGACAGAGCAGGCCCCCGTGGAACGCTGGTCCTTCCCTGGGCTCCTCTGTCAGGGTGCGGTTATGACCTTGCCCCCACACCGGGCCGCTATGCCGTCCACGTCTGGGCCGGTCATTCCGCTTCGCTGCACCACCCGGGGGACGTCTGTGGTTCTTGACGCCGCTGGTACAGTTGGGAGCCTGCCTAGAGCTTCCCTTCTGTTCCGCTGGGTAGCGCGAACCATCGGCTCGGCTTGCGATTCAGTTCGCACGGTCTCCCCCCCGCTTCAGGGGAGTCTGCTCCACTTTGGTCGGTGGCTATGCCCCTATCATGAGAGCGGAGGTTGCTACCCTACTGGCGATGGGTGCGATTGAGACTGTTCCTCTAGCCAAAATGAGGTCCGGGTTTACAGCCCCTACCTCATTGTCCCGGAGAAGTCTGGTGGGTCACGGCCAATCCTGGACCTACGCATCTGAACCGCTCCCTTCACAGGCTGCCGTTCAAGATGCTCCTGGCCAAACGCATTTCTGGATGTGTGCGGCCACAGGATTGGTTTGCAGCGATCGACCTGAAGGACGCCTACTTTTATGTCTTCGTTCTCCTTCGACTCAGACCATACCTACGGTTTGCTGTCAGGGCACGCGCATATCAGTACGCTGTTCTCCCATTCGGGCTAGCCCTGTCTCCTCGCGCCTTCACAGGGGTTGTTGAGGCAGCCCTTGTTCCTCCATGGGAACACGGGGTTCGCATCCTGAACTATCTCGGTGACTGGCTGTCTTAAGCTCACTCCTGAGACCAGGTTTGCGAATACAGGGACCCAGTGTTCCGGCACCTAGCTCGTCTGGGCCTTCGGGTCAACTGGGGAAGGAGTAAACTTTGCCCCGTGCAGAGGATCTCTTTTCTCGGTATGGACTTGGTCGCCTTCTCCACTCAGCCATTGCTGACTTGCCTGAGACTATCAAGCGCAAGAGTGCGGTTCCACTGAAGTTTTTTCAGAGGCTCCTGGGGCATATGGCATCTGCAGCCGCGGTACGTCGCTCAGATTGCTTTATATGAGATCGCTTCAGCTTTGGCTTCGCGACCGAGTCCCGAGGTGGGCATGGCAACACGGCACCCTCCGAGTACCAGTTACTCCGACCTGCCGTCAGTACTCACCCCGTGGTCGAACCTCAGTTTTCGGGCCCGAGTGCCCCTGGAACGAGCTTCCCGGCATGTTGTTGTCTCAACAGATGCCTCCACGGGCTGGGGCGCCATGCGCAATGGACATGCTGTCACACTCTCATGTTGAGCAGAAATGCTCCTGAAAAATTCTGTGAGATTTATCACACCCAGGTGTTGAGCAAGGTTGCTCCTGAAGCTCAGTGATTCTCGCATGTAGTGTTGAGCAGTATGGCATGTCTATTGCCTCGAGTTGCTGGCAGTACGCCTTGCCCTGCACCGCTTCCGGGCGTTGCTCTGGGGTCAACACGTACTAGTCCGATCAGACAATACCGCCACAGTAGCGTACATCAACCATCAAGGTGGTCTACGCTCGCGCCGTATGTCGCAACTCGCCCGCCACCTCCTCTTATGGAGTCAGAAGCATCTGAGGTCGCTTCGAGCCATTTTCATTCCGGAGTCCTGAACTGTGCAGCCGACGAGCTCTCACGGCTTCGGCCACTCCCTGGAGAATGGCGACTCCATCCCCAGTCGGTTCAGCTGATTTGGGACCAGTTCGGGGACGCGCAGATAGATCTGTATGCCTCTCACGACTCGACCCATTGCGCCCAGTTTTATTCCCTGACCGAGGGCACGCTCGGCACGGATGCTCTGGCGCACAGCTGGCCGCAGGGCCGCAAGTATGCGTTTCCCCCAGTGAGCCTTCTTGCGCACACCTTGCGCAAGGTCAGGGAGGACGAGGAGCAGGTCATTCTGGTTGCCCCTTACTGGCCCAACCGGACCTGGTTCCCCGAACTAGTACTCCTCGCGACAGCACCTCCCTGGCCGATCCCTCTGAGGAAGAACCTTCTTTCTCAGGGACGGGGCACCCTATGGCACCCTCGTCCCGATCTTTGGAGCCTCCACGTGTGGCTCCTGGATGGGACGAGGCAGGTTTGAGTACCCTACCACCAGCGGTGGTGGCTACCATCACTTCCGCTAGAGCGTCGTCCACGAGACACGTCTATGCGTTGAAGTGGAACCTCTTCGTCAACTGGTGCTCTTCTCACCGAGAAGACCCCCGGAGATGCTCGATCAGCGTTGTGCTTTCCTTCCTTCAACAGGGGTTGGAGCGAAGGCTGTCTCCCTCCACCCTGAAGGTCTATGTTGCCGCCATTGCCGCACATCATGACCTCATTGAAGGTAAGTCGGTGGGGAAGCATGACCTGGTCATCAGGTTCCTGAGAGGAGCGAGGAGACTAAATCCGCCTCGCCTCCTCTCGTTCCCTCTTGGGACCTCTCAGTGGTTCTAACTGCCCTGAAGAATGCTCCCTTTGAGCCCCTGCAATCAGTCGAGCTTAAGTTCCTGTCTATGAAGACAGCGCTCCTGGTTGCACTGGCCTCCATCAAGAGGGTTGGTGACCTGCACGTATTCTCCGTTGACGAAGCGTGCCTGGAATTTGGGCCGGCTTCCTCTCACGTGATCCTGAGACCCCGGCCTGGATACGTGCCCAAGGTTCCTACCACTCCCTTTCGGGACCAGGTGGTGAACCTGCAAGCGCTGCCCTCGGAGGAGGCAGACCCAGCCTTGGCACTGCTCTGTCCAGTACGCGCTCTCCGCGCCTATGTAGACAGAACGCAGTGTTTCAGGACCTCTGACCAGCTCTTTGTCTGTTATGGTGGGAAGCTGAAGGGAAAGGCTCTCTCCAAGCAAAGGTTGTCTCACTGGATAGTGGACACCATTGCTTTGGCATACCAGCAGCAAGGTCGACCGTGCCCCCTTGGTGTGACTACCCACTCCACCCGGAGTGTGGCGTCCTCTTGGGCTCTAGCGCATGGCGCCTCGCTAACAGACATCTGCAGAGCTGCAGGCTGGGCGACACCTAACACATTCGCCAGATTCTATAATCTCCGAGTGGAGCCTGTGTCCTCTCGTGTACTCGCTTCAACCAGCTAGTACCGGACCCGCTCAGGTGTCTTCGCTTGCTCGCCATTCCACTCCACGGACTGGATACGTGCGATATTTTCCTCAGGTGAGCTTTCCTGAAAGCCCTGAGCTCCTCCAGCACTCCTGACGTCGGCGCCAGTGTCTATTGCCTGTGCGTCGGCTAGGTGCCTCCCGTGTGCACGGTCCCTCCTCTGAGCGACCCCCACATGTGTATTTCCACTGTAAGCCTCTCTGAGCATGTGTCTTTCCCTTGGCAAGCCACCTTGCCAGCCCTGGGGTTGAAATATTCCACCTGCGGCTGGACACCCCAGTGTTTTCCAAATGCTTCCTTCGGGTCATATGTGTATTCTCTAAGTCCCCCCCCTCTGGGTTGGCTTTAATTGCATACTTCCCCTAAGCTTGGGATATGCTTCCCAGTGTACTTTGGTATTCCTGTGATAAATGGAGTCCTTTGTCCAGGCTGACAGGGATCTCGATTTACGCAGGGCACTGGAAGACAGCTGAGAAGGTGGCGTGATTAGACTGGTAACCCCATTCGTCGTCATCCGACGTAACTCGGAGTGACAACGAAAGGGAACGTCTACGGTTACGTATGTAACCCTCGTTCCCTGAGTAGGGAACGGAGACGTTACGTCTGCCTGCCACTTTCCGCTGTACCGCGGGGATCGCCTGAGCTCAGTCTTGGCTCCTCAGCGAAGAAACATATCTGCATGTTGCTGGCGTCCTCCTTTTATACCCACGAGGTAAGGCGGAGATACGCTATGCAAATTCCGCAGACCCATGGCATTTCTTTGCCATTGGCTCGTTTTGTAATACTCGAAGTCGATAGGTGTTCTAAGCGAAACCCCATTCGTCGTCATCCGGCGTAACGTCTCCGTTCCCTACTCAGGGAACGAGGGTTACATACATAACCGTAGACGTTGCTTATGTTGTAAATGGAACGAATAACCTCATGCTTACACACGGTACAATCCACTTTCCATATTAAGAAACTATTTCTCAGTGTATAGATGTGTGGTACATTTGCATCAGTTGAAAAACATTCCTTTCCTTGTAAAGAACATGCCAATTGTACACATTTAATGTATCATCATTATTGGAACATCTCTGCTCAGTGACTGTTGCATTGCACACATACCTCTTAGCAAAATATATAACTCTCCCAGCTCCCCTCCCTGTGTCTAAAATATGATCCTTAAGCACATAGGTCCATGCAATCTATAGTCTAACTCATGCATTTTAAACTTCATAAGATAATACAACTGATTATGAATACTAATAAAGAATAATAATACAGATACATAATATTAAATAATGAAATTATATTAAAAGATGAAATTTTAGTCTTCAGCAGCTCAGGCCTAAACCTTAGGAATTAGTCCCAAGACAGGTGAAGTTCAGAAACTGCGTGTGGACCAATGAGACGTCCTGTCCTTCTGGGACTTGGTACTAGTGGTCTTACACTTGCCCCCTAATATGTCTCTGTCAGTTGTCCTAGAATCCTTATCTGATGGCGTTGGACATTTGTTTGTGCTAGTCCACCAAGAATCCAAGAGTCAGAGATAGGCCCCACATAAAACTGGGCCTAGGAATGTGCTGTTCACTACAAAATGATTTAAACATGAATCTGGTTCTAGTTAAACTCACTAATGATCAAGTGACAATGGTTGTCGGAATAGAATAATGAGTGAATAGTGACAAAAATTTTGGTCTTTTCTTCACACAAATCTTTCATATTGATTTTGTAGACTTGGAATATTGTACATAGTTGTACGTTGTAATATTGATCAGGATTTTAGCTAAACTCTGCAGGGCAGTGGCACTCCAGGGCCAGATTTGCAGAACCCTGCACTACATTCTTGACCAGTTGTTACAGGAATATTAAAGTCATGATTTTGAATCTTCAGAAACTCTCCGTGTTTTTCATTTGATTGACTGTTTTGCATTTAATTATCCTTGTAACACACAGATCTCCAGGCCAAAACAAATGATTATCCTTAATTTAAGCTTCTCAGGTATATTAGTGAGCATGCTCAAGAGAGAAAAGAGGAAAGTTCAAGATGTTACTTCCCAGCTGGCACAGTTACACAATCAAAACCCATCAACCTACAGCTCATCACGGTCACCCGCAGCCCTACAGGCGGAGGAGAGTGAAAAATGTGACACCTCTATTGATTACAAACATGCTCATCATTTGATAACCAGAAAAAGGGGTGAGTTACCACAAACCATATATGTATAGCCCTATATTACATGGCATTCACTACGTATTGCATCCTTTCAATTGCCTAGCCACTCAAACAAAATGTGCAGATTCACTGCCACTTACTCAACAGGATAATGCAGCTTTTAAAAATGAAATGAGTCAGGCTTGTTTCATAAGGCAGTGTTGCCACGTGTGCCATGAAAAATTATTAAATTCCAAAAAATAAGTAAAAATAAATGCTACAAATGAGAAAATGTCATATGTCAGGCTGAAACCTCATATCTTTATATTTCATAATTTTTGTTTCATAAAATTAATGCTATTGGTCATCCTTTATGTCTGTATGTGGGTTTTATAAATATTTAACCAATAAAAAGCATTTAAAAGAGGTTTTGACTAAAAATCCATTGTTTCCTCAAACTGTCAGTCAAACCTCATAACTCCACCACGCCTAGAATTTAGAATGTGGCGCTTGCACAGTTTGGAGTTTGGAGTTTGGAGACCCCTGCTTGTTTGTGATGCAAGGGTAAATAAAGAACTGATGTTTGAATAAGTACAGTGCTTTCTTCACTCAATAAACACTATCTATACGTCACTATTAGTGCAGCAGATAAATGGCATATTTCAAGAGAATCGTTCAAATTGGTATAGAAGCATGAAATTTGGCACAGATACTCTCCAAGGGTCATTTTTTGGGAAAAAAAGGCGTTGGCCACCCAAAAATTCAATATGGCGGCCATTTTTTCAAGATGGTCGCTATTTCTGTCAAATGCTCATTGTCAATTGTTCAAACAGTGATATCATGTAGGCATAACATTTTGTGAAAATACTCTCTTCAGAATGTTGTTTTGGAAAACAGTGCTTGTCCCTCAAAAATTCAATATGGCAACCATTTTTCGAGATGGCCGCCATTTTTCTTCAATACTTACATATTTTTTTTCAAATGTTGATGCTATCATGAAATTTGGTACAAATATTCTTCAAGGAACATTATCATGGAAAAAGGTGTGTACCAATCAAAAATTCAAGATGGCGACCATTTTCAAGATGGCCATAGAATGTACATTTTCAGAAGAAAATGTGAGTGGGTGCTTGCAGTGGCAAAACTCGCCACTCGGTTGCTAGGGTTTGGTACATGATTGCATACGAGCCAACAAACATGTCTGTACGATGTTCTGGTGCCGAGATATGGCTTATTCATGTGTTCCGGTGGTTGCTAGGTGGTTGCTAGAGTGTTCTGGGTCATTGCTATGGTGTTGGTAGGCGGTTGCTAGGGTATTCTGGGTGGTTGCTATGGTGTTGGTAGGTGGTTAGTAGTTGTCACAGATGGTCACTATTGGAGTTCTTAGCATTTTCTTGGCATGATTTAGCACTTACTTAATCGCTATTAGCATGTAGCTGTTCACAGCTAGCATGTGTAGCATGTTGGAACTCCTGTTTGCTAGCATGAGTCAAAAGAGCCAACCCCCATCTCCATACGATGTTCTGATGCAGAGATATGCTGCCGTGCAAACACAAAAGACTGTAACTTCGTTTTTGGTTGAAAATGAGTTATTGATATTTTTGGCACATTTTTGGCCTGTGTACTTACAGCTGCCATCAGTCCCTGTAACTTCTGATGTCCTCAGAGCCTTGTCCTGCACTAATGCGGTCAGATAGTATGCTCTTAACCCGCTCCATCGACAAACGTGTGATATCGATCGCGAAGGATATATGCAGAGTTGACAGAAAAGTGTTACACATGCCGTAGCAGGTGAATACAACAAAGAACTAAAGCCCCGCCTCACCCAGTTCGGTTACCGGATCTGGTTGAAACATTAATGCATCTAGCTGGCAGAGAGTCAAAACTTCGCCGGCGCTTTCAGCACCACCCTGAACACGGTCGAGCCGACGCAGGACAAATACATCACAGGGAGTGATAATAATGAAGCAACAAGGGTATATTGGTGCATACAACATAATGAAGCAAGTGCTGGTGCATACAACATCAGACCAGCTCAGCTGTTACAAGCAGGTTATACAATCACAGCGTCCGGAATAAATCCGCGGGAACGACCAAAGTGCACAATAATAGGGCAGACAGGCAGCTGAAACAACCGCATACTGAAAAGACGCAGAACACAGAAGGTTGTGCTATAAATGCATTAGTTGTCTAGGTAGTCCAGAACGCGCTCCCTACTGAGTCTCAAGGGGGAAAGCACTGCATAGGCTACTTTTCGTGAACGGACGAGGATCGTGACACCTTGAACACGAATCTCGGTAAGCGTCTGTGAAAGTATGCGTCTTTCAGATCCATCGCTATAATCCAGTCTCCGGGTCGAATGTGCACGAGGATCTGTTTTATCGTGATCATTTTGAACGCGTATTTAGAAAGTCTTATGCCACTCAGTACCACTTGAAGATAGCCTATACTCTTTACCACTACGGAAGTATTTTGTCATGTCTAATGAATTAATAGGGTCACCAGAATGCAACCAAAGCACAATAAGTAGATGGCTATAAGTAATTGTAAATCATTCAAAAATAAATGCCATGATCACTAGATTTTATACAGGTGTTACTACAATGATTTTGTTAATGGTGATCAGCAACCAAATATTGATAATGTGGAAGTCACTGTCTTTTGCCTTGGCATGACTTCTCACTTTTTGCTGACAATACAAAGGCAGAGTACAGTAACTTTAAAATAGTGGTCAAAAGTCAAGTTTGAGCTCAAGATTTTTTTATGTAGATAATGTTTATTACTTAAAAATCTAATTGCCAAATTTCCAGTGTCCTACCTATAATTAATTTGGCGGGACAACAAAAAATCTTTAAAGTCATTTTTCTTAGTTCCACACTCTAGCGAGTTAAGGTCTTTTGCCTTTGTAGGGCAGTATACGTCTTGCAAAATGTTAGCTAGGGTACTCTCTTTGGTTGCTAGGGAGTGGCTTGGCAGCTGCAAATCATGAAACTCTAAAGGCTGCGTGTCACTATGAATGATATAAACCAACTCCCATATCTCTATGACATTCAGAATAGAAGATATACCTCTTTGGATTTTGGTTGCTAAGGTGCTCAACAATGGTTGCTAGGGAGGGGCTAGAAGTGTTCAGGTAATTCATGATTGATTGTTTGCTGCCCCGGGTAAAACGAGACCAGACTCATGTTTCTATGATACTTCTATCCCTTTTATCTCTTTCAATGGAATGGAACTTGTTGCTAAGGTGCTGTAAATGGTTGCTAGGGTGTGGCTTAATAGCTTCACAATGATCCTGAGAGACTGATTGGTCGTCTGATTAAAATGAGCCCGTCCCCTTGTCTCTATGACACTGTGATCCAGAGCTATGTTCAATACAAAATCCCTATGCAATGTGTATGACTACCCATTTCTGTCAGGGTTCTGTCACTTCTGTCTGGTCTTATCTTAGTTGGTGACAGAGGTCTGACATTCCTGGTTTGTCATGTTCTTGTGTTCTAGTTCTGTTTATTGTGAGCACATGGCTTGTCATGTGTTTCCTTTGTGCCATGTGCTCTCCTGTCTTTTGTCAGCCCCTCCCATCTCCTTACCTGTTAATTGTATTATCTCCCTCACCTGTCTTGCTTGTTACCTTCTGTCATTTGTTCCCTATTTAGTTTTCTTGTGTTTGCAGTCCTGTGTTGGTTCATTATTATCTGTTTCCCTTGTGTTTCCTGGGTCTGCCTGATAGCTCTCTGGTTTTCGGTGGTCAGCACCACCGCGACTTCGCAAACGGTGGAGGAGGAAGACTATTCCGGAGCCTACCATTCCCATCATCAGTCCTGCCATGGCCAAGAAAGCAGTCTTTTCGTTCTATGCATTGCCGGTGTTGAATGCATGGAAAAAGCACATGGTGTCTGCCGATCCAGAGACTGCTCACATCACGTCTGCCGATCCAGGGACCGCTCGCGTCACGTCTGCCGATCCAGGGACCGCTCGCGTCATGTCTGCCGATCCAGGGACCGCTCCCGTCACGTCTGCCGATCCAGGGACCTCTCGTGTCACGTCTGCCGATCCAGGGACCGCTCCCGTCACGTCTGCCGATCCAGGGACCTCTCGCGTCACATCTGCCGATCCAGGGACCGCTCTCGTCATGTATGCCGATCCAGGTACCGCTCGCATCACGTCTGCCAATCCAGGGACCGCTCGCGTCACGTCTGCCGATCCAGTGCCTCCGTAACCTACACAGCCTGCACCAACCTGGTCCTCAGCCAGGACTCCTGATAGGCCTGAACCTCCCTGGCTCAACCCTCCCTCACTCCACCCTCCCGTCCCTCCCTGGTCAATGCTTGGGACTTGATTGACTTTCATATTTGGTTCTGTTTTGGCTCCCCTTTTCCCCCTTCTTGGTCTCTGTTTTTGGTGTATCTGACTTGTCTGCTGTGGTGTTGGGTTGTGTATGTTTTTGTTCCCGTCTCGGTTTTATGTCTCTCTTTGGAGGGGGGTAATGTCAGGATTCTGTCACTTCTGTCTGGTCGTATCTTAGTTGGTGACAGAGGTCTGACATTCCCGGTTTGTCATGTTCTTGTGTTCTAGTTCTGTTTATTGTGAGCACATGGCTTGTCATGTGTTTCCTTTGTGCCATGTGCTCTCCTGTCTATTGTCAGCCCCTCCCATCTCGTTACCTGTTAATTGTATTATCTCCCTCACCTGTCTTGCTTGTTACCTTCTGTCATTTGTTCCCTATTTAGTCTCCTTGTGTTTGCAGTCCTGTGTTGGTTCGTTATTATCTGTTTCCCTTGTGTTGGTTCGTTATTATCTGTTTCCCTTGTGTTTCCTGTGTCTCAGTTTTGGTTTTCAGTTTTCATGTTGTTTTGTAGTCATTTAATTAAACTTACCTTCCTGCACTTGAATCCTTGTCTTCCTTAATTTCTTCATCACGTGACAATTTCATGGGCCGTCCTACACCATATTAAGTCAATGGGGCAACTTTGGGCAGCTCCTGCCCCCCAGGGGTGCAACTTTTACCCTGTTGTGAGGTATGTTCTTACAGAGCCTGCCAGCCTCTTCAAATGTGGTAAACCACACGTTTCTGCGAAATCCTCGCTCGGAGCTATGAATCGTCAAAGTTTGTCGCAATGTTAAGTCTATGGGATTTTTTTCGGCTGCTTTTTCGCCCCTGGGGCGAACATCGTACCCCCGATCACTTATAAAAGTCATAGCACACCATTTCCGAATAATCCGAACGATTTGATGCCAAATTCGTGGGTCTGTGATAAAAGCTGTGGGAGGAGATGCGGTTTGGGGACAAAAGTTGGGCCTTTGCCTTTGGCCACATTGAATTTTTGAGTGGCCAACGCCTTTTTCCAAAATAGTGGCCCTTAGAGAGTATCTGTGCCAAATTTCATCCTTCTATACCAAAGTGAACGATTTTTTTACGTATCTGCTGCACTATATGGAGAATAGTCTTAGTCTTTGCCTTCTAGTTAAAGCACATATACTGTTTTAAATATCCTGTTCATAACGCTTCATCATTTGTATCATGAGAGTTCAACAACAAGAAAACCGAGCGCCCATATTGCTACAATGAACGTTCTATCCAGTCAGTTGATGAAAATGTAATGCTATGCCTCAGATGCGACTGTTCCAGTGACAGAGAAAATATATCGATACTCGGTTACTAACGTAACCTCGGTTCTCTCTAGAAGAGGGAACGAGTATTGCGTAAGCGAGCTTACGCTACGGGTAAAGTTGTCTTTGCTCGAGATATTGAAGGCAAAAAATTATCTTTAATTTTGTATTTATTGTCAACGCAGTGCAGCAGCCAGCAGACTTAGAGCAGGCCATATTGCGTGCTCATTGGCTGCCCTGCGGCAACTGCTGCAGCCTACCACTGAGCCTCGGGCGTGACGTTACGTCCAATGAGGGCGTTTCGCGCCCTTAAGTGTCATAGCCCGCCAAAATGGGGATTGCTTAGCGTATAAAAGCCAGGCTCGTAGGCTGCGTCACTGGTTTCATCAGCTGAAGTGAAAACGCTCGTGGCGCCTGCACGGTCAGGTTACGCAATACTCGTTCCCTCTTCTAGAGAGAACCGAGGTTACGTTAATAACCGAGTATCGTTCTCTTGCGAGAGGTTCTCTCGTATTGCGTAAGCTAGCTGTCAACGCCGTGCGCGCCCAGCCTCCACTTCATGTGTCCCAGGTATTCCCGGGAACATAGATAAGTGGGAACAGGTGGCCGGCAAAGTGGGCCAGCAAATGTTATAAGCACATACAGGGTATACAGAGCGGCGTCGCCGGTCCATATAACTATTCACCGTATAATGCAGCTCAAGCAGGAGAGCTAACGTAGCGTGAGAGAAGTCTGTGCATGATAATTTGGGCAGGATAAACACACTGCTCACACTGACAGAAGTCTAGCCTGCAAGGCGGGAACTTCCAGGTTATAAAACCTAACAAATGTGGACTGAGAGGCCCAGTCTGCCGCCTCACAAATGTCATGAATGGAAATTCCGCTGGACCAAGCCCACGACGAGGCCACGCCTCTGGTGGAATCCGACCTGATGCCCAAGGGGCATTGCAGACCTTTAGACTTATAAGCAGATGTGATAGCTTCCACTATCCATCTGGACAGGCTCTGTTTCGAGGCGGCAAGACCCTTGGTGTGCCCACCGAACGACGAACGCCTGAAAGAGGCAGAGCTCGTAATGTAAACCCTCAGCGCCCTGACGGGGCAGAGAAGATTCACATCACCCTCACTATCGGATGCTAGCAGAGCCGAAAGAGAAATGACCTGCGCTCTGAAGGGGGTGCCCAACACTTTAGGGACATAACCATGTCTTGGCTTGAGGATGACTTCAGAGTCATTTGGCCCGAACTCAAGACAGGCTGCGCTAACAGATAGCGCGTGTAAATCCCCCACACGTTTAACTGATGACAGAGCTGTCAGAAAAACGGTTTTGAGCGGGAGGCCCTTTAGGTCCACGGAGTCTAATGGTAAAGGGGAAAGCTTTCAGGGCTTCTAGGACAAGTGAAAGATCCCACATGGGAACCTACGGGGGTCGCGGGGGACTTGTTCGTCTAGCTCCTCTAAGGAAGCGAATGACGAGCTCATTCCTTCCTATTGACGGGCCGCGCGTCGACTCAGCGAATGCTGCGACGGCCGCCACATAGACTTTAAGCGTGGATGGGGACCTGCCCTTATCCAACAGCTCTTGAAGGAAGCTAAGCGACCCGGGACCCCACACGTTCGTGGGTCTAGATCTCTATAAGCACACCATTTGGAGAACACCGACCATTTAGACGCGTAAAGCCGCCTCGTAGAGGGAGCTCTGGATTGCGTAATCGTGTTCATCACTCCTTCTGGCAGTACAACGGGTATCCGTTGATTAACCATACATGCAGAGACCAGCGCTCTGGATGGGGGTGCCAGATTGAGCCGCGTGCTTGAGAGAGGAGATCTCTCCTCACCGGAATCGGCCAAGGGGCTGTGTGGTACAGTCGCATCAGCCCCGGGAACCAGGTTTGATTCTCCCAGCGCGGGGCTATAAGGAGCACAGAGTGGTGCCTTTCCCTGATTCTCTTGATTACCTGTGGTAACAGAGACCGGAGGGAAAGCATAAAGTGGGAGGCTGGGCCAGATTTGGAACAGCGGGCAATGAGCGTTGTCTTTTGACGCAAACAGGTCGACTTTCGGTTTGCCGAAGAGACGCCACAGTAACTGGACTTTTTGGGGGGCAGGGACCATTCCCCTGGGGGAACGTAGTTCCTGGATAGTTGATAGTCTGGACCGTCGTTCAAGTGGCCTGGCACATGCGCGGCTCTCAGCGAGCGCAGGGGGCCCTGAGACCATATAAGAAGGTTTTCCGTCAGATGGCAGAGGTTTCTGGATCTGACGCCGCCCTGCCGGTTTATGTAGGACACCACAGACATGTTGTCCGAGCTGACCAGTACATGGTGGTCCTGTATGAATGGGAGGAAGCGTTTGAGCGCATTCTTGACCGCTATGATTTCCAGACAGTTTATATGGAAGCGTTTCTCTTGGTGTGACCACAGGCCAAAGGCCGGTCTGCCCTCGAAAACGGCGCCCCAACCTAAGTTGGAGGCATCGGTCGAGATGACCAATCGTTGTGAAACAGCCCCCATTGTCACTCCCCACTGGTACCAGTCGCTGCAGAGCCGAAACGCAGCTCTGAGTCACTCTTATTCGTCTGTGGCCTGAAACCCAAGCCCGGTGAGGCACTTGGGTGTTCAGCCAGCGTTGTAGCGGGCGCATGTGTAACAGGCCCAGCTGAAGCACAGCCGCAGCTGATGCCATACAGCCTAGCATCCTCCGGAATGTCTTCAGAGGTGTAATGCTGCCCTCCTGGAAAGACACGGCTAGCTGTCGAACACGGCGAGCGCACTGTGTCGATAAGCGGGCCGTCATAGCCACAGAGTCCAGTTCTATACCTAGGAAGGAAGCTGACTGACTGGGCAGTAATGAGCTCTTGGTCCAGTTGACCGTGAGACCCAAGCTTTCCAGGTGGCTGAGAAGCACAGCTCTATGAGATAACAGTTCTATCTCTGACTGGGCTAAAATCAGCCAGTCGTCCAAATAGTTCAGAATTCGCAGCCCTTTCACTCCCAAGGGGGCGAGAGGCATATCCATGCACTTCGTAAATGTACGGGGCACTAAGGATAGTGGGCGCGGGAAACTGTACCGGGACGTGAGCCTCGTACGCGCTCACGCTCGTACGCGCTCACGCTCGTACGCGCTCACGACTATTTTCTCGTACGCGTACGCTCTCTGATCTCGGGAACGGCGGCTTGCTGACAGCCGTAACTGCCTGTACCACTTGACATGACCCAATCATTGGGGATGGGGAACACTTCGTGGCGATATTTATTGCGAGCGGAGCTTGGGGCGAAGTGTTTGTCAGTAAGCGTGAGCGCTCTTAAGTTCATAACATGGAGGCTGTTGCCATGTGACGTGCAGTAGGTGTGAGCACAGATTTGTGGGCACATTGTCTACATCTAACACTCTAGCGGCATTTGCCGGCTTTATGAGAGTGGGCTCTGTGAGCATGTGAGATATATGGGGCATAGTGTTTACGTGTAGGGGTGAGCACTGACTTGTGGGCACGTTTACTACACATAAAACACACTCGGCGTGAGCCGGATAACCAGAGTTTATACTCTTTCTGAGATTTCTCTGGGTCGCCGTAAAAAACGGTGTTTGTTTGCAGGCGAGCGGGTTGTGTTGCCGACTCGTTGGCTGCTATATGTATGTCTGCAGTAGCCTTTACTGAGGGGACTGACAGGACGAGATGCTTTGACGGTGGTCCGGCCGCAGCGAGATCTCTGCAGATTTCAAAACGCGAAGGGAGAGATCCGTCGCGCTCCTCAAATCCGTAATGGCGGCCGGGTCCTTGCTTTTCTCGTCCCACTCACGGAGCAGATCAGCCTGAAGGATTTGCAGCACGGCCATTGAGTGCAATGCAGAAGCAGCCTGTCTGGCGGCAGCGAAAGGGCGGCCAACAAGGGCTGAAGTGGTCCTGCAGGCTTTAGACTGTGTGCAAAGGTGCGCTGCGACCGCCTCTTCCACTGTGGGGATAGAAACGTATCCCTTCTCGGCAGCGCTGTCCACTCGGGAGAGTGTCGAGGAGACATTAGAGTGGAGCCTCGCGGAGAATGGTGCGTTCCACGATTTTGACAGCTCAGCATGCAGCTCCGGCAGAAATGGTGCAGATCTGGAAACGGGCGGGGGGCGGCGGCTGTGCAGAAAACACCCGTCGAGCCTGTTGGGTGCGGGCTCCTTCGGCATGGACCTTTCGAGGCCGAGTTAGTCGACGGCCTTAGAAAGGATGCGCATTAATTCCGCGTCCACGCCAGCCCGAGTCCTACTGGATTCGTGGACGGATGAGGAGGCGGAGTGATGTGAACTCGAAAACTCCTCGCTGTCCGACGCCAGGATGGAACAGCTGTCCACTGTGTGGCCTCCTTCAGCTTCGTCCCCTGAGGCGGCGGCAGCGGAGGCCGAAGCCGACAGCTTCGCGTCCGGGAGGGGCGGAGAAGGAGAGAGTGAGGCCGGCGGGAAACGTTCTGGCGAGCACTTCACTGTGGGCACAGACTCCGGCATCCTCTGAGCATGGCGCTTCTTCCTGCGCGGTCCAGAGGGTGGAGTGACAGCGTTCTGTGTGAAGGCCTCGAGTCGAGCCCGCAGGGTCGACAGCGGAAGCGCTTCACAATCCTCGCAGCTGCCCGCGTCCAGGGCAAGGACTGCGTAGTCCGGTCCCAGGCAGAGAGCGCAAATAACGTGGCGGCCTCCTGCACAGAGCGGGGCTCTACACAAGCCGCAAGAAAGGCGAGGCATTTTGGAACAAACGCTCGCGCTCTTTTAGTGAGAGAGAGAGTGAGTGTCGCGGCGGCGTACACACACAGTTTGCAACTACAAAAGGATACACGCCGGATGGTGTAGCAGGCAGGGATGGCTAAAGGTGGCGAAGACGGCCGGCTTCTTCAGGCACTTTCCTCTGTCCTCTGCTGGCTAGTTGCTGGATTCAACAGCGCAAGGCTTCTCTCAGAATCCAGCGATGTGGAGAGCTTCGGTGGTGATGAAAACAGTGACGCAGCCTACGAGCCTGGCTTTTATACGCTAAGCCACCCCCATTTTGGCGGGCTATGACACGTCATCGTACGTGACGTCACGCGCGAGGCTCAGTGGTAGGCTGCAGCAGTAGGCTGCAGCAGTTGTCGCAGGGCAGCCAAATGAGCACGCATTATGGCCTGCTCTAGGTCTGCTGGCTGCTGCACTGCGTTGACAATAAATACAAAATTAAGGATCATTTTTTGGCTTCAATATCTCAAGGAAAGATGACTTATACGAGAGAACCTCTCGTAAGAGTACTGTCATTTACTCATCAAAAAACTTGTAACTTCATTTGAGCTTGATTTTCATAATCATAGCTTTATAAAGCCACAATATCAACTTCAACGACAATGTTTAATTAAATATGATGTTTCCACCTAACAGTGACGATATGTAAATGTGTTGTTTTATCATCACCAACTACATCATATCAACCTATATGAGCTTATTGTGTTCTAAGTTTCACATTAAATGTGAGCACTACTTATAATATAATATCTAGTTTTAATATGCCATTTGAAGCAATGCATGTTTGTGCAATTTTTTAAATATTTTTATAGTGTTGTGGCGTGGGGTTTTTTACTTATCAAAACAGCCATGTCAAAAAATAAATAAATTAGGAAATACTGTCATAGAGCGATATGCTACATAGTCTCCCAGGGTTAGGATGTTAGGGCTTTGCTTGGGGTAGTGTTTTTTGTTCTTGTCTGAAGCTTGGTTTAGGAAAGTGCAATGTCTTAATCACAAAGTGCAGAAGCTTTTATTTGAATAAAAAAATAAATCTAAAGTGATACATAAACTACCCTGAGGGCAGAAAAACACAGGCCAGACATGCAAAGATAGCGCTGGATTTTGCATGGTAAACAGGACCATCTCTACACAAGCAAACCAACCACACCAATCTGGCTCACAAGGAGAATAAATAGGGAATACAATTTTGAGGGTAATGAGAATACAATTTTATTATATATAATGATATGTTGACATGTCCTTATTAGAGACCATATTTGCATGACCTTGGTAAATAAAAGTCTCATAACTTTAACTAACTATGCACTCTTCTTTTTCAGTGCCGGAATTATCTGTTGGTAAGCAGGCAGCATTTGAAGTCTTTCTGAGGGACCATGAAGACCGTTTAACAATTGAAGATAACAGGGCTGTCCTGCAACAAAGGTTGGTGTATGCTACAGTGTCAGGATCCTACTCTGACTGTCATGTTATCTGAAATTTGCTTATGTTTAGTATGTCTGTGTTTGTTTTGTGCCTGAAAATATGTCTCTGTCATGTGCCCTTTTGTCAGTGTCTTGTCTCGGTCCGGCCTCCCTGTTATTCTTATTAGTTAATTTACGCCTCCAGCTCTTCCCTGTTATCCTCCTAGAGTCCTATTTCCTTCCTTATTTATTCTCCCTGTTTGCTTTTTTTGTGCAAGATTGTTGTGATGGTTTTCCACTTTTAGGTGCCTGCCTGTTCCTGTCAGTCTTACCTGTTCCAGTGTGGTACTCCAGCCTAGCCAGTTCTCTTACGAGAGGTTCTCTCGTATTGCATAAGTTTAGCTTGCGCTACGGGAAAGATTCATCTTCTCGAAATATTGCAGCCAAAAATTATCCTTAATTTTGTATCTATTGTCAACGCAGTGCAGCAGCCAGCAGACCTAGAGCAGGCTGTCTAGCATGCTCATTGGCTGCCCTGCGGCAACTGCAGCAGCCTACCAGTCAGCCCGGCGTAACGTCACGTCCAATGAAGGGCGCTCGCGCCCTCAACGCGTCCTAGCCCGCCAGAATGGGCGTGGCATAGCGTATATAGGCAGGGCTCAGAGTCTGAGACTCTGATTTTCATCTGTTCAGCGAAGCTCTCCGCATTGCTGGATCTTGAGAAGCCGACGCCGCCGTTGAAACGCGACAAAGCCAGCTTAGAACAGTGCCTGAAGAAGCCGGCCATCTTTGCCACCTTCAGCCTGCTGTGCGAGCCATCCGGCGACGTATCCTTTTACAAAAGCCTTTTCTAAAAGAGCAGCGAGACGTCTTTGTAAAGATGTATCGCACTTCCTGTTGCTCGTGCAGAGCCCCGCCCAGCGCCGGAGAACGCCACGTAATCTGCACTCTCTGCCTGGGCCAGGAACACGCTGCTCTTGCCCTCTCATTGGGAGGATGTGAGCACTGCGAGGAGCTTTCGATGTCGACCCTGCGGGCTCGCGGGCTCGACTCAAAGCTTTCACCGAAGAAGCTGTCTCTCCGCCCTTTGTAGGACTGCGCAGGAAGAAGCGCCGTTCTCAAAGGCCGCCGGAGCCTGTGGCCGTGGCGACACGCGCGCCGGAGTCCCTCCCTCGGGCCTCGCCCTCGCCTCTCCTCACCAATGCGCAGCCGCTGGAAGAGGCCCGCACTGCCGTCGTGTCGGAGGACGAGGCAGAAGTTTTCACCACGGGAGACAGCTGTTCCATCCTGGCATCGGATAGCGAGGATTGGCCGGGTTCCCATCACTCTGCCTTCTCCTCGATCCAGGAATCTGGCAGGACCCACGCTGGAGTGGACGCTGAGCTGATGCGCCTCAGCGTCCTGGTCATCGCCTAAGGAGCCCGCACCCAACAGACTCAACTAGTGCTTCCTTCATCGCTGCCGCAAAGCGCCCTCAGCCAGGCCTGCTCTCTTCCTCCCAGAGCTGCACTCTGAACTTTCAAAATCGTGGAATGCACCTTTCTCCGCGAGGCTCCACTCTTCTGTCTCCGCATCGCTCTCCCAGGTGGACGGCGCCACGGAGAAGGGGTACAGCTCGATCCCTAAGGACGAGGAAGCGGTTGCTGCGCACCTTTGTCCGCCCTCCACGAGGTGGCGCTCAAAGTCTGGCCTGCCGTCAAAAGCCTGCAGGACCACCTCTGCTCTTGTTGGTCGCGCTTACGCCGCC
The DNA here is from genome assembly GCF_051911475.1 of Siphateles boraxobius. Lineage (NCBI taxonomy): Eukaryota > Metazoa > Chordata > Actinopteri > Cypriniformes > Leuciscidae > Siphateles > Siphateles boraxobius. The sequence continues at coordinate 14,471,392 of NW_027508833.1, read as the reverse complement.
GCCGGACAAGCAGCTTCCGCCCTCCACTCTATGGTTGTTCTGAGATCCTGCAAGCTGATCTCCTCCGTGAGTGGGATGAGAAAGGCCCGGACCCAGCGGCCGTTACCGACCTGAGAAGCGCGACGGATCTCTCCCTGCGCGCTACCAAGTCAGCTGCTCAGGCCCTGGGACGATGCATGGCCTCGTTGACGGTAACGGAGAGCCATCTTTGGTTGAGACTGGCGGACATGAGAGAGTCTGAGTGCTCTGCCTTCCTCGACGCGCCCCTCTCTCACACTGGTCTCTTTGACCCTGCGGTGGACGGGATCATCGACCGTTTTTCGGAGGTACAAAAAACCTCCTAGGCCATGAACCTGTTCCTGCCTCGTTGCGCTAGCTCTGCTGCAGGTCGCTCACGTGACCGGCCGCCTGCATGAGCCACTACATAGCGCCCGGCTCAGCCCAGACAGTCCAGGCAGTGTGCGCAGCGACGGGGCGGCCACCCAGATCGCGCTCGACCAACCGCCACGGACCGCACCCCCCACGTGGGCTGCGGACCAAGATTCCGTTTAAACTCGAGCACGCAAAGCCCTCCTAGCAACAGCAAGAGGGAAAAGACGGTTGAGTCTCGCCGCGGCCGGACCACCGTCAAAGCTTCCCTACCTGTCAGTCCACTTAACACAGGCTACTGCAGTGGTTTATTCAGCAGCCAACAAGCAGGTAACACGACCCGCTCGCCTGCACACTACCGCCGTTTTACGGCGACCCAGAGAAATCTCATAAAGAGCAAAATGTCTGGTTATCTGGCTCACGCCGATGGTGTTTTAAGTGTGGAGAAAGTGTCCGCTCCCCAGTGCCCGCCCCTACACACAAACACAGCACTTCCCGTGTCACTCACAGAGCCCACTCACATAAAGCTGGCAGGTGGCACTCGAGTATTAACTATAGGGGATGTGCCCACGTGTCCGTGCCCACATCTGTCCTCTGCCCGCTCTATCACACGGCCAAGTCAGCCTCATATCAAGCAGGTTGTAAGTCTCGTGCCCGCTCGCAAGCGCTCACGCTTACTAACATGCGCCTCGCCCACGGCGCCGCTCGCACATCTCAATGTGCAGCCTCATATCAGCCGGTTTATAAACGTAAGTCTCGTGCCCGCTCACAAGCGCTCACGCTTACTGACATTCACTTCGCCCATGCCTCCTATTACGCGTCACGAAGTGCGGCCACACATCAGTCAAGTTATGAATGTAAGTCCCGTGCCCGCTCACGAGCGCCCACGCTTACTAACATACACAACGCCCACGGCGCCGCCCGCGCATCACGCAGTGATCGCAAGTCGCTCCCCATTCACAGCAATTCAGACGCTATATACGAAACAGCCTGCTATCGCTGTCAGCGAGCCACCGCTTTCATGCACAGAGAGCGCACGCCCATTCCTCCGGTCCAGTTTCTCGAGCCCGCGCAGCGCGACGATCAGAATCCGGAGAACATTCGGCCTCTAGTTGCACACATAAAAGCATGGGAAGCGATTCCAGGGGTATCGGAATGGGTGCTAAGCACAATAAGACAGGGCTATATGTTACAGTTCGCTCACCGTCCCCCACGCTTTCGTTCACGGACCGCGACGACAGTCAATGCGGAAGTAGCACATCTACTCCGCTCAGAAATAGCAAAGCTGTTGTGCAAAGGGGCCATAGAACCGGTACCGCCTTCTCTGAGCGAGTCAGGCATTCACAGCCATTATTTTCTCGTGCCCAAGAAGGATGGGGCTCTCAGACCTATTTTGGATCTGAGGCATTTGAACAAAGCTCTCTTGAAAAGACCATTCAAAATGCTTACGGCCAGACAACTCCTCGCGCACGTTCGCCCGAGGGACTGGTTTATCTCTCTCGAAGTGAAAGATGCCAATTTTCAAATTCAAATAATACCCCGTCACAGGCCGTTCTTGAGATTCGCCTTCAACGTTCAGGCTTATCAATACACCGTCCTGCCGTTGAGCCTGTCTTTAGCACCCCGTACATTCACAAAGTGCATGGACGCGGATCTCGCCCCCTTGAGAAATCATGGCGTGTGAATTTTGAACTATCTGGACGACTGGCTGATTCTGGCGCAGTCAGAGACAGAGTTAGTATCTCACAGAACTGCGCTCCTCAGTCATCTGGAAGGCCTGGGTCTCACGGTCAACTGAACCAAGAACTCATTGCTGCCCAGCCAGTCAATTTCTTTTTAGGAATAGAACTGGACTCTGTGGTCATGACGGCTCGCTTATCAACACAGCGCGCGCGCCGTGTTCGGCGACTGGCCACGTCCTTCCAGACGGGCAACGGCGCTCCTCTGAAAACATTCCAGAGGATGCTGGGCTACATGGCTTCAGCCGCTGCGGTACTTCAGCTGGGGTTGCTGCGCATGCGCCCTCTGCAACGCTGGCTGACCGCTCGTGTGTCTCACCGAGCTTGGAAGTCCGGCTGCGAGCGAATCAGAGTGACTCAGAGCTGCATTACAGCTCTGCTCCCCTGGTTAGCGGCCGACTGGTACCAGCGGGGTGTGATTATGGGAACTGTATCACACCGAAAGGTCATCTCGACAGACGCGTCCAACTCGGGTTGGGGCGCTCTCTTCGAAGGGGAGACCGGTCTTTGGACTCTCCGGACTCTCCCGTGTAGGGTTGTAATGGTATGAGATTTTTACAGTATGATAACGTCTCAGAAAATATCACGGTTTACAGTATAAATCAATTATTAAATAAACAGTATTATTAAATGATGGTTATTATTATTATCATCAGTTAAAATGACAGTTAAATTCAGTAAAGAAAACAGGTTTTTTGGGGGTTGAACAAATGCTTTTGTTATAACAAACTTGAAACCATTTGTTTGTTTTGTTTATTAAAATTTCAATAGAACATGTCTAATCAATTAAATTCAATAATTGATAATGAATTAGATTAACAACTCATTTTTAACATTAATAAAAAAAAATGTTTTAAGAATAAAATAGTCCTATGAAATGTATGTTCCCTTTCAAGGGAACTCGAGCTGCGTCAAGCTGTGGGAACGCCTCTGCGTGTGTGCGTCATGAAGCACGTATCGAATCAGTCCAATGGAGAGACGGAACGTCATAGGCGGGTGACGTCATCGACCAGGAAACTATAAAGCACCGCCAAAACACAAGCGCGACAGCTTCTTTGCCTTCAGTAAGCGCTATATGTGGATCTGTCTCAAGTGTTTTTGTCTGTCACTAAGCAGGAGTTTCACTATTTCAATAAACGATATATATATATATATATATATATATATATATATATATATATATATATATATATTATATTGAGAGACAACGGCGAGTGAACAACAATTTAAGAAGTGTGTTCCTCCCTGCTCGCGCTATTTAACGAGCGGGGATACACACAGCTTATGTGTTGTTGTTTGGGAGTGCAGCATGCCCAGTCAGCTCTCGAGGGGGCTGATTGTGAGCATTGCGAGCGTTTGCCTCTTAGAACGCTCCGCTCCCGCCAATCACTCTTTGAGGAGAGTGGTTCGGTTCGCGATCCCCGCGGATCGGGTCCCGCTTATGCCGAGGCTGAGCGGCGACCTCATTCGTGGGGATCGCAGATGAATCTAACAGCGGGGCTTGAGACGGGCTCTGCCCTATCTCAGCCCTTACCTGTTAGATCCAGTGCCTCAGTCTCGGATTCGGAAGCACGCTCTGCGGTTTCTTCCCCCCGAACTGAGGCCCCAGTACTCCAACTATCCAGTTCTGAGGATCTGGATTTTGTTAGTCTGGATGCGGGAGATGTCGATGATTCGCCATCTCGCTCTCCCGAAAGTGAGGAGCTTATGGAGGTGCTCACTCGTGCTGTTTCTAAATTAAGCATCGAGTGGCCAGCTGTTAGGCAGGAGTCTAGAGAAAAATCTAAATTAGATGAAAGATTTTTGCCTTCCCGTTCTCAACCTCCACGCCGGTGCTTGCCCTTCTTCCCTGATCTCCACACAGAGGTTTTGAAATCGTGGAAAAAGCCGGTCTCTTATCCTGTTTTTAGCCCTCAAACTTCCACTTATTCAAAAATTGTGGGTGCTAAATCTCATGGTTATGGGGCGATGCCCAAAGCAGAAGAGGCGCTTGCTAGTCATCTTTCTGCTGAAGCTGCATCTTCTTTTAAAGCACCACTTTTACCCTCTAAACCTCTTAGAAGTACGTCAGCTTTAGTGGGTAAGCGTATTCGGCGGCCGGTCAAGCCTCGGCGTGCCTGCACACGATGTCCATCTTGCAGGCATACCAGGCTGCCTTATTAAAGGATGTGAGTGACACTCAAGAGGTCAGCACTGACGTAGTTCGCGAACTGCGTCAGGCTGCAGATTTATCTCTGCGCGCCACCAAGGAGTTGGCCAAGCTAATGGGCCGTACTATGGCAGCCCTGGTGGCCGCAGAGAGGCCTCTATGGTTAAATCTCTCTGGTATGAAAGAAAAAGACAAAGCTTTTCTTTTGGACGCTCCGCTCTCTCCTCATGGTCTTTTTGGTGATTCTGTAAATACTGTCATAGATAGATTTCAGGAAGAGAAGAAACAGAGGGCAGCGTTTCAGAAATTTATGCCTCTTAAAATTCATGTCCCCGGTACTGCTGGGCGGGAGCAGTCCAGGCCGTCAGTCAGCTCCTCACATAGGGCGCAACAGAAGCAGAGTGTCACGTCTCGCGCTCCCCCTTCCAAACAGTGGGACCAGACGCGGCACTCTCAGCCGAAGTCTTCTGGCAAAACTGATCTGAGGACAGTTATTATGGCTAAGAAGGCTTCGGCAAAGAGGAAGTCCTGACGTCACTGGCGTCAGGATGCTGAGGGTGGTCCCTGCCGTGGGAGAGAGGTGTTCACCGCATTACACGGTGCCCACTCTTTTCGGTGCCCTCAAGGGCCCGTTCTGCCGACCCCGCCTTCATGCCGGGGCACAGACGGTCCCAGCGAGCGCTTTCCCGAGGGACGCTCGCCCCCTCTGAGGAGGGTCTCAGAGCAGTTAAGCCAGACGTTCCCTGCCGGTGCGCCGTTATAGGGCGCTGTGTTTGTTGCTCAAGTTACACCAGAGGCCAGTCTCAAGAGACTGGTACCCTTAGTAGGATTTCTGGCAGAGTGGAAAAGCCTTCCAAAAATATCTCAGTGGGTTCTGCACACAGTAAAAAAGGGTTGTGCTATCCAATTCAGGTGTCGTCCACCAAAATTCAGAGGGCTTCTGCCCACAGTGGTGGGCCCCGAGCAGGCTCTGGTAATGGAACAAGAGGTGAAAGCGCTCCTTCAAAAGGGGGCTATAGAACGGGTTCCTCCTCCCAGGTTGGAGTCAGGTTTTTACAGCCGATATTTCATCGTTCCAACGAAGGATGGGGGGTTGCGTCCAATTTTAGATCTGCGCCTGTTGAATCGCTCGGTAGGGAAGCTAAAATTCAAGATGCTCACTATCAAGCAGATCGTGTCACAAATCAGATCCGAGGACTGGTTTGTCACGATAGATCTGAAGGGTGGATCTATTCGCTTCTAAGGAGACAACGCACTGTCATCTGTGGTTCTCCATCACTCAGCCAGCCCCTCTGGGGTTGGACGCTCTGGTACAGCCGTGGCCGAGGTCACATCTGTATGCTTTTCCCCCGGTTGCTCTGCTACCAGGAGTTCTGGAGAGGGTTCGCCGGGACGGGGTCAGCCTACTTCTAGTAGCCCCGTTCTGGCCGGCCCGAGTATGGTTCGCGGACCTAATATCTCTTCTGGACGGCTCTCCCTTGGAGATTCCGATCAGGACGGATCTACTCTCTCAGGAGGGCGGTACGATATTTCACCCCCGCCCAGAGTTGTGGAAACTGTGGGCTTGGCCTCTGAGGGGGCCCAGCTCATAGAATCTGGTCTCTCAGCTGAGGTTGTTGAGACCATCCTTCACTCCAGAGCTCCGTCCACGAGGAAGTTATATGCCCTGAAGTGGAAACTTTTAACTTCTTTGTGTGCAGAACACCGGCAGGACCCAGTTAACGGCCCAGTGGGTGCAGTGCTGGAGTTTCTGCAGGAGCGTTTCTCTGCAGGGTTATCCCCCTCCACACTAAAGGTGTATGTGGCGGCACTAGCTGCTTTCCATGTCCCTTTCAGTGGAGTTTCTCTTGGGAGACACCCACGTATAACTCGCTTCCTTCGTGGCACTTTGAGGCTGAGGCCTGCAGTTCGTACGAGGGTGCCGACTTGGGATTTGGCCATTGTACTAGAGGGCCTTTCTTTGGCCCCCTTTGAACCTATTGAGGAAGTTTCTGAGAAATTTCTCACGTATAAAACTCTTTTTCTGCTTGCAATCTCCTCACTTAAGAGAATCGGAGATTTGCAGGCCCTGTCGGTTGCACCCTCGTGCCTGGAGTTTTCGCCTGGTATGGTTAAGGCTTTCCTATACCCTAGACCAGGTTATGTCCCTAAGGTCCCTACTAATGCTGTTAGACCTACAGTGCTGCAGGCTTTCTATCCTCCTCCTTTTGTGTCATCAGATCAGGAGAAACTTAACCTTCTCTGCCAGGTTAGGGCGTTAGACGCTTACGTCCACAGAGCTGCCCTGTGGAGGAAATCAGAACAGTTATTTGTGTGCTTTGGGCCACCCAGGAAAGGTTGTCCCGCGTCTAAACAGAGAATGAGCAAGTGGGTGGTTGAGGCCATCTCACTTGCTTATGAGTCGGCTTGTCAGCCTTCACCTTTGGCTGTACGAGCCCACTCTACTAGGAGTATCGCTGCTTCTAAAGCATTGTTGTCAGGAGTATCGCTAAGTGATGTTTGTGATGCGGCTGGGTGGTCCTCACCGCATACATTTGTTAAGTTCTATGAATTGGACTTAAGTTCCACTCCTGGGGCGCAGGTGCTCTCGTCCTCTGTGCGCTAGTTCCCACATGACGGTCATTTGCTCCTATGGCGACGTGGGTATTGGCGTTCCCACAGCTTGACGCAGTTCGAGTTCCCTTGAAAGGGAACGTCTCGGTAACGTATGTAACCCTAGTTCCCTGACGAGACGCTGCATGCTAGACAGCCTGCTCTAGGTCTGCTGGCTGCTGCACTGCATTGACAATAGATACAAAATTAAGGATAATTTTTGGCTTCAATATCTCGAGAAGATGAATCTTTCCCGTAGCGTAAGCTAAACTTATGCAATACTCGTTCCCTCATCTAGAGAGAACGTCTACGGTTACGTATGTAACCCTCGTTCCCTGAGTAGGGAACGGAGACGTTACGTCGGATGACGACGAATGGGGTTTCGCTTAGAACACCTATCGACTTCGAGTATTACAAAACGAGCCAATGGCAAAGAAATGCCATGGGTCTGCGGAATTTGCATAGCGTATCTCCGCCTTACCTCGTGGGTATAAAAGGAGGACGCCAGCAACATGCAGATATGTTTCTTCGCTGAGGAGCCAAGACTGAGCTCAGGCGATCCCCGCGGTACAGCGGAAAGTGGCAGGCAGACGAAACGTCTCCGTTCCCTACTCAGGGAACGAGGGTTACATATGTAACCGTAGACGTTCCCTTTCGTTGTCACTCCGAGTTACGTCGGATGACGACGAATGGGGTTACCAGTCTAATCACGCCACCTTCTCAGCTGTCTTCCAGTGCCCTGCGTAAATCGAGATCCCTGTCAGCCTGGACAAAGGACTCCATTTATCACAGGAATACCAAAGTACACTGGGAAGCATATCCCAAGCTTAGGGGAAGTATGCAATTAATGCCAACCCAGAGGGGGGGGGACTTAGAGAATACACATATGACCCGAAGGAAGCATATGGAAAACACTGGGGTGTCCAGCCGCAGGTGGAATATTTCAACCCCAGGGGTGGCAAGGTGGCTTGCCAATGGAAAGACACATGCTCATAGAGGCTTACAGTGGAAATACACATGTGGGGGTCGCTCAGAGGAGGGACCGTGCACACGGGAGGCACCTAGCCGACGCACAGGCAATAGACACTGGCGCCGACGTCAGGAGTGCTGGAGGAGCTCAGGGCTTTCAGGAAAGCTCACCTGAGGAAAATATCGCACGTATCCAGTCCGTGGAGTGGAATGGCGAGCAAGCGAAGACACCTGAGCGGGTCCGGTACTAGCTGGTTGAAGCGAGTACGCGAGAGGACACAGGCTCCACTCGGAGATTATAGAATCTGGCGAATGTGTTAGGTGTCGCCCAGCCTGCAGTTCTGCAGATGTCTGTTAGCGAGGCGCCATGCGCTAGAGCCCAAGAGGACGCCACACTCCGGGTGGAGTGGGCAGTCACACCAAGGGGGCACGGTCGACCTTGCTTCTGGTATGCCAAAGCAATGGTGTCCACTATTCAGTGAGACAACCTCTGCTTGGAGAGAGCCTTTCCCTTCAGTTTCCCACCATAACAGACAAAGAGCTGGTCAGAGGTCCTGAAACACTGCGTTCTGTCTACATAGGCGCGGAGAGCGCGTACTGGACAGAGCAGTGCCAAGGCTGGGTCTGCCTCCTCCGAGGGCAGCGCTTGCAGGTTCACCACCTGGTCCCGAAAGGGAGTGGTAGGAACCTTGGGCACGTATCCAGGCCGGGGTCTCAGGATCACGTGAGAGGAAGCCGGCCCAAATTCCAGGCACGCTTCGTCAATGGAGAATACGTGCAGGTCCCCAACCCTCTTGATGGAGGCCAGTGCAACCAGGAGCGCTGTCTTCATAGACAGGAACTTAAGCTCGACTGATTGCAGGGGCTCAAAGGGAGCATTCTTCAGGGCAGTTAGAACCACTGAGAGGTCCCAAGAGGGAACGAGAGGAGGCGAGGCGGATTTAGTCTCCTCGCTCCTCTCAGGAACCTGGTGACCAGGTCGTGCTTCCCCACCGACTTACCTTCGATGAGGTCATGATGTGCGGCAATTGCGGCAACATAGACCTTCAGGGTGGAGGGAGACAGCCTTCGCTCCAACCCCTGTTGAAGGAAGGAAAGCACAACGCTGATCGAGCATCTCCGGGGGTCTTCTCGGTGAGAAGAGCACCAGTTGACGAAGAGGTTCCACTTCAACGCATAGACGTGTCTCGTGGACGACGCTCTAGCGGAAGTGATGGTAGCCACCACCGCTGGTGGTAGGGTACTCAAACCTGCCTCGTCCCATCCAGGAGCCACACGTGGAGGCTCCAAAGATCGGGACGAGGGTGCCATAGGGTGCCCCGTCCCTGAGAAAGAAGGTTCTTCCTCAGAGGGATCGACCAGGGAGGTGCTGTCGCGAGGAGTACTAGTTCGGGGAACCAGGTCCGGTTGGGCCAGTAAGGGGCAACCAGAATGACCTGCTCCTCGTCCTCCCTGACCTTGCGCAAGGTGTGCGCAAGAAGGCTCACTGGGGGAAACGCATACTTGCGGCCCTGCGGCCAGCTGTGCGCCAGAGCATCCGTGCCGAGCATGCCCTCGGTCAGGGAATAAAACTGGGCGCAATGGGTCGAGTCGTGAGAGGCAAACAGATCTATCTGCGCGTCCCCGAACTGGTCCCAAATCAGCTGAACCGACTGGGGATGGAGTCGCCATTCTCCAGGGAGTGGCCGAAGCCGTGAGAGCTCGTCGGCTGCACAGTTCAGGACTCCGGGAATGAAAATGGCTCGAAGCGACCTCAGATGCTTCTGACTCCATAAGAGGAGGTGGCGGGCGAGTTGCGACATACGGCGCGAGCGTAGACCACCTTGATGGTTGATGTACGCTACTGTGGCGGTATTGTCTGATCGGACTAGTACGTGTTGACCCCAGAGCAACGCCCGGAAGTGGTGCAGGGCAAGGCGTACCGCCAGCAACTCGAGGCAATAGACATAACATACTGCTCAACACTACATGCGAGAATCACTGAGCTTCAGGAGCAACCTTGCTCAACACCTGGGTGTGATAAATCTCACAGAATTTTTCAGGAGCATTTCTGCTCAACATGAGAGTGTGACAGCATGTCTATTGCGCATGGCGCCCCAGCCCGTGGAGGCATCTGTTGAGACAACAACATGCCGGGAAGCTCGTTCCAGGGGCACTCGGGCCCGTAGAAAACTGAGGTTCGACCACGGGGTGAGTACTGACGGCAGGTCGGAGTAACTGGTACTTGGAGGGTGCCGTGTTGCCATGCCCACCTCGGGACTCGGTCGCGAAGCCAAAGCTGAAGCGGTCTCATATAAAGTAATCTGAGCGACGTACCGCGGCTGCAGATGCCATATGCCCCAGGAGCCTCTGAAAAAACTTCAGTGGAACCGCACTCTTGCGCTTGATAGTCTCAGGCAAGTTAGCAATGGCTGAGTGGAGAAGGCGACCAAGTCCATACCGAGAAAAGAGATCCTCTGCACGGGGCAAAGTTTACTCCTTCCCCAGTTGACCCGAAGGCCCAGACGAGCTAGGTGCCGGAGCACTGGGTCCCTGTATTCGCAAACCTGGTCTCAGGAGTGAGCTTAAGACAGCCAGTCACCGAGATAGTTCAGGATGCGAACCCCGTGTTCCCATGGAGGAACAAGGGCTGCCTCAACAACCCCTGTGAAGGCGCGAGGAGACAGGGCTAGCCCGAATGGGAGAACAGCGTACTGATATGCGCGTGCCTTGACAGCAAACCGTAGGTATGGTCTGAGTCGAAGGAGAACGAAGACATAAAAGTAGGCGTCCTTCAGGTCGATCGCTGCAAACCAATCCTGTGGCCGCACACATCCAGAAATGCGTTTGGCCAGGAGCATCTTGAACGGCAGCCTGTGAAGGGAGCGGTTCAGATGCGTAGGTCCAGGATTGGCCGTGACCCACCAGACTTCTCCGGGACAATGAGGTAGGGGCTGTAAACCCGGACCTCATTTCGGCTGGAGGAACAGTCTCAATCGCACCCATCGCCAGTAGGGTAGCAACCTCCGCTCTCATGATAGGGGCATAGCCGTCGACCAAAGTGGAGCAGACTCCCCTGAAGCGGGGAGGAGACCGTGCGAACTGAATCGCAAGCCGAGCCGATGGTTCGCGCAACCCAGCGGAACAGAAGGGAAGCTCTAGGCAGGCTCCCAACTGTACCAGCGGCGTCAAGAACCACAGACGTCCCCCGGGTGGTGCAGCGAAGCGGAATGACCGGCCCAGACGTGGACGGGATAGCGGCCCGGTGGGGGGGCAAGGTCATAACCGCACCCTGACAGAGGAGCCCAGGGAAGGACCAGCGTTCCACGGGGGCCTGCTCTGTCAGGAGTCTGGCGACAGAGGGGGACAGGGGCGAAGCGGTCCGTGGACGGCACGCCGTGTCAACCGCCTCTGGAACAGAGGGGGACGAGGAGAGCACGGCTTGTTGGCGGCGCTCTGTGTCGTCCGAGAACTCTATATGCTCAGAGACGAGAGAGTCAGTTCTTTCTGAATAAGGATTCTTCGCCAGCCCTCCACCGGGGAAAGGAGTGGCCCTGCTACCAACTCCTGGAAGAACTGAGTCTCATCTCTGAGCAGCCCATCTCAAAAGTGCCGCTAACCTGGCGTTTAGCGGGGGGCGGGGCTGGAGAGGGCTGTGGCGTCCCACCTACGGTCTTCCAGAGCCAGGCCCGGGTGAATGGGCGGGGTTGGAACCGTAGGAGGGTGCCTTCGGCGGTGGGCAGACTGAGGGATCTGAGCGGACGGCGGGGCCGTCGGGCAGAATAACCTCAATCTGCTCATGGGCGGTTGAGAACTGTAGGGCAGAAGCACTCAACCGCACCGCCGAAGAGGCCGACTTGGGAGATGGGGGTGTCGAGCAGACGGGTCCACCCGACATCGTGCACCTCAGACCGGTCAGCCCCAGAATGGTGAACATCACCTGACTCCGAGAGCGTACGGCCACTTTCGTCGCTCGGAGAGCAAGGTCAGTGGCGGCGCGCAGCTCACTGAAGAGCCTCGGGTCAGTCCCGCCCTCCTGCATGTCCATGAGCATCTGGGTCAGGTAGACCAGCAGAATGGTCATGGGATGCAGTGAGGCGGCTGCCTGTCCTGTGGCACTATAGGATTTCGCCACAGATTAGTGTAGACGAAAAGAACTACAGGCTTTGGACGGGTGCTTAGGATTGCGCCGGGAAGCACTCTGAGGACACAGTAGCATGGCAATAGAGCGTTCAATCGGGGGGACCCAAGTGTACCCATGGGCAGCGGCCCCTGAGGGGAGGAAAGGCGGATGAGACCAACGAGCGAACCCGTGATCTCATCATGCACGTCCGGGAGGAAAGATATTGGGGTTTGCCGTGGACGCGGGTCGGCGGCCTCACCCAAAAACCAATCGTCCCGGGAAAGCATGGCCGTCATCTCCGGATCAGACTCAGGCACAACCGTATGCACACCAGAGGGTGGCAGCTGTGACGAGTCGTCATTTTCAGAAGAATCAAGCCCACCTAGTGATGCTGCTACAGACCCAGCATCATCCTCTGTAGCTTCAAATGAAAACACACGGGCCACCCCTTTTTTTTTGGGGGGGGGGGTAGACTCGTGGAATGATCAGTTCGCTAGCGGGCACCGTCATTAAAGAGGGGGGCTGGGGTCGCGGACACATAGTCGGCGCCTTGATCCAGACCAACACCCTCAGGTCACCCTGGCCACCAGCCGAAGATCGGGGGGTGGATGAGGGGACTCTCACTCTTGCGAGTTCACCGAGTCTCGACCTATACATGACGCGATGATCACGTTCCCAGAGAGAACATGAGTCATCCACGAGCGCTGTTCAAGCATGATCAAAGCCCAACACACTAGACAGCGCTCGTGCCCATCAGAGTCCGATACCAGTCCGCTGCAACCAGAAATGCACGGGCGAGCCGTCTTTAAAAAGACGTGCCGCGTGCGAGCTCTTTTAAGAGAGGAGAAAAAAACTCCGCGATGTTGAAGCACACAGGGAGACACACATACACTGGCAGATCACTGCACAGATCAGCAGGCACTGTGAGCTCGCTGCAGATCGCCGTCACACCAACATCGGAGAGAGAAGCTTGTCTCGTAGAGCGAAGTCAGAGATGACTGTGGAGTGAAGAAATATTCTTGACTCCGAAGCGAAAACATATCTGCATGTTGCTGGCGTCCTCCTTTTATACCCACAAGGTAAGGCGGAGATACGCTATGCAAATTCCGCAGACCCATGGCATTTCTTTGCCATTGGCTCGTTTTGTAATACTCGAAGTCGATAGGTGTTCTAAGCGAAACCCCATTCGTCGTCATCCGACGTAACTCGGAGTGACAACGAAAGGGAACCAAGGTTACGTTAGGTAACCGATTCGTTTCCCAGTGCCTGTTCTAGACTGTTTCTTTTTTTACAGCAACTGCTGTATTGATACTGTCGTGCTTTTGCATGTAGCCAATTTAGGACTCAAATTTCAGCACGGGATTGTGAGTATTACGCATTATTCTAATCATTCATGCAGGTCTCCCACTTATAATGCGGGAAATTCCCGCAAACATTGATTAACTTTAACAAGTAGATTGTATTAGTAAATTAATCCATACAGGTTATAACATCGTGTAGTGAAGGTTCAGTGTTGGTGTGATGGAAAAAGACAGGGGTCGGCGTGACTGGGACTCGTACACTTTTATTTGGTTGAGAAACAGAAGAAATGTGCTGCTTTTCTCTTGCACCAGCCGGCTTTTATCTGGTCTCCCCACGCCAATTACTGCAATCAGAGACAGGTGTTCGTCATTTTGCACTTGACCTACGGGCTGCGTTTACACTTGGCGTTAACATGCGACCTGTATCCGGATGTTGTCCACATACACATTGAAAAGACAAGTGTACACGCTTCTGATCGGAATGTTATCCGATCAGCGTGTCCAGGTTCGGAGGTAGTCGAGGACGCATTGTGATCGGATCTCAGTGTAATGTAATGCATTCACAGGTGGACGTAATTTAAATCCCCGCCCAGTCTCCCCGCGTGGCTTTCAGAAAATAATGGCAAGACGCAGTTTAGACAAGAAATGAAACTTATTTGAACCTTACAATAAACGTCAATCTTTAAAACAGTTTATTTAGACTTACATGATACTATGTGTGTCATTTTTTATTTTAATTTTGCAACATTATCTGAACGAGACGATCGCCTGTACAGTCAGTCATGATCTTAATGAAGAGCTGCACGCTGCTTTGCCAGAGGAATAATCGGAATCGGAATATTTTTTTATGTTTAAATGTTGAATGTTTTTATTGTTTCAGCATGTTTATCAATCTCCCATTTCGGTCAATATAGTCATTGCACGCTATAAGCTTAAAACCAGATGATCGATGTGACTTTAACATGATCAACCCAGTTATTTTTGTATGATCAACTCTGGAAGTATTCCAGAGTTAGGCTGCGTATACACTTGGCATTAACATGCAACCTATATCCGGATGTTGTCCACATACACATTGAAAAGACAAATGTAAACGCACTTCTGATCAGAAATATCCGATCAGCGTGTCCAAGTTCGGAGGTAGTCGAGGACGCATTATGATCGGATCTCAGTGTAATGTGAACGCAATCCAGCCATCATGTCTGCATTCACAGGTGGACGTCATATAAATCCCGCCCAGTCTACCCGCGTGGCTGTCAGAAAATAATGGCCAGACGCAGTTTAACTTTTGACAAGAAATTAAACTTATTTGAACCTTACAATAAACGTCAATCTTTAAAACAGTTTATTTAGACTTACATGATACTATGCGTGTCATTTTTCATTTTAATTGTGCAACATTATCTGAACGAGGCAATCGCCTGTACAATCACAGTCAGTCATGAGATCTTAATGAAGAGCTGCATGCTGCTTTGCGAGAGGAATAATCTGAATTAGAATTTTTTAATGTTTTAAATGTTGAATGTTTTTATTGTTTCAGCATGTTTATCAATCTCCCATTTCTGTCAATGTAGTCATTGCACGATATAACCTTAAACCCAGATGATTGATGATGTGACTTGTTTAACATGATCAACCCAGTTAAATTTGTATGATCAACTCTGGAAGTATTCCTTCGTTCAAAAAACTTAATTTGATCTAAAACTGGAGATTGCACAGGAAAGTTAAGTGAGTGAGTGAAAGCAATGGTACATTGTATAATTGCTATCATCTTCTTAATCTGGTGTCGTGCCACAGACCTAATTTAAATATTATGCAGGGAACAGAAATCCGATCGGTTATGCAAATTCAAAAGCTACTTAATGTGAACAAATGTAAACGCTCCATGTCCTGATTGGCTAATGATCTGATCTGCTTGATTGGATCACGGTGATTGCATGGAAAGTAATGCAAAGTGTAAACGCAGCCTGACATAGGCCCTACGGGCAGAAAGAGAGACAGTGAATTCATGAACCGTTACAGTAATAGCACGGCAGCAGCATGTCACAAGCTGTGCAGAAAAGTAGACAGCAGAGTGAGCTGTGAAGAAGAAATGCAAGCCAGTGCAGCATTTATGTCCTGTTATACATGCAAGAAAATAAATCACTCCTGATTGTAGATTCAAAACAGAGAAATGTCATGCATGTGATAAAATTAGTCACATCATGAGCTTGTAGAAATAAGGGTAGAACGGCCATTAGAGGGAGAGGGAGATAAATCAGAGATGAAAGTGCCCTGGACAACGTCATTGCATATAAAGTGGCAGAAAGTGACGGCGATTATTCTTTTGATACATTCACACTGGGTTGAATACAACCCATGAACATGCAAATTGACAGGCAAAAAATGAAGCTAGAAATAGATGCTGTTATTCTTGCCGTTTTAAATGAGGATACATTCAAGGAATTGAGGAAAAAGTGGAAAAAAAACTCAAAACTAAGACAGACTGGAATTAAACTGGAAATTTATATGGGACAACAGATCAAAGTGAGAGACACTTGCCAGGTTGCTGTGGAGTACCAAGAGTGAAAGAAAACACTCCCTATTGTTGTAGTGACTGGCAATGGTTCAAACTTGCTGGTTAGCAGAATTAAAATTATCTTTGGAACAGATTAAGCATGACAGACAAGTACTGCAGATTCAAACAGAAGTTTTTTTGGTTTTTCTGTGGAGGGTACTGATGAAACAGTGGGGACATTGGGGACATGTCCATGACTGGTGGTCCACTCTCCCTTTCACGACAGAGGAGGCTGTCCCTGTCAGTCCTGTCATCTGTCCTTTTGTGTCTATTCATGCCTGCCGTTTCTGTGCCCTGTGCCCCAGTCCTTCTGCAACCTGCCCTGGACTGTATTAGATCTCCTTCAACCTTTGCTGCAGAATATGTACCATGCCTAATCAGCTCAACTGGAATCCTTGATCATTGTTCATTGAGGTTCTATATACATACAAGGATTTTCAAATGCAACATTGGTCTTTCTGAAAAAAAAAAAAAAAATAGGGCACTTTTTGACAATTTGTCAATCGATCAGTGTTTAATGATGTTCTCCTTGATCAGTATTAATTGATGTTCTGCATACATACAAGGATATTCACATTCGCCATTTCATTTTGCAGGTTTGTTGAAGCTAAGACACTTGGTGAGCAAGTTAACCAGATCAGGATCAGAGTCAGTAAGTAAACTCTACACCTTTTTGTAGCCAGATTTGGACACTTGTCATTTAGCATATACATTTAATCCAGTTCAATTTATAGGCAGTGATGTAAGGGGGGAAAAAACAATATATATATTTCAATAACATTTCAACAAACAATATATTTCTGCCTAACCCATAAATTACTACAGTACATTCATGGTAAATGTTTGTAAGGGTGGTGATTAGGGGAATTAAAGTCTTCTAATTTCGTTCATGACACAATGTTTCTCCTGCTTTCCTCATCAGTCTTGTTGGGAATGTTGAGGCTGTTTCATCCGATTTAATACTAATTAAATCATCGAGTGATTTGTGGTTTGTAAAAGAGAGGTGTCTGTCGAATTGAAACGCTTCCCACTGGTTGTCGCAACGCTGTTTAATAATAGTGTCCGGGACCGGGAGTAAACACAACTCTGTGCTGGGCCATGCTGAAACAACTTGTAAAACAGATGAAAACAGCACTATTTGTTTTTACTGTACTGACCGAGAATTCGCTGCAGATAATTCAGTGACAGTGGTCCAAACGAATCTGAATAGTTTTAGGCCGTTATGCAAGTGCGTTTAGAAAGAATCGAACCAAAAGAATGATTAATTCACAAATTATTGATATCGCTGGTTCAGTCAACAGAAATACAGGACACATATAATAACTGCAGAAATATTAATATAAAAATAAAAATAAAAAATCAGCCTCTGAATTTTTACTCACTCCTCTTAAGTGGTTTATTTTATTCCCACCAAACTTTTTCAACATGATGAAAATACATTAAAGATGCTAAATTGTGAACGTATATTGAATTTCTCAAATGGTTTTGCTATGGCGAGGGAAAGTAATGTCAAAAAAAGAATCAGGAAACGTCTCATATTGTTACGAATTTGCGTGGAAGCAAAGGCAGTAGGCGGATCTAAATGCAGCAGTAGACTTTAATTATAGATTCGGAACAGACAAGATACTCGTGGTACGCACATTAAAACATACATTCAATAACTGACCACGAACAAAAGAGCAGACAGGATTTAAATACACAGACGGGATGAGGGAACAAGACACAGCTGGGGCAAATCAGAACACCGAGCGGGACCATACAACCTAACAAGACAACACACCTGAAACAAGGGACCTAATAATGACATGACTATAACAGACTACAATTAACAAGGCACAAACTGAATAAAAGACCAAAGACAGAGAAACCACAAACCAGAAACATGACAAAATGAATAAACACCGTAACATTATCCCCCCCTTCCATAAGGCGCGACCCCGCGCCGAATGAACATCAAATAGGGGCGGGAGGGTGGGCGCC
This sequence comes from Siphateles boraxobius, assembly GCF_051911475.1. Lineage (NCBI taxonomy): Eukaryota > Metazoa > Chordata > Actinopteri > Cypriniformes > Leuciscidae > Siphateles > Siphateles boraxobius. The sequence continues at coordinate 14,453,634 of NW_027508833.1, read as the reverse complement.
CTGGAGGCTGACGAGGGCGTGGCTTGCCCGGAACAGGAAGCCTCCAGGGCGGAGCAGGACGTGACGGCGGCCAGGGCGGAGCAGGATGAGGCGAAGGCCAGGGCGGAGCAGGACGAGGCGAAGGCCAGGGCGGAGCAGGACGAGGAAAAGGCCAGGGCGGAGCAGGGCGTGGCAAAGGCCAGGGCGGAGCATGGCGTGGCAAAGGCCAGGGCGGAGCATGGCGTGGCAAAGGCCAGGGTGGAGCATGGCGTGGCAAAGGCCAGGGTGGAGCATGGCGTGGCAAAGGCCAGGGTGGAGCATGGCGTGGCAAAGGCCAGGGTGGAGCATGGTGTGGCAAAGGCCAGGGCGGAGCACGATGAGATGGTGGCCAGGTCGGAGCAGACTCAGACGAGGATGAGGACCATGTCGACGTCGTCTCCATGGCCCTCATGGAGTACCTTCTGCCCCCCCCCCAAAAAATACTTGGGGAAATCCTCGGGAGGAACCTCCAGGTGGTAGATGGGTTCCGGGCAGGCCTCCCGGAGCTTGAAGGGCGCAGGCAGGACGAGGCGCAGAGGCGGGGCCGGCAGGGCGAGGCGCAGAGGCGGGGCCGGCAGGGCGAGGCGCAGAGGCGGGGCCGGCAGGGCGAGGCGCAGAGGCGGGGCCGGCAGGGCGAGGCGCAGAGGCGGGCCCGGCAGGGCGAGGCGCAGAGGCGGGGCCGGCAGGGCGAGGCGCAGAGGCGGGGCCGGCAGGGCGAGGAGTCTGGGAACGCCCTCCGTAGCCTGGCGAAGCAAACGAGTCCTCCTCCTTCTGCGACGACGCTTCACTGGGCTTGATTCACTACTGGACGTACTTGACTCGCTTGACTCGGCTGACTTGGCACTTGATTCACTTGACTTGGCACTTGATTCACTTGACTTGGCACTTGATTCACTTGACTAGGCACTTGATTCACTTGACTCGGCACTTGATTCACTTGACTCGGCACTTGATTCACTTGACTCGGCACTTGATTCACTTGACTCGGCACTTGATTCACTTGACTCGGCACTTGATTCACTTGACTCGGCACTTGATTCACTTGACTCGGCACTTGATTCACTTGACTCGGCACTTGATTCACTTGACTCGGCACTTGACTCACTTGACTCGGCACTTGACTCACTTGACTCGGCACTTGACTCACTTGACTCGGCACTTGACTCACTTGACTCGGCACTTGACTCACTTGACTCGGCACTTGACTCACTTGACTCGGAACTTGACTCACTTGACTCGGAACTTGACTCGGAACTTGACTCGGAACTTGACTCGGAACTTGACTCGGAACTTGACTCGGAACTTGACTCACTTGACTCGGAACTTGACTCGGAACTTGACTCACTTGACTCGGAACTTGACTCGGAACTTGACTCACTTGACTCGGAACTTGACTCGGAACTTGACTCGGAACTTGACTCGGAACTTGACTCGGAACTTGACTCGGAACTTGATTCACTTGACTCGGAACTTGACTCGGAACTTGACTCGGAACTTGATTCACTTGACCCGGCGGCGCTTGACTCACTTGACTCGGCGGCGCTTGACTCACTTGACTCGGCGGCACTTGACTCACTTGACTCGGCGGCACTTGACTCGGCGGCAATTGACTCGCTTGACTCGGGAAGCGCGGTCTCACTTGACTCGGCGGCACTTGACTCACTTGACTCGGGTTCGTCGAGGCTGAAGCGACGTGCGGGTTCGGAAGACAGAAGCTCAGCCTCAGGCATGTCGATCTCGGCAGGAAGAAGCTCAGGCATGTCGGTCTCGGCAGGAAGAAGCTCAGGCATGACAAGACACAGCTGGGGCAAATCAGAACACCGAGCGGGACCATACAACCTAACAAGACAACACACCTGAAACAAGGGACCTAATAATGACATGACTATAACAGACTACAATTAACAAGGCACAAACTGAATAAAAGACCAAAGACAGAGAAACCACAAACCAGAAACATGACAAAATGAATAAACACCGTAACACATATCTTCTAAAAATGCAGGCCTAATTATATACCATTTTATTTTTATATAAAGCTATACAAATATTAGAACTAAACCCATTTTAATCTGTTTTTTATTCAATTCAAGAGGTATGAAAAAGTTAAAAACAGGCAGAATAGTTCTATTTTGTTAAGCAAAAAAAATCATACATAGGGCTATACTGCCCTCTTGTGTCAAATGATGTCAAAATAGTACATAAACTTATTTATTTCCTTAACATTAATTAACACTAACTTTATTCTCATCTGAATTATAAATAATTTATTTCTGTATAAAATAATACTACCATTAAAAACACATTTGATTTTCTATTTTATTTATTTATTTATTTATATTTTTGAAACAGGAATAGATTAAGGACAATCGGGCCTGGCTCAGTATAAACTGATTTTCAGCAGGTTCCTGCTTTGCAGAACATAAAACCATATAGTCAAGTCAAGTCACCTTTATTTATATAGCGCTTTTTACAATACAGATTGTATCAAAGCAGCTTCACAGTGATAACATGAAAATAATATAACAGAGTTTGTTTCTAAAAGAAAATTGAGTCAACGTCCACCTTAAGTAAGGCAGATCAATAATATTATTGAATATTAAATGTCCCCAACTAAGCAAGCCAAAAGCCAAGGCAACAGTGGCAAGGAACCAAAACTCCATCAGGTGACAGAATGGAGAAAAAAACCTTGGGAGAAACCAGACTCAGTCGGAGGGCCAGTTCTCCTCTGGCCAACGAAGGAACAGTGCATGATTTATGATTCGGGCAGCATTACAAGTCAGATTGGATCGGAACATTTAGAATATTTATCCATTTCCATCTTTTGGAAGTCCAAGTAATCACGCCGGTGTTGAGACGAGTTGTTGAGGATCAGTGCCGTCCACCATAGAGGGTCCATATCGCCGGTGTTGAGTCGTCTCTTCACAGGCTTTGTGATTGGCGTATCTGAAGTCTCTGTGAAAGGCTGGATACAAACTGGAGCTGACGGATGCCGTTTTTCTCGGGACTCGCGTCCCGAGATAACAGCAGAAAAGCAAAAAGGGAAAATAATTAGCGTAGCTGCTGTTCATAATGATTTCCATAACACGGGCGTAAATGATAAAAAACATGAAGACAGTGATTCTTGCGTCCCAGAGTCACCCCCGTCCGTCCCCCCCTCAACTCAGCCCTGCTTACTGACCTCTACATCCCTCCTGCTGCTGAGACCCAACCACAATCTCACAATCTCTCCGCAACCCAACCATACGCGCCGACCCGTTTGACTAAGGCTGTCAAGCCCCACTGTCGTCGTTAATGCAGGTTCAGTGGCAACGGTTCCTTATGGCATACCAACTACCGCAAAACACAATATCTACCCAACCACCCGTCATTCACGCAATATACACAGGAACGTAATGACTGTAAATACTATGCAACTTATACAAATAACCTACAGACTCTTCAAGTTTTATAATATTAAATGCATTTGATCTGATTCAGCAGTGGTATAAAAGGTAAGCATTATGTAAATGCTTGGCTAAAGAGATGCGTCTTTAATCTAGTTTTAAACTGGGACAGCGAGTCAGAGCTTCGAACAATATCAGGAAGGCTATTCCAGAGTTTTGGAGCTAAATGTGAGAACGCCCTTCCTCCTTTAGTGGACTTAGATATCCTAGGAATGACCAGAAGCCTCGAATTTAGTGATCTTAAAGAACGTGATGGATTGTAGGGCGATAGAAGGTCCATTAAATACACAGGAGCTAAACCATTTAGGGCTTTATAGGTCAGTAATAGTACTTTGTAATTGATACGGAACTTGATAGGTAACCAGTGTAGAGATGATAAAATTGGTGTTATATGATCATATTTTCTTGACCTAGTAAGAACTCTAGCAGCTGCATTTTGCACTAACTGTAGCTTGTTTATTGAGGATGCAGGACAGCCAGCTAATATAGCATTACAATAATCTAGTCTCGAGGTCATGAATGCATGAACTAACTTTTCTGCATCAGAAACAGTTAGCATGTTACGTAGCTTTGTAATGTTTCTAAGGTGGAAAAAGGCTGTTCTTGTAACATATGAAATATGATTTTCGAAAGACACATGCGGTCTAGTATAACACCCAGGTCTTTTACTGTAGTGGATAAAGTAACTGGACATCCTTCTATATTAAAGTTGTATTGTAAGTGAGTTTGTGGGTAGTTTTTTGGACCAATAAGTAATACCTCCGTTTTATCTGAATTTAGTAGCAGGAAATTACGCGTCATCCAGCATTTTATATCTTTGAGACACTCTGTCAAATTTGATAAGTTAGTGTTTTCATCTGGCCGTGATGAAATATATAATTGAGTGTCATCAGCATAACAGTGGAAATTAATTGCATGTTTTCTTATAATATTACCAAGTGGGAGCATATATATTGAGAATAGCAGAGGGCCTAACACCGATCCTTGCGGCACTCCATAGTCTACTGACGTTATCTTTGATTTTTCCCCATTTAAACAGACAAAATGATAACGGTCTGATAAGTACGATCTAAACCAGCTTAATGCCTGTCCCTGAACACCAGTGTAGTTTTGTAGTCGATCCAGGAGTATTTTATGATCGATAGTGTCGAACGCAGCGCTTAGATCGAGTAGAACTAGTATTGAGATACAGCCTTGGTCAGAAGCTAAAAGTAAATCATTTGTAATTTTAACTAGCGCAGTTTCTGTGCTATGATGCGGTCTGAATCCTGACTGGAATTTTTCATATATCTCATTTTCTTGCAAGAAAGAGCACAATTGAGCGGACACAATTTTTTCTAGTATTTTAGACATAAATGGAAGATTTGAAATGGGTCTGTAATTTGCTAAGTTATTTGGGTCTAATTGCGGTTTCTTAATGAGAGGTTTTATTACTGCCAGCTTGAATATTCTTGGAACATGACCTAAAAATAAAGACGAGTTAATAATATTGAGAAGAGGCTCTTCCACTACAGGTAACACTTCTTTCAGTAGTTTAGTGGGTATTGGATCTAATAAACATGTTGTTGGTTTCGATGCAATGATAAGTTTATTTAGCTCTTCCTGTCCTATAGTTGTAAAGCGGTGTAGTTGTTCCAGAGGGGCGATAATTGAGGCTGAATCATAAGACATCATAAAAGAGTGTACATTTACAATTGTGTTACGGATGCTTTCTATTTTCTCATTAAAGTAGTTCATAAAATCATTACTACTATACTGTAACGGAATATTTTGCTCTGGTGATGTCTGTATATTTGTTAGTCTAGCCACGGTGTTAAATAAAAACCTTGGATTATTTTGGTTATTTTCTATTAGTTTGTGGAGATGCTCAGCCCTGGCTGCTTTTAGAGCCTTTTTATAACGTGACATACTGTCTTTCCACGCGAATCTAAAGACCTCTAAATTAGTTTGTTTCCATTTACGCTCTAAGTTACGAGTTTCTCTCTTGATAACATGCGTAGCACTGTTGTACCAAGGTGCTTTAGTTTTCTCTCTAACCTTTTTTAATCTAATTGGTGCAACAATATCTAATGTACTAGAGAAAATGGTGCTCAAACTGCTAGTCATTTCCTCTAGTTCATCTGTTTGTTTGGGTTCACTGAGCAGCTGAGATAGATCAGGTAAGCTATTTAAGAATCTATCTATAGTGGTTGGAACGATTGTTCTGCCTGGTCGATAACGTGGCGCAACATGACAAATTTCAGCAGTACGTATTATACAAGTTACCATGTGATGATCAGTGAGATCGTCACTTTGCGGTATAATATCTATATCAGTTGGATTGGTTCCATATGATATAATTAAGTCTAGTGTATGATTTAGACGATGAGTGGGACCACTGACGTTTTGCTTGACCCCAAAAGAGTTTAATAAATCTGTAAACGCAGTCCCTAACGCATCATTTGTGTTATCTACGTGTATGTTAAAATCTCCAACAATTATTGCTTTATCGGTATTGACCAATAGATCTGAGAGAAACTCTGCAAACTCTTTTAGGAAATCAGCATAGGGCCCTGGAGGTCTATATACAGTAGCCAAGGCTAGAGATAATAGGGATTTCTTTCTTACATCTAAGAGCGTAATATTTAGTACAAGTACTTCAAATGAATTAAACCTGTGACCTGTTTCCTGAATAACATTAAGAATATCTCTATAGATTGTTGCAACACCGCCGCCACGACCGATCAGACGGGGCTCATGCTTATAACAGTATCCTGGTGAAGTGGACTCATTTAGACCGAAATAATCATTTGGTTTAAGCCAGGTTTCAGTAAGGCAAAGTACATCGAAGCTATTATCTGTGACCATTTCATTTACAATAACCGCCTTAGGTGTGAGCGATCTAATGTTTAGAAGACCTAGTTTTAGAAATTGTTTTTGTTCACTGATATTTAGATTTTCAGGTTTAATTACAATAAGATTTTCCCTAGATCCTACAGTAGATTTATTTTATGGCCTCACTAAACGAGGAATAGACACAGTTTCTATAAAATGTTCTACACTACTTATTTCAATTAATTTGGCACAGCAAAGACTGTGATTTGGACTTTGATTTTCTAGTCATATGGTGTGTAACGTCTTGGAGATGTTGTCCATGTTGATATACACAACAAAGCTTCACACACTAGACAGCTAGAGACAACAACAGACACACAAACCTAGATATTGGGCAACAGGAGGGGCTATAAAGCCATCTCAATGGTCACAGATATACCTGTCCACTAAATGGCGAGCAAAAGTTATTTTAAACAGTCTTCTTGATGTGATAGTTCTGATGCGGTGTGGGATCTCATTCCAGATTTTTGTGAGCACATAAAAAAAGATCTCTGTCCATAACAGTTTCTAAAAGCCGGTAAAGGCAAAAGTCCATTTATAAATGATCCCGTAGTGCGCTCAGGCCTTGAGCTAAGTCTCGGAACCAATTCGGTTAGACCAGTTACAGTGTGTCCATTTGAGATTTGATGAAACAGGTTTATCCCATGGCTTATTTTATAGTTCTGAAATGTCAAGGCATTACACAAAGATAGTGCAGTACAGTGGTGAGTCCGGGCTGGGAGCCTGACATGGATCATATGAGCTCTATTATAAAGTCTTATTACTGGTTCAGTAATCTCATTTGTTGTTAGTGACCAAACAGGTAAACAATACGACAAAGTGGACAGAATGATGGCATGAAGATAGGTTTTTGAAACAGAAAACAACAAATATAGTCTAATTTTGCTATAAACATATAACTTTTGATTTAACTTTCTGGTTAGGGTTTGAACATGTTTTAATCAATGTAGAATGTGTAACTTATAAATAAACAAATTAGTTCTCTGTTTGAGGACAAGAAATGAAAACCAAGAATGCAAAATGATGAATGTCCAAAAAATGGCATCCACAGACTGGTTTAAATGGGTTTGGATAAATATGTTTTGCTTTTAAACAGTTTTTGTGTGTGTGTGTGTGTGTGTGTGTGTGTGTGTGTGTGTGTGTGTGTGTGTGTGTGTGTGTGTGTGTGTGCGTGCGTGCGTGCGTGCGTGCGTGCGTGCGTGCGTGCGTGCGTGCGTGCGTGCGTGCGTGTGTGTGTGTGTGTGCGTGTTTGTGTGTGCGTGTGTGTGTGTAGGTGTGCGTGTGGGTGTGCGTGTCCATGTGTGTGTGTGTCAGTTGTAGGTTACATTTTGCCAAAAGCACAATGTTGTGTTTTATTGTGAGTGTAAACGAATATAAGTAAACACTTTGCAGTTTGAATGAAAATACATTAAAGATGCGAAATTATGAATGAATATTGAATATCTCAAATGGTTTTGCTATGGCAAGGGATTAAAGTATTGTCAAAAAAAAATTCAGGAAACATTTCATATCTTCTAAAAATGTAATTATACACCATTTATTTTATATAAAATTATACAAATATTAGAACTACATCCATTTTATTCTGTTTTTTTTTTCATTTCAAGAGGTATGAAAAAGTTAAAAACAGGCAGAATAGATCTATTTGGTTAAGCACATTAAATAAAAACAGGTAATTAAATATGCATGACATGACACCCTAAATATTTCTCATGACACCCTAAAGAATCATGCCAACTTGTGGAAAATGGGCATCCGAGGACCCCTTTAACATTAATCACACAGAATATTAGGCTGCCGGTTCGGCCCTTTAAGACCTGCAAGGACCCAATACATTGGAACACATCTGATTTCTTTTTACAAACAGTTTAAGTTCACTAACATGGACTGTGGAATGGATTGAGGCACGTGTCAGAGAGAGGGGTTGTGCTGCCCGAATATGTGTCGCCTGTATCAATGTCTGCTCACTAGAAAGGGAAGCATAATACACATATACTGGTGCATAATGACCTATCAAAGGATATTAGATTGGCCTCTCTAGCGAGATTCCTCTTCGTCGGTCACAACGTATGTAGAGAGTGACCGACTGATAGGGAAAGCATGTTTCATAATAACTTTAAATTGAAGAGATCAGCAGTGCATATCATTTTTGCATTTGTCTTTCTTTATCTCCTTTCACATATTTCCCTCACTTCCAGATGAGCTGAAGACCCAGCTGAAAATTAGACGAATGCAAATGGCAGCCCAAGGTTGGTGACTTTTTAAAAATAATTAAGTCCTCTAGTCATTCAGTATTACATTATTTTTTTTCTTACCACATCCTCATCCTTTTCAGTCAAAGATGGGTCAGTTTGTGCAATGAGTCTGGCAGCAACTGCCTTGCAACAGTTCTCTTACGAGAGGTTCTCTCGTACTACGTAATATCTTACGCTAGGGGAAAACCTCTTTTCGACGAGATATTGAAGCCAAAAATTATCCTTAATTTTGAATTAATGTAAAACATGTTGCAGCAGCAATGCAGATATAGGCGAGACGGCTTGCGTGCCTATTGGCTGCCCTACGGCAACTGCAGCAGCCTATCGAGATAGGCCCCATGTGACGTCAGATCCAGTGGGGGCGCTTCGCGCCCACTGCGTCACGTCTCGCCGAAACGGGCGTGGTCTGGGCCTATAAATATAGCTCGATGGCTGATACAATCTGATTTTCATCTCTTCAACGAAGCTCACACATCGTTGGATCCAGAGTGAGAAGCCGCGCCGTCGAGAAAAAGCATTCAGCGGGACGAGCCATTTGCATCGGAAGCCGCTGGCCTCGCCACCTTTAGTTGTCGTACCTGCTCTGCTTTCCGGCGCCTATATCCTTTCAAAACTCTGCTGAGTGTGTGTTCGCCGCTGAAACTCACAGTCTCACAAAAAGAGCTAGCGTCTTTCTAAAGATGCCTTCCTGTGGCTCGTGCCGAGCCCCACTCAGCGACGGGGACCGCCATGTAATCTGGGTTTCCTGCCTGGGTGAAGACCTTGCAGCTCTCGCGCTCGCCTATGGCGGCTGCCATCATTGCGAGCTTCTGCGCATGGCGACTCTGAGGACTCGTCTGGCATCCTTCGCCGAGCCTGCACTTCAACCAGCTGTAGTGTCGCGCCGCAAGAAGCAGAAGAGAGGCTATTCGCTACAGTTGGCTCGACGCCCCCGCCGCTACATGGCGCGAGTCGAAACTACGGTAAAAAATGAAGTAGCTCATCTACTTCGAGCCGAGATAGCAAAACTATTGAGCAAAGGGGCCATAGGGGGCCAAAGGGGCCATCGCACAGGTTCCTGGATCTGACGCCGCCCTGACGGTTCACGTATGACACCACTGACATGTTGTCTGAACGGACTACAACATGGTGGTCCTGTATGAACGGGAGGAAGCGCTTCAGCACGTTCTCGACCTCTATCATTTCTAGACAGTTTATGTGAAGGAGCTTCTCCTGGTATGACCACTGGCCAAAGACGATCCCGCTCACCGCTGGGCCGAAGAGACCAGTAGGGGAAAGAGGCACGTTGAGGAAGGTGGCGCGCTCAGATTCCCTCATGTCAGCAAGCGTCAACCAGAGGTGCCTCTCTGTGACGGTCAACGCGGCCATAGACCTTCCGATGGCTTGGGCTGCGGTCTGGGTAGCGCATAGAGAAAGGTCCGTTGCGCTTCTCAAGTCGGTGATGGCAGCTGGATCCCGGCCCATCTCGTCCCATTCACGGAGGAGTTCGGCCTGTAGAATCTGAAGCACAGCCATCGAATGCAGGGTGGAAGCGGCCTGTCCGGCCGCGGTGTATGCGTGGCCGACAAGGGCAGATGTGGCTCTGCAGGCTTTCGACGGGAGGGCAGACCTTGAGCGTCATCTCGCGGAGGGCGGACAAAGGTGCGACCGCCTCCTCCACCCGGGGGAATGGCAGAGTATCCCCTCTCGGCGGCGCCGTCCACTTGGGAGAGCGACGTGGAGACGTGGGATTGAAGCCTTGTGGAGAACGGTTTATTCCACGACTTAGCCAGTTCCGTGTGGAGTTCAGGCCCTGGCTGCGGGCGCTTGACAGCGGCGACTCTGTAGAAATCAGCCGTCAAGTCTGTTCGGTGCGGGCTCTTTCGGCGGCGACCACTCGAGCCCGAGTCATTTGACAGCCTGAGACAGGAGGCACATCAGCTCAGCGTCCACTCTAGCCCGGGTCCGGCCTGATTCCTGGATCGAGGAGGTGGAGGAGCGAAGCGAACCCGACCACTCCTCGCTGTCCGAAGTCATGATGGAACAGCAGTCCTTTGTGGCCTGTTCCTCGGCCTCGTCATCAGAAACGACGGCAGTGCGGCTCGTGGGCGGCAGCTGCGCATCTGTGAGGAGAGGCGGAGAAGGTAAGAGCGACGTTCGAGGGAGGGGTTCCGGCGAGCGCGTTGCGGTGGCAATATGCTACGGCGGCCATAGAGAACGGCGCTTCTTCTTGCGTGGTCCTGTAAGGGGTGGAGTGTGAGGGTTGAACTCTTCGAGTTGACCCCACAGGGTCGACATCGGAAGCGCTTCGCAGAGTTCGCATCCCCCTGACGAGAGGGTGAGAGCTGGGTGTTCCTGGGCCAGGCAGAGAGCGCAGATAACGTGGCAGTCTCCATCGCTGAGCGGGGCAAGCCGCAGGAAGTGCGAGGCATGTTGAAAAAGACGCTCGCTGCTCTTTTAGAGTGAAGTATTTGAATAAAAAGGATACGTCGCCGGATAGCGTAGCTCGCACGGACGGCTGTAGGTGGCGAAGACGACCGGCTTCTTCAGGCGCTGTCCTAAGCTGGCTAGTTGCTCTTTCGACGGCGGCGGCTTCTCTTTAGATCCAGCGATGCGGAGAGCTTCGCGGAAGAGATGAAAATCAGAGAAAACAGCCTACGAGCCCTGCTTATATACGCTAAGCCACGCCCATATTGGCGGGCTAGGACGCTGTGAAGGCGCGAGCGCCCTTCATTGGACATGACGTCACGTCGGGCTCAGTGGTAGGCTGCTGCAGTTCCCGCAGGGCAGCCTATGAGCATGCTAGACAGCCTGCTCTAGGTCTGCTAGCTGCTGCACTGCATTGACAATTGATACAAAATTAAGGATAATTTTTTGGCTTCAATATCTCAAAGTTGAATCTTTCCCGTAACGTAAGCTAAACTTACGCAATACGAGAGAACCTCTCGTAAGAGATCTTATTCAATACGAGAGAACCTCTCGTAAGAGAACACCAATGTTTCGCTACTTACCTGTGTTGTCTCCTCCTTTATTATGACAGTAATGTATGTGTGTGAAGTGTTTTGTCATTTTTAGTGCATTTTGGTAATGAAATTTACTGCTGTGCCAAGCTGAAAGTTGGTGACGAAAACTTTGTAAAGAATTTTAAAAAAGTGACCTAAGTTACACATTTATCAATATTACTTATCTTATTAAGTAATGAAAAATGTGTCGCTCAAAAAAAAGATTCATTGGATGAACTCAATTAAGTTAGGATTTCCATCCAATAAATATATGTAGCCCCAACTCAAACTGAGTACATCCATTCAACAGAATCTAAATTAGTTAACCTAACTCATTTTAATCAAATAGATGAAAAAGAATATAAACGAGTGACTCGATTTAACTTATTTTTATCAAATACTTATTACTAACCAGACTGACTTTATTTCTGTCAGACGTCTACAAAAGTTTTATTGAGAATTAAAAGGGGTTTAACTTTTCCATTTAAAGTTACCATAACAGTGATTAGTGTTTCCATTAGTTGGGCTCTTAAGTCTTATTATATCTATTGTCTTTTCTGGCTGCTGTGACAGTGTGTTTGTTAAACACATTTGGAGCAGCAAAGTAAGCTAAAGTGAAATAAGATCAGCTGATGATGGTTACCTGTTGATGGATTTAATCATTATGAAACAGAATTATTTACTGAGGTTTTTATAATCTAACCATTATGTTGTCACGTTTTTTTTCACAACACATAACTTGTATTACTGCAGCATGAGATCTTTAACGAATACAAGCACAAACAAGTCTGTTTATGATGACACACACAGACATCAACAATCAGCTTATGAATCTCAACAATGGTGACAATCAAAAGTACTTTGCTGCTTTCCCTTTATTTAATTATGTAACAATTTGATGATTGTACTGTGCTTGAGATGCTTTTCTTAATAAAAAAATAAAAAAAAATAAAAAAAGTACTTTGCTGCAATACATGCTGGGTACCACCATAGTACAAAACTCCAAGCATGCATTGCAACATGAATAAATTATGCACCTGAACTGTCCTATAATTTTGTTTGATTCTAAATATTCGCTTTTATTTTTTACTGTTTTATTTGTTGTGAATTAGTAGCTTTTCAGTGATGTTCTGAATTAATCTGTTTATCGATATATTTGTGATTGTCACCATTGTTGAGATTCATACGCTGATTGTTGATGTCTGTGTGTGTCATCATAAACTGACTTTTTTGTGCTCATGTTCGTTAAAGTCTTCAAACTTATTGTTATAATAATGCTTGATCTCATGCTGCAGTAACACAAGGTTTTTTGTGAAAAAAACATAATTGTTATGTCAAAATACCTCAGTAAATCAGTCTGTTTCATGATGATTATAAAATCATCAACCGTTAAACATCATCAGCTGATCTCATGTTACTTTAGCTTTCTTTGCTGCTCCAAATGTGTTTAACAAACACACTGTCACAGCAGCCAAAAAATACCATAGATATAATAAGAGTTAAGAGCCCAACTAATGGAAACATTGATCACTGTAATGGTGACTTCAAATGGAAAACATAGAGTTGAACCCCTGTAAATTCTCAATAAAACTTTTGTAGACGTCTGACAGAAATAAAGTCAGTCTGGTTAGTAATAAGTATTTGATAAAAATAAGCTAGCCTCACTTGTTTATATTCTTTTACATCCATTTGATACACATGAGTTAGGCTAACTGACTTACATTCTGTTGGATGTATGTACTCAGTTTGAGTTGGGGCTACATATATTTATTGGATGGCAATCCTGCCCACGACTTAATTGAGTTCATCCAATTAATAATTTTTTGAGTGGAGCTATTAATACATTTTTAGTTTAACCAATTAAATATATATACACATATGATCTTAAATAGATATATTTAAATAAATCAAATACGATTTAAATGTGTCACCTCTAAGAAGGGCTTGAATCATTTTTTGAGACGACAAAAATGAAAGAAAAAAAACTAATAAAGCAGCACAAAATAGTGGAACTACTCACCCATTATTTGAATTAAAATATACCGCAAATTGAAGTTCTGTCTCTACTCTGTGTTAGTGAATCATTTAAATACTAATTTGTCTTTTGTTTCATGTAAGTACATTATGTAATAATTTAATTTGACTCTATGGATAACAATTTTATATTATGCTTTGGTGTGTTGTGTGAAATAGGGGTGTTATACTCCAGTCTCGGGATAATACCCTAGTGCCACCATGCAGAGGACTCTCTCTCTCACAATATTAGTCACACCTGTTTTCTGTCTGCCAATCACCTCAGACTATTTAAGCGCAGAGTGTCTGGTGCTCAGTGTGAACTTTTGTTTGCCATAGGTGACCACTCGGAGTGGTTTTCCCCTGTGCAATTTCCCTTTTGTGTATGATCTTGCTTGTCTACCCTTCTGCATTTTTGCCTCATAGTTTCTTTGGATTGAGTATTCGTGTTTAGACCCTGCCTGGTTTACTATGGTGACTTCCACACTGTTATTGCCATTTACCATTGTGTGTTTAATAAAAACTCTGCAAATGGATATGAACATGCATTTGCCTGGCGTCCTGCAACCAGAATCCGACCAAACAATTAGATATTGGATTTCGCCGATAACAATAATTAAGATGTAAAATCTGTCTGATAACCATTTTATCAGTCAATAGTTTCTAAAACTAATCAACTAAATGAAAATTAGTGCAGAAAAATATTATAAAATTAACAATAATGTTTAACAATGGTAATGTTTTGATGCTGTTACTGTATATTTTAGAACCAAAGATTTCCAACTGAACCCTCTGGTGCTTACCACGGAATAACATGAGTCGGTTTTTCCAGATAACTGTTATTTACTTAAAGAAACTATTGGTCCCAATAAATCAGTAAAACCATATCAGTTGGCCTCTACAAACAACAAACCCAATAAGTACATGCCTTTTTAATATGCGTTACTGTGAATATTTAGCACAACAGCATTTCTGGAGGACCTAGCCATGCTTTCCAAAAGCATTTCTGAGTATTTTGAGTACTGGAAAATTTGTAAAACTTCTTGTTGTCAAGCAGCTGTTGTGACAGTGTTTTTAAAGTTCTTTAAATAGTTCTGTATTATGTCACTTCTTATTGTATACCTTTATTCTCTTCTCTTTAGTCTTAACAGGAAACCAAACAGAATCAGAATCAGACTCTGTTGAGGAGAGAATCCTTAACCAGATAGAGGAGCAGAAGAAAAAGTGTGTCTCATTTTACTACTAAATTATCTGTAATTCACTCTGCAAACCTTATGTGATCTGACAGTCTACAAGTAACAGTTTAAAAAGAGTTTTTTTTGTTTTTTTGAGTGTTATGATCTTTATGAAATATGTATTTTTTTCTCTCTATAGTTACAAGACAACATCTGGATGTTTAAAAGGGTTGAGAACAGAGATTGAACATCTACAGTTGTTGCGTGAAAAGTCGAAAGTGAAACTCCAAAGGGACTTTGAAAATTGGTGGATCCAGGAGGGTGCTAGACTACAGGTTTTATTGTTCACAATATATAGCAGCATGCTCTGTTAATCCTTGATATTTTGCTAGTTAGTAACTTTACAGTTCAGTCCAGATTTCTCTGAAATGCAATGATTAACAATATGTCACTAGCTCAATTTGCTGGGTGATTACATGTGACAGTTTGTGGTCATTCTTCACTTTGACTGTTATGTGGTCTAAGTTGTACAGCCCTTGACTAGTGTGAATGTGCTTTATCTCTCTGTCAAGTCCAAGCAATATTTATTTTAACAAACTTCCAAAGAATAGAAACCATCAGGGGCGTGTAGTCCACGTAAGCTGTGAATGCTTTGATCCAAGCCATTCGTGAACTTGCTAATTAGTATTATTAACACTATAAATTCCCTTGTTTGAGGTGTACCATGAGGCTTACATGATGATACAATTGCGGTAGCGTCTGCTTTGTTGTTAAAAAAAAAGAACTTTCAGGATTTACTTAAGACACGCAGTGAAAAATTAGCGCTGAAAAGGTGTGGTCACAATTATTTTTGCGGCTGACCTTACTGTATATGCATATAGGAGTTTCCCTTTCAGACTTAGAATATCAAAATCGACTACTGGCGGTAGATCCTTTTCCTATTTAGCACCAAAACTGTAGAACAGTCTTCCTAACATTGTCCGGGAAGCAGACACACTCTGTCAGTTCAAATCTAGACTAAAAACACATCTCTAACCCTTTGACATAGCAAACAAATAACACATTATAGACTTCTATAATTCAATGTTAGGCTGCCAAGATTAGGTCAGCCGGAACCGGGAACACTTCCCATAAATCCTGATGTACTTGTTACATCATTAGAAGGATGGCGTCCAGGCCGTATCCGGATCTTATAAAGGACCTGCGCCTGGACACGACGACAACGCAGTCCTTAAGTGTCAACTAGTCTCTCCACTGTGAAGGCCTCCTTCCCTTTACCTCTGTACAGATAAAAGGTTGTCGGGATAATACCATTTCACGTGGCGGCGCGGAAGCGATAAACAATTCTGTATTATACATTTTTTAAGGCTTGAACCTTGGAACCTATTTCATGGTTTGCGTTCTCGAGCCACCAGGCACTGTTTTGTGCAAATGAGCGGCCGAATCGCATTAAGGGTTTTCTGTTAAAACGGTGTCGTGTTAGCGCCCCCTAAGTTAATAACTGATGATCATTGCGACGGAAGTGAATCAATCAAAATTAACTTTAGCTTGACAATAACTTTATTCTAGAGCTGCTGTAAAGCCAAAACAATCTCTGTTACTATAATTTCTTATTATCACTGTAAAGCTGCTTTGAAACAATCTATATTGTTAAAAGGGCTATATACATAAATGAAGGTGACTTGACTTGACTTAAAATTTATGGGAGGAGAGTATTTAAATGGATCATGCAATATGATTTACTAAGGTTTGCGCTAGTCAATTTACTTACTTAATTTACTTTACTTACTTACTTACAAAAAACCAGATGCTAATTTGTGCTGCTCTTGGTAGATTGCGTTGGTCATTATGGAAATGATCCGGCTGCATCTGTGTTCTTTAATTTGTGTGACATCAGTAGATCACGCACAGATTGTTTGGACTCCCATAGGGAGTCGGAGACCCGGATCAACGTTGCCACCTCCATCACTGGACACCGGTCCTGGAAATGACCTGAATCCCCACATATCCAGCAGGCCAGCCCATGTCTCGCGGTCTTGCTGTTTTTTTTTTTTTTTTGGTTTGTTTTACAATCAAAACTAAAAGTCTGTTGTAACGCAAGCCTTACTGAACATGTACCGAGTAAAATATTACTGAAAATTTATTAGTAATGCCTTACACTACTGCGTTACAGCAAAAAGTAATATGTTACTGTAATGCATTACTTTTGTAACGCGTTACTCCCAACACTGCACATGACACAAGAACACTTGTCTTTAAAATACAAACAAGACTTTATTGATTATTCTAAAACATAAAACTAATATCTAACACAAACACACACACACACACACACAAAAGAAAGTGAGGAAAGAATGAGTTTTAAGGGTGAGATGATGAAATCCCAAGTTTCTTGAAATATATTCACTTATAAGACTTGACCTGAACAAATCATCAATTTAACCCTTCTATCGTTTCTTAGGCGGGTTATTACATTTTATATCAAAGTACCAGTTCAGCTAAAAGTCCGGAGGCTACTTCTGTTTGTCTTTGTTCCTTTGGGGAATCTTTTATCGGTGTAAAAGGGTGTTTTCCCCGTATCGTTGATTGGCTGCCGGTCTCGTTGTCTGGGTTGATATCTTGGGTGGCCAATCACGTGGTGTTTTGGCTGATGGATGGAAAGTATTTGAAGTTGAAAGCTGGCTTTGCTGTTGATTCGTTGACCTAAAACTTTGCAGCAAAACTTAACTTATAACCAAGACTCAACGGAACTCAGTCTTCAGTTTGCTCAGACTGAATGGAGCCCACTTCATTTATGGTCCTAGATTGTTGATTTGTGGTCAAGTGTGGAGTTGAGGTTTTTGTGTGGAATAATGTTTGAATGAATCATCTGGAAGATTAATTTGTGTTTGGTTCGCCCTCAAATCCTACACCAGGGTGGCGAAAAGTCTTTAATTAATTAAATAAATTCAATTCAAATTTATTTGTATAGCACTTTTCACAATACATATTGTTTCAAAGCAGCTTTACAGAAAGTGCATTTCAGAAATGTACATAGAAAAAATACAGTTAGTTAATCATGTAGTAGTTTAGGGCATAACAAATCGCGGGCGTTGAGTCGTCTCTTCACAGGCGTCGAGTCGTCTCTTCACAGGCGTTTAGTCATCTCATCGCAGGTGTTGGGGCATCTGACTAGCGTCCCGAGATAACAGCAGAAGACCAGATGGGAGATAATTAGCATAGCTGCTGTTCATAATATTAATGCATTCGATCTGATTCAACAGTGGTATAAAAGGTAAGCATTATGTGAATGCTTGGCTAAAGAGATGCGTCTTTAATCTAGTTTTAAACTGGGACAGCGAGTCTGAGCCTCGAACAATAACAGGAAGGCTATTCCAGAGTTTAGGAGCTAAATGCGAGAACGCCCTCCCTCCTTTAGTGGACTTAGATATCCTAGGAATGGCCAGAAGCCTCGAATTTAGTGATCTTAAAGAACGCGATGGATTGTAGGGGGATAGAAGGTCCATTAAATACACAGGAGTTAAACCATTTAGGGCTTTATAGGTCAGTGGTAATACTTTGAAATTGGTGTTAAATGATCATATTTTCTTGACCTAGTAAGAACTCTAGCAGCTGCATTTTGCACTAACTGTAGCTTGTTTATTGAGGATGCAGGACAGCCAGCTAATAAAGCATTACAGTAATCTAGTCTCGAGGTCATGAATGCATGAACTAACTTTTCTGCATCAGAAACAGATAGCATGTCACGTAGCTTAGCAATGTTTCTAAGGTAGAAAAAGGCTGTTCTTGTAACATATGAAATATAATTAGTGTCCAAAATAAACATCTCGGTTACATATGGTAACCCTCATTTACATTTACATTTATTAATTTAGCAGACGCTTTTATCCAAAGCGACTTACAAATGAGAACAATAGAAGCAGTTAAACTAACAGTAGGACAGAAATACGTAAGTGCAATAACCCCTCTCAGTGTAATTTTAGTGCAGTTTTTTTTTTTATAGAAGAGAAGAGAAAGTGTTAGTACTACTGAATCAAGTGCTGCTGAAAAAGATACGTCTTCAGCAGTTTCTTGAAAGTGGCTACCGACTCAGAAGCTCTGGTTGAGTTAGGCAGATCATTCGACCAACAGGGAACAGTCATGGTAAAGGTCCGAGAAAGAGATTTTGTGCCTCTTTGAGATGGTACCACAAGACGACATTCGCTAGCAGAGCGCAAGTTTCTGGATGGCACATAAGTCTGAAGTAATGAGTTTAGGTAGGAGGGAGCAGTGCCAATGGTAGTTCTGTAGGCAAATGTCAGTGCCTTGAATTTAATGCGAGCGGCAACTGGCTACCAGTGCAATTTTGTGTGGAGAGGAGTGACGTGAGCTCTCTTTGTCTCATTAAAGACTACTCTGGCTGCAGCATTCTGGATCAATTGTAGAGGTTTGACAGAGCAAGCTGGAAGACCAGCCAGGAGAGCATTACAATAGTCCAGTCTGGATAAAACAAGTGCTTGGACAAGGAGTTGTGTAGCATGCTCTGTAAGGAAGGGCCTGATCCTCCTAATGTTGTGCAAGGCAAATCTGCAGGACCGGGCAGTTCTAGCAATGTTGTCTGTGAATTTCAACTGATCATCAATTACAACCCCAAGGTTCCTAGCTGACCTTGATGGAGTTATGGATGATGAGCCTAGCTGAATGGAGAAGTTGTGATGAAGTGTTGGGTTGGCCGGGACCACAAGTAGCTCTGTCTTCGAAGGTTTAGTTGAAGGTGGTGGTCCTTCATCCAGCCAGAAATCTCTGTCAGGCAGGCTGAGATACGAGCAGCTACCGTCGGATCGTCAGGCTGGAATGAGAGGTAGAGTTGCTTGTCATCAGCGTAGCAATGTTATCCATTATTCATATGTAGTACAACCTTCGGGCAAGTCCATCAGGGAACGGAAACGTACGTTGTGACCGACTGATAGGAATCTCGCTATAGAGGCCAATCTACTTCGAGTGAAACTAAACAAGCCAATGCACATTGGCGTGCAATCATTTGCACCAGCTGCGCAGCCTCGCAGCTCGGGTATATGACGAGCAGCAGATGCGACTGCACTTCAGTTTTTTGCTGAGGAGCCAAGCCTGATAAGCTGGCTGCCCCGGCGGATGGCAGCAGATGTGGCGATGGGACGTACATATCCGTTCCCTCCCTCAGGGAACGAGGGTTACCATATGTAACCTAGACGTTCCCTTATCGGTCGGTCACTCTCAACGTACGTCGTGGCCGACTGATAGGAATCCCAACCAAAGCGTCTCAGCTGCTGCACCCCATCCAGCGCCCTGTGCAAGCCTCTACCCCTTCTTGCCTGGAAGGATGAAAGGAGGATTACACAGAGTTATACTGTCACTGTTGTTCCATGATAACCCATACAGTGAGACATTGGATAACACTGGGAAAGCGTGCCCTTTCTGTTTAGGAAGGAGAATACTGCGGAAGCCACTTTCCTCAAGGAGTTATGTGGAAAATACATATGGACTTGCCCGAAGGTTGTACTACATATGAATAATGGGTGACTTAGCACAAGGGAGATACACAGGCTTCCGATAGGAGCAGACATGGAGAATATACACATATGGGATCCCCGTAGGGTTACACATATGGGACCCAGCCTAGACCCGGTTCTCAAAGATTCAGCTGATAAAGGCCTGGCACGGGACGCTCCACCATGTCCAGGCCGAGGGGGTTGGAGGACTCGACAGGTTTTTCACTCTGGAGTTATAAGGGTGCACAGTAGGGTGCAGCAAGCCGACAGAGCCGGTCCTCTCTGTGCTTCTACCTGTTTAGGGTGAGAACACGGGAGGAGACCGGGTCTACACGTATGCTATAATATCTTGCAAACGTGTTAAGTGTTGCCCCGCCCGCAGCCAAGGTGAGCCAAGGTGATGGCATCCACTATCCCTTCTGCTGGCCTCCGTAACAGACAAAGAGCTGATCTGAAGTCCTGAGACTTTGAGTTCTGGCCACGTATAAAGCAGAGCGCAAACGGGACAGCGCAAAGTCAGGGCTGGATCTGCCTCCTCCAGGGGCAGCACTTGCAGGTTCACTACCTGGTCCCTGAAGGGTGTGGTAGGAACCTTGGGCACATAGCCAGGCCGGGGTTCTCCACGCCAAGTGGAGTAAGGGCACAGGTGCATTGCAACGGCCTGCTCCACTGGCGGGATACGCGTGTTTCCCTTAGCTTCCCCGCCATGAGGGAGGAGGAGCCACCGGAACGGTTTCTGGCAGTGAAAGGTGCCGTCCACATCCCTGTGAGCTCCTCATGCACCTCCGGGAAGAAAGGCACTGGGGTGGTTTGCTGAGAACCAGCGTGCGCCACCCCAAGATACCAATCATCCAGGCTCGAGGGCATTCCACACGAGCCGATCCTGTTGGCGGCCCGGGAAAGCATGGCCATCATCTCTGGGTATAGCTGCCACACCCGAAGGAGGTGTCTGACCCACCCTCCGATTCAGCGAACGACATCTGGTCGTCGCGGGGAGCACCAAAGGAAATGACCGGTACTCACCTCGAGGATGGTCCATAACGTTCGGTTGGTAACTCAACTGGCTGCGGAGCGTGAGAGGTATGAAGGTTCCTAGGGGGTTGGTTCCCCAAAGGAAGTGCACTCACCGTGATCCTCAGGTCTCCCGCGTCACTGCCCGAAGCAACCCTCGGGGGAGGGTTGGAACGAGGCAGAGGCACGGGGACTCCGTCTATTTGCAGGAATGACAGTCTCGACCGCAGCTCCGAGATGGTCATCTTCCCACAATGGGTACATGACTCATCCACGAACGCTGCCTCAGCGTGGTCGAGGCCCAGACACATGAGGCAGCCATCGTGACCATCTCGTGACCCCAGGTAACGACCACATCCAGAAACACACGGATAGAATGTCATCTTGAAAAAGACGCAAACTATCTGTGTAAGTTCTTTTAGGGACTGCTCTCACAGGTTCTGAGGCACGCAGGGGAACAGTCACTGCGAACACAGATAGGAATGTGCATCTGTCTGTGTGCTGTCTCTCTCTCGCTGGCAGGTCTTACCAGCTGTGAAAACAGCCTTTGGGCACTCTGAGGCACACCCTACCAGCTGTTACAACAGCTTTTTTTTGTTTGCTCAGTAACAAAAACAAAAAAGACTGCTTGCGCTGCTGTGCTGTCACGCCCGCACCAGGAAGGAAAGCTCCGGAAAGTATTTTATTCACAGGGAAAGCTGTCCGGTAAAATGTGTAAAAATGAGCTGTTGCTGCCAGATCTCACTCAACGAAAATCACATTGTATTTAATACAAAACTAAATCCAATTTAAAAAGTCTGGAACTATTTTCATAGTATTTAATTTCCTCCATAGGGAAATTTATTCTTTCTAAAAAGGAACATAGTTGTGAGGATACTGGCTTTTCTAGTATCTTTGACATAAAAGGTAGATTCGAGATCGGCCTGTAATTGACTAATTCTGTAGGATCAAGTTGTGTTTTTTTTAACAAGTAGTTTAATCATAGCTGTCACAGTGTTGGGTTTGTGTTCCCCAGGTGTCCACTAGATGTCCTCCTCCCCCACGGTGTCATCCACTTTATGAACTGCATTCCCCACAATCCTTGTCTGTACCCATCACTGCATCATTGCACTCAGCTGTTCCCCATCATCAGTGCACTAAGCTGTTCCCCATTATCATTGTTAGTTCTGTGTTATATATACCCTGCCTGTTTAGTGTTTGTGACGGAGTCCTTCTGTCACGATGCACACACGGGAAACAGAGATCCAATAGCAGTTTTATTTAAAGGGTAATCCGTACTCACAAACTAGTCCAGGCAAGGGTCAAATCCAAAAGGCAATCCAAAAACAAGAACACAAACAAGAACAGGCAAAAACAGGCAAAAACAGGCTACCAGAAGTGGTGTGACAATATACAAGGACTCCGTAACAAACACTAAACAGGCAGGGTATATATAACACAGAACTAACAATGATAATGGGGAACAGCTGAGTGCAATGATGATGGGGAACAGCTGAGTGCAATGATGCAGTGATGGGTAAAGACAAGGCTTGTGGGGAATGCAGTTCATAAAGTGGATGACACCGTGGGGGAGGAGGACATCTAGTGGACACCTGGGGAACACAAACCCAACACTGTGACAATAGCCAGCTTAAAAGTTTTCGGCACGTATCCCAGTGACAAAGATGAATTAACAATATTGAGAAGAGGATCTATGACCTCTGGAAGCATCTCTTTCACTAGCTTGGTATAGGGTCTAACATACATGTTGTCGATTTAGATGATTTAACGAGTTTAGAAAATTCTTCCTTTTCTATAGTAATGAATGAATCTAATTTTTCCTTGGGGAGACTACAACCTGATGCACCCTGATGCGAAGCTATAGTAGACGGTTTCATAGTTATCATTTTCACCCCTATAATACCAATCTTGTAAGTGAAGAAGCTCATTAAGCTCGAGAAGCTCAAGTCATTACTGTCGTGCTACTTGGAAACTTCTGGGCTTGAAGCTTTATTTTTCGTTAGTTTAGCAACTGTTTCAAATAAATACCTAGGGTTTTGTTTATTTTCTTCTAATAGGGTTGAAAAATAAGCATATCTAGCAGGTTTTAAGGCCTCTGTATGCAATCGAGCTCTACTTCCATGAAATGCGAAATACCTCTAGTTTAGTTTTCTTCCAGTTTCACTCCATTTTTGTGGCTGCTGTCTTAAGGGCCTGAGTGTGCTCGTTGTACCACGGCGTTGGACTATTTTCTTTAAAGGGTTAGTTCACCCAAAAATAAAAATTCTGTCAGTATTTACTCACCCTCATGTTGTTCCAACCTCGTAAGACCTTCGTTCATCTTCGGAACACGAATTAAGATATTTTTGATGAAATCTGAGAACTGGATCACTCCTCCATAGGCTTCTAAGGGATTGAAACTTGCCAGCGCCGAAAAGTTATTTAAGATATCGTTAAAATAGTCCAAGTGAATACAATGGCTCAATCTTAAGTTAATCAAGCGACGAGAATACTTTTTGTCTGCAAAAAAAACCCCAAAAATAACGACTTTATTTCAACTATTCATTTCCTTCTCCGTGGGCCTCTAGAGAGTTAACTTAGTGTGATAGCGTAGAGCTACGTCACACGTAGGCTCACTATTAGCCGACGCTGGTCATGTGTGTGATGCGTGTGACGTACAACAACAGAAGAACTGCGCTATATCACTAGTGAACTGACTCAAGGCCCACAGAGAAGGAAACGAATAGTTGAAATAAAGTCATTATTTATTTTTTGCACACAAAAAGTATTCTAATTGTTTGATAAACTTAAGATTGAGTCATTGTAGTCACTTGGACTATTTTAACGATATCTTTAATAATTTTTAGGGGCTGGCAAGCTTCAATCCCTTAAGAAGCCTATGGAGGAGTGATCCAGCTCTCAGATTTAATCAAAAATAATTTGAGTTCCGAAGATGAACGAAGGTCTTAGGAGGTTGGAACAACATGAGGGTGAGTAAATACTGACAGAATTTTCATTTTTGGGTGAACTATCCCTTTAATCTTCTTTAAGCGCAACGGAGCAACTGTGTCTAAAGTGCTGGAAAAGAGAGAGTTAAAGGTTTCTGTCACAATATCGAGTTCTTCTAAGCTATCTAGGATGCTGAGATGATGAAACTGATCAGGAAGATTATTAATAAAGCAATATTTAGTGGCAGAAGAGATAGGTCTAACATATTTGTAACACTGAGTCGGCTTTGCAGCCTTGGCTAAATTAAGTTTATACGAAACTAGATAATGATCTGAGATGTCATCACTGCTGTAGATTTTCATTCGGTAGGTCCTGACACGTGTTGTCTAACTCTATTAGAGTTCAGAATGTCTTTAAACGCCAATCCCAAAGCATCTTTTTCGTTATCTACATGTATATTAAAATCACTAACAATTAAGACTTTATCTGCAGCCAGTACTAGCTCTGATAGAAAATCAGCAAATTCTTTGTTAACCCTCTGGGGTCCAGGGTGTTTTTGGGGTCCTTGAGATGTTTTGACATTTGATTTTTGATGCCCTGACATTTGTGCTTTTTTCAGTTGCTTATAAACATATTAATAGCAAAGGTGTAATTACACTCTATTTAGCACAAACAGGGCTACCATAATATGTGAGCAAAATGTATGTACATGTTTGCATTTTTGAGAGAATATTGTTTATGCATGGTAATTGAAAAAACTAAAACTTAAAGTGTCTGAAATAAGGCCACAAAACACATACTAAATATGTGTCCACAATACTTTTGAGGTATGGGCGTTGTTGCCTACAGTTTTTGCTTCAAAATGATCTTAAAATCATCCTGCCTAATCATTTACACAAAACAATACATTGATTTAAATTTTATAAGACACCTTTTGTTTGGAAAGGCAATATGCGTGGAGGCGTGTTCACACCTGAGAAGACAAAGGCCGGATAATGTGCCACATACATGAGCTGCATATTAATTAGTCTTTCACACAGGTGTGTCACAGGGTCCCAAAGAATGCAAGGACAAAATAAATTATCTATATATATACATATTTTACAATTAGAAATTGTAACCAATTACAAATAGGTTACAATTACACAAACAATTACAATTTTAACAATATTTCAAGTGTATTCTTTCTTTGTAAAAAGTATACATTTTATCATACGTATTAAAAAAGGTAAAGATTCATTAGTTTGAATATTGGAACAAACACTATAATAACATCTTAGTTGATAATTAAATATACCTACTTTATTTTTGACAAAAAATCATACTATAGTATATTTAACATATGAGCATAAATTGGTGAACAAAAGCTTAACTATTTAATGTGACAGTAGTCTTTTTTTACAGTCAAAACTTTATAATCTATCCAAAACTAACTATTGGCATATACATGTTAATTTGCAGTTTGTTGCTTATACAGACATTTTATTTCAACATATTTCAGTCTATTTTTACTCATCTTAGTAGGCTATAGCAATATAGTTTGGATGTTCTAATGTAAAAATAACGTTTACTAATGTAGGTGCGAGAGTGAATGAACGGCACAGACACGCGCTGTATAACTATAGTAAACAATGTGCGTGCGTCTGTGCGGTTCATTCATCATTTAGCCTACACACAGACACGCAATTCATATTTAAACACTCTTTTTGCGGTGTACAGACACTATTCAACATCGCGATTAGAACAAAGCACTTAAGAATAAATGACTTACTACATCAGCTGGATCCGTTGCTCCTCGAAATGAAACTACCAGCACTTTTGGTACATTTTCCAGGGTTATTAGATAGTATTATTCCTCACAGGTAGCAAGACGAGGTAAAGTACAAGTTTTTATTAAACATGATGTGTTTTATAAACCAGCTGGTGGGCGTTGGCATGTTTGAATGGCTTGCCTTAGAGCATTTGCGTTTGAATACCGTAACCGTGCGCTCTCCGTGGGCGTGTCACATTAGCAGAATAATGAGCTGAGAGAACGATAATGAGATCGGCTGACACCTCTCTCTTTTTTATAGATTACATAAACAGAGAATATTTATTGAATATTGAATCAATATTTTGAATTACATATTTTAAAAGTACAAACTTGAATAAAGATATATTGGTCATACTTGGGTGAATAGTATTCGCTGAGTTTTAAGTTTAGAGACGTGCTCCAGAAAAAAGGTTAACGGAGATGGAGAGACAGAAAGCACACCCTGTTTATTTTCTTTATTTTACAAAAGCACAATGTTTTATTTCGATTGTAAGTGGACACAAAAAATAGACATTCAACAGTTTATATTTCTTAAGTCTGAATGACCAAAAATGACAGAGTATTTTAAGTCTATTTTCCTGCTATGTGAAAAAAATCGAGTAAAACGCGTCGGAGCGTTTCTCGACCCCAGAGGGTTAAAGTCTGTATGGTGCCCTGGTGGCCTGTATATAGTAACCAGCACAAATCTCAAACGTGATTGATCATTTACACTAGATAGTTTTACATTAAGCACCAACACTTCAAAAGAATTATATTGACTTCAGTAATTCTGAAGATATTACTATAAATTACAGCAACATGGTGTACATGCTATTTGCTTGGCCTCACCTCAATGTAATCTCAGTTCACTGACCATGTTAAGTCAGTCAAGTCACCTTCATTTATATAGCGCTTTTAACAATATGGACTGTTTCAAACCAGCTTTACTGTGATAATAGGAAATTAAAGTAACAGAGATTGGTTTTGGCTTTACCGCAGCTCTAGAATAAATTTATTGTCCAGCTAAAGTTAGTTTTGATTGATTCACTTCCGTCGCAACGATCATTAGTTATAAACTTAGGGGTTTGTCGTATAAACTTATGTCGCTAACACGACACCGTTCCAACAGAAAACTTTTAATGCGATCCTGCCGCTCATTTGCATAAAACAGTGCCTGGTGGCTCTGAGAATTTTTTTTATCAGTTCCGCATAGCCACTTGAATCGGAATTATTCCGACAACTTCCAGTACAGGGGTAAAGGGAAGGAGGGCTTCACAGGGGAGAGACTAGTTGACACTTCAGTGTTGTCGTCGTGTCCAGGCTCAGGTCCTTCATCAGATCCCGATACGGCCTGGATCCGGCGGACTGTGGTAACCCTCGGGATAAAAAAAGAGACTAATGGCGCTTTTCCATTACCAGTACCAGCTCAACTCAATTCGAATCAACTTGGCTCGCTTTTCGCTCCATTTCCATTGCAGATTTCCATTACCTCCACAATAGTACCTGGTCGTCATAGCGACGCCACAGGAAACTGCCGTGACGTAATCTTCTCGCTGGTTCCTCTCTTCGGCAACCAAACAAAGGAAAGTCTGCACCTTCTCGTTTGACCACGGAGTATTCTTACGAGTTGCCATAATTGTCACGGAGCACGCGGCTGTCACTGAACGTGCGCCTTCACCTTTCTCCGGTCTCACTCGGTCCTTGTCACCTGAGTTCTAGAATTCCAATTCCCATCACTCCCCTCTGCTATCATTAGGATCCATCCCTGCCTGGTTTCTCCATGAGTATCATCACCTCCACCTGTTAATCATTATCTATGCCTTATCTGGATGTTTTGTTCTTAGTTTCTTTAAGAAGTCTTGTTTTGCCACACTGCATGTTGCTACGTGTTCCCTTGGTGTTTCATGTCAATGATTCCTTGTTTCATTGCCTGCTTCAATAAAGTACTGCAGATGGATCCGACTCCCTCAGCCCCATCATTACAATAATAGTAGTAATGGGTATATCACGCAATCTCTGGCCAAACTATTTAAAAATGGCGGGGAAATTCAGGATACTCAGTCTGGCGCATGCAATGATGACGCAGTGAATAGTGACTATTCTCTCTGACCAATCAGCAGTCTGCAGTGTTTTCGCTTCACATTTTAGTGTCGCCTCAGCTCGCTCAGAACCTCGCCGGAGGTGATACGAAAAAAGTACCCGAAAGCAGGTACAGGTACAACTTTTACACAGTGGAAAACCAAACAAAAGCAAGTCTAGTCGAGGTGAGGTGAGGCGAGTCGAGTCAAGCAGGTACTGTGTAGTGGAAAAGCATAATATTAGCGTAGACGCCATCCTTCTTATGATGTACAAAGTACAGGATTTATGGGACCATTTTATAACCAGTCTAAACAAGTATCTCTTTATTTAAGTGCAGACAACTGCTCATCTCTAACCACAAGCACAAGACAGAATCAGGTGATGTGTACATAAATTAGAATAAAGTTCTGAGCAAAAGGCCATGTGTTCTCTGCTCCATCATACGTTTATGAAGATCAGTTGAATAATTGATGCCACACTGCAAGTTAAGAGGCTACAAATGGACATTTTCAATGCCGCTGTAATTTTTTATTTCAAAATCAAGTCTCTAGACATTCAAAAAGCTTGTAGAATATTATCATCAATTTTCCAAGGTATGATATTTGTCTGAACAGATTTGTACCCTTTTTTATTTTTTACTCCTATAAAGTGAAACCAAAATTAGCTTCTCAGACCATTTTCAGGACAAGTCTCACCAAAGGCACTTATTTTTGTTGTTGTTGTGTTACAAAGAAATGTGATTGTGAAGATGCAAAACAGGAAGTCTTTCATTATTTTGGAAAAGATTTAAATAACACTAAATATTTTTTTATTATTGCCACATCAAACTGATGATACCATGTAAATCAAGTAGTTAAGACTATTTGCCTGTAAAAAAAACTTAATGTCACTAGGGTGGTGCTATAATATTCAAAGTTCTGAACTGTATGCAGTGTACGGTTCGATACATTGATTTACTTTTATAATTTGTTTTTAAAAGACTATGAAAATGTATGGCAAGCTATAAATTTTACATTGGCATAAACAATATTTGTATCGTTCTTCATCAGGGTCACAGCGCAGAGAACACAGGAAGCAGTCTAAGTCACGACAGCCCTCTCAGCTGCATGTTAACCAGGTGACAATGTTGTGCGTGCGTGCGTAAAGTAGTCAACATTTGAAGAGGATCAAAACCTTTCATCAAAGTTATACATTAATTTTGAACAATACCAATTCTTGTCTTAGGACAACTTTGATTAACTTTTTTGATTCACTTCAAATGTTGACTACTGTATATATACATACATAAGTGTGTGTGTGTGTGTGTGTGTGTGTGTGTGTGTGTGTATATATATATATATATATATATATATATATATATATATATATATATATATATATTGTGTAAATATTTTATTATACCTTTTCATGGGACAACACTGAAGAAAATAATGAGACTTTGCTACAATGTAAATTATTGAGTTTACAGCTTGTATAACAGTGTAAATTTGCTGTCCCTTCAAAATAACTCAACCTATAGCCATTAATGTCTAAACCCCTGGCAACAAAAGTGAGTACACCCCTAAGTGAAAATGTCCAAATTGGGCCCAAATGTCAATATTTTGTGTGACCACAATTAATTTCCAGCACTGCCTTAACCCTATTGGGCATGGAGTTCAAGGTTTAGCAAGGCAGTGGTCATCTTGGAGGTGTGTTTGGGGTCGTTATCATGTTGGAATACTGCCCTGTGGCCCAGTTTCCGAAGGGAGGGGATCATGCTCTGCTTCAGTATGTCACAGTACATGTTGGCATTCATGGTTCCCTCAATGAACTGTAACTCCCCAGTGCCAGCAGCACTCATGTAGCCCCAAACCATGGCACTCCCACCACCATGCTTGACTGTAGGCAAGACACACTTGTCTTTGTACTCCTTCCCTGGTTGCCTCCACACACGCTTGACACCATCTGAACCAAATAAGTTTATCTTGTTCTAGGGCTGGATGATTAATCGAAAAATAATCGAAACCGAAATTCAGAGCCTATAATCGACGTAATTTTACCATGTGGTTATTTCGGTTTTTTAATCCTATTAATATTTCCGCCCACTGTGTGTTAATGTACTTACCCCTTAAAACATATTACCGCGTGTGTAGACACGTAACTCCGCCCCGTCCAGTTTGCGACATTGAAGCAACATGAGCCCTTACACACAGCGCGTTGATCACGGGAAATTGCCAGAACAAACACCTTCTGTGTGAACGCAAACACGACCCGGGATTGATGCCAGGTTGGGGACATAGTAACATTGCCGTGTTCAGTCCCGGAACGCGCGCTGTGTGAACAAAAGCCGTAATGAATGCCGTGTCGTAATGATGGCGCTAAGCCGGGATCGTTCGCCAGCGTGAAACGGTTCGTAATGCGCTAGTTTATGATCGAATCAGAGAAAAAAAATGCACAAGCGTGGTTTCTCGAGAGAAATTGCAGCTCATAAGCAAACTATAAACGCCGCTTGGACATCTCACGTGTCTTTGCAGGTTGTGTGTGTCTGTGTGAACGCACTCTGTTGATTCCGGAAAATCACTGGCAGTGTGAATGAACCAAAGTCAAACGAACCCGGGTCAAATCCCGGGCCACTTTATCCGTGTATTTTCCGTGAAAGGGAACTCAAACACTGAGTCAACTCAGCAACAGGAGCCGCTTGTACCAAAGAAACACGCAAAAAAAGAGAGAGACTGAAAAACGCAGAGCAATAAGTGCCTCCACTCCACAAAGCAGGTTTCGATAACACAAGCATTTACAAATGCTACACAATATGAAAAGGATCAGTTTTTTTAGTTTTATACAAGTTATATTTTACTTTTAAGATGGCAATATTTACAATCATTTATTTTGTTTACAAAAATAACTATTTTCTACATTTTTAGGAAACTTTCTTTTTGCATTAAAACTTAATCACTTTTTTATAAGACGATTTTATTTCAAGCATTGTATGCTTTGTTTGATTCAATTGTTTGAAATATTTAATAAGTAAGCATTAAAAGCTATCTGTGCGTTTCCTTATTTTAGAATCACAAAGATAGGATTATGCATTCTTTCATTAAAAAAAAAATAACCGTGAACATATTTACAGTATAAGCCTTAACAGTGACACATGAGAAATATTTTTTTTGAATAATCGTTCAATAATCATAATCGAGGTAACTTGTTCGATTAATCGCGATTATGATTTTAGCCAAAATCGTCCAGCCCTATCTTGTTCTCATCAGACCACAGGACATGGTTCCAGTAATCCATGTCCTTAGTCTGCTTGTCTTTAGCACACTGTTTGCGGGCTTTTTTGTGCATCATCTTTTGAAGAGGCTTCCTTCTGCGTATGGTCTGAGCACTGACAGGCTCATCCCCCACCCCTTCAACCTCGGAAGCAATGCTGGCAGCACTCATACGTCTATTTTGCAAAGCCAACCTCTGGATATGATGCTGAGCATATGCATTCAACTTCTTTGGTCGACCATGGCGAGGCCTGCTCTGTGTGGAACCTGTCCTGTTAAACCGCTGTATGGTCTTGGCCACCATGCTGCAGCTCAGTTTCAGGTTGTTGGCAATCTTCTTATAGCCAAGGCCATCTTTATGTAGAGCAACAATTCTTTTTTTCAGATCCTTAGAGTTCTTCTTCTTTTCGTTTTATGGCAGATTGCAACCATGACTTTTGAAGGTGCATACCACCACCTACTGTATCGGAGTATGTAGCATGAACTATGTTCGTTGGGACTACTTTATATCATAAAAATAGATAAAAAAATAAAATAAACAAATACAACTTTTTTTAAAAATCCAATTTTATATCCCTATATTTTTCAGATATTGTACAACTGCTTTCTGTGTATTCTTTACACCATCTCCTGTTGTGCCTAATAAACCTTCAAGGTTCCACTTCCTTCCTGCCTGACTTATCTTTTGATTTAGCCTCATCCTCTCATCCCTATACTTCCTACAATGTAATAGTACATGTTCTACACTTCCTTGGACCTACATTCCAAACATTTATCTGATTGACTTTTGCCGTTTAAAAACAATGTTTTATTTAACCCTGTATGATCA
The DNA here is from genome assembly GCF_051911475.1 of Siphateles boraxobius. Classification (NCBI taxonomy): domain Eukaryota; kingdom Metazoa; phylum Chordata; class Actinopteri; order Cypriniformes; family Leuciscidae; genus Siphateles; species Siphateles boraxobius. Next base: position 14,421,478 of record NW_027508833.1, on the reverse strand, counting down.
AACCTTAGCCTGGTTAAAACGCTCTCCTCTCTTCTGTTACTTCTATTCACACCCTGAGCATTAATAGATTTTGGCAAACTGTAATATTTCCTTCCACTTTTAACCACATCCCACCTGTCCTGCCATTTCTTCATCATATCTTTTTTGATTATCGCCTTAGCTTGTCCTTTTCCAAGGGGTATATTTATGACATTGCTCGTCCTGGTTGATTTTTTTGCTATTTTGTCTATTCCCTCATTCCCTTTAATACATGGTCAGCAGTGGCAGCTGCTGGTCTTTTAAAGAGAGGAAGCTGTATTAATGAATGAATGAACAAACGATCAAAAGAAAATATTTTAAACTTGACGGAGGAAATGTGGGAATTAGGTTAAACTGAAACAAGGAATGTGGTTTATAATTTTGTGAAATTTATGATGAAAATTGGTTTGCAATTTCACCAAGCAAATAACAAGAAATAGGTTCCGGCAGTTTGTGTTTCGACTACACTTGCAAAATCCGCGATGGGACTGAACTCGAATAGCTTCAGCGTCAGAGAATTTTTATAGTACAAAATCGCTGTCAATCAAAAGGAGATGCAGTCTTGCGACAGACCCTCCAATCATCACGCAGAAGCCCGAAGTCTAGGCCCACTCCTCCATTCACCCCCAGAGAAGCTGAGCGTCCGTGGGCGGGACATAATCGTAGCATTTATCCAATGACCGTCTAGTTTCGAAGCACTGAAAAAAACTGTTCAAAGCAGCCCCTTTGAAGTCAATGGACGCTCGGCTTCAACGAGGAAATGCACTGTGATGCTCCGGGAATGTATGAGAAGGAAATCGAGTCAGCCGACCTGCTATATTTAGCTGATTCTGAAGGAACTCGTCTTTGAGATGAACGTGTTCTAATGCATTTTTAGTCAATAAAATGTTAACACTAATAATTTGTTAACATTATAGGGGAAGCTGAGCTTCCCTTGCAGTCTTAAAGAAATATACACTGGTGGGCAGGTACCCAGCAGAATCTCATATCTATCTGTAGTCTCTGTAATCTAAATAAACTTTGTTTGGATTTCTAGCATTAGATCTTCTCTATTAGATTTCATATTTTGAATACTATAAAGGGCTGCTGCAGAATCAACCCAACACACCACTCTGTCTTGTTTTACCTCCTCAACCCACTGCAGTCCTACAATAATCACCATCATCTCTGCCGTGTACACTGAAGCCTGATCAGGTAATCTTTTCCCAATGCTTAAATTCATTGTTGGTTTTTACTGTATATTCCTATTCCTACCTTGTCCTCTTCTTTTTTTAGATCTGTCTGTATACATATCTAAGTAACTGTAATATTTGTTCCTTATGTTCTGACTTGCCAGATCCTCAGAGAGTTCTTTGCCATGAGGTGCCATGTTGAACTTCTAGTTCTAGTTCTGAAAGTCAAGTCAAGTCACATGTATTTATATAGCGCTTTTTACAATACAGATTGTTTCAAAGCAGCTTTACAGAGATAACAGGAAAATAATGTTGTAATAGTGTTGTTAAATTTAAAATTTAATGTCCCCAACTAAGCAAGCCAAAAGCCAATGGCTACAAAGGCGAAGAAAGGCGGATACGCCGACAGTGGCAAGGAACCATCAGTCAGGGGGCCAGTCCTCCTTTGGCCAACGAACAAACAGTGTATGATTATGATTTAGGCAGCATAATAAGTCAGAAGTCAGATGGGATCAGAACTTTCACGATATTTATCCAGTTCATCTGGTTGGGGGTCAGAGTCATCACACCGGTAAAGAGTTTGTTGAGGTGTCCATGAGGCCTTCACAGTGTTGATGAGGCTGGCACTTCAGGGATGCATTGTTGTCGTGTCCATGTGATGGTCCTTCCTCAGATCTGGATATGGCCTGGATCTGGCGGTTTGCTTTAAACCTCGGGATAAACAGAGAGACTAATATTAGCGTAGACGCCATCCTTCTTATTATGTACAAAGTACATCAGGATTTATGGAAAGTGTTCCCGGTTCCGGCTGATCTAAACTATAGAGCCTAACATTGAATTATAGAAATCTATAATGTTTTATGTGTTTGCTAACCCAAAGAGATGTGTTTTTAGTCTAGATTTAAACTGACAGACTGTATCTTTTTCCCGGACCATGTTAGGAAGATTGTTCCAAAGTATTGGTGCTAAATAGGAAAAGGAACTACCGCCAGCAGTCGATTTTGATATTCTAGGTATTATCAACTGGCCAGAATTTTGAGATCGCAATTGTCGTGTAGGACTATAATGCGTTAAGAGCTCACTCAAGTACTGGGGAGCTAAACCATGTAGTACTTTGTAAGTAATCAGCAATATTTTGAAATTTATAAAAATTTTAATAGGGAGCCAATGCAGTGTATACAGAACCGGGCTAATATGGTCATACTTCCTGGTTCTGGTAAGAACTCTAGCGGCTGCATTTTGGACCACTGAATTTTGAAATATTTCAGTTGGTGTGCAATGAATCTAAAATATATGAAAGTTACATTTTTATCATTACATTATGGAAAATAATGAACTTTATCAAAATATGCTAATTTTTTGAGAAGGACCTGTACATGTATGTATGTATATATATCAGTGGGGGATTTCTTTAAGACTGCAAGGGAAGCTTGGCTTCCCATATACTGTCAATAAAGTAATGGTCAAATATGTACTATTGTGTTAACATTTTTTTGACTAAAAATGCGTTAGAACACGTTCATCTCGAGGACGAGTTTATTCAGAATCAGCTACACATAGCAGGTCGGCTGACTCGATTTCCTTCTCATACATTCCCGTAGCATCACGGTGCATTTCCCTGTTGAAACCTAGCGTCCATTGATTTTAATTGGGAACAGTTTTGAACAGTTTTTTCAGTGCTTCGAAACTAGACGGTCATTGGATAAATCCCGAGATTATGTCCCGCCCACGGATGCTCAGCGTCTCTGGGGTGAGTGGAGGAGTGGGCTGGCCTATGCAGCCTAACATTGAATTATAGAAGTCTATAATGTGTTATAGCGTGATCACACACTGGCGGTGAGGAAATCCCCTTGTTGTCTAGCCAGCCTGTTCGGAGCCTCGGCCGAATCTACTCTGCAGATCTCACGGATAAACAGATGGGGAACGTGGTGAAGAAACAGCTGGCAGGCGGCCTCGCCAGGATCAACCTCAGTCATCTCCCAGGCAAATACAAAGTTTGGTGTTACCAATTCACGCTGTACCAGAGGATAATGTGGCCACTCAAGATGAGCAAGTTGGATAGCTTGGCAAACTCGTACATCAGGAAATGGCTCAGGCTACCAAGATGCTTTTCTAATGTGGGTCTCTTTGGCAAGACCAAGCTCCAGCTGCCCCTGCGCTCCATCAGCGGGGGATATAAGCAGGAGAAGGTGCGGTTGATCATGGAGCTAAGAGAGTACACAGACCATCTGGTGAGAGCTGCGGATGCCCAGGTTTTAACCGGGAGAAAATGGAAGGCCAAGGAGGAAGTTGACCTGGCAATAAGTAGGCTGCAACTCAGGGAGGTGGTTGGCAGAGTACAGGATGGCCGGGCAGGCCTTGGTTGGGGACAGGCCCCCCTCTTCTGGTCGAATGCATCTAAAAAAGAGAGGAAGGCCATGGTGGCAGCAGAGGTGATGAGAGCTGAACATGAGAGACTTACCATCAAAGCGGTGTCCCAGGGCCAACAGGGAGGCTGGCTGTCGTGGGAAGGCCTTCTAGACAGGCAGCTGGCTTGGTGTGACGTGTGGAAGATTCCACAGGCCAGGCTAAGTTTTCTCTTCAGAGCGGCATATGACACCTTACCTTGCCCCCGCAACCTCCACCGATGGTTTGGCAACGAGGAATCTTGCCTCCTGTGTAACACTCCCATTCGAGCTTCCAACACATCATGACTGGCTGCAAGACAGCGTTGGCACAAGGGTGCTACAGGTGGAGGCACGACCTGGTGCTGAAGAAGCTTGCTGAGGTAGTGGAAATATGCAGGCAGGAAGCGAATAGCAGGCCCCTGGCCCTAACCGCACATTCCATCCAGTTCGTGAGGGCTGGGGAGAGGGGTAACACCCACCAGCAGAAGGTCACAGGAAGACTCCTCACACCAGGCAAGGGGTGGACGCTAGCAGTCGACCTTGGGAATTTTCCCAGGGAGATAGTGGAAACGTCTTTGCGTCCAGACCTTGTGATGTGGTCTGTTGCTTGCAAGTTTGTCCTGATGGTGGAGCTCACAGTCCCATGGGAAGGAGGACTTAAAGCTGCCCATGAGCGGAAGCGGGCCAAATATTCTGAACTGGCTGCAGAGTGCAGGGAGGCTGGTTGGAGGGCAGTCACATACCCTGTGGAGGTGGGGTGCCGGGGGTTTGTGGGCTCCTCAACCTCTCGTCTGCTCCGCGACATGTGTGTAACAGGCATAAGGCATCGGAAAGCTATGAAACAGCTGGCAGAAGAGGCTGAAAGAGTCAGTTTCTGGCTGTGGCTGAGAAGGAAGGCAAAGAGTTGGGGTCCAGTCTCCACCTAGGGCATCAGCAGGGGGTGGCAGGGAGAAATCCCTGCCATCGCTCCGCCACCATGAGATGTACTGGGGTTAAAGGAGCGAAACATTCGTGACTGGTGGTCCCCAGCTGATGACCCACAACTGCCCTCTGTAGTGTTCCCCAACATGTACACCTTCAGTACATCTCAATCTCTTAGGCACCGGTGGAGGTGCGACAGGCAGAAATGCCCAGCAGGTTTCACCATCTCCCTGTATGTTAAACTATGTGTATGCTTAGCCAAAGAGATGTGTTTTTAGTCTAGATTTGAACTGACAGACTGTGTCTGCTTCCCGGACCATGTTAGGAAGATTGTTCCAAAGTTTTGGTACTAAATAGGAAAAGGATCTACCGCCAGCAGTTGATTTTGATATTCTAGGTATTATCAACTGGCCAGAATTTTTAGATCACAATAGACGTGAAGGACTATAATGGGTTAAGAGCTCGCTCAAGTACTGCGGAGCTAAACCATTTAGTGCTTTGTAAGTAATCAGCAATTTTTTAAAATGTATACGATGTTTAATAGGGAGCCAGTGCAGTGTTGACAGAACCGGGCCAATATGGTCATACTTCCTGGTTCTGGTAAGAACTCTAGCGGCTTCGTTTTGAACTAGCTGTAGTTTGTTTATTAAGCATGCAGGGCAACCACCCAGTAGGGCATTACAATAACTAATTGTTCCGCATTTGTCAATGAGAGCATATGACGTAATTTAGATGTATTTTTAAGATGGAAAAATGCGCTTTTACAGATACTAGACAAGGTGACTTTAAAATGAGAGATTGGTATCAAAGAGCACACCCAGGTTCCTAACTGACGACGAAGACTTAACAGAGCAGCCATCAAGTGTTAAACAGTATTTCAAGGTTATTGCGTGTGGAAGTTTTTGTCCAATAATTAGAATCTCTGTTTTTTTCAGAATTTAGTATTAGGAAATAACTAGTCATCCAATTTTTTATATCAGCTATGCATTCCGTTAATTTTGTGAATTGCTAAGTTTCGTTAGGTTTTGAGGAAATATAGAGCTGAGTATCATCAGCATAACAGTGAAAACTAGTTCCATGTTTCCTAATGATATCTACTAACGGTAGCATGTACAGAGTGAACAGCAGCGGTCCTAGTACTGAGCCTTGTGGTACGCCATACTGAACTTTTTACCGATAAGACATCTCTTCATTTACTGCTACAAACTGATAACGGTCAGATAAGTATGATTTAAACCATGCTAGTGCAATTCCACTAATGCCAACATAGTTGTCTAGTCTATTTAATAGAATGTTGTGGTCAATGGTGTCAAATGCAGCACTAAGATCAAGTAACACTAATAGAGAAATACAACCACGATCGGATGATAAGAGCAAATCATTTGTGACTTTAATGAGAGCAGTCTCAGTACTATGGTACGGTCTAAATCTGGACTGAAAATCCTCGCAGATATCATTTCCTTCAAGAAACCAACACAGTTGTGAGGATACTGCTTTTTCTAATATCTTTGACAGAAAAGGCAGATTCGAGATCGGCCTGTAATTGACTAATTCTGTAGGATCAAGTTGCATTTTTTTAAAAAGCTGTTTAATCATAGCCAGCTTAAAGGGTTTTGGTACGTATCCTAGAGACAAAGACGAATTAATGATATTGAGAAGAGGATCTATGACCTCTGGTAGCATCTCTTTCAATATTTAGTTGGTATAGGGTCTAACATACAAGTTGTCGATTTAGATGAGTTAACGATTTTCCAAAAATGTTTCTTCTCCTATAGCAACAAATGAATCAAATTTTTACTCAGGGAGACTACAAAGCACTCCTTGATTATCGATCTTATAAGTGAAGAAGTTCATAAAGTCATTACTGCTGTGTTTTTTGGAAACTTCTGGGCTTGAAGCTTTCTTTTTCGTTAGTTTAGCCACTTTTTCAAATAAATACCTAGGATTATGTTTATTTTCTTCTAATAGGGTTGGAAAATAAGATCTAGCAGCTTTTAAAGCCTCTCTGTAAGCAATCGAGCTCTCCTTCCATGCAATCCGAAATACGCGCTCCATTTTTCTGCTCTCTTAAGGGCCCGGGTGTGCTCGTTGTACCACGGCGTTGGACTATATTCTTTAATCTTCTTTAAGTGCAGCGGAGCAACTGTGTCTAAAGTGCTGGAAAAGAGAGAGTTAAAAGTTTCTGTTGCAATATCAAGTTCTTCTAAGCTATCCGTGATGCTGAGATGATGAAACTGATCAGGAAGATTATTGATAAAGCAATCTTTCGTGGCAGAAGTGATAGGTCTAACATATTTATAACACCGAGTCGGCTTCGCAGCCTTGGTTTAATGTAATTTACATGAGACTAGATAATGATCTGAGATGTCGTCGCTCTGCTGCAGTATTTTAACTGCATCAACATCTATTCCATGTGATAATATTAGATCTAGAGTATGATTACGACAATGAGTAGGTCCTGACACGTGTTGTCTAACTCCAATTGAGTTTACAATATTTAAATGCCAATTCCAATGCATCTTTTTCATTATCTACATGTATGTTAAAATCACCAACAATTAGTACTTTATCTGCAGCCAGTATTAATTCTGATAGAAAGTCAGCAAATTATTTGATAAAGTCTTTATGGTGCCCTGGTGGCCTGTATACAGTAGCCAGAGGAATTCTCAAATGTGATTTATCGTTTACACTATATATTTTTACATTAAGCACCAACACTTCAAAAGAAGTATATTTAAAACTAGATTTCTTAGTGGTTTTGAAAATATTACTATAAATTACAGCAACACCTCCCCCTTTGCCTTTCGGATGAGGTTCATGTTTATAACAGTAATCTTGTGGGATGGACTCATTTAAAGTAATGTAATCGTTTGGTTTTAGCCAGGTTTCTGTCAAACACAGCACATCTAGGTTATAATCTGAAATCATATCATTAACTATGAGCGCTTTTGATGTAAGGGATTGAATATTCAGCAACCCAAGCTTTATCGTTTGCTCATCTGTATTATATCTGTTTTTTATTTGTTGAACATCAATTACATTTTTAACCTTAGATAGGTTTGGAAGTTTTTTGTATTTCCAAATTCGGGGAACAGACACAGTCTCTATATGATGATATCTAGGTGCAAGAGCCTCTATGTGATGGGATTTATCTGACCTTGGTGACGCGAGGCCGCTAGCAGATGGTCGGTTTAGCCAGTCTGTCTGCTTCCTGACCTGATCCCCAGATTGTCATGTTTTATCTCTAAGACTATGAGCCAAATTACTAGAGAGAAGGGCAGCACCATCCCAGGAGGGATGAATACCATCTCTTTTCAACAGGCCAGGTTTGCCCCAAAAACTTTTCCAATTGTCTACGAATTCTATATTATTTTGCGGACACCACTTAGACAGCCAGCCATTGAGTGAACACAATCTACTAACTATCTCATCACTCCTTCGAACAGGAAGGGGGCCAGAGAAAATTACAGTGCCTGACTTCGTACTTGCGAGTTCAAAAACCTCTTTAATGTTAATTTTGGTGATCTCCGACTGGCGGAGTCGAACATAATTAGTGCCAGCGTGAATAATAATCTTAGAGAATTTACGATTAGCATTAGCCAGCACTTTTAAATTTGCTTTGATGTCAGGCACTCTGGCTCCCGGCAAACATGTGACTATGCTGGCTGGTGTCTCTATTTTCACGTTCCGTGTAATAGAATCGCCAATAACTAGGGCACATTCAACAAAATTCTCAGTCGGTGTTTCACTGAGTGGGGCAAATCGATTTGTTATGGTAATCGGAACGGAAGAGTCTTTTTTTGATCCGTGACTAGAGCGATCTAGTCTCTGACTCTGTCACCCATTCACCTGGCTGCTGGGGCTCTACTTTCAGCCGGAACCGAATCATGTAAAGAGTTCACCAGGTGTTTGGGGAGTCGGGAAAGGAACGCAAGAGCGGCTCACTGCAGTGCTCTTCCGGGGGAGTTGTTGTTCCAACAGCTGCCTTGGCCAAGGCCAGTGCTGGTTAGGGGGTGCCGAAACAGATAAGATTGGGATTGTTTGGTCTTGGGGCGAGTAGCCGCATTCAATTTACACACGCTATTCTCCTGGTCCATTTTGGTCTCTGAAATGATCCATTTGCCTTTGCAAAGCTGTGAGGTTCTCCATGATGTTATCCGTATTGTGGTTCATAGACACAGTCTGAGTGCTGACAGCTCTGCCCACCGCTTCAATCATGATCGGCAGCCTTGTGAGGCTTTGGACAGCTGTCACCTTCTTCTTAATTCCTCGATAAACCTGGGCAATGCCTAATCCAATCAGCAAAAGACCTTTTATCATGGTTCCGAATAGGTAGATATCTTCAACGTCCTCCACGGAAAGAGCCGCCAGACACACGACCCGCCACCTCTCCCACGCGTCCATCGTGTAGCCAGCTGCGAACGTTCCGGCAGGGCAGTCAGGTTCCTCCGAACCCAAGCTTCTCATCGAGAAGATGGTGTCAATTGCGTTGAGAGACCAGTTGATCAAATCCATGTTTTCTTAGTTTGGAGAGCAGTGCTGAGAGAGTCTCTCAAAGTACAAGACAGTAGACTAGACGTGACGAGAGGAGCAAAGCAGGGGAGGTAAGGGGAGGGAGAGAAAATGCGACCACCTTCACTGAGAGCAGAAGTAGATCAGTTTAGATCAGTACAACATGACTAAAACAAGTTCATTTGAACAAATAATGTTTTGTTGAACAGTCTCAAATTTAAACTACTGTGTCCTACTAACTAGTAGCATATGTTAGCATAATAACAAACAATTACATTTATTATTACATATAATGTATAGGAAGAGCAATTAAAAGAGACTCTTCTCAGTACTGACATTAGAAGTTATTGCTCATTGAGTGAAGCAACACACACGGTTAACATCATAAGGCTGCCCACAGCTTATTTACTAGTACACTCTTCAACACAATGATCAACACCTCAAAAATATAATAGAAACTCTACTAAAGGTCCAATATAACAAAATATCTTGGTTGCGTATGTAACCTTGGTTCCCTGAGTATATCGTTCCCATAGCGACGGTATTGCAGTGTCTCGGTCCCTACTCAGGGAACTAAGGTTACATACATAACCGAGATGTTCCCTTTCAAAGGGTACTGTCTAGGGGTGTGCAAAGCAGCCGGTATTTGTATCTGTATTTGTATTTGTTGAGGGGGAAAAAGTATTTGTATTTGTATTCGAGTAAAATCCAAAATAGGCGTAAAAATCTAGTTTTTTTGCGTTACACTTCTAATTTACGTTATAGTGTAAGTATTCTTTAATTATATAAATCCAGCAATGAACATGTAGCCTACCAAGGAACGTCATTGAAAAGAAAATAACATAACAGCCATTACCTCATCCATGGTTAAACCAACAACTAATAAAATACCATTGTGAACATTATGAATCCCACCACCACCCGTCCTTGTTTGAGGACGCTGAACAGACAGAATAAGTAAGGGATAATGTATAGCGAGGCGGTTGATTATGAGCCTGACGCGAAGCGGAGGGGTCTTGAATCAGCCTGAAGGGTTTGTATTCGCTATAACAACCACCTCGCTATACATTATCCCTTTTACTACATGGCTACCTACCAAATAAATCAATAATTTGACTCAAAATATTGATTTAAAAAGGAGTTTATTGATTTAAAAACTATTGTATTGCTTCCGCTAAAAAAAATAGTCCGTTCCGTCTCTACGTTTAGAATCCATGGCAACGCTCTGTTTTTCGTGGCAACGGTGTGTTATACTTAGCAGCGGTCTGTTATTAAGACATAACCATGGAAATAACAGACCGCATTCTACATTAGAATTCAACCAAGCCATGTAATAAAAACAAATAATTACGGAGCTAACAGAGCTACGTAAACAGAGCGAACATGAGAGCACCCGGCTGCAGACGTCAATAATGCAGCGTAATGAAATAATCTCCCGATCAAACTCCACTTCCCGAAAGTTATAAACTGCCTCCGGAACCCAGTTAAGGTACAAAAATCTATTCAACAAAAATAGTAATGCAGTTAAGTGTTTTTTCGCTCAGCCGAGCCCTCTCTGTTGCTGTGTGGAGCAGCCTGTGTCAGTCACCTCTTCCTGAACGTCACTCACTCACTCGCGCACTGCGGTCTCGTGAGGAAACGCAGCTTTTTGATATAAAGTTTTTCTTGTTCCCGAATACAAATATTTTATTTTACTTATATAAATAAGTATTTGTTCGAAATAAGTATTCGTAAAAAACACGTTATTTGTGCCTTTCCGAATACCGTATTCGGGTTCGGCTCCACCCCTAGTACTGTCATACCGTCGCTATGGGAATGATATTCCATAAAACCTTCACGTACCTAAGCTAAACTACGCGCCTCATAAGCCGCTGAGATAGCCTCGATCACCCAATGAGACATTCTCTGTTTGGTAACGGCAGCTCTTTTGTTTTTATCACCAAAACACACAAACAATTGCTCCGATCTACGCCACTGGGCTGAGCGGTCGACTTAGATATTCAACGCCCTCACCGGGCAGAGCCCGAGAGACCATGCATCACTCCCAGTCTCCGAATCAGGAGGGGAAAAAGCCTCCAATACCACTTGCTGGGAGCGAAAAGGCAAGGCAAGTTTATTTATATGGCACATTTCATACACAATGGTAATTCAAAGTGCTTTGCATAGAAGAAATTAAAATAATCAAAATAAATCAGAATAATTAAAACAGTTTAGAATAAAAGATAAAATACAGAATTAATCAAAAGAAATCAGAATAGTTAAACCATAAAATAAAATACAGCACACACAGTCGGACGAACAGTGGCACAGTGCTCATTCAGTAAATGCACAGCTAAACAGATGTAATTTGAGTCTGGATTCGAATTTGACTACTGTAGCAGCACATCTGATCTCTTCTGGAAGCTGGTTCCAGCTGCGACTGGCATAGTAGCTAAATGAGAACTCGCCATGCTTAGAGTGAACCCTTGGTATTTCTAGCTGATGTGATCCTAATGATCTGAGTGGTCTGTTGGGTTTATATTCAGTGAGCATATCTGCAATGTATTGAGGTCCTAGGCCATTGAATGAGTAATATACAAGTAATAATACTTAAAAATCAATCCTATATGTAACTGGCAGCCAGTGTAAAGACCTGAGGGCTGATGTGATGTGTTCATATTTTCTGGTTCTGCTCAGAATCCTAGCAGCAGCGTTCTGTATGAGCTGCAACTGTCTTATGGTCTTTTTGGGAAGGCCAGTGAGGAGTCCATTACAATAATCCACCCTGCTGGTAATGAAAGCATGCACAAGTTTCTCTAAGTCTTGACTGGAAACAAAGCTTCTAATTCTTGCAATATTTTTCAGGTGATAGTATGCTGATTTAGTTATTGCTTTGACATGACTACTGAAACTAAGGTCTGACTCTAGAGACACACCCAGATTCCTGACTTGATTTTTAGTTGTTTGACCCCTAGACTGAAGGTATGCGTTCACCTTGAGAACTTCCTCTTTGTTTCCAAACGCAATGACTTCAGTTTTGTCTTTGTTTAACTGAAGAAAGTTTTGGCACATTCAATTGTTTACTTAATCAATGCATTGAAACAGAGAGTTAATGGGGCTGTAATCTTTAGGCGATAGGGCTAAGTAGAGCTGTGTATCGTCTGCATAGCTGTGGTAAGCGATTTGGTTATTTCTCATTATTTGGCTCATTGGGAGGATATACAGGTTGAATAGGAGTTGCGCAAAATTGAGCCTTGAGGGACTCCGCATGTCATGGATGTCCACTCAGATTTATGATCTCCAATACTCACATAATAACCTCTGAAAAGGGGATGACACAACCTTAGGAACAGGGTATAGGGTCTGGTCTGAGGGGGAACTCCCAAGGAGGGCCGACTAACAGACTGACCAGGTCTGAAAACCATATCTGAGTGGACCAGAACGGGGCTACTAGCAACAGATGTCCCACTTTGGCCGTTCGTACTCTGAGAAGAGTCGCTTAGAGTAATCAAATCGGTGGAAAGGCATAAAGCCTGGCCTTTCGCCACTCCTGAATCAGAAGATCCTGTCCCCGAGGCGACGGAGGAGACAGGGAGAACCAGAGCGGGCCAGAGTTTGAGCAGGCTTGCTGTCCCATTCTAGCACCACCTTGTCTACAGCATGAAGTAACCACCTCTAACAACCCATTGTATGACGGAGAAATGTGTTTCTCCTGTCTGCTCGGAGGGAGAGAGCTACACAAATCGCCTATAAGCTCTTCAGAATCAGAGGCTGCTGTAGACAGCATGTGATCATCAAAAGGGCCACAGCAAAAATAAATAGAGTCAGAAGCTACTGGAGTTGAATAGTCACAGACTAAAATGACTGGGTCCTGCCCCCCTCGTCTGCAAACAAGCGGCTCGGGGAAAGAGAGAGAAAGGGAGAATATTCCGTCTGCTCACTATCCATGTGCTCCGGCTTGTAATCGTCACCCCAAACATCCATCTCTTCCAGCGCCTCGGCAACCGCAGAAACGGAAACGTGGGGCTTAGACGAGAGGCCTTATTTCTTCATAAAACAAAACTTTTAGACGCAGGCGCCCGCCTGAGCATGATTAAGGCCCAAACATTGCACGCACCTGTCTTGAGTGTCTCCTGCGAAAAACCTGTCATACGGTTTGAAACATAAGTGACGTATTCTTGGGGCGGTGCAAAGCGCTACTGGCCAATCAAATTGGCGTGATGATATAAGGGCTTCAGACATTTGTCACGCTGAAGGTGTTCCCAAAGCAATGGTATCGCAGTCTCTAGTGTCTAATTAATTAATTAACCATTTCAGTCATATCTGACTCTTGGTGATTCTGTGGGCCATCTCTTGCCATACATGAGAGACAGTCCATGAATTTTCTTTGGGTAATGATTTTTGGGCGATGATTTTCCAGGGTAAGTCACCAGGTTTTTCCCTTAACCCTCCCCATTACATGGTTTGGGAAAATTTAGCTTTACCAATTCACCTATATTGCACGTTTTTTTGGATTGTGAGGGAAACCCATGCTGATGCAGAGGACTCCTGGCTCAGTCGGGGCTCGAATCGGGGACCTTGGCAATGCTACCCACTAAGCCATCGTGCCAATGAATTTAATTTGTGACAAAATACTCAAAAATAATGTTGCTTCAGCTATTTTCACAAAGCAATTTGAACAAAAAGATTTTTTTTCTTTGCAAACATACCTTTTTTTGTAGTTTTTTCATTATTATTGTGATCAATAATATTTTTTACATTTACCAAGGTTCCTTTTCATTCAGGAACAATAATCCAAAAGGTGATGACACTGATCCTCAGAAGAGAAGACAAAGGGAAAGAGATATGAGGCGGAGGTAAGAGATATAATTCTGCATAGCAAATAAAAGTTAAGATTCAAGGATGTTAAATATTTGAGTGATTGTAATGTATTACTTAACTCTTGCCACGCCAGCGCAAGTTTAGAGCCACTGCCAGCATTTTTCATAATTTTCACAAAATGTTCATGGCCCCCAGAATATTTTGTTGTATGAATATCTAAACATACAATATAACAAAATAAAGAGCATGGCCTCTGCTTTAAAAAAATATATAACTAAACAAAAAAACAATCTATTTTAATGCATTCTTTTTTATCAACACTTGAATGTGGATCAACACTGGAATTTTACGTGGAATGTGGAATTTTATCAACACTCTTTTTCTCCTGTGTTTTGATCAAGAAATGATGTACTCTTTCAGAAGTTGCCATAGTGCCCCTACCATAGAACAGTGAAAACATGAAAAGCATGAAATTTGTGTCAATGGCTGGGATGCGTTGTTCATAAATGACGGACATTTCCGTCAATGGAGGGAAAAGAGTTAAGCATTATGTTTCAGAATTTCACTACAATACTATGAACATCTAAAAACATTTTACTCAAATCATTCCAAGAATAAAAAAGTCTACTTTTTACTCTACCTTACAATTTCATGTAGGCATTGAAAGTACAAAATGCATATTTCTGTTACCGACTGTTCTGAGACTTGGGTTGAAGATCCAAATTCAGCTTTATTGGGACAAGCCAGAATCGTAATCCATATAACAAGCAAAGGTCCTACACACAGGCAAACAATCTAAATAAACAACAGAGCAGAAATCACAGGCAAAAGGGGTAATCCAGATTAACGGGCAGATAATAAAAAAAATACAAGACACAGGAAACCAGGATATCGCTCAAAATTGCAGTGTAACACAAATTCAAGACTTTGCAATAACTGGGTGAAAATACAGGGTTTAAATAGGCTGAGGTTAACAAGATAATGGGGCACAGTTGACGTAATCGCAACATGAGTCCAGGCATTGAGTTATGGTAAATTAAGTTCATGATCTGATAGCAATGACTAGGGAGGAGTGTCCACTGGTGGATATCATGGGCACTCCAACTGGTGGATGTGATATAAATCCCCCCCCCCCCCCCCTTAAGGAGCGTATTCCAGACACTCCCCAACCAGTCACATAAATCCAGGAAAATCGAGAGAGGGGTAGTGGAGGCAAGACTGGAGACTGAGGTGGAGGTGGACCGGGGAGCCAAAGCGGAGTTGGCAGAACAGGTTGCCAAGGCGGAACAGGCAGGGCTGTTTGCCAGTGCGGACCAGATGATCACCACAGCAGAGCAAATGGGACTGAAGATCCCGACAGCAGAGCAAATATCTACAACAGCAGAGAAGACAGGACTGAAGGTCCCCACGAAGGAGCGGAAGACCACCACAGCAGAGTAGACAGGACTGGTGACCACCATGAGCTTAGTAGCTTCAGGTGCAGCGTCCATGGCAGCTAGAGAATCTATCGTGGTGTCCATGATGGCTAGATACTCCGGCATGGCGGACATGACGGCTGGAGACTATGATGAGGCCATGACGTGAAGAGGCTCTGGTGTGGCTGCCATGTTGTGAAGAGGCACTGGACCTGGGACCACCGAACTGGGAAAAGAAAGTGAAAAAAGTGAAAGTGGCACATGATGGCCAAGTATGGTTACCTTTTCAGGATGCATACTTGGAATTTGACCTCTGCATTTAACCCATCCAAGTTAGTGCACACACATTAGGAGCAGAGTAGTGAGTAGTGAATACATACACTGCAAACACACATACACACACCCGGAGCAGCGGGCAGCCTGTGAGGTGCCCGGTTAGCACTTCGGGGTTAGGTCCCTTGCTCAAGGGCACCTCAGTCATTTCCTGACGGTACTGGATTCGAATCAGCAACCTTTGGGTCACCAGTCCAACTCGCCAACCATTAGGCCATGACCGCCCCATAATGAAGAAAAAAAAAAGTAGTTTTAGGGGAAGCTACCTCCTCTACTGTATCTTCCACACAGTGAAAGATAACCCAGTTAACTGGAGGGCATAGTCCAGGAACTCCATCTCCTGTATGACCATCACGGATCAGAATAGATTGTAAGGGGTTGTTGAGTCCATAGCAAAAAACAATCAATGAGAGAAAAGTCCGGGAGGTGAAATTAGTAATGTCCAGAAAGTCCTGGATGTGGTCCTCGAGTGAGCAATTTCCTTGGCGAAGGCGGATTAGAAAACGCAATCTCAACGCAACCTGACCATACGCACCAACCCGTTTGACTTAGGATGTCGAAGCCCCACTGTCGTCGTTAAAGCAGGCTCAGTGGCAACGGTTCCATATGGCATACTACCTACTGCAACACAGAACAACCCAGTTATAAAATATATTCTAATTTATAAAAACAATATGAAGATGTATATGTATACCTGCTAATGCTCTCACATTCGCGTAAAGTAGCCTTTGTTGACAGAGATGGGCAGTATTTTAATTACATGTATTTGAAATACATAGTTAATTATTTTTGGGTATTTTGTAATTAGTATTCTCCTTAACAAAAATAAATGTAATTTGTAATTAAATACTTTGAGAGACTGTAATTTGTATTTAAAATATTTAAAATACTTATTTAAATATATAATTTTGTTTCGCATATATTCACTTTCATCACCAGGCTTAATAGGACCATAGACATAAAATACGAATAGGACTACCAAATTGCCTATCAAAGTTTAAGAAAATCACGTGACATCTTATTGACCCTGTTAACAGTTCTGGGTTTCTCAGAGGTGGATGAGAGACTACATTAAATACATTTTTTGTGTTCACGTTTGCTCAAATAGCAAAAGAAAAACACCACAACAGTGTTTTCACAACTTTCAAAAAGAGTAACAAAAAAAAATGGAGAGAGATTGATAACGGCGGTCGGAAGAGAGAAAGATGTCAACTTTGTCACAGCCACTGTATTAAAAACACCCTCACAGCAGCGTTAACTAGTTTTTTGTAATATAATACAAATATAGTGTTATAGGCATAATTATCTTTTTTTATTGACGGTATGTGGCAATACTGTACGTTAAGTGCACTTTCTGCACTATACGGACAATATTCTATAATCTTATGTGTATCTAACTCCAAAGTTACTCTTGCACTTCAAAGACTGCAAATGTTGTCTGTATTTTTGTATTTTCAAATTACAAATAATATTTTAATTCAATACTTTTTGATGTATTTGTGTTCATCTCTGCTTGTTGACAAGCTTCGGTGAGTAAGATCAACACTCAAAAGATATAGTACCTTCAATGAACTGTAGATGACTATATCACTTCTTTTGTAGAAATAAACTGCTTAGTTCCCTTTCTAAAGGGAATTTACGCTGCAGCCCACTATGGGGAACGCCTCCGGTTTCAAAGTTGTCTGAAGTATGAGTCTAAAAACGACAATGAACTTGACATTGGCAGGTGGCTGCCTGTGACGTCACCACTGGTATAAAAGGGCATCTGTGCAAAACGCCATCCTTTTTCTTGCCTTCAGGATCCGTTTGTTTGAATCAGACCCGCCGACATGGGGGAGACAAACGGGTCTGTTTTGTCCCCCCCCCCCCAGGGTAGAGGGTAGGGGGTAGGGGTAGGGGTAGGGGTAGGGGTAGGGGGGGGGGGCAGAACTGGGCCCTCATTAAATTATGGTATAATTGTTAAAAAATAAATAAAATAGGCATATTTGTGGAAAAAATATCTAATATTTGAGTTATATAAAAGCTTTTTATTTGTTTTCTTCCTAATTGTCCTTTAAATAGTGGTCAAGAACCCCCCCCACCCCCAAAACAAAAATGGTTTGGCCACTGATCAAAATTTGATGTTGTCCTTTGATTTGAAGTTACGCTCAAAATGTCTGGTCAGCACAAGTCTGGTGCTCAGAAAAGAAAAGGTAAGAAGAGAAGAAGAAACTAGAGGCCTTCGAGTCGAGATTTCCTAAACAAATATTTTTAAAAAGGTGGTGACGGTGAAGCTGGAACTAACATTAGTAACTTAAAGTCAACGTAGGGCAAGGTAAGAAACAGCGCTGCCAACGTTTTTGAGTGTAGTCAAAGACCCGCTACTTCGGTACCAAGTCGGTACTAATTTTTTTTTAAACGTCATGCCACGGTACCATCTAAGATTATCTTGTCCTGGGCCCAGGCAAGACTGTCAGCTGGCCTGGTTTAAATATGTGTCTAACGAAGGCAACTATGCTAAACCCTTTAATAAATGTGTACATCCATGTCAGTTTCCCTATTCCCTCAAAAAAGATGACGAGAGTGAAGTTTCTTCCTTTTCTCAAGGAAGAAACTTAGCTGCCGGATTGTGATGAAATGTTGTCTTTCATCTGATCGGGCAGCAAGCACGCTCCTGGCTTCGTGCCAAGTATGAGCAGGACGAGGCTGATGAGATCGATGATGTTTCTGATTTCTCAGTCCACCTGCCCCGCATATTACGAGTGTTTTGGAAGTTATGTCCCACACCACGGCGAGATTAGATTTGCCCTGGAAGCGCAAGAAGCGCGAAGTTGCTCATAGTCTCTCGTATGAACGCTTTTTGTCGGGACATAACCACCAAGCTCTCAAAAGCCTTCCCTTGCTCCCAGATCTTCCCACTGAGGTGGGGAAATCTTGGGGAAAGTTATATTCTGGAATATTTGTATGCGTCTATGCCTCCGATCAAAGAGACTCTTAAAGGCATTGAAGGCTCCGTCTTTGCCTAACAAACCGCTGCGCTGTGCGCCTTAATGGCAGAGCAAATGGCTATGGCTGTGCTGCAGGCCTACCAGGCTGTCCTGCTTTAGGACCTGGGCTTTACTTATTAGTAGGATCTCACTGAGATCCTACTCATAAGTAAAGCCCAGGTCCTAAAGCAGGACAGCCTGGTAGGCCTGCAGCACAGCCATAGCCATATGCTAGGGCCGTATATATAAATGATACTTTATACTATATACTATATATATAAATTAACTGAATTAATAACTTTTTTACAACAAAAATGAACCATCACTGAACTTACTTAAGCTGGACTATGATGCTATTTTCTTCTAGAAACAAACTTTGTTGGATTATTTTCCTGTAAAGTGTCACACTGTAAAGTCCGCGGCGCCCAGCTACGACTCAGGATGCTGTTCAAAATCCTGCCGTGCCACAGAGCGCCATTTACATAGTTGTATACAAAATGTACATTATATTTGTCTCAAATCGTCGTTAATGTACAAACTGACTTCACCCTGAGCTGCAAGATACATTTAGTTTTACATTCATTTACAGAAATCAGCTGATGTTATCGGATTTTCAGGTGAGATTCTTAATTATTCAGGTAATGTAAAGTGTTCAGACTGCAGACTTAGCAACAATTGTATTTAATTGTACAGTACAATCATAACATAGTACAGACATTATCTTAATTTCATAATATCCTTAAAAATAACAGTATTGCTGGCCATAAACTGAGAATGTGCGTGTCCAGTGTGTGATACCTCGAGTTAAATGTACTCATACTTTACATCAGTGGTGATAAATGATGGAGAAACTATGTAGCCGATCCTAAGAATACCTCATGTCTTAGTTTGTTTATTGTGTTACAGAGCGTTGCCCTCAGCTGACCTCTCATTTACCTCTATTCCTTTAACTGGAGATAAACAGACTGATGCCGAGATACAGGCTTTCATCAGAGCCAGACACCACCTGCTCAACAGCACAGGTATTATGCATTTATTCACACACACACACACACACACACACACACACACACACACACACACACACACACACACACACACACACACAAACCACACTGCGTTTCCACTGTCGAGCCAGAAACTTGCACAGCGCTTCACTAAAACCCGCCCGTAACACGCCTCTCTGGAACAACGTCACACAAACCCATAATTTCATAATGACATGGCCTAATCAAAGAAGGGCAGATGCGAAGAGTCAGTCAGACCGGTGAGGGTCAAGCTAGAGAAACCGTCCATTCAACGACCAAATCTAGATAGGAAGAGTCAGACAAGACAGTCAAGAAAGTTATTATCAGGAGACAATCGACATTAGAGTGCGGATCGGGCCGAATTTTTTTTGTCCGAGCCCGGCCCGCGTCCGACAGAGCAGTAACCGAACCCGACAGGCATAAAGATATTTATGTCCGAGCCCGACCCGAGACCGACAGTTAAAATCCCTTTTTTTTTCTCATACTAATGACACATGTGCGTTTGTTTGTGTGGAAAGCCTGCTTTTATTAACCAACTGTAGGAAGACATTCGGAAATGTCAGCAGGATGAGTGCATCAGCGTGCACGGAGTAACAAGCGCACTTAACGCAGGCACGCATGCACGTGTTTCGTTGTCACGGCTACATAAACAAATTTCCGCACACAGGAAGACAGATGTTATGGTAATATTTTACATGTATTTTAATCACAAAAACGAACGTTTGCATCACGTGAAAGCATCAGGCACATTGGCTACCAACATAATAAGCGGTTTTAAATTTAAAATGTTCAATGCCGTATCGCGCTGATGTGACCGAGCCCGACCCGAACCCGAACATAATTTCTAAATATCTGTCCGAACCCGGCCCGTCGGGCTCGGGTCGGGTATCCATCCACTAATCGACATGGATGAGGCAGATCAGAACTAAGGTCAGAGATGATTGGATATCAAACCCAGGTAGACAGTCCAATAATGGCACGAACAGTGCCAGAGGTTAATTCAAGAACCAGAACCAAGGATAAATGTTTGCCAAATTCCTTGCCAATGTATGATGCTGTGGTGGTGAAATATGGCTTGTTACTATATGATTGCTTTTAAACTGGATGCCCGCCCTAATCATAAGAGCTAACCCCCTGTTACATCCACCAGTAGGAGTGCCCTTGATCTCCACCTGAGGGCACTCCTCTCCTCTCCTTTGCTCTCCCGTTATGAACTACATTCCCCATAATGCATTGCCCGGACTCATTAGGATTTGATTTCTCCCATCTTTGGTTCATTAGCTTGTTTGTATTTTCTTATTTAAGCTGTGTTCTCATTTTCTTAACATTGCTTAATCTTGTTGTGTATCCACCATAATTCTGAGCACTTATATTTTGGTTCCTATGGTTTTGACCTCCTGGCTGTTCCTGGATTGCCTTGCTTGCCTGTTTACCTATTTTTTGGACTCTGCTTTATATTTGGAATTTTTGGCAATCGTGTATATCTGACCCTTTGCCTGTTATTATGGATTATGATTCTGGATTGCGTTTAATAAACGGCTGTACTTGGATCCTTTAACAAAGCAGTGTTTTGTAACACCCCCATGTGATCTCACAAATTTCGTGCCAAAGTTAATGGGAGTTAAAGCTACAATATGTAAGATTTTTGTAACAAAATATCCAAAAATCACTTGCACACTGCGATATATTTCCTGCAGTTGTGTACTTACAATATCCCAAAAGTCCACAAAGACTTTTAATTTCAGAGAAATTTTAAATAATGGCCCGTCCCGGAAAAATTTTTTGCCTGTCAATGACGCAATATCCGCGCTATCCTCGGTTTCCGCAATATCATGTGGACAAATGCGAAAGTGGTGGTTATAGCTGTTGTGTACATCATGGATCACAATTACTCTTCGGCGAGTATTGAAACTTCAAAAAAATGTAAGCTTCGATATGGGGAGACACGCAGAATTTCTGACAACCGGAGGAATAAAACAAGGATAAATATCGGCGGGACCTTTTTGAGATGGAGAGAGCGTCGCGACAAACTTGGACTTGACAGAGATTCTGCTCTCGCGTGTGTATTAATAGACAGGTAAGCAAATCTATGTATTTTTTTGTACAAGTAACGTGACACTAGTCAATAATAGCACTTATAAACAATGTGAGATACATTTATGACGCGATAGATCATAATGCATATGTTGATTCACCTCAAAAACTATCAAGTGATATGAAATTTCACAGTTATATTGCTCTTTGTACTTCGGTAATGCTTTTTATCAAGTGTGGTGACCAAGATTATGGAAGTGCAATTAAATACAATTGCAATTAAATAAAAGGGCTGTGTGTAAAAGATATTTAGCCATTACTTGCAAATACTGTGGGTTTGTTAAAATTTACTTTTAGTATGATTGTTTTTAACACGTAAAACAACACGGCATTAACCATAAACACGTAAAACTGTGCAGCATTAACCCACCAAATCATTTGACAAATAGCTGTAACAGGATAATATAGCATTACATTTCGTGCTCTTTGTATTTAATTCATTACAATGACATAAAATAGTATGATCACACGTACAAGTAATTCAAAAAATAATAAATTACCTCATCCGTGTTCATGATTCGTTAATTCAATACATCTCTGGATGGTGAGAACGACATCTCCCATCGTTCCACTCTCCTTCATAGCATCATCAAGATTCGCCTTTATTATTGTTTGTAAACTGCGCCCCCTTTTGGGGAAAAATCTTACATATTGTATCTTTAATTGGATTTTTCAGCTGATTTTTCAACCGCAGTGCAACTGATTTGTAAACAAGATTAATCTTTACTATACAACTATATTACAATATTTGAGTGATGCAGATCTAGCTGACAACTCATAGACTCCTTAAAAAATAAATAGCTTTCTTTGAGTGTATGCACACCTGCCACACCCTAGTACGGCACTTACATCGTATATCTATTAGATTACATTATATTTGTTCCAAAATGTTGTTATTGTGTTCACTGCCAGTTCCTATGTAGCACCCAAACTCTGTAACAGTCTTCCTCCTAGCCTTGTTCGGGAGGCATGCACAATCTAGTCAGTTTAAATCTAGATTAAAGACTTCTCTCTTTACCCTGGCGTACACATAACACATTATCACATTCAATTAATTTAGATCCCCTAAAGGATTATTAGGCTGGATACATTTGGTCAACCGGAACCAGAAACAGTTCCCATAACATCCGATGTACATGTTACAGTACATCATAAGAGAAATGGCATCTACACTAATATAAGTCTGTCTTTCTCATACTTATCCACCATAGTCAGCCAGATCTGGTCCGTTTCCAAACCAATGACAATGACAATTTATTTGTATAGCACAATTTAAAACAACAGCTGTTGACCAATGTGCTTTCCACAATGTAATTAAGTTAATTTAAAGAATAACGAACAGACAAGACAATGACAGAAAAAGACCTAAAGATCACACAGGAACTTAAAAAGCATATAAAATCACAACATTAAAACACATAATAAGAAAAACTTAAAAATCACATAAGATCACATCATTTACAACACAAGATACAGTGTTAATCGAAAGCCTTCGAAAATAGAAAAGTTTTTAGTCTGGATTTAAAAGTCAGAAGAGATGGAGCTTGTCTTAAGCTAATAGGTAAAGTATTCCAAAGCCTTGGGGCAGCGATGTAAAACGCTCGACCTCCCCTAGATTTGAGCCTCGATTTTGGGAATAGAATCTGATTTGATGAGTGGAATGATCTTGCAGGTTTATATTCAGTCAATAGATCAGTTAAATAAGTTGGTGCTAAGCCATTTAAAGATTTATAAACTAATAATAGTACTTTAAATTCTACTCTGAAAGGCACAGGTAACCAATGTAGTGAACGTAGAATACGGGTAATATGCTCCCTCTTTTTTACACCACACAAAAACCATGCCGTAGCATTTTGGACATATTGCAAGCGGGATAGGGATTGCTGACTAGTCCCTAAATACAGTGAATTGCAATAGTCCATCCTAGAGGAAATAAAAACGTGAATTCATTTCTCAAGATCTTTAAAATAGAGAAACGGCTTAGCTTTTGCAAGCAGACGCAGTTGGTAAAAGCAGGTTTTAACAACAGAATTTATTTGGCGGTCAAACTTTAGATCATCATCCAGAATAAAGCCCAGATTTTTTACCCAGGGTTTCAGGTACACAGACATCTCACCCAATCCATATTTATAGATTTTGTTAACTCAGATGGGCTAAAAACAATAATTTCGGTTTTCTTTTCATTGAAAATTTAATAATTCAAAGAAAGCCATGCCTTAACCTCCTCTAGGCATGCTATAAGAGACTCAACCCCTGCAGAATTACGCTTGACAGGCAAATAGACCTGTGTCGTCTGCATAGCAATGAAATCATAGACCATGTTTCTCAAAGATGGACCCAGGAGGAAGTATATACAGGGAAAATAGCAATGGAGCCAAAATAGAGCCCTGAGGAACACAAAACAAATGTGCTGTACTCGAATAGTGTTTTCCCATCTTGACTGAGAAACTCCTATTTGTTAAATATGATCTTAACCATTTTAGAGCTGTACCTCTTACACCAACATAGTGCTTTAGACGATCAACAAGAATAGTATGATCAATATTGTCGAAAGCAGCTGTTAGATCAAGAAGCACAAGAACTGCCACCAAAATCACAGAATCACATGAAATTAAAATATCATTAAGAATTTTAACCAGTCTCGGTCGAATGACATTTCTGAAAACCAGACTGAAATGTTTCAAAAAATGAGTTCTCGACCAAAAAACTCTGTAGCTGTGAAAAAACAATTTTTCCAAAAATTTGGAAATAAAAGGCAGGTTAGAGATAGTCCTAAAATTTATCAAAACAAATGAGTCTAAGTTCAGCTTTTAAAGCAGTGGACAAACCACTGCAAGCTTTAAACAGTCATGGATAATGCCAGATTCTAGACTGCGATTTATTATAATCAGGAGAATATGGAGCCATATCCGTAAAGATTTGTTTAAATAAAAAAAGGGGAAGACTGTCCAATGAGGAGCCAGAAGGCTTGAGCTGCTTAGTTGTTTCTAGCAATTCTGACTCAGTAATTGAATTAAACTCACTAAGATACACAGCGACATTTGAGAAATGGTTAGTAAAATTAAAAGTAGTTGTAGACGACGAGGGAGTTATACTCTGTCTGAGATCCCTTCCATTGTGAGACTAAAATGACCAACTTTTTTTTCCCCCTCATGGAATAGTAAGTATTCCTCATGGAATACTCTTTGTTTTCTCTTTATAGGCTACTAAACATTTTCCTTATGATTCTGAAAGAACGCGCCGGGTGTCTACTTGTGCTATAGTAACGATTACGAATGCAATTTTAATGCGCATCTGCCTGATGGATAAACCACGTGCTCTTATTTCAGTGTAATTAATATTGTAGTTATTTCAGCAGTTTCCTTCGAACATTCAGTTTAACAACATTGAGTTAAATTTCATTCATCATTCATGATTCATCGGAAGCGTGTGCATTTTAGACACCTATGCGTTTGCTCTTTCCATGTAATAAATGCGCACCCTTGAATAAGTGGGGTTTTACTTCAGCTGGTCAGGACGGGAATGACCCATTTCAGTAAAACTTCTCTATCTCATCTTAAAGAAAATAACGGCGACGTTTCCACGCAACGAACGCGTTGTTTCATAGCAGTGCCCGCGTAATTACATGGCAGCTCTATCAATGGCTTGAGCGGTTTGACTCAAGACTTGCTTTCTCGAGAGCTGTCATCTGCTCATGTGAAGATCAGTGGCTGTCATGAGGAGAGCTCAAACATGGACTGCTCAAAAATATGTAGTTGAGAGCTATATGGGACCGAGCGCGAGCGAAATGCAGTGAAAGATGGTAAAGAGTGCAGTGAGTATCTGTGAAGGAGAGCTGTGAGGACGCAAAACGCCTCCATTAATTTGCGCCTATGTAGTCATTTAATGTTTATATATTTTAAAGCACTGAATCGCTATAGAATCGCTAATGATTCGATTCTTAGCATTTTAAATCGAATATTGACCAAAATAAACGATTCACGATTCAAAATACATGTTTCAAGATCGATGCATATGCATCGTCAGGATTTGTAATCGATGCATCGAGAAAACGAGTGAATCGTTACACCCTCCTTATGATCAGAAAACCCATTTTCGCAGACTTCCAAGTCAGTGATAAAAACTCCATGCTGGAGCACTAAGTCAAGAGTGTGGCCGCCTTTGTGTGTGGAAACATCAACCCCAATAATAAAATAAAAGGCATTTAGTATATGTATAAACTCCTTAGCTAAGTGATCATTCATGCAGCATACATGCACATTGAAATCACCCAAGATGAGACGCCTGCCATATTTTGGAGTCACATCACCAAGGAACTCTGCAAAGTCTGTTATAAAGTTTGTGTTATATTTTGGTGGTCGGTAGTTTACAACAATCAGAAGCGGATCACCAAGTTCTAAGCAAAATACCTGAAGTTCAAAACTGCTATAGCTGTTACTCACCACCGGACGACAGGTGAAATGCTCTTTATAGATAGACACTAGTCCGCCACCCCGACCAGATGTCCGTGGGGAGTTAAAATACCGACATTTTGTTGGCAGAAGTTCAGAAAAAGGGCTCAAATCTCCAGGACAGAGCCAGGTCTCAGTAAGAAATAAAAAAAAATCCAACCTCTGCGCAAAGAACAGATCGTTTAAAATAAAAGTTTAATTTGCGACCGATCTGGAGTTTATCAAGGCCATCCTCACTTTCAGGGGATTTGAGGTACATTCCTTTTCATGCACAGCACGAGGTAGGGAACGAAGATGATTCAAACACACTCCTCCACAACAAAAACGAGGAGAAAAATTAGCAGTGAGAGCACTTGAGAACGGAGCAAACTCAGTCGGAACCAAGGAGATTATCCATTGTCGAATCTGATCCAAGGAGCATCTCTGAACAGCTCGACACAAAGTAAATGGCGGCTCTCCATGCCTCAACAACGCTAGCCTCTGCTTAACCGCTATGCCAGCCTGTCTTCCCCGGTGTCGCCTCTGCCTCCAGGTCGGGAGAGAGCAATGCCAGCGGCGCAGGTAAACGGGTATGGGTGATAAAAGTGGTGGAGGTGTGTAGTGATAGCCATCCTGTAGTTGATATGGCTGCGCATCTGATGAGATTTGCTAATTTAGAGTTTCTCAATTGTAAGTCAGCACTAGTGAAGCGCAACATTGCTGCACAGTAAAACAAGTCAAGTCATCCTCATTTATATAGCGCTTTTAACAATGTAGATTGTTTCAAAGCAGCTTTACAGAGATAAACATATAATTTAAGGTAACAGAGATTGGTTTGGTTTTATAGTGGCTCTTGAAAAATGTTTTTTCCAGCTAAAGTTAGTTTTGATTGATTCACTTCCGTCTAAATGATCATTTGTTATTAAATTAGGGGCCGCTAAGACGACACCGTTCTCTCTAAACAGACTTTAAACGTGAACCTGTGATAGACGCTGATGGCGTTCACATGCACATTAAGAATTGATTCTATAGTTATGTGCGTTTGAATATATGTGCGCAGGTTTGTAATTCCTTACAAACCATGCCTAAACAAACTACTTGTCTATAAATTTTGATGCAGAATTTTTATTTTATCTTATCACTTTGGGTAGGTGCGCGAACCGAAAAATTCCACAACGCTTTATCTGTAGAGTGGTATAGGGATCCTCCATAGGGAGAGGCTAGTTGGCACTTCAGCACTGCATTGTCATCAGGTCCAGGCGAAAGTCCTTCGTCAGATCTGGAAACGGCCTGGATCCAGCAGGCTGCGGGAAAACCTCGGGATAAACAAAGACACTAAAATTAGCGTAGATGCCATTCTTCTTATGATGTAACGAGTACATCAGGATTTGAGGGAAGTGTTCCCAGTTCCGGCTGACGTAATCTAAGCAGCCTAATATTGAATTATAGAAGTCTATAGAGTGTTATGTGAATGCTAGGTCAAAGAGATGCGTTTTTAGTCTAGCTTTGAACTGACAGACTGTGTCTGCTTCCCGGACAATGTTAGGAAGATTGTTCCAAAGTTTTGGTGCTAAATAGGAAAAGGATCTACCGCCAGCAGTCGATTTATATATTCTAGGTATTATCAACTGGCCGGAGTTTTGAGATCGCAATAGACGTGAAGGACTATAATGCGTTAAGAGCTCGCTCAAGTACTGGGGAGCTAAACCATTTAGTGCTTTGTAAGTAATCAGCAATATTTTAAAATTTATACGATGTTTAATAGGGAGCCAATGCAGTGTTGACAGAACCGGGCTACTATGGTCGTACTTCCTGGTTCTGGTAAGAACTCTAGCGGCTGCGTTTTGAACTAGCTGTAGTTTGTTTATTAAGCGTGCAGGGCAACCACCCAGTAGAGCATTACAATAATCTAGCCTTGATGTCATGAACGCATGAACTAGTTGTTCCGCATTTGTCAATGAGAGCATATGACGTAATTTAGATATATTTTTAAGATGGAAAAATGCGGTTTTACAGACACTAGACACGTGACTTTCAAATGAAAGATTGGTATCAAAGAGCACACCCAGGTTCCTAACTGACGACGAAGACTTAACAAAGCAGCCATCAAGTGTTAGACGGTATTCTAGGTTATTACGTGTGGAAGTTTTTTGTCCAATAATTAGAATCTCTGTTTTTTTCAGAATTTAGTAGTAGGAAATTACTAGTCATCCAATTTTTGATATCAACTATGCATTCCGATAATTTTGTGAATTGGTGAGTTTCGTTAGGTTTGGAAGAAATATAGAGCTGAGTATCATCAGCATAACAGTAAAAGCTAATTCCATGTTTCCTAATGATATCTCCTAAAGGTAGCATGTACAGAGTGAACAGCAGCGGTCCTAGTACTGAGCCTTGTGGTACGCCATACTGAACTTGTGATCGATAAGACATCTCTTCATTTACTGCTACAAACTGATAGCGGTCAGATAAATATGATTTAAACCATGCTAATGCAATTCCACTAATGCCAACATAGTTCCCTTTCGAAGGGAACTCAACAATACGTCAACGACGCTATGGGGAACGCCTCAGGCGTGACAGGTGTCTGAAATCACTATCAAATCACGTCAATCATATTGACCGGCGACAGCCCGTGAATCATTAGCGTGAATGATTAACGTGCGACCTGGAAGTATAAAGGGGCGCCTTGCAAACATGACAAATCATCTCATCGTCTTCAGGGACTGTCTGTTTGAAAACGCTACTCAATGAAACGGTAAGAAAATGAAATGTACAGCACACGAGTGTGTTTTTTCCTGCCTGGGAGAAGAGCGCGCACGAGAGGTTCTCGAGGGAATCCTCTGTGTGAACTGTGAGCGTTTTTCTCTTAAAACGCTCCGCTCTCGTCTGGCCCTCTTCTCGAGTGAAGGGGGTTCAACGTCTGGTCCGCGTGGTCCCGCTCGTGCCGAGGCAGAGCGGCGACTTGCATCATGGGCTTCCAGATAGAGCTCATCGATCATCTTGAGAGTCCTGTAAACCTCTCAAATGATTCGACGGCTGACGAGGGCGAACTGCAGGCACCAATGGTTTCCTGCAGTTGCTGCTCTTCAGGACGAGCAGGAGATGGCTGAGGAGGTTTATAATCAGGTAGATCCTGAACCCTCTCAGCCACCCTGCCCCGTGTATGCAGACCTGGTGGATGTTGTGGAGCGCGCCGCCAACAGGCTGTAGCTGCCATGGCGACGCGCTAGAGGAGAGACCGCTCGCGGTAGGCTTGGCGATCGGTTTCTCCCCTGCCATACACACCAGCTCAGGTGAGCCTTCCATTCCTTCCTGATCTTCACACGGAGATCGAGAGGGCATGGAAGAGCCCATACTCTGCCCGTATTCACCGACATCAGCGGGTTAATTTCGCTGATGTTGAGGGGATCGCAGAGCATGGGTATGTGTCGATGCCGCCCATTTGACGAGTCGTTTGCGAACTATCTCGTGTCTGGGCAGGCGTCGACACTGGGAGCTCCAACCCTGCCATCCAAACCGCTAAAGTCAACAGCACGTTTGAATGGCAGAGCATACACGACAGCGGTTCAGGCTGGTGCTTCCATGCACACTATGGCGGTGCTGCAGGCATATCAGGCCGACCTGCTGCAGGATCCTGCATACCGCTGAGATCCGGTTCCACACCCAGGCAGGCGGGAGGGCCTGGCCCTTCACGGTCCGAGGACCGTAGACAGGGCCAGAGAGCCAGTGTCGCCTCTCGTGCGCCCCCTCCATGGAGGAACAGGGCGCAGAAGAGGCGTGACTCCCGCAAGAAGAGGGATCTGAGGGAGGTTATCCAGCACAAGCGCACACAGTGTCGCTGATGGATAATCTCCCCGGAGGGCTTCATTAAAAAGAAATCCAGCCCTCTCCTCTCTTCTGACTCCCCAGACGTTCATTACATCAGGCCTGGGGCTGGGCCTATGATAAGAACGATGTTCCAATGGCCCGCCTAGGCTTGGCTAGTAGAAACGCCTCTTTCAGGCATGTAAAGTGGTGGACCCCAGGGTCATAAAGAACTATCTGGCGAGTCTTCACTCCGCACGCCGCAGGTGAGCTGACTGGTCTTTTAAGAGTAATTTTTTGTGAATTAAAATTCCGAGATGTATCTCTCTACAGACCTCGTTCCCTGTATAGAGCTATGGGGTCATGTCAAGGTAATAAGGTAAGAGAAGTTTCCTGGATCATTAGGGCCCTGAAGTTCCCCGTTAGGTGGCCAGAACGATAACTATGTTAGCCTTCGGGCTGTTAGCCACCTCAGGGTAGAGTAGTTGGTCTCTCTCTTAGAATTTTTTACTTAGAGTGATGACTGACGCTAGAGCTTCAGATAGATCTTATGTCCGGCCCACGGGTCCGTTGACTTCTTCCTGAGTATTTCGCCCCTTGAGCTCTGTTTTGGGTTTCATTAGGCTGAGCGATTCTGCAGCCCTTTGTATGGAATAATACAGACTATATTCTTTAGTAAGGCTGTGGCTCCTCCGAGCCCTCAGATTGATCTATGCTTGCAGGCTGGCCCTCACCAGGGCCGCCTCTGTAGCTGGCCTAGGCTGTGCCAGGGATAATAGAGGCGCTCTGCTAAAAATTTTAGCATTTCTTCCTCTGACCCTTCACTGTGTGAATGTTGGTTTCTAGCATCCCTGTATAAACAGCCTCCTCCCGTGGGAGTCGTTAGGCCAAGGCCCGCCCCCTTCTCTGCATTCTGGGGTGCCTAGAGTAATGCAGCGTGGTGCTGAGGATGGTTTGTAAGGACATGGTAGGCCTCAAACAGGCCTCCGTGGTATATATGTCTTTATTGAGCAGGGTTAGGCCGTCTTTCGCTTCACGAAGAAGACTGGGTTTCCTGCCCGACTCTGCCATGCAGAACTGGCCTACGGATTTAGGCCGCCAGTTTAGGCTTCACTCACCTCGCTGAGCTACTGCTCGAGCGCTAGGTTGTAGGTGGTTGGCTTTCATTCAAGCCCCACTCCCCTAGGTTGGGCACAGATACATTTCTGTCACCCCTAGAGCCGCTGGCAGGCCCGCACCCTGGTAACCTCAGGGTGAGGTGTGAGTATTCCCCTGTGATACAGGGTAGGTCTGAGCACTTCACTCCCAGTTCTGTTTTATCCCACCTCGCACCACTATGGCTCGGGTCGAGTATGAAGTAAGCTTCACTTCTTCTTTGTTCGAAGTACGCTCCCCTGAAGCCAGAGCATTGCCCTGAGCTGACGCCCATGCATAGATGGTAGGCCCCTGACTAACTGGGGCCTCCGTTGAGGCAGAGTGGCGTATGTTGTACTCCCCTTGTTTTAAGGGTGCTAGCTTTCTTGCGGAGTACACTGCCATGGGCAATGTGATTAGGCACCAGGATGCTGTAGGCGCTGTGTAAACAGTTTTTCTGCCAACGAAGGCTGCGCCATTAGGTAGTAGGCCTCAGCAGGCCTCCTTGATTGGACAGCCCCCCAGAGGGCACTGTAGGCCAGCTTACTTTACGTGGTTGGCCTTGGTGGTTCGGGCAGTTGACTCACTGATGGGTAGTAGGCCTTAAACAGGCCTCCTCGGAGGTGAGTCCCAACATTGTGGGACATACCTTATAGCGCTACTGGAAGCCCATTAGTGAATTATGCTGTGTAGTATGGTTTCCAACAGTGTACTTTATGGCAGAATATGACTTGCTATTAGCTAGTAGGCCCGACCAGGCCTCCCTGATAGGCGAGTCCCCAGCTGGCTGGCCTTAGCAGGCCACCTTATACTTTCACCCGGACTCAGGGCTCAAAGCTACCAGTGGTTATCAGGTAGTAGGCCACTCAGGCCTCCCTGAAGGTGAATTCCCACTTAAGATGGTTATCAGGTAGTAGGCCTCACCCGGCCGCCCTGAAGGCGAATTCCCACTTACGTTGGCTATCAGGTAGTAGGCCTCTCTGGGCCTCCCTGAATGTGAGCTCCCAAATATTGTGGCTGTCAGGTAGTAGGCCGCTCTGGGCCTCCCTGGATGTGGGCTCCCAAATATTTTGGCTGTCAGGTAGTAGGCCTCACCAGGCCTCCCTGAAGGTGAGTTCCCACATGCTGTGATTATCAGGTAGTAGGCTCCTCCAGGCCTCCTTGAATGAGAACGGTCAGGTAGTAGGCCTCACCAGGCCTCCCTGAAGGTGAGTTCCCACAGATAGTGGTGACCAGGTAGTAGGCCTCACCAGGCCTCCCTGAAGGTGAGCTCCCCACATACTGTGGTTGTAAGGTAGCAGGCCTCACCGGGCCTCCCTAAAGGATCAAGTAGTAGGCCTCTCCGGGCCTCCCTGTAACGCTCCCTAGTGGTGCTGGGTTTATGAAGCTAGTGGTCTCTTGCTATCAGTTTCAGCTAGCCTTAATAGGCAGCTGCTGAAGGCGAGCTTGCGCCCTGGCTCACTAAAGTGTTCATTCTCTGCTAAAGGTTCCCTCCCGGAACCTTTTCTGCCTACAGCCTGGTTTGCCTACCAGGCAGACCTTGTGCTCCCCTCACAAGGGTCTCTTTGAGCATGCGGCTTCCTGAGTCTGGTCAGACGGTCGTAGGCCTCTCGTGAGGCCTCCCAGTTAGATCAGCCCTTAGGCCTTCACAGGCCTCCTCAGTGTTTTGAAACACAGACACTGGGTTGATCCGTGGATCGAGTAGAGAAACTCCCCTCGCTAGCAAGGGTCGGAAAGCACTATGCTGAGTCATACTCTCCGGGATATCCCGTCTCTGAGATCCGGGCCGAGTGGTTCACTGTCAGCTTCGCAGTCCCTCGGGTTGGATGCCTTACTTAAGGCATTTGTCCAGAGGCTCTGTCTTCAGACAGACAGGATTTGGCCAGACTAAGTGTCTATGTACTGGCGCCAGGTCAGGCCGTCCTGGTGGCATTTCGGGGTGAGTACGTTCCCCTGAATAGTGACTGGCTGGGGTTCCCTTGGGTTCCCTAGACACATTCCCTAGAAGGGACCCCTTCTAATTGGAAGCTGAGGTTCCAGGCCCGGAGCCGGCCCAGGTAGACCTTTCATTTAACAATGTTTATGAAGGTTTTTCTGTGAGGCTGTAGCTTGGGCTATGACCGTAGGGAATGCTGTCACTGACAGCCCAGTGTGACCTGAGGGTGAGTGGTTCTAGCGTTTCATTTGAAGTTGCTGGTTCTGACAGTTGTCACTGCCACTTGGCATGCACTCCCCTTAGCATGGCGGCGTTGGTATATCGTTCCCCATAGCGTCGTTGACGTATTGTTGAGTTCCCTTCGAAAGGGAACGTCTCAGGTTACGACTGTAACCTATGTTCCCTGAGAACAGGGAACGAGACAATACGTCTCCCTGCCATGCCGCGGGGCTTGCCTACCGTACAGTCCCTTCAGACGATAAGGTGATTTGTCATGTTTGCAAGGCGCCCCTTTATACTTCCAGGTCGCACGTTAATCATTCACGCTAATGATTCACGGGCTGTCGCCGGTCAATATGATTGACGTGATTTGATAGTGATTTCAGACACCTGTCACGCCTGAGGCGTTCCCCATAGCGTCGTTGACGTATTGTCTCGTTCCCTGTTCTCAGGGAACATAGGTTACAGTCGTAACCTGAGACGTTTTCTAGTCTATTTAAGAGAATGTTGTGGTCAATGGTGTCAAATGCAGCACTAAGATCAAGTAACACTAATAGAGAGATACAACCACGATCGGATGATAAGAGTAAATCATTTGTGACTCTAATGAGAACTGTCTCAGTACTATGGTGCGGTCTAAATCCTGACTGGAAATCCTCGCAGATACCATTTCTTTTAAGAAAGGAACACAGTTGTGAGGATACTGCCTTTTCTAGTATCTTTGACAGAAAAGGTAGATTTGAAATCGGCCTGTAATTGACTAATTCTGTAGGATCAAGTTGCGTTTTTTTAAAAAGCGGTTTAATCATAGCCAGCTTAAAGGTTTTTGGTACGTATCCTAGAGACAAGGATGAATTAATGATGTTAAGAAGAGGATCTATGACTTCTGGAAGCATCTCTTTCAGTAGTTTAGTCGGTATAGGGTCTAACATACATGTTGTCGATTTAGATGAATTAACGAGTTTGCAAAATTCTTCCTCTCCTATGGCAACAAATGAATCAAATTTTACCTCGGGGAGACTATAATGCACTCCCTGATGTGATGCTGTAGTAGACCGTTGCATAGTTATAATTTTGTCCCTAATATTATCAATCTTATAAGTGAAGAAGTTCATAAAGTCATTACTGCTGTGTTTCTTGGAAACTTCTGGCCTTGAAGCTTTCTTTTTCGTTAGTGTAGCCACTTTTTCAAATAAATACCTTGGATTGTTTATTTTCTTTTAATAGGTTTGAAAAACTAGATGAGCCCTAGAGACAGACCCCCCTGTCCTTGTTGACTTGACAGTCATCAACGAAGACCACGAGAACCAGACGAGTCCTCTGCACAGACCCAATGGCTGGCTTCAACTCCTCCCACCATATGCTAGTATGATGTACCCCAATTTTCAAGCAGAAGGAACTGGATGAAATATTCTGAATGATCCAATCCACAATCTGATTTGAAATGCAGCCTGGAATTAAACCACACAATGTTCGTTCATCAGGTCAGAGAACTGGTGCCCTGCCTGAGCCTGGTTTCTCCCAAGTTTTTTTTTCTCTCTATTTCTGACTCGACGCGTTGTTGTACCCTTAAGGCTCCTCATATCGAGGAGCTCTTCTGAAATACAAAAATCACTGTCCACACCTTGCAAAAAAATGAACAGCTGTGCAGTGTCTGTGGAATCAGTGCTGTCATCGCACGCAATTGAGTTAAAATCCAACGCGGGTACTTTGTCTGACACTTGTTCCTTAAGGCTTGCCCACAAGTCTTCAATTCGTCGTCGGACTGTGTTTCTGGAAAGACTGATGTTTTTAAAATCTTGCATCTTCTCTGGGCAAATTATAGTGTCAACTTTCACCAGGCACTCCTTTAAAAATTCGCCTTTAGTGAAGGGTTTCCCGTGCTGCACTAGTAGGTGAGCTACCTCGTAACTAGCCATGTAGAATTTGTTTTTGTTGTTGAGTTGATAAGGCAGCTGCCAAATTACCTATCAGTTAGCCCCTCCCATCGAACGCAGATGAGCCAATGGCAGTTGAATATTAGCTCTCATCGTTTTGATGGTATTTATGCTACAAAAATGGTAAAACCATGTACATAGGGTACTTGTTACATTGATTTCCGGTATCCTGAGAGGATGGGCAATGGCATTTATTTTATTCCATTTCCTAAACTCAAACAAGACAGAGCAAAATGTCTGCTTTTGATGTGGGCGCAGTAACCTGGTTCCCTGAGGATTCAACCCGAATTCCAATTAAGGCGAAAACGTTAATGTTCTGTTTGTCATACTCCCATTAAGTTACAATAAAGTTAGTGAGTCCATGTTAACGTACAAACCTAAATAGCCAACTGTTCTCACGTCATGTGCAGTGTAGGTCAAAAACACATAAACGAAGGTCTACATTTCAGTGCCTCTCCATATTAAACTGGTTAAATGTAAATTAATTTAATCTTACCCTGCGGTACATGAACAGTGTTGATCCTGGATGTTGTCATCTGCGATCGTGACGACCGTAACATGAGGCTTCTCCTGCTTGCATTGTGATCTGTAAACCCTTCAATTCCAAATTAATCTTGTTTTCCACCATATTTATTTTAAAATCTTTAATATATTCCTCCATGGTATATTTAAAGGGATAGTTCACCCAAAAATTTAAATTCTGTCATTAATTATTAATTATTCCGTATCAGTCTCCGACACGCGTTCACGAGAGCACCACAACACATGCATCCTCTGCTTGTAAACACAGCCCTGCGTTTCCGGGTCATATGTCAGAACACCAGCTCCTGCGTCCTCACCACACGCATACGTCGTTGTGCTCTTGTGAACATGCGTCGGAGGCGAAATTGTTGAATAAAGTCGTTATTTTGTTTTTTTTCCCGCACAAAATGTATTCCCGTCGCTTCATAAAATTAAGGTTGAACCACTGTAGTCACATGGACTATTTTAACAATGTCTTTCCTACCTTTCTGGGCCTTCAAAGTGTTAATTAAATAGCTGTCAATGGATTGCAACAAGCTGTCTATTGTTATACATATGTTTAAAGTTGTGGGATGTTTGCCTTTTCTAAAGTACACTATGAGACATATGGATGACCTGTTAATTATCATGCCTCTTTGTGTCTTTTTGTTTCAGGAGAAGCAAAATAAGAACAGTTATTTTTCATGGAGGACTCAAGCAATGTTCGGCAAATCACACATTTTTACATAGGCTACCTCTAGGCCAGATAAACCCCTAAAATACATTTTTGACCATCTATATCACTTTATATCTCCATTTAAAACCTCGCTGCCTATTGTATATAATCTGTTGTCTTTTAGTGGAAAACTTGCTGCAAATTAGGAGCTAGAAATAAGGGTGGTGTAGTTGCATTACAACAATAAACTGTAAATCACTGGTAAAGGCACTTGTCTCATGTTTTTACAAGCTACCATAAAATGTTAACCTGATCAGCTAGCTTTATATCAGAGCAAAAATGTAAACAAAACAAAAAAGAAAACAATTTTTTTTTTTTTTTTTAGATATTCCTGGTTATTTTGCTGTTGACAAATGTTTTTCTGCTTTTGAACTGTACTTGTACCTCTTTTATTTCATTAATTCTGTAGGATTACAACTTTTATTTAAATGTTTAATTTAGATTTCCAATACAATAGTATTTTATATTGAGAAAGTTTATAATGATGAGACCAGGAAATCTCTGCAAACAGTAGGGGTTCCCAGCGGGATATTCCTGAATGTCCCGTCTCAGTACGAGAAGGCCATGACTTTCCTGTTCTCGTGTCTTACCGGGTGAAGACTCATGCTGAGCAAGTTTGAACTCCTGCTATTTTATTACTGAGACCATTTGTCTTGGAGTTTCTGTCGCGGTGCGGGAAATCCTGCCCGTTCTGTTCTCATGTCTCAGCTCATTTTCATGCTTTGTTCATCACAATGTTAAGCCCTGCCCCTAAATGTGTAT
Source organism: Siphateles boraxobius (assembly GCF_051911475.1). Classification (NCBI taxonomy): domain Eukaryota; kingdom Metazoa; phylum Chordata; class Actinopteri; order Cypriniformes; family Leuciscidae; genus Siphateles; species Siphateles boraxobius. The sequence continues at coordinate 14,384,370 of NW_027508833.1, read as the reverse complement.
AAATTGCAAGGGAACGTTTCCCTTAGTTAGACTTGGGTAATATTTGGACGAAGCAGAATACAGCAAATAAATAATCCTGCTTAAAAGATACAACCCGAGTCTCCTGGTTTTCGCTTCTGAGTTCCTAAACTTTGGAAGAAAATAGTTCATAACAATTCACAGAAAATATCTTTACTTTTTTGAGGTGTAAGAAGATTTTGTTTTCAATCAATGGTAAACTGGCCTTTTTACTTTTACTGACAGTAGATGCAAATGGAGTGAAGATAATTCTGGTTTTCAAGAACTTATTTAACAGTAAATAATGCTGATTCTTGTTCTTTGCACACATCCAATACATAAAGCTATCTATTTCGTATAAGCAATATACCAAGAGTGCTATTCTGTTTTACAGATATACAGTAGTCTTTGATTTCTACTGGCAACCGTATTTGACTTTTGTCTGCTAAAAAATCTCATGACTAATATCTGGGCTGAGTTTCCCAAAAGCATGGTAAGCCTAAATTGATCGTAAAGACCATTGGTGGTAATTGGTCTATGATCAATTTAGGCTTATGATATGATGCTTTTGGAAAATGCAGCCCTGGTCACTTCTGTTTATGATGCACTAGTTTGCATGACTATGAATAGATTTGTTTGTGCAAAAAGGTTCTGAGCAGTTATTTGCATAAGGGAGCAGCACTTTTTTTTCATCAGATTGAACAGACATAAAGTGGCCTTTCTTTGCTTCCTTCCATTATGTAATCTGGAATATGCCAGCAATATACAGATATCATGTCAAGATATATAGTTTAGGAAAAAAAAAAAAAATATATATATATATATATATATATATATAATATAAAATCTGGCCAGGTCATTCCCAAGTTTTAAGGCCATTGCACACTGAGTCCGAAAATTTCGAATGCGAATTTAGGACTCGGTGGGCAATGACCTTTAGACAAAATAAACAGAATTGTGTTAATAAGCTTTAAATTTAGTATATTAGGATTTGTTAATTTTAAGAAATAATTATAATAATTCAGGATATATAGGCAATAAGTTACACAAATCTAAAATATCTTTCAAATGACATTAATGTTCTGTAGTAACATTTGAGATGATTAGTAAGCAGTAAATATCTCCTAACTCTCAAACTGCTCTATTATTTTAATAGAGTTTGATATCTTTCTTTAGAGCCTTTATGTTTGTGCTTGAGTGATCTTTACAGGTCAAACACTAACCAATGTGTTGATGACAGGTGTGAAGGAGAGACCCAGGCTCAAATTAATGTATGGATGATAAATCATCGTCACAGGAACAGGAATGTTTTACTCACAACACAAGGTAGCAAACATCTAATTCAGACCAATGAGGAATCTTTCTACATTTCTCTTCATACTGTGGGGAATATCCATTGCTGTATGGAGTGCTCTCAATGACACATTTCTTTTAAGACTTGAATTGAATTAGGAATACTTAAAGGTGGGGTATGGAAAACGACCGGCAGATTTTGAAAATATACAATTCAAATGGTCCTACCTTCTTTCCTCCAACGCTGGCCCTGACTCCACCCATTCGAAGAACATGTATGCGCAATCATGCACTAGCGAAAACTCAGATACGCGAGAGATTGTAATGACGATTTAATACTAATCATGGAACCGGCTTTACTGACGAGATGCGAATGCGTCACGAGCTTTGAGTATGCGCACGAAGGGGGACACGCGCGCTGGGTGGAGGGGGGTGTGGTACGACCGTTTGGATTGACGAATTTACTGTCCAATGATTCTAGGTGGTCTTGGAAATGATTGGCTGGAGTTTTTCGATTCTTGCCCGTTCCACAGATGATTAAATTGCTTAATTTTCATTTCAGTGCTTCTAACTCAGTGGTTGTAAGTGGGTTAGGGATAGGATTTCAAGTTATTTTGAAAAAATGGACAAAAAAGATAATCACATACCCCACCTTTAATAGCTGATGTTAAGACCCTCTGTAAATAATCAAATTATCTAGTTGTTTATGTAGCAGGTCCAATGAAATTCGTCCCGCCTACATGCGGTTGGCTAGCCTACTTGTTAAGTTGTTCCTATCAGTGAGCTGCAGTTGCGTATATAAACGGGTTGTTTAGAGTGGGTGGTGTTACGAGTCACCGTCTTTACTTCCGGTGTCGTCATTCAGCCGTCATTCAGGGTGGCGTATGAATCCCTATGGCTGGCATTGAGCGAGACTGTCCCTTTTCGGTCAAAGGTTTGAGTGAGGCTGATTCCAGCATGGCTAATACGGGCGTCCGCGTATCAAAGCAGAAGCGCTGGGTTGTCACCGGCACATACGTGGTCCTTCCAATGGACTGGACGAGCCCTCAGAGATCGCACCCATAAGATGTATTGAGTCCAGATTGGTCGCGTCCGCATGGGCGATTTAGTTTCCGTGCGGTTGGACTGTGGGGGACTACCGTCTGGGGGCGTTGTTGCTTTGCTGTTGACAATTGGATTAATATTTGCGGCCCTGTGTGTGTGTGTGTGTGTGTGTGTGTGTGTGTGTGTGTGTGTGTGTGTGTGTGTGTGTGTGTGTGTGTGTGTGTGTGTGTGTGTGTGTGTGTGTGTGTGTGTGTGTGTGTGTGTGTGTGTGTGATTATTTCTTTCTTTTCTTTTATATCAGTTATTTTTATATTGTGATTGGAATTTGTAATATTTCCACATTGGAAGCGTGGAGATCTACGTTCCAATTTTTGTCTTTGTGAAGTGTCTGTTCAAACTGTGATCATTGTGAGTTGTGTCTGTTCAACTGTGAATCCTGAGTTGTTTAACTTGATTCTGTTGTTTCAGGAGCTGAGCGCTTAAAGCAGGGGTGGAATGCTGGTGGTGGTCTTCCTCACGAGTGTTGTGTCATGAGTGATGTGCGTGTGAGTGTTTGGTTTGTGCACAGGTGTACGGGAAAGGTGACTTGCTGTGGAGGCCTTACATGCCCTTCTATCCCCTGCTGACACGCCTCGGCTTCTTTTTCTCGAATTCTGACGACGCTGACTCCTCAGGTCGTTCTGTGTGTGTCTTGTAATGGTGTTGTCTATATTAAGTGTTATTGATGGTTGTCCTTTGCTTTTAATAAATCTCTTATTCTTAATAAAGATATATATATATATAATTTTGTATCCATGTCTCCTACCAATTTACTGTGAACGAACCTGTGTTGCTTTAAATTAGAAATTCCATTTTTTTATTATTATCCCTGGCAAGATTCCACGGTGGCGTAGTCGTGAGTTGATCACACTTCCGAGCTCCTCCTCCGTGTCGCCACAATCTGGCGCAGTCGGCAGGATCCTCACGGTTGCTAGGTGGAGACGTGGGTAGTGATATTGGTTTACATTTGGTGTTTTGTGTTCTTCAGTGTGTTTTTTTTTTTTTTTTTGTCAAAGCAAAGCAGTAGCGTCTGTCTGGATTGTGGAGAGTGGTTTGGTTTTCTCTTTTACCTGAGATTTCCTGTCTCTAGTGGTAAGTGTTGATTTTAAAGATGGAGGAACCACTCCAGGAACTTATAGAGCTTGTGGCCCAATTATGAGCTGATAATATAGATTTGAGTACGATGATGCCTATCCATTGTTCTCTGTAGATTTTAGTACGGTGATGCCTATCCACTGTTCTCTGTAAATGATTTTAGGAATGATGATGTCTATCCATTGTTCCCTGTAGACGGTGATGCCTATCCACTGTTTTCTGTAAGTGAGTTGAGACGATGATGCCTATCCATTGTTCTCTGTAGACGGTGATGCCTATCCACTGTTCTCTGTAAGTGATTTTGAGTACGATGATGCCTATTCATTGTTCTCGATAGATTTTAGTACAATGACGCATATTCATTGTTTAGACCCTGGAATTGAGTGGCAAGGGCTTGCTTATCGTCGGGGCGACGATACAAAAGTGAGGGGTAGATTGTGGCAGGTCCAATGAAATTCGTCCCGCCTACATGCGGTTGGCTAGCCTACTTGTTAAGTTGTTCCTATCAGTGAGCTGCAGTAGCGTATATAAACGGGTTGTTTAGAGTGGGTGGTGTTACGAGTCACCGCCTTTACTTCCAGTTTCGTCATTCAGCCGTCATTCAGGGTGGCGTATGAATCCCTATGGCTGCCAATGAGCGAGACTGTCCCTTTTCGGTCAAAGGTTTGAGTGAGGCTGATTCCAGCATGGCTAATACGGGCGTCCGCGTATCAAACCGGAAGCGCTGGGTTGTCGCCGCCACATACGTGGTCCTTCCAATGGACTGGACGAGCCCTCAGTTTCGCCTGTTTATGTCTGCCTGACTGGTTTGATTCCCGGAGATCGCACCCATAAGATGTATTGAGTCCAGATTGGTCGCGTCCGTATGGGCGATTTAGTTTCCGTGCGGTTGGACTGCGAGGGACTACCGTCTGGGGGCGTTGTTGCTTTTCTGTTGACAATTGCATTAATATTTGCGGCCCTGTGTGTGTGTGTGTGTGTGTGTGTTTGTGTATGTGTGTGTATGTGTGTGTATGTGTGTGTTTGTGTGTGTGTGTGTGTGTGTGTGTGTGTGTGTGTGTGTGTGTGTGTGTGTGTGTGTGTGTGTGTGTGTGTGTGTGTGTGTGTGTGTGTGTGTGTGTGTGTGTGTGTGTGTGTGTGTGTGATTATTTCTTTCTTTTCTTTTATATCAGTTATTTTTATATTGTGATTGGAATTTGTAATATTTCCACTTTGGAAGCGTGGAAATCTACGTTCCAATTTTTGTCTTTGTGAAGTGTCTGCTCAAACTGTGATCATTGTGAGTTGTGTCTGTTCAACTGTGAATCCTGAGGTGTGTAACTTGATTCTGTTGTTTCAGGAGCTGAGCGCTTAAAGCAGGGGTGGAATGCTGGTGGTGGTCTTCCTCACGAGTGTTGTGAGTGTCATGAGTGGTGTGCGTGTCAGTGTTTGGTTTGTGCACAGGTGTACGGGAAAGGTGACTTGCCGTGGAGGCCTTACATGCCCTTCTATCCCCTGCTGACACGCCTCGGCTCCTTTTTCTCGAATTCTGACGACGCTGACTCCTCAGGTCGTTCTGTGTGTGTCTTGTAATGGTGTTGTCTATATTAAGTGTTATTGATGGTTGTCCTTTGCTTTTAATAAATCTCTTATTCTTAATAAAGATATATATATATATAATTTTGTATCCATGTCTCCTACCAATTTACTGTGTACGAACCTGTGTTGCTTTAAATTAGAAATTCCATTTTTTTATTATTATCCCTGGCAAGATTCCAGGGTGGCGTAGTCGTGAGTTGATCACACTTCCGAGCTCCTCCTCCGTGTCGCCACATTTAGTTCATTTATAAACCATTAAACCATTACACTGGTTTATCTGAGCAGTCCGAGTTTATCTGAGCCTTTTTTTTTTTTGATGTTTGATTCATCGAGGGTTCCCATATACCTCCGGGGTTTCCTTACGCATTCATTCACATATATATATATTTATATATATATATATTAGAGGTGGGCATAGATTCATTTTTTTTAATCTAGATTAATCTCACTGGAATCTTGGAATTAATCTAGATTAATCTAGATTAAAATGGCTCATTTGAATTCTGCCGAAGGCATTCAGAATATGTGTGCTACCCAAATAATGACTAAAAGTAAGTCTCTGAGAATAGTTCGCCTCGCGTAGGGATGTGAATTTCTGCCAAAAATGCCATTCGACAATAGAGGAGCAAAAGTCGAATATCGGTCAAAAAAAATTATAAAATAAATAAATAAAACGCACAATTACAATGACAGAAAGGGAGGCCAATTTCATCTTTAGCGATTTGTCATCAAACAAACTGTTTATTAATTGAACAAGTAACATGTTTTCGTCGTTTTTTTTAACATAGTAGGCTAATTGGAACAAGAAAAAAACAATAAGCACGACGTAGCTACAGTCCGTTTTTGCATCGCCGAACCAGATGCTTGTTAGATCAAAAAATAATGTCATATGTCATAATGATTTTATGTGAACCTGCCTTTACCGGCAATAGCCTCCTCCTTTTTAAACAAATTAGTTTCAATCAATGTAAATTATTCGTGTGACTATGCCCCTGCGCAATACACACACATTACCGCGGGATGGCGGGTGCTCATTTCATAAACTGTACACAATGGTAGCTTATTTATTTTGTAGCCTATAAATTAATGTATATGTCCAACGGATAATGTCATACTTTTTAGTAGTGCTATCGTGGTGTAATAATCTGTTTGGTTGTAAAATGTATTACCTGAATGAAATGAAATCGAATGTATCGTCCTGTGGAATCATTCATTCACAGACAGCTTACGAAGATGTTCAACTAATAAAGATCTTCATCGCTGGCAAAAATATGATGCATTTGCAGATTTGCTTTCACTAGACTAAACTTTAGCTCTTGATGTTCTTAAATCTTCCTTTTACGACTCCGTGTCGAGTGTGATTGAACGCGCTTCAGAGTTCAGACGATTCAGTGCGTTAGGAACTGAACAAAACTGATTCGGGAACCGATTTAGACAGATCTGCCAACTTGTTTGATGAAGTCTTTGAACAGAATCGACCCAAAATTCATTTGTAAATTGAGCATCGCTCATGCCCATAAAAAAGATACAGCGCGCTTTGGAATAAACTCATTTAACAACATGTAAATTAACGAGAGGAACGATCAACGTAACATGTAAAAGTATACACCTTGTGTCCCTGACAGGAAAATACCCTGCTGCGCGATTTGTGCGAAAATATAACGATATTCGAAAAAGCTATTTTATGATCCCAACCCAACTTTGAGAATAGATTAACGGCGATATTTTTTTTATCGCCCGATAAGAGTCTCATGCAGGGGCGGTTCTAGAGGCGGGGCCACAGGGGCCCTGGCCCCTGCTGAAATCTGATTGGCCCCTGATTGGCCCCCGTTCCATCATCACCGACGAGAAGAGCAACCGGAGAATTCTTCACAACGATCACAGATGCAATTCCACCCCCAAACAACTGGCGGCACTACAGCAGTAATGTGTTGATGTAACTTGGGAGAAGAAGCAGTGCTTGAAACGAAATCGATGCGAATCGCCAAAAAAAAAAAAAAAAAAAAGGAAGAAGAAGAAGAAGAAGAAGTGCTTGAAATGGCTTGAGCAATTACCAGAACGCGGGAGAAAGAATCCATCTAACAGTTATCCAATTTGAAGACAATTCTTGGTGAGTCACAAATCCTCATGTTGGTTGTCATTAAAATATGAAAGTATATTTAGCTGCTGCTTTTACTTATTTTAGGTTTGTTAACTAAATTGTGGAAGAAGCACTGTCGAAGTAAACCAATAAACTTGTAACGTTAAGCCATTAAACTTGTTAGCAATGTTAACATGTTTTGCTAAGATAGCGCTAGCAAAGATTCTATAGTTAACTTTATCAATCGTCTATGGCGCTAACTTTAGAGTTTTTGCATGCACTAACCGCCTTGTATGTAACTATACATTTGTGATAATGTTAACTATCGTGTTTGGCAGATATAGTGAGCATGAAAAAAAAGGGACAGACACAGGGAGCCATTCAGAGGTTTTTTACAAAATTAACCAATGATACCACTGAAAGTGAGTGTTTAAGCAAGGAGAGGTCAGAGGACAGAATCTACGAGCAGTCAGCTGAGGACCAGGGTAGCCCAAACCCCTCTTCACCAGCTTAGAGAAAACATGATGTAGGCAAAGCCAGACGATAGACACAATGCAATGTATTAAATTGTATTCATTGAAATTCTAACGAGGAGAAATGTACTGCTTGCTGAGGGTCTGAAAATAATGACGCCAAAATGGATGTTTCTGCTCGTAGCTAGTACCAGAAAAGTTAGCAATAACTGCTCATATTAACCTAATTTTCAGAAGAATGCCCAGCTGATGTCAAGTAACGTATACAGTTCAACTTTAGCTGTCATTGTTACCCTTTCTAGATTAACATGATTAATGTTGTATGGATTGCATTTTATTATTTTATTTCTTAAACGGAACTAAATTTATAGTTGTCAGATGGCATGTTGAATAGAAGCATGGATTATTTTTGTGACACATATTTCTGTTTTAGCTCCATGTGAAGGCACAGGCTCAGATGATGACAGCCAGAATGAGAGTGAACCTGATGACTTCAACCCACAATCTCCAGAACCACCCAGACCAGAGTCCCCAGATAGTGCTGCTTCCAACGGTGAGCTACTATCTTCTTACTGTGTGCATATTTTAAATAAGATGAGAGAAACATTACAGGCAATGTTTGTGGTACTGACTCTGAGGTTATGTTTAATTGTTTTTCATTTGCTTCTTGTTGACATTTCCCGGTGCCTAGCAGAGGGCTCGGTGCAGAGAAGTTGTGTTGCTCCACCTGGACCTGATGGTATGCCTATATTTTCATCCTGTTGAAGTCCTCAATGGACATTTAACAAACTATGCATTGATTAACAATAATTTACTGTTTATAAGTGACAACATGATTATGAAACTTAAAAGGTGTAATTCAGAAAGAAGTTATAAAAAAATATATATTTTTGTTTGCTTCTCTCCAGACATTTCCCAGTCCAGAGCAGATGGTCCAGAGCAACCTGTCCTCAAGGTTTTCCCCAAGACACAGCATGGGAACAGGAAGAGAGCATTCATTGAGACCTGGTACAAAGACTTTACGTGGCTGGTGTATTCTGTCTCTAGAGACTCTGTTTTTTGCTACCCTTGTCGCCACTTTTCGCTCCCGAATGCCCCAATGTCTATATTTAGGTCAGAATCAGGGTACTCTAATTGGAAAAAAGCACTGTGGAGAAATGGTGGCTTTAAACATCATTGCAAATCAGAAGATCACAGAAGTGCTGTGTTTGCTTGGACACAGCAAAAATTAGTCATTGAAAAAAAAACCTCCATGATCGAATCAATAAACAAAGAAAGGGAAAATAGAGTTAGAGAGAAGCAGATATATATCAAAACCATTGCTCAGGTGCTGCTCTTAACAGCTGTTCAAAACATGTCTCAGCGTGGACACAGGGAATCTGAAGGCTCGGATAACCCCGGCAATTTCTTAGTCATCTTGGATGCAATTGCACAGCACGATTCATTAATTGAGAAACGCATGAATGCACATGGGAATGCAAAATACACCAGTAAGAACATTCAAAATGAAATTTTAGAAACGCTTGCAGAGATGGTTCAACTTGACATAATCAAGGAAGTTAAACAAAGCGAGATCTTCAGCATAATCGCAGACGAAACAAAAGACCTGCAAAAGAAAGAGCAGATGTCTTTTGTTGTGAGGTGTTATTATAATGGCACCATCAATGAGAGCTTTCTTGACTTTGTGAATGCCGAACAGCTTGATGCAGAAGGTCTAAGTAGACTGATTATAAAATGCTTGGAAAAACATGGGCTGGAGTATCGTAGCAACCTTGTTGGACAGGGCTACGATGGAGCTGCCGTCATGAGTGGCAAGCACACTGGCATTTGCACAAGAATTCAGGAGGTAGCAAAATATGCCTTTTATGTGCATTGTAAGGCTCACTGCTTAAATCTTGTGATTGTGGATAGTGTTAAATCGGTGACTGAGGCAGGTTGCTTTTTTTCACTCATGCAGAAATTACATAATTTCCTATCAGGATCTTACGTGCACACAAAATGGCATGACATACAGAAAGAGATGTATGGTGGTCAACCCCGTGAAATGCCTTCATTAAGGGACACCAGGTGGGCTTGCAGATTTTCAGCCTGTCGCAATATGCTTGATAGACTTCCTTGATAGACACGGTAGGCTTGTACCGTGTTCTCCAGCAAATTGAGCAGGAAAAGGACGGTGATCGGGCAACAGATGCTCGTGGTTTATTAGCTCAACTTGATGTTAGTTTTATTGGTGTTCTAGTGATATTCAACAAAGTCCTGGGACAGTCCAAATTTTTGTCGGACATGTTACAGTCCTACTCACTGGATCTAGCAGCAGCAGTCACTCTTGTAGAATCATTGCTAGACACATTAGAGCAATACAGGAGTGAGGCCTATTTTGAGGCTATGTGGAAAGAGGTTGAGGAAATGGCTGTAAAATGTGACCTCAGCTTGGAAAAGACTGAGAAGAGGCAGCCAAAGATGAACACACGATTGTGTGATTACATAATAACTGCACCATCTGGTGAGCGTAGAGTCAATAAAGATGATGGGGAAAGCTTTTAGAGACACGTGTACTACCCGGTGCTTGATTCAATGGCTGGTGAGTTGCAAAGACGGTTCTCTAAACCCAACTGCAAAATTATGAAGGGAATTCAAGCACTTCACCCACAAAGTGTTACCTTTTTACAGGAAGAGGCTCTTTTTTCCTTTGCAAAAATTTTTGACTCAAATGTTGAGGACTTGTCAAATGAGATGTATCAGATCAAGAGAGTGCTGGATAGGAAAGAGAAAAGTGGAATCCAGAGATTGGCCACTCTTCTTGAGTTTGTTGCTTTTCTGGAGCCTTTCAAAGAGGTGTTCCATGAGCTTTTCAGGCTTTGCAAGATTGCTGTAGTAATACCGGTAAGCAGTGCTTCTTGTGAGAGAAGCTTTTCAGCTCTAGCACTTATTAAAAACCACTTGAGGACAACCATGGGTGATTCCCGTTTGAGTCACTTGGGTGTCCTAAGCGTTGAATCCCGACGGGCCAGGTCATTAGATTTGGATGAATTTGTCAGGCGTTTCAGCTCTAAGCATAGCAATCGGAGAATTCTTCTTTTTTGAGGTGTGTGTATGTGTGAATGAGCAAGTGAAATATATTGAGTGAGAAAAAGATAAAGCGAGAGAGATGTTAAAGCTGGGAGGTGCACGTTGTTGCTCCTACTACAGTATGTTAATGCTGCTTTGTATGTTCAAAATTGTTTATCTCATCAAAAAAGGGCTTAAATTGCTATTTGTTTTTCTGAAAATATGTGAAAAAGATTAGAAATAAGAAACAAATGTTTAGGTAAATATATCCACACTATAAATTGTACTGTATTTGGAAACAGTGTTATGGTAACATACGTACATGTTAAAATACCTCTTTTTTTGTTCTGAATTTGCTGTGCTCTGCTGCACTTTACCTTATTGTGTGATTTAAGCATTGTGTCCTTTATGCACAGTATAAATGAATTAAAAAAATCATTAAGAACTTTACTGGCACAGCACTTTTTTATTAGAGCATTTGAAAAAGGAATGACTGCCGAAGTGTATTTGCACCGTACTGAATACATTATATTGTGTGCTTGAATGTACCCTGTACTTGGCCCCTGAATGTAGCATGTGGCCCCTTAATGGCCCCTGTTATAGAAAAATCCTAGAACCCCCACTGGTCTCACGTTAACGCAGCACGTTAACGCCGATAACGGCCCACCACTAATATATATATATATACATATATATAGTGAGTTTCACTATCTATATATATATATATCAGTGGTGGGCCGTCAGGGCCAGCAAGTCCGTCTCTGCTGGCCTAAACACTATCAGAATCACTGACTTGCACTTTGATCATTTCATAGCTTTTCCCTTGGTTGCGCTTCTTCCAGTAGTGTATGTTTATGTTAGAGCTTTTATCCAATCATATTTCAGCCATCGTGTTGTCAGGGTCAAATAAATCTGCCTTGTGGCCTTCAGAATCGACAGTGCGGGTGCCTGTAGCTTAAAATGAATGGTAATGAAACTGTTGCTTTAACCAATCAGATAATCAGTCAGATTTATTCAGCCAATCAGATTTTGATTTGACTGCACCGGGGCCATCTATCAGGCGTACAACAACGTCGGCATTTTTACGTTCTTTGATTGGATGTTCAGAGCGCGTACTAGTCTATGACTATTACTGGTAGTCAGTATCCGCATCTGTAACGAACTGCGTAAACTAAAATATATTCCTGTATATTTCATAGTTTTTCAACCCACAAATTAATGTTTCTTTCCCTCCTCGACCCCCAGCAGGTTCAAACCTACCGGGAAAAATCCCTTATTCAGCCTGATCGAGTCACGGAACTCTAACGTTAGTCAGTTCTGTTTTTACCCGGACAGATCGAATAATGTATGCCACGAATGATTTTGAAGGCAAAAGTCCCGCTGTTCTTGTTGATTTCATTCAAAACTCTGTGTGAGAGCATAGGGCAGCTGATTTTACACATCGTCATGTTTTGTGGTGACTGTCCCTGTATCCACTGCTTCTGTCGAGCAGACACTCTCAGACCTAAAGCGAAGTAAAACTTATGCTAGAAATATGATGGGACTCGACTTTTCAGCGATACAAAAGACTTATTGTTGGAACTGAAACGCACAGATAACCTGTACAACAGAGTAATTGAAGTCTTCTTGAGGAAAGAAATAAGGATGGATTTTGTGTAAAAATTAATCAGTAGTTTTGGTGAGTATTATGCTTTTTTTGCCCCCCTGTTTTTTCCGTGGTGAATATGATTTTCTTCTTAATTTTTCAATGATCGAAACTTAATTTTTTTTTCAAACGTTCTTACTATTGTAACATCTGAAAAGGGACTACTGTAACCCTTGAACGACAACACAAGGGATGCTTCGTTTCTGAACTTACTAAACGTAATCGGAACGCAAGAAACCACTGTACACAAACGCACCAGCCGAACTCACTCGCTCGTTTCTCTCTGCCGGCCTTTTCCGAACTCACCGCATTAACCCAATAACTGCCGGTGCAAAATAAAAAAACAGAAATTTCACAACAATTATAGAGAGACTCTGCGCTGCTACACTGTTAAAAGTTATTAATCCAGGTTGGACACCCCTGAAGGCCTAGTTGTGAAATGCACGGCCCGCCACTGATATATATATATATATATATATATACACTCACCTAAAGGATTATTAGCAGCACCATACCAATACTGTGTCCCCCACCCCCCACCCCCCCCCCCCCCCCATTTCGCCTTCAGAACTGCCTTAATTCTACGTGGCATTGATTCAACAAGGTGCTGAAAGCATTCTTTAGAAATGTTGGCCCATATTGATATGATAGCATCTTGCAGTTGATGGAGATTTGTGGGATGCACATCCAGGGCACGAAGCTCAAAGCTCAAAGATACTCTATTGGGTTGAGATCTGGTGACTGTGGGGGCCATTTTAGTACAGTGAACTCATTGTCATGTTCAAGAAACCAATTTGAAAAAATTCGAGCTCCGTGACATGGTGCTTTATCATGCTGGAAGTAGCCATGAGGGATGGGTACATGGTGGCCATAAAGGGATGGACATGGTCAGAAACAAAGCTCAGGTAGGCTGTGGCATTTAAACGATGCCCAATTGGCACTAAGGGGCCTAAAGTGTGCCAAGAAAACATCCCCCACACCATTACACCATCACCAGCAGCCTGCACAGTGTTAACAAGGCATGATGGATCCATGTTCTCATTCTGTTTACGCCAAATTCTGACTCTACCATCTGAATGTCTCAACAGAATTCGAGACTCATCAGACCAGGCAACATTTTTCCAGTCTTCAACTGTCCAATTTTTGTGAGCTCTTGCAAATTGTAGCCTCTTTTTCCTATTTGTTGTGGAGATGAGCTTTACCCGGTGGGGTCTTCTGCATTTGTAGCTCATCCGCCGCAAGGTTGTGTGTGTTGTGGCTTCACAAATGCTTTGCTGCATACCTCGGTTGTAACGAGTTGTAGTTTCAGGCAAAGTTGCTCTTCTGTCAGCTTGAATCAGTCTGCCCATTCTCCTCTGACCTCTAGCATCAACAAGGGATTTTCGCCCACAGAACTGCAGTATACTGGATGTTTTTCCCTTTTCATACCATTCTTTGTAAACCCTAGAAATGGTTGTGCATGAAAATCCCAGTAACTGAGCAGATTGTGAAATACTCAGACCAGCCCGTCTGGCATCAACAACCATGCCACGCTCAAAATTGCTTATCACCTTTCTTTCCCATTCTGACATTCAGTTTGGAGTTCAGGAGATTGTCTTGACCTAGCCTGGCAAGCCAGACCTATCAAGATGTTAGGTTTGGGAACTCATAATTGGCATACCTCAATCCGAGGGGCGGGATAAACGGTTGTCTTTCAAATTCCCTCTGCACACAATAGGATAGCAGTACAACCAACCAGAGCAACGAACAGCTGTGGCTGAGTGAGTCCCATGCATTTCCCCACCAGCGGAGCTAGTTGATAGGCCTATATTAAACTTCTGCCGTATCCGGTCGTCAAAACTCCGAACACATCTTCCTTTTTTTAAGAATGACTTAAGTGACGTTCTCTTAACTCCAAGTCATCCAGATTCGCGGCCAAAGCCGATTAGAAAGACCGCTGTTCGCCAGCAGGATCTTCTTTGTTTTCAAGTAACAGATCACCTATGGAAATCACGCGTAACCGTCACAACTCTGGCGTCATTATGTTAAGCCCACCCACCAACTCTACACACGATACAAACGATATGGTTTGGTTTTTCCAGCTCGAATGCAAACGGAGTTGCTAGACCACACTTTGCTGCAAAATATTTTTTGCTGCCGCTAGGGTGCGTCTAGATTTCTAGGCTAGTCTTGACCAGAGCCATATAGAGTGAGAGTTTGACAAATCCATTGACTTCAATGGAACGGTTTTTTTACTGCAATGGCGGCTCGCAGAGCTTCTCAATAGTTCCCGGAAGTAGCAGCAGCCCGGTAGAGTTACAGCAGAACAGACCGTTTGTGATGCACTTTTAAAAGGTAAGACGTTTAAAGAATAAGATTGCATATTATCAGTACATCTAAATCAAATTAACTTATGTATTACAGCATGCTAGTTGATTATTGCTCTCTAAATTAGTAGTTTTAGGGGACGTTATCAGGTAAAATAAAGGTCTTTGGATAAAGTTAATACCGCATAACAAACCATGAACAGCCTATTAATGGTTAAACCTTTAAGCCTGTTTATTGGTCCAATGAGGGTTTCCAATAATACAGGTGAAGGTCTCTGCGTGTTACTGTCTTTTCTCGTGGCAAAGTATTTTTGGTTAAATGCAATACATTTTCTCATATGTATTTACTCGTTACTTCATCTGACTCCATAAATGAAAGGTTTTAATAATATCTTTATCTCACTAAAAGTGAGCGAATGTTTGACTATTCCGTTTAACTCTTCAATGAAAACAATGTCAGAGTCAGTTAAAATAATCAAATGTAACAATTTATTATGTCAGGTAAATGTATCATGCCAATTTCATAATCAATTCAAAGATAATCGATACAAAACATCAAATGCTCTGGAATAGAGAGAAGATGCAAACCCGACTTTAAGAAATACATGAGGCTGAGAGGTCTTCCTCTCAGCCTCACGGACCGATCTGAAGTACAGAAAAGGCCCTGAGCTCTCGCTGCGTTTCATTATATACCCAGACCTCATTTCAAATCTAAACATCATTCACAGTTGAAATTTACCTGCTAGTAACCATTTGCTAACAGTGAGACATTTGCATTCAGAGGTAGCACCTCTGGGTGTAGGGAGACCCTTTGTCTAGAGGCCAACACCTCCTTGTGTGCTAGTTATCCATAAAATCTCAAAAACCTTATTACCCTTTGTTTTACTTATTTGGAAATAGTACATTTGTACCAGTCGCACTGTGACATTTTAAATAATACTAAACATGAAAATACTCTGTGATAATCATTCACATTAAAACTACATTTTCTTGGGTGCATTCAGGTGGGGGTGAGGGGAGATGTAGATGAAGTTGGTTCGGAGGTGAGACTTTCGTCTCAATGGTGCATGAAGGCCAGTTCAAATGGTAATCTCCAGAGAGGTCCTTTTGTCCTCTCAGTGTCTGGTCACCCCCGAAACAGACTGTCTGGAATTTCCTAATTTATCAATTCTTACAGTTCCCTCCTTGACTCCGTGGGTCAAATTCAAATGAGCTCCTATGAAGTCACTTATAAACGTCTGTTGTAATCCTTGAGATGTCACTGAAAAATTGTCTTTTCAATGTTAGTATCTGTAGAAGCTTGCAGATGACTGTGTTCGCCTGCAGAACGCCTGGTCTCACCAGGTGTATGTAGCTTGAGTTCAGCAGGTGGATGAATGCGTTCAGGTTTTCTTCTTGCGTTTTAGCCTAGAATGTGAGCAAAGTTCATAAAGTCAATCTGGACCTTTGTGACTTGTTCAGTCGACGTGTCATTCCTTCATAGAGAAACTTCTGCTTCTCTGGCACCTTTCCCATGACGATAATCTGACCCTCTTGACCAATCCTGTCACCTCCAGCAGTGCGGTTGTCTGGGCAGACCTCGATGGATGAAGGCGTTCTCCTTGGTTCCACACTGCCTCGTATGAGACACCTGAAAATCGTCTTAAATGTCCACTTCACGATTGAGCACTTATGAACTTGAAGCCATGAGGAAATGTATACGAACACATAATGCAACAAAACAAAAAACAAAACAATAGATGGGTTCATGTCAGCAAGTGCGGTTGGTACATATGGTCTCGAGTGTTTCTAAAAGTCCTGAATGGTAAGGTGGTCTCATTTTAAATATCCAATTCTCCATTACCACTGTGATGAAGTTAAATTGTAGTGGAATTATAAATATTCTTGGTCTGAATTATTCAAATAAATGCAGCAAGAGGTCGGACATTATCAAATATATCCTATGCATCAATAAATCATGCAATAATAATATTCAATCGAAAATTATGAAGAAATAACTATATATATATATATATATATATATATATATATATATAATAATCACTGTGTTCAGGAATCTTCTAATGCAAGCCACCTATGCAGATCTAAGTGACTTGGGACATGCTTAATCATTCAATAATGTAGATAGTTCATTCCTTGCAATAGTTGTGAGTGAGTGTGAGTGTGTGTGGGAGAGAGAGAGAGATATAGAGAGATTGTGTATGAGAGTGTGTGTTCTGGCTAAGTCACAGTCGATGAAAGGGTTAAATTGTAAATTTTGTAATTGATCGAAGCGCTCATTCTTCAGATCTATCCATTTTTTATGATGTTTTTGTTATTAGTGGTATGTTGAGAAATCAGGGGCCCTCCGATTTTCCAACCACCCTAACAACAATCAGAAAATTTTAACATTTTGAAAATTGAATAGCAGGTCTGTCTCTGCTTATAATTTGCATCATCGATTTGTGACTGTGGCCATTCATATGTATATTACAGTGTTTTTGTGTGGGTGTTGTGAATAGCGTATGCTATGTGCGTCTGTTAGACTGTCATCATTGGATCAGCTCTACCATCCTATATGTGTGAAGCTATCCGGATCTGTTAGTGTGAAGATGTACAATAGGTCTTTAGTGAGGTGATCTTCTTAGTATGTGTAGTGTTCAGCCTGGATAGACTTGATCTATTCCAGGTGATGGTGATGTGAGGGTGTAGTGATGGAGGAGTGTGTTCAGTGTTCATGTCTAGGAGATGGGTGGAATCTAATCTATAATAATTGTTTTGTAAATTTAGTTCCAGTTCTATACTGGGAGGCCATGCTTATACAGTGGTGTGCTATTGTGTGATGTTAATGGCCTCTTGAAGTGTCTTTTCACCCATCTCCCGAGTCTTAGGTTATGTTCTAACTATCCCGCTGTCCTGGCTCTGATGCAGGTTGGGTCCGGCCCATCCTGGCATCCGTCCTTCAAGGAATTGCAGTAATACACCTGAGACAGAAACAAATGCAGAGAGAACCACAGTTAATTCTGATGTTTTCAACAGTTTCAAATTCAGACATGTGGAATTCTTCTCCTTGCTCCATTATCATGTCCATTCAGTGCAGTGTGTGACACCTAAAAGCTGCTCTTGCAGTGGAGCCTTCACAGTCTGCTGTGTCATGAGCATTAGAGCTCCCAGTTCTGCTGGGGAAATATTCTGGATTAACCAGAGTTTTTCTCACTCATATTTTTATAAAATCAAATGGGTCGATGCCCATGGCTTTATTTCAAAGTTGCTCTCTTTACAGTCAGATCTGTGGGCAGAAATTAGTTCACCTGTTTCGGCGCTGCCCGCTCAGCATTTGCTTTTCTGTGGTGTCATTCACACGTGTGCAGATCTCTTGCGACATGCAAAAGGCTGTGATACTTCTGTTCACACCCTCCTTGTAAATTTAGTTCTCTGATCAGATTCAATTTTAGTTGGTGCGTCCCAGTCAAGGATGATTTGGTTTGCTATTACCTGTGCCACACTTCTGGTTGTGTTTTTGTAAAGGCAAAAAATAAAAGCACTTCCCCTCCCCTTTTGGCACTGGGTAGCAAGCCAATGAAATCGAATTGAAAGGATTAATGTCACACTTCTCCAATTAATGCCCTGCTTGGCGATTACAATATAATGTATATTATAATTTGAGTTATAATACAACAATATTATATTAAAAGGAATATAAATTAAATTATATTGTTTCTGGTCTCTAAAGAGTCTCTGGAACAACTTAGTTGTCAAAGTATCAAAGCTGTACTGGTCAGTGCATTGTAGGCTATGTACAACAACGGCCAGGCTGATAGCCAATGAGGAATTGTGTTGTTGTTAACACCCAATGACCGCAAGCACATGCTAAACACATGGTCAAATCTCTGCTCATTCTCATGTCAATACATTTGAATATGAAAAGGTTTCTTGGCTCAGGGCTGATTAGAAGCACATTCGCGGTTTCTGATGTAGATTTCAAATGCCTGTTCGTTTAATTTAGTCTTTTTAAAGACTACATAAAGGCAACGTGGCCATTTTAACGTTTGATTATTCTATTGTCTCTTACTTTATATTTTTCGTTTATAGATCAGGAAACTATATCACTTTGCAGTCCTTCTTCTAAGGATGCACGACCCAATCTCGCCAGTCTGACTTATCAAAACAGAGGTAATTGGCTAAATATCTGAGATGTGCCGTATTCACACGTACACAATAACAGACACTTGAATAGCCCCCTTGAATGCCACCTCAGGAACTTAAATTAATTGTTTCAATTAGTAGAGGTCATGATCTAATAGAACATTAAATTAGAACAGAGGTTATGGAACGCACCCGAATCCAGGTTGATCAAACAGCATTTTGCTGATTCTGGACGGAAATAACTCGTTCCCCTCATTCAAGTACACTTGAATCTGATATTCAGTATTAGTCATCACTAATGTCTGGCGCAAACTTGTGGAAATATACGAATCCGGTAATCTATTTTGAAAAATAATTTCAGAGCAATCCAGAATTAGTTCAAACGTGAAAGGGTTTTTGTTTCAGGATTAATAAGATGCGCGTTTGTTGTTTCTCTTTTGTAGATTTCAAATGCACTGTGAAAACACATTGTAACCACATGGCAATCCTATGCTCCTGTACAAGGAGGCAAACAAATTTCTCATAGACACGTTTACACCGTATACACAAGATACATGGCCTAGAATGCATGTCATCTACAGCCTTAACCTAAGTGCTACAACCAACACTTACAGTTAAGTAATCATGTGTTTCAAAGAATAAACTAGCCTATGTGCACATATAGTAGCACAAACAACCATAAAGTGTGTTCTATGAGCACAATGTGTTAAGCACAATTACAAATCCAAAAATACAAACAGAATTATTGCGTGCTTTTTAGTCCCATATCCTGTTAATCGTTTTTGGAAGACACATGGTCATAGCATTTAGCTTAGCCTTGGAATCTGACGCATGGTCATAGCATTTAGCTTAGCCTTGAAATCTAAATTTTAACCTGTGATCATACAATCCTATTTTTTCACAAATTGCTTTTCATAAACAAATGCATCGACTTGCCTTTTTATATAAAATCACATGTTTTCCGATTGTTTACAAACTTAGAATTTTCTTTCTGTTGTTTGCTCATTTTTAATCACGTGTTGTTCGTTTGTTTCAACAAGGCCATGCAACAATGGAGAAAACATGCTGACTTTAAATCTTGAGGCTCAAATTTACAGATCTTAATCGAATAATAGAATATAATTTGGAAGATGTTTTCAAATTTTAGGTTTCGTTTCTCGTTGCGTAGGCAAACAAGGATATCTTTAAAATCTATTAACAAGGGTTTTCATTCTTCATCTGCGCCGCCACTATCACGTCCTCACGTGTTTCAGTTCCGGACTAAACAAATGGCTTTCCGATCCGTAACAATGCAAACAACATTTTCTCAACACTTCTAAAAAAGGGCAGAAAAAGTTGACTTACCATAACGGCGGAAGAAAGAGAAGATGTTCAAACCTCAAGTTGATTTCAAAATCCCAATACTTTGCTGGATAAGACGTTGCTCGCTTGTGATGCGAGATCACGGAGGCTGGTCACCACTTTGTAAGGCCGTCTAACTCGATCCAATGGCGGTATTCGAATTAGCGGTGAAGGTCTCTGCGTGTTACTGTCTTTTCTCGTGGCAAAGTATTTTTTGGTTAAATGCAATACATTTTCTCATATGTATTTACTCGTTACTTCATCTGACTCCATAAATGAAAGGTTTTAATAATATCTTTGCCTCACTAAAAGTGAGCGAATGTTTGACTATTCCGTTTAACTCTTCAATGAAAACAATGTCAGAGTCAGTTAAAATAATCAAATGTAACAATTTATTATGTCAGGTAAATGTATCATGCCAATTTCATAATCAATTCAAAGATAATCGATACAAAACATCAAATGCTCTGGAATAGAGAGAAGATGCAAACCCGACTTTAAGAAATACATGAGGCTGAGAGGTCTTCCTCTCAGCCTCACGGACCGATCTGAAGTACAGAAAAGGCCCTGAGCTCTCGCTGCGTTTCATTATATACCCAGACCTCATTTCAAATCTAAACATCATTCACAGTGGAAATTTACCTGCTAGTAACCATTTGCTAACAGTGAGACATTTGCATTCAGAGGTAGCACCTCTGGGTGTAGGGAGACCCTTTGTCTAGAGGCCAACACCTCCTTGTGTGCTAGTTATGAATAAAATCTCAAAAACCTTATTACCCTTTGTTTTACGTATTTGGAAATAGTACATTTGTACCAGTCGCACTGTGACATTTTAAATAATACTAAACATGAAAATACTCTGTGATAATCATTCACATTAAAACTACATTTTCTTGGGTGCATTCAGGTGGGGGTGAGGGGAGATGTAGATGAAGTTGGTTCGGAGGTGAGACTTTCGTCTCAATGGTGCATGAAGGCCAGTTCAAATGGTAATCTCCAGAGAGGTCCTTTTGTCCTCTTAGTGTCTGGTCACCCCCGAAACAGACTGTCTGGAATTTCCTAATTTATCAATTCTTACAAACCCGTTCTATTAATGCAAGTGTATCCTTTGTTGTGTAATAAGAGGGAAAGACTTCTAAACAGGGGTTAAATATAACATTGGGGAGTGTGATAGTTGTAATTGATTAAATGAGAATATCGGTTTCATTCCATATTAAATGTTCAATAACGGGAAAAAATCCTTATTTTAGATTTCATATTTGAGTAAGCAAAAACGTATGATTGGAGTTTTTTATTCATTGTGTTTCTGTTACCTCTCTATGTTTCAACTCAGCTGATTAGTAGGCTATTGATGGGAAAGGGAGATGGAAGTTTAAGTAAGATTAAAAACCATGCTTAAAACGGCAGCAAGCCATTTTCTAGATCAAATCACACTAGGCTAAATGGGGTATTATAAATACCATAACTGTATTATATACTGACTACTATATACAATTTACCCCGTTTTTGTTTCCTTTATCTCTTTCAACACAAGAAGCACAAAGGGGATTCAGTGGATCCTGAAGACTCCTGCACTGATGCTGTACCCTCACCTTCAGTCTCAGCTCTTTACTTTACTTGCTCCTTATTTTTAATAAACATTAAACTTCCCAGTGTTGGTCTTTGTGAAAAAGAGCAGATACACCTAAGTATGATTAGCACAAAATGTTTAGTTCTATTTAGATTGCTCCTGACTTGAGCATATTTCTGCTCTCTGTGTCGGACAGTACAAGAACAACATAGAGGAAAGGACAGACAACATGCTTGACGTGCAGTTTATTAGACATTTATAAATCCCTTTGTGCTAAATCAGTGCAAAAGTGTGTATATATATATATATATATATATATATATATATATATATATATATATATATATATATATATATATATATAGGTCATTGACAAATGAACAAATAAATGCGTTTTTTTTAAATATTTTCAAAACTGATGTAATGTATATTTTTGTGTCATGAACAATGTATTTAAAGAAGTTTCAGTTGTGAACATTTCTAAGTGTTTAAGTTCACCTGAAAGTGTACCAACCTACTCATACTTGAAAGCCGTTTTTACCAGTATTTGATAGAGATCTACAAGGATCATTAAGGCTCCTCTGGACAATGCATTATCATGCATACTTTAATTACCATAATAAGAGAGCCATGTTTGCAGTTGTGCCATTCTGACATGCAAATTGCTTGACAAAAGGTTTTCAATTATCTCAACAGCTATAAATCTACTGAAATGTATAAAATTTGTTTATATGAACGGTTAAAATGATGCCATAGAATTTAATTTTTATTTTTTTATTCTTAAAACACCATTTAAATTAGTATTTTAGTCTGTGCGGACACTTTTGTGCGGACAGTTGCACAACCTGACATTTTGGGGGGGTTAAGATATAACAGGACTATAAAATATATTATGTATTCATTTATATAGTAATAAGTGCATAAGCATTGTAAACATTAAGATGAATGCAATTTTACTTGTTTGCAATGGCTTTTTAAGACAATAACCTTTTTCCTGCAAGTCTCCTGTCCTTGTGAAACCATAGTGAATATTACGTGATAACCCTTAAATAACATACACGTTTAAGAACACAAAAATACTTCAAAACAACTGCAAAACGGTCTTTAACCAAGGTAAAGTTAGCCAGAAAATATGTTAACAAAGGCAGGCAACGCTGGTTGACCACAATAAACATTAAATATTAGCAGATTTTTATCTTTTAAAAACAATATTGCTGTAACTACATACACATACTACATCCAAATATCAATGTATTATATACATACTGTAAACCAACGCATTTATTGACTACAAACTACCAAAAAACACAGTTCTGCTCTCTAACTCCATCGATTTGAATTGGCGCCGAAGCACTTCCTGGAACTATCTGAGGTCTACACGAATCACGTGACAACCAGGTATTTAGAACTTCCGTTGTCGCAACTCTCTCTCTATATGGCTCTGGTCTTGACCAGGACCACACCCCTAAATGCATTGAAGCAACTGCCATGTGATTGGTTGATTAGATAATTGCATTGAGAAATTGAATATATATATATATATATATATATATATATATATATATATATATATATATATATATATATATATATATTAAGACAAATAATTTACTAGGCTGTTGAGTAACCCCTTAAGCAACTTTTTTCAAAAAAGCAACTAGCAACCAATCTAGAAACTTTGTGGACAGCTTGGTTAACATGTAGTTAGTCACTACATCATACTCATTCCGTTGTCTGACAGAAAATATGTAAATGAGAAAAGCTTTATTGGAATTCGGCTTTATTGGAAAAATTAAAATACAGTATGTCTTCACAGAGAGAAAACAAATGCAAAGTGCCGACAGTTGGCGCATCATGTTATCTTGTGACATTTAATGACTTTTTGAGCAGGTGGTTGTTTCCACTAACAATAGTTGGCAACACTGGATGTATATGATCTATTTAAGTCCACTTGTCATTTTTACAAGAAACTATGTGTGGCAAGTAGGATGATGCTGAGGGCCGTAAGAGAATGGCACGATTATCACTTAATAAGTGATTATATCACTTAATGTAATCACTTGATTACAAATGAGCCTGCGCGCCACACCAGCCACAGAAGCATAAAAGGAGGAGCGACGACAGTGAAGGAAGAGAGAGGACCAGGCCTGGACTATTTATGTTATGTTTTGTTTATGTGTGTGCAGCAGTTGTCCGGGAGGGGCTGCCGCCTTTACTTTCGTTTTGTGTTTGTATATTTTGGAATTAAAGTTTGTTTGAACGTTCGCTGGTTCCCGCCTCCTTCTTCCTATAACAAACTTACCTTGTTACACTATGTTTCTAACCACAGGCTGAGAGCTGTAGTTTAAACCACTTACAGTGGCGAAAATAATTATTTGATCCCTGCTGATTTTGTAAGTTTTTCCACTTACAAAGAAATGAAGGGTCAATCATTTTTATGGTAGGTTTATTTTACCGGAGACAGAATACCAACCAAAAAATCCAGAAAAAAAATACATTATATATAGGTTATATATTGATTTGCATTTCAGTGAGTGAAATAAGTATTTTACCCCCAAGCAAAACGTCTCGGTTACGTATGTAACCCTCGTTCCCTGAGTAGGGAACGGAGACGTTACGTCGGATGACGACGAATGGGGTTTCGCTTAGAACACCTATCGACTTCGAGTATTACTAAACGAGCCAATGGCAAAGAAATGCCATGGGTCTGCGGAATTTGCATAGCGTATCTCTGCCTTACCTCGAGTGTATAAAAGGAGGACGCCAGCAACATGCAGATATGTTTCTTCGCTGAGGAGCCAAGACTGAGCTCAGGCGATCCCCGCGGTACAGCGGAAAGTGGCAGGAAGACGTAACGTCTCCGTTCCCTACTCAGGGAACGAGGGTTACATACGTAACCTAGACGTTCCCTTTCGTTGTCACTCCGAGTTACGTCGGATGACGACGAATGGGGTTACCAGTCTAATCACGCCACCTTCTCGGCTGTCTTCCAGTGCTCTGCGTAAATCTGAGATCCTTGTCGTGAGATTGGCACGGACAAAGGACTCCTATCTAGCACAGGAATACCAAGGTACACTGGGGAGCATATCCCATCTCAAGAGCGCCGCTTAACCCGGCGTGTAGCGGGGCTGCGGGGCTGGAGAGAACTGTGGCGTCCGACCGCGGGGTGGGAGCCGTGGGGGGGCGCCCTCGGCGGTGGGCAGACCGAGGGATCTGAGCGGACGGCGGGGCCGTCGGGACAGAATCAACCTCAGTCTGCTCCATATCCGAGGAGCCCGTCTCAAGAGCGCCGCTTATCCCGGCATGTAGCGGGGGGCGGGGCTGGAGAGGGCTGTGGCGTCCGCCCGCGGCCCCCAGAACCGGCCCGTGAATGGGCGGGGTGGGGGCCGCAGGAGGGCGCCTTCGGCGGTGGGCAGACCGAGGGATATGAGCGGACGGCGGGGCCGTCGGGACAGAATCAACGTCAGTCTGCTCATGGGCGGCTGAGAGCTGTTGGGCAAGCCCTCAACCGCACCGCCGAAGAGGCCGACCTGGGATATGGGAATGTCGGACAGACGGGTCCGCGCGACATCCAGCACATCAGACAGGTTCAGCCACAGAATGGTGAGCATCACCTGACCCAGGGAGCGTACGGCCACTTTCGTCGCTCAGAGAAAAGGTCAGTGGCGGCGCGCAGCTCAGTGAAGAGCCCTGGGTCAGTCCCGCCCTCGTGCAGGTCCATTAGCATCTGGGTCAGGTGGACCAGCAGAATGACCATGGCATGCAGTGAGGCGGCTGCCAGTCCCGTGGCGCTATAGGATCTCGCCACAAGCGTAGACGAAAAACTACAGGCCACGGGCGGGTGCTTAGGATTGCGCCGAGAAGAAGCACTCTGAGGACAGATAGCATCACAACAGAGCGTTCAGCCGGGGGGACCCCAGTGTACCCATGGGCAGCGGCCCCATCGAGGGGAGGAAAGGCGGTTGAGATCAGCGAGCGGTCCCGAGAAGACAAGGGTGTCTTCTTGGACTTCGAGATCTCATCAAGCACGTCCGGGAAGAGAGGTATTGGGGTTTGCCGTGGACGAGGGTCGGCGGCCTTACCCAAAACCTATCGTCCCAGGAAAGCATGGTGGTCATCTCCGGATCAGACTCAGGCACAGCCGTATGCACACCGGAAGGTGGCAGCTGTCACGAGCCCTCACTTCCAGAAGACTCAAACCCACCTAGTGATGCTGCAACAGACATGGCATCTTCCTCTGTAGCTTCAACTGAAACACGCGGGCCACCAGAGGGTAGACTCGCGGGAATCAGCAGTTCACTAGCGGGCACCGTCATTGAAGAGGGGGGCTGGGGTCGCGGACACATAGTCGGCGCCTTGATCCAGACCGTAACCCTCAGGTCACCCTTGCCACCAGCCGAAGATCGGGGGGTGGATGAGGGGACTCTCACTCTTGCGAGTTCACCGAGTCTCGACCTATACAGGTCCTTCTCAAAAAATTAGCATATTGTGATAAAGTTCATTATTTTCCATAATGTAATGATAAAAATTAAACTTTCATATATTTTAGATTCATTGCACACCAACTGAAATATTTCAGGTCTTTTATTGTTTTAATACTGATGATTTTGGCATACAGCTCATGAAAACCCAAAATTCCTGTCTCAAAAAATTAGCATATTTCATCCGACCAATAAAAGAAGTGTTTTTAATACAAAAAAAAAATCAACCTTCAAATAATTATGTTCAGTTATACACTCAATAGTCAATACTTGGTCGGGAATCCTTTTGCAGAAATGACTGCTTCAATGCGGCGTGGCATGGAGGCAATCAGCCTGTGGCACTGCTGAGGTGTTATGGAGGCCCAGGATGCTTCGATAGCGGCCTTAAGCTCATCCAGAGTGTTGGGTCTTGCGTCTCTCAACTTTCTCTTCTCAATATCCCACAGATTCTCTGTGGGGTTCAGGTCAGGAGAGTTGGCAGGCCAATTGAGCACAGTAATACCATGGTCAGTAAACCATTTACCAGTGGTTTTGGCACTGTGAGCAGGTGCCAGGTCGTGCTGAAAAATGAAATCTTCATCTCCATAAAGCTTTTCAGCAGATGGAAGCATGAAGTGCTCCAAAATCTCCTGATAGCTAGCTGCATTGACCCTGCCCTTGATAAAACACAGTGGACCAACACCAGCAGCTGACATGGCACCCCAGACCATCACTGACTGTGGGTACTTGACACTGGACTTCAGGCATTTTGGCATTTCCTTCTCCTTCCTCCAGACTCTGGCACCTTGATTTCCGAATGACATGCAAAACTGAGCAACAGTCCAGTGCTGCTTCTTTGTAGCCCAGGTCAGGTGCTTCTGCCGCTGTTTCTGGTTCAAAAGTGTCTTGACCTGGGGAATGCGGCACCTGTAGCCCATTTCCTGCACACGCCTGTGCACGGTGGCTCTGGATGTTTCTACTCCAGACTCAGTCCACTGCTTCCGCAGGTCCCCCAAGGTCTGGAATCGGTCCTTCTCCACAATCTTCCTCAGGGTCCGGTCATCTCTTCTCGTTGTGCAGCGTTTTTTGCCACACTTTTTCCTTCCCACAGACTTCCCACTGAGGTGCCTTGATACAGCACTCTGGGAACAGCCTATTTGTTCAGAAATTTCTTTCTGTGTCTTACCCTCTTGCTTGAGAGTGTCAATGATGGCCTTCTGGACAGCAGTCAGGTCGGCAGTCTTACCCATGATTGCGGTTTTGAGTAATGAAACAGGCTGGGAGTTTTTAAAAGCCTCAGGAATCTTTTGCAGGTGTTTAGAGTTAATTAGTTGATTCAGATGGTTAGGTTAATAGCTCTTTTAGAGACCCTTTTCATGATATGCTAATTTTTTGAGACAGGAATTTTGGGTTTTCATGAGCTGTATGCCAAAATCATCAGTATTAAAACAATAAAAGACCTGAAATATTTCAGTTGGTGTGCAATGAATCTAAAATATATGAAAGTTTAATTTTTATCATTACATTATGGAAAATAATGAACTTTATCACAATATGCTAATTTTTTGAGAAGGACCTGTATATGACGCGATGATCACGTTCCCAGCGAGAACATGAGTCACCCACGAGCGCTGTTCAAGCATGATCAAAGCCCAAACACACTAGACAGCGCTCGTGCCCATCAGAGTCCGATACCAGTCCGCTGCAACCAGAAATGCACGGGCGAGCCGTCTTTAAAAAGACGTGCCGCGTGCGAGCTCTTTTATGGGAGGAGAAAAAAACTCTGCGATGTTGAAGCACACAGGGAGACACACACACACTGGCAGATCACTGCACAGATCAGCAGGCACTGTGAGCTCGCTGCAGATCGCCGTCACACCAACACCGGAGAGAGAAGCTCGTCTCGTAGAGCGAAGTCAGAGATGACTGTGGAGTGAAGAAATACTCTTGGCTCCGAAGCGAAAACATATCTGCATGTTGCTGGCGTCCTCCTTTTATACCCACGAGGTAAGGCGGAGATACGCTATGCAAATTCCCCAGACCCATGGCATTTCTTTGCCATTGGCTCGTTTTGTAATACTCGAAGTCGATAGGTGTTCTAAGCGAAACCCCATTCGTCGTCATCCGACGTAACTCGGAGTGACAACGAAAGGGAACATAATTTATTACTTGGTGGAGAAACCCTTGTTGGCAAGCACAGAGGTAAGATGTTTCTTGTAGTTGGTCACCAGGTTTGCACACATCTCAGGAGGGGTTTTGGTCAATTCCTCTTTACAGATCCTCTCTAAATCCTTAAGGTTTCTTGGCTGTCGCTTTGCAACTCAAAGTTTCAGCTCCCTCCACAGATTTTCTATAGGATTAAGGTCTGGAGACTGGCTAGGCCACTCCAAGACCTTAATGTGCTTCTTCTTGAGCCACTCCTTTGTTGCCTTGGCGGTATTTTTGGGTCATTGTCATGCTGGAAGACCCATCCACGACCCATCTTTAGTGTTCTGGCTGAGGGAAGGAGGTTCTCCTCCAAGATTTTACAGTACATGGCCTCGTCCTCAACATGGTGAAGTCGTCCTGTACTCTTACCACGGAAACAGCCCCAGAGCATCATGATTTCACCTCCATGCTTGACTGCAGGGATGGTGTTCTTGGGGTCATAGTCAGCATTTCTCTTCCTCCAAACACAACGAGTTGAGTTGATGCCAAAGAGCTAAATTTTGCTCACATCTGACCACAGCACTTTCTCCCAAGCCTTCTCTGAATCATTAGATGTTCATTGGCAAACTTCAGAAGGGTGCCGTACATGTGCCTTCTTGAGCAGGGGGATCTTGCGGGCACTGCAGGATTTCAATCCATTATGGCTGTTACATCCAGTCAGGAACGAGACAGAGAGCGAATCCATTCGCACGCACGTTTAATTAAGCAAACAGGTTATCCAGGGAATTCAGAACAGGACAAAAGTAACATTAAACAACGACCGACAAACAACAACTGAAGCACAGGGGTTTAAAAACACAGGCAAACAAGCTAAACAAGATAACAAGGGGGTGGGGCTAATTAGAAACACCTGGAGAGACTAATAAACAAGAAAAACTACAAAGGACTACAAAACATAGCACAGAACAGGAATAAACAAAATCCACACAAGACAAGGAAAACATAAGGCAGGAATCGTGACATAGCCCCCCACTTAAGGAGCGGATTCCAGACGCTCCTCATGAACAGTCCAGGAGGGAGGTGGAGCAGAGACGGACCCGGGGGTGGGATGGAGGGCCAGGCCCATGGAGCGGAAGAGGACCTGGAGACTGCGGCAGGATGGAAGGCCAGGATGGAGCAGGATGTGCAGGCGACCAGGGTGGAGCAGGCAGTTCAGGTGGCCAGGGCGAAGCAGACGACCCATCGGGCGGCCAGGGCGAAGCAGACGACCCATCGGGCGGCCAGGGCGAAGCAGACGACCCATCGGGCGGCCAGGGCGAAGCAGACGACCCATCGGGCGGCCAGGGCGAAGCAGACGACCCATCGGGCGGCCAGGGAGAAGCAGACGACCCATCGGGCGGCCAGGGCGAAGCAGACGACCCATCGGGCGGCCAGGGCGGTGAAGACACCTCGGGTGGCCAGGGCGGTGAAGACAGTCCATCGGGCGGCCAGGGCCGAGAAGACTCCTCGGGCGGCCAGGGCCGAGACGACCCCTCGGGCGGCCAGGGCGGAGACGACCCCTCGGGCGGCCAGGGCGGAGACGACCCCTCGGGCGGCCAGGGCGGAGACGACGCCGGCTCGGGAACAGCAGACGCCGGTTCGGGAACAGACAACACACTCACTGGCTCGGGAACAGACAACACACTCACTGGCTCGGGAACAGACCACACACACACTGGCTCGTGCTTAGGAACGGACAACACATACACTGGTTCGGGAACGGACAACACACACACTGACTCGGGCTCAGGAACGGACAACACACACACTGGCTCGGGAACAGACAACACACATACTGGCTCAGGTTCAGGAAAAGACAACACACACAGGTCCTGATCCTGATCGATTGCTCCTGTCTGCCTAGCTGCCTGCTGTGTTTTGTTTGCTTCGAGGCTGTAAGCTCCGTCTAAGCCTCGTATTAGCTTTGTATTTCTTTCTGTTTTGAACCATCATTTACTACCATTTCTAGTTGTTTATACTACTAAATACAGCTTAGACAACATCCCAGATTAACCTGACATCGCTAGCTTCCGTTATTGTTAGAACAACACGCTAGTAACTCGCTAGCCTGTTAACGCGCCACCCGTGCGCTCAGTTATTTATTTATTTCTTCTCGCGCGCGCCCGCGCGTCTGAGTTCATAGAAAAGCCCAGGTGAGTAAGAATCAGTCAACAAACACGGTGAGTAATGTCTTGTCCTGTTATTGTCACCTGCACTTCATGTTACATGTTTAGCATAGCCTTCCCCGTCGGCAATATAGGGTTTATATGTGATAAATGCAAGGAGACAGTCAGGCTGACAGAGAAGATTTCAGAATTAGAAACACGCATCCAAACTTTAATTGAGGATAGTAAGTGTGCTAGAGCTTTAGATTCTACTTTGGATGCGCCTAGCATAGTGAACTCTTTACATGATTCGGTTCCGGCTGAATTATTACCTGTGCAGCCAGGCAGATGGGTGACGGTGAGGGATCGCTCAAGTCACGGATCAAAAAACCACTCTTCCGTTCCGATTACCACAACAAATCGATTTGCCCCACTCAGTGAAACACCCACTGAGAATTCTGTTGATTGTGCCCTGGTAATTGGCGATTCTATTACACGGAACGTGAAAATAGGGATGCCAGCCAACATAGTCACATGTTTGCCGGGAGCCAGAGCGCCTGACATCAAAGCAAATTTAAAAGTGCTGGCTAATGCTAATCGTAAATTCTCTAAGATTGTTATTCACGTCGGCACTAATGATGTTCGACTCCGCCAGTCGGAGATCACCAAAATTAATATTAAAGAGGTGTTTGAACTCGCAAGTATGATGTCAGGCACTGTAATTTGCTCTGGCCCCCTTCCTGTTCGAAGGAGTGATGAGATAGTTAGCAGATTGTCATCACTCAATGGCTGGCTGTCTAAGTGGTGTCCGCAAAATAATATAGAATTCATAGACAATTGGAAACATTTTTGGGGCAAACCTGACCTGTGGAAAAGAGATGGTATTCATCCCTCCTGGGATGGTGCTGCTCTTCTCTCTAGTAATTTGGCTCATAGTCTTAGAGACAAAACATGACAATCTGGGGATCAGGTCAGGAAGCAGACAAACTGGCTAAACCGACCGTCTGCTAGCGGCCTCGCGTCACCAAGGTCAGATAAATCCCATCACATAGAGGCTCTTTCACCTAGATATCATCATATAGAGACTGTGTCTGTTCCCCGAATTTGGAAATCCAAAAAACGTCCAAACCGATCTAAGGTTAAAAATGTAATTGATATTCAACAAATAAAAAATAGATAGAATACAGATGAGCAAACGATAATGCTTGGGTTGCTGAATATTCGATCCCTTACTTCAAAAGCACTCATAGTTAATGATATGATTTCAGATTATAACCTAGATGTGCTGTGTATGACAGAAACCTGGCTAAAACCAGACGATTACATTACTTTAAATGAGTCCACCCCGCATGATTACTGTTATAAACATGAACCTCGCCTGAAAGGCAAAGGGGGAGGTGTCGCTGTAATTTATAGTAATATTTTCAAAACCACAAAAAAATTTAGTTTAAAATATATTTCTTTTGAAGTGTTGGTGCTTAATGTAAAAATATATAATGTAAACGATAAATCAAGTTTGAGAATTCTGCTGGCAACTGTCTACAGGCCACCAGGACACCATAAAGATTTTATCAAAGAATTTGCTGACTTTCTATCAGAATTAGTATTGACTTCAGATAAAGTCCTAATTGTTGGTGATTTTAATATACATGTAGATAATGGAAAAGATGCAATGGGATTGGCATTTAAAGACATTCTTAACTCTATTGGAGTTAGACAACACGTGTCAGGACCTACTCATTGTCGTAATCATACTCTAGATCTAATATTATCACATGGAATCAATGTTGATGCTGTTGAAATTCTGCAGCAGAGCGACGACATCTCAGATCATTATCTAGTCTCATGTAAACTACATTTAGCCAAGGCTGCAAAGCCAACTCGGTGTTACAAGTATGTTAGACCTATCACTTCTGCCAATAAAGATTGCTTTATCAATAATCTTCCTAATCAGTTTCATAATCTCAGCATCCCAGATAGCTTAGAAGAACTTGATATTGCAACAGAAACTTTTAACTCTCTCCTTTCCAGCACTTTAGATACACTTGCTCCGTTGCGCTTAAAGAAGATTAAAGAAAATAGTCCAACACCGTGGTACAACGAGCACACCCGGGCCCTTAAGAGAGCAGCCAGAAAAATGGAGCGCAACTGGAAGAAAACAAAACTAGAGGTATTTCGGATTTCATGGAAGGAGAGCTCGATTGCTTACAGAGAGGCTTTAAAAGCTGCTAGATCTGCTTATTTTTCAACCCTATTAGAAGAAAATAAACATAATCCAAGGTATTTATTTGAAAAAGTGGCTACACTAACGAAAAAGAAAGCTTCAAGCCCAGAAGTTTCCAAGAAACACAGCAGTAATGACTTTATGAACTTCTTCACTTATAAGATTGATAATATTAGGGACAAAATTATAACTATGCAACCGTCTACTACAGCATCGCATCAGGGAGTGCATTATAGTCTCCCCGAGGTAAAATTTGATTCATTTGTTGCCATAGGAGAGGAAGAATTTTGCAAACTCGTTAATTCATCTAAATCGACAACATGTATGTTAGACCCTATACCGACTAAACTACTGAAAGAGATGCTTCCAGAAGTCATAGATCCTCTTCTTAACATCATTAATTCATCTTTGTCTCTAGGATACGTACCAAAAACCTTTAAGCTGGCTATGATTAAACCGCTTGTTAAAAAAACGCAACTCGATCCTACAGAATTAGTCAATTACAGGCCGATCTCAAATCTACCTTTTCTGTCAAAGATACTAGAAAAGGCAGTATCCTCACAACTGTGTTCCTTTCTTAAAAGAAATGGTATCTGCGAGGATTTCCAGTCAGGATTTAGACCGCACCATAGTACTGAGACAGCTCTCACTAAAGTCACAAATGATTTGCTCTTATCATCCGATCGTGGTTGTATCTCTCTATTAGTGTTACTTGATCTTAGTGCTGCATTTGACACCATTGACCACAACATTCTCTTAAATAGACTAGAAAACTATGTTGGCATTAGTGGAATTGCACTAGCATGGTTTAAATCATATTTATCTGACCGCTATCAGTTTGTAGCAGTAAATGAAGAGATGTCTTATCGATCACAAGTTCAGTATGGCGTACCACAAGGCTCAGTACTAGGACCGTTGCTGTTCACTCTCTACATGCTACCTTTAGGAGATATCATTAGGAAACATGGAATTAGCTTTCACTGTTTTGCTGGTGATACTCAGCTCTATATTTCTTCCAAACCTAACGAAACTCACCAATTCACAAAATTATCGGAATGCATAGTTGATATTAAAAATTGGATGACTAGTAATTTCCTACTACTAAATTCTGAAAAAACAGAGATTCTAATTATTGGACAAAAAACTTCCACACATAATAACCTAGAATACCGTCTAACACTTGATGGCTGCTCTGTTAAGTCTTCGCCGTCAGTTAGGAACCTGGGTGTGCTCTTTGATACCAATCTTTAATTTGAAAGTCATGTGTCTAGTGTCTGTAAAACCGCATTTTTCCATCTTAAAAATATATCTAAATTACGTCATATGCTCTCATTGACAAATGCGGAACAACTAGTTCATGCGTTCATGACATCAAGGCTAGATTATTGTAATGCTCTACTGGGTGGTTGCCCTGCACGCTTAATAAACAAACTACAGCTAGTCCAAAACGCAGCCGCTAGAGTTCTTACCAGAACCAGGAAGTATGACCATATTAGCCCGGTTCTGTCAACACTGCATTGGCTCCCTATTAAACATCGTATAAATTTTAAAATATTGCTGATTACTTACAAAGCACTAAATGGTTTAGCTCCCCAGTACTTGAGCGAGCTCTTAACGCATTATAGTCTGTCACGTCTATTGCGATCTCAAAACTCCGGCCAGTTGATAATACCTAGAATATATAAATCGACTGCTGGCGGTAGATCCTTTTCCTATTTAGCACCAAAACTTTGGAACAATCTTCCTAACATTGTCCGGGAAGCAGACACAGTCTGTCAGTTCAAAGCTAGACTAAAAACACATCTCTTTGACCTAGCATTCACATAACACTCTATAGACTTCTATAATCTAATATTAGGCTGCTTAGATTAGGTGAGCCGGAACTGGGAACACTTCCCTCAAATCCTGATGTACTCGTTACATCATAAGAAGAATGGCATCTACGCTAATTTTAGTGTCTTTGTTTATCCCGAGGTTTTCCCGCAGCCTGCCGGATCCAGGTCATTTCCAGATCTGACGAAGGACTTTCGCCTGGACCCGATGACAATGCAGTGCTGAAGTGCCAACTAGCCTCTCCCAATGGAGGATCCCTATACCACTCTACAGATAAAGCGTTGTGGAATTTTTCGGTTCGCGTACCTACCCAAAGTGATAAGATAAAATAAAAATTCTGCATCAAAATTTATAGACAAGTAGTTTGTTTAGGCATGGTTTGTAAGGAATTATAAACCTGCGCACATATATTCAAACGCACATAACTATAGAATCAATTCTTAATGTGCATGTGAACGCCATCAGCGTCTATCACAGGTTCACGTTTAAAGTCTGTTTAGAGAGAACGGTGTCGTCTTAGCGGCCCCTAATTTAATAACAAACTATCATTTAGACGGAAGTGAATCAATCAAAACTAACTTTAGCTGAAAAGAACATTTTTCAAGAGCCACTATAAAACCAAACCAATTTCTGTTACCTTAAATTATATCTTTATCTCTGTAAAGCTGCTTTGAAACAATCTACATTGTTAAAAGCGCTATATAAATGAGGATGACTTGACTTGACTTGACACACTGGCTCAGGAAAAGACAACACACACACTGGCTCGGGAACAGACAACACACTCACTGGCTCGGGAACAGACAACACACTCACTGGCTCGGGAACAGACCACACACACACACTGGCTCGTGCTCAGGAAAAGACAACACACACACTGGCTGGGGAACAGACAACACACACACTGGCTGGGGAACAGACAACACACACACACTGGCTGGGGAACAGACAACACACACACTGGCTGGGGAACAGACAACACACACACTGGCTCGGGAACAGACAACACACACACTGGCTC
This sequence comes from Siphateles boraxobius, assembly GCF_051911475.1. Classification (NCBI taxonomy): domain Eukaryota; kingdom Metazoa; phylum Chordata; class Actinopteri; order Cypriniformes; family Leuciscidae; genus Siphateles; species Siphateles boraxobius. The sequence continues at coordinate 14,348,906 of NW_027508833.1, read as the reverse complement.
GGGAACAGACATCACACACACTGACTCGGGCTCAGGAACAGACAACACACACACTGGCTCGGGAACAGACAACACACTCACTGGCTGGGGAACAGACAACACACACACTGGCTGGGGAACAGACAACACACACACTGGCTGGGGAGCAGACAACACACACACTGGCTGGGGAACAAACAACACACACACTGGCTCGGGAACAGACAACACACACACTGGCTCAGGAACAGACAACACACACACTGGCTCAGGTTCAGGAAAAGACAACACACACACTGGCTCGGGAACAGACAACACACTCACTGGCTCGGGAACAGACAACACAGACTCTGGCTCGGGAACAGACAACACAGACTCTGGCTGGGGAACAGACAACACAGACTCTGGCTGGGGAACAGACAACACACACACTGGCTGGGGAACAGACAACACACACACTGGCTGGGGAACAGACAACACACACACTGGCTGGGGAACAGACAACACACACACTGGCTGGGGAACAGACAACACACACACTGGCTGGGGAACAGACAACACACACACTGGCTGGGGAACAGAAAACACACACACTGGCTGGGGAACAGACGGAACAGACTCTGGCTCGGGAACAGGAACAGACTCTGGCTCGGGAACAGGAACAGACTCTGGCTCGGGAACAGGAACAGACTCTGGCTCGGGAACAGGAACAGACTCTGGCTCGGGAACAGGAACAGACTCTGGCTCGGAGGCGGCCATCTTGTCCGTAGACACTGGTTCGGGTTCGGCCATCTTGTCCGTAGACACTGGTTCGGGTTCGGCCATCTTGTCCGTAGACACTGGCTCGGAGGCGGTCGTCTTGTCCGTAGACACTGGCTCGGAGGAAGTGACGCGAACAGTCTCTGGATCAGCAGAAGTGATGTGAACAATCTCTGGTTCGGCCATCTTGTCCGTAGACACTGGCTCGGAGGCGGCCATCTTGTCCGTAGACACTGGCTCGGAGGAAGTGACGTGAACAGTCTCTGGATCAGCAGAAGTGATGTGAACAGTCTCTGGTTCGGCCATCTTGTCCGTAGACACTGGCTGCCATCTTGTCCGTAGACACTGGCTCGGAGGAAGTGACGTGAACAGTCTCTGGATCAGCAGAAGTGATGTGAACAGTCTCTGGTTCGGCCATCTTGTCTGTAGACACTGGCTCAGAGGCGGCCATCTTGTCCGTAGACACTGGCTCGGAGGAAGTGACGTGAACAGTCTTTGGATCGGTAGACGTGACTTGATCAGTCTCTGGATCGGCAGACGTGACTTGATCAGTCTCTGGATCGGCAGACGTGACTTGAACAGTCTCTGGATCGGCAGAGGTGACTTGAACAGTCTCTGGATCGGCAGATGTGACTTGAACAGTCTCTGGATCGGCAGACGTGACTTGAACAGTCTCTGGATTGGCAGACGAAGGCTCAGGACTGGACGGGACCAGTGGTGAAGGCTCGGTGCTGGACAGCGTCAGCGGCGAGGGCTCTGGGCAGGACGGCGTCAGCGGCGAAGGAAGCTCTGGCTTTTGCTCGAGGACCGGCTCTGGCTGGACGTGGCTGACGTGAAGCTCTGGCTGGACGTGGCTGACGTGAAGCTCTGGCTGGACGTGGCTGACGTGAAGCTCTGGCTGGACGTGGCTGACGTGAAGCTCTGGCTGGACGTGGCTGACGTGAAGCTCTGGCTGGACGTGGCTGACGTGAAGCTCTGGCTGGACGTGGCTGACGTGAAGCTCTGGCTGGACGTGGCTGACGTGAAGCTCTGGCTGGACGTGTGCTGGCGTGAAGCTCTGGCTGGACGTGGCTGGCGTGAAGCTCTGGCTGGACGTGGCTGGCGTGAAGCTCTGGCTGGACGTGGCTGGCTTGAAGTTCTGGCTGGACGTGGCTGGCGTAAAGCTCTGGCTGGATGGTCTCTTGCTTAGGAGCCACCGGACACGTTGTTGAGGAGGCCATTCCTCTCCTCCTCCTCCGTCTCCGGACCACCGGACTCGGGACCACCGGAACCGGAACCAGCGCTGAAGGCCGGGCGTGACACGGGATGAAGCTCTCCAAACATTTGGAGTGCGCCTCTCTCCAGCCCAGACCGGAGAGATCGGGGAGCTCCCTAGGATTGACCTCCTTAGCCGCCAGCCAGTAACATAGTTTTATCGCCTCATCCTCTAGAGAGTAGGAGGCAGCAAGTGAGGCAAACCCCCAGGTGAACTGAAACAAATCAGGGCTCCTCAGGGCTAAGGCCGCGGTCTTTCCAGCGAACTCCAAGCTCATGCTGGGAAGATCAGGCGAGATCCGTGCTGCTGGATTCATTTTTTTTGGGTCGGTCGTTCTGTTACATCCAGTCAGGAACGAGGCAGAGAGCGAATCCAATCGCACGCACGTTTAATTAAACAAAAACAAACAGGTTATCCAGGGAATTCAGAACAGGACAAAGTAACATTAAACAACGACCGACAAACAACAACTGAAGCAAAGGGGTTTAAATACACAGGCAAACAAGCTAAACAAGATAACAAGGGGGCGGGGCTAATTAGAAACACCTGGAGAGACTAATAAACAAGAAAAACTACAAAGGACTACAAAACATAGCACAGAATAGGAATAAACAAAATCCACACAAGACAAGGAAAACTTAAGGCAGGAATCGTGACAATGGCGTAGTGTGTTACCAATGGTTTGGTTGGTGACTGTGGTCCCAACTGCCTTGAGATCATTGACAAGCTCCTCCCGTTTATTTCTGGGATCATCCCTAACCTTTCATTGTTTCCAAACAATGGCTCCAACAGTTGTCTCCTTCTAACCAAGCTTCTTGCTGATGGTCTTGTAGCCCATTCCAGCCTTGTGGAGTACTTTCTTAAAGTGACAGGACTAATCTGTGTTTCACATGGGCACATGGGCACATAACCAAACTGTGGGAAGCAGAATTCACTCAGTCAAATGCTAATCAAGTGCTAAGTGTTTTTTCTGGATTTTTTGGTTGATATTCTCTATCCGTTTAAATAAATCTACGGTAAATATTATAGATCCTTCATTTCTTTGTAAGTGGGCAAACTTATAAAATCATCAGGGGATCAGGGGAGTTTAGCTCCAACCAAACACACTTGAACCAGCTAGTCAAGGTCTTCAGGGGCCTGTTTCAATAAGGAACTTATAGAAGGAACTTAAAACTTGTTGATTTACCCTGAGATGGGAAACTCTTGAGTTTTCAGTTTCAGAATAGCTAAATTAAGTTAGTTTAATCTACTCTGAGTTGTTAAGCGAGTGCAAAATGACTATGAAAAGCCATGATCAATAGAGCTCCGTAATTATGATTCACCATGACAAAAAGAGTCCACATACTTCCGATTCAATACACAAGTATAATTTTCAATCACTGTTATATTATTAGGTGAAAACTGACAAAAAGGTTAGTTATTGAACGTTCATGTTAGTTATTGATGTTCATGGTATCCCACAGGCAAAAAAATAAAAAAATAAATGCGACCTCAACTTAAAATGAACAATAAAACCATAAATCAATCAGTTAAATATTTAACATAAAAGGTTCATGGCTGTAGGCTACATAACTTTACAGACATTTGACATATGAAATAAATATAATTCAGTGTCTATTTCAATGTGCCGCACATGTTTCCATGTTGTATAATGCTCTTTTCACATAATTAAATGTTCTCTAATCCAACCTGTAAATTAGGCTAATGAAATTAACATTTGACTTCTACTCTTACCAATCTTTCATTTGAAAGTCACGTGTCTAGTATCTGTTAAACAGCATTTTTCCATCTTAAAAATATATCTAAATTAGGTCATATGCTCTCATTGACAAAAGCGGAACAATTAGTTAATGCGTTCATGACCTCAAGGCTAGATTATTGTAATGATCTACTGGGTTGTTGCCCTGCACGCTTAATAAACAAACTACAGCTAGTTCAAAACGCACCAGCTCGAGTTCTTGCCAGAACCAGGAAGTTTGACCATATTAGTCCGGTTCTGTCAACACTGCATTGGCTGCTTATTAAACATCGTATAAATTTTAAAATATTCATGATTACTTACAAAGCACTAACTGGTTTAGCTTCGCAGTACTTGAGCGAGCTCTTAACGTGTTATAGTCCTTCATGTCTATTGCGATTTCCAAGTTCCAGACAGTTGATAATACCTAGAATATCAAAATCAACTGCTGGCGGTAGATCCTTTTCCTATTTAGCACCAAAACTTTGGAACAGTCTTCCTAACATTGTCCGGGAAGCAGACACACTCTGTCAGTTCAAATCTAGACTAAAAACACATCTCTTTGACCTAGCATTCACATAATACATTATCGACTTCTATTATTCAATGTTAGGCTGCATAGATTAGGTCAGCCGGAACTTGGAACAATTCCCTTAAATCCTGATGTACTTGTTACATCATAAGAAGAATGGCATCTACGCTAATTTAGTGTATTTATTTATCCCGAGGTTTTCCCGCAGCCTGCCGGATCCAGGCCGTTTCCAGATCTGACGAAGGACCTTCACCTGGACCCGATGACAACGCAGTGCTGAAGTACCAACTAGCCTCTCCCTATGGAGGATCCCTATACCACTCTACAGATGCAGTGTTGTGGAAATTCCGGTTTGCGAACATACCCGAAATGATAAAATAAAATAAAATTCTGCATCAAATTTATAGGCAAGACAAGTAGTTTGTTTAGGCATGGTTTGTAGGGAATTACAAACCTGCGCACATATATTCAAACGCACATAACTATAGCATCAATTCTTAATGCGCATGTGAATGCCATCATCAGCGTTTATCACAGGTTTGCGTTTAAAGTCTGTTTAGAGAAAACGGTGTTGTCTTAGCGGCCCCTAATTTAATAACAAATGATCATTTCGACGAAAGTGAATCAATCAAAACTAACTTTAGCTGGAAATAACATTATTCAAGAACTGCTATAAAACCAAACCAATTTCTGTTACCTTAAATTATATGTTTATCTCTGTAAAGCTGCTTTGAAACAATCTGCATTGTTAAAAGTGCTATATAAATGAGGATGACTTGACTTGACCTCGCCAACAGAGGCTGGACCTGCACCACCACTGATAGATGAAGAGGAGATACACAATCCTGGAAGAATATTAAAATCCAACAGGAAAAATAATTACTGTTGCTTTTGTATTTTAAGGAAATAAAGATGACCAAATAAATTATGAATAATTTCTGTATTTAACAGCTGTGGTGGTTACGGCATATATCTCTACCCTTCCATCTGGCATCCTCCAATTCAGTAATCTGGTTCATTTTCGGTAGGTGCGATGATGGGATTATGTGTGTCATCAATACATCCAACCACACTGGAGATCCTACAGGAAATTCTAATTATTGGGTTACTTCCAGAGGTCGCAGCAAGATGTTATCAAGTGAATGTCATTTATCAGATTATTCTCATTTTAACCGATTTCTCCACCACTGGCCTGCAATCCTGTGAAACTCCTCTTTGATGGATCTCACCGGTTTGTGTCGAGGAAACAACACAAAAACTCTCAGAAAGCGATGCACACTTTCCTTCCCGCTCTGATACAGTGGCCATACAAATGTGCTCTGCATCTCCGATGTTATATAGAAGAATGTGCAATGAATGAATGTACTGCACTGCAAAAAAAAATGGCCCCTGGATTACTAGAAACCTCCAGGCAGGTGTTTTGGAGCTACAATCTGCAGAACAGTGGCCCTCCAGAAGTGGAGTTTGACACATTTGTTTGTAGAAGAGCCTGCAGTAGCTTTGTCCCTAACCGTGGGCAGTATTCTTCTCTATAACATAACATTTGTCTGAATAATGGATTTGACAGAATCTGATTTACATTGGCTCAAAAAGTATGTAAATCTTTTTAATGAATGATAATGAATGACATTGCATTAGATAACAAAAGTGGAGTGTCATCACTAAACAAAAAATGCTAGACTTTCAAAGGTAGGCTAGGCAATTTCGGAGAGGCTAACAATAGCAAGCTAGCTTCATAAGATCCTTCAGTACGCTCTTCAAAGCCAAGCCTCCTTCAAAACACATGAACGTGCACAGCCAGAGCACATTATGGATTAAAGGGGTCAAATGATACTATTTTTCAAATATCATTATTTTGTATCCCAAATAAACAGTAATTCTGAGGCACTCAAAAGGAATATAAGTTTTAAAAACCTTTATTTAAACTTGGCTATTCATTAAAAAACATATGCAGTGACGGCGGTATGGATTGAATTATGATATAATTTACAAAATAATATCAATTTAATTTAATTCACATTTTAGTGAGAAATAATAAAAATATATGTCTACAAACTGCTCATTAGCTGAAAATATAATAAAGCCAACATAAAACCACAGTGTGGCGCTGTGAGGAAACCACCCTGCCCCCATATGCCAACATGTTTCGGCCTCTTTTGCCTTCTTCAGGGCAAATTCAAAATGGCAGTCCGTAGAGTGCATGCTATAGATCTGCATGTGGTCACATGACCTAGAAGCACAGGTGCTCATCTGCACATATCACCTGACAGAGAGCAATTACAAGAAGTTATTTTAGATAAGACAAGTCACATTTTCACATCAGGATAGTTTAAAATATCAATATAAATGGATACATTTAGCAAGAGGTTACTTTATATGACAAGTTACAGAAAAATATTACATTGTAAAAAATATTTAATTTCATTTCATGCTCTAATAAATATGTGCAATCTCAGATGTTGAATAATTGTAGAATTTCTATTGTTACCACTTTTCACATCAAGATAAAATTTGAAATATTAATATAGACAGATACATATAGCAAAACATTGACATGTGCATATAGTCAGTTACAAGAAAGAAGAAACATCCAAATATTGGGTGTAATAGAATATTTTAACATGCTTTAATGTTAAAAAAATACATATTTTTTTCACATTCTGTAAAGTTTAAAACGCGTTTATTTCTACAAAGCCCTGTAGTGTGCTTCTGATTGGCCAGCTGACCCAGTGCATTCTGATGGACCTTGCTTACGGAAATGAAGTGCTGCTTTTGCTTTAGCATAGAAACACACAGCTTCTTACAACATAGCAACGACTACACTACTACATAACTGAACCCAGAGGAAAGAAAAATCAAAAATGAGATCTCTTCAACATCTTAAAAGTTTCTCCTAGACAAAAGGATGTTACTTTAACATCAAATGGAAACTTTTGCTTGAGTCTCCTACTTCTCACACTTGTCTCCTGAGACAAAAACTGTAACACTCTCAGAATGGTCTCCTCTTGAGTTTAGAAGAGATCTCAGCAACATCACAAACTGTGCTCATATTTTTCCTTAGCTAGAGATATTGACGGTCTCACATTTGTCTCCCCTAAAGTTTAGAAGAGATCTCAGCAACATCACACACTCTTCTAATATTTGTCTCCTTCGCTAGATAAATTGGTGGTCTCACATTTGTTTCCTATAAAATGTACAAGAGATCTCAACAACATCACACATTGTGCTCAGATCTTTCTCCTTAGCTAGAAAAACTGGATTGCTCACGTTTGTCTCCAAAGTTTCAGACAAGATCTCAACAACATCACACACTGTGCTCAGATTATTCTCCTTAGCTAGTGACTCTGGATCACTAACATTTATCTCCTCTAAAGATTCAGGCCCCGTTTACACGAAGGGAAAACGCAGATATTTCCCTGCGGTTTGGCCTCTCATTTACGCGAAAACCCTGTTTTTTTATCACCGAAAACGATTATTTCTAGGGGGGGGGGGGGGGTATTCGTTTTCTCTAAATACCCGCCTATGTGTAAGCGTAGCCTCAGAAGAGATCTCAACAACAGCACACACTGTGCTCAGATTTTACTCTTTAACTAAAGAGCCCGGTGGTCTCAAAATTGTCTCCTCCAAAGTTTCAGAAAAGATCTCAACAACTTCATTTGAGAAACATTTGAGACACTGTTGATACTAAAATTAGAGATATTTGAGAATCACAACTAAGTCTCCTAAGCTTAAAAAGGGGAACCTCTGAGCAATAAAATACTCCTATAATGGAGTCTTGAAAGAGATTGCAGCAAGACAGTAAAGAGAGGTTTTATGTTTCTTCCACCGGAGTCTCGGTTTTGACTCTTTTTCTCTCAAATATTTCTCATGTCTCATTTGTGTCTATTTTTTTTTTTCTTCTAAGGAATTTTCAGAGAAACATCTGAAATGCTGTTGATAATAAAATGAGAGATATATGAGAATCACAACTAAGCCTCTTGAGCTTAGGGAAACAACCACTGAGCAATACATTTTTCCTCTGGGAAAACGCCTTCTTTCTTTGCATATGCATTTGGGCGGCATTATGCAAATATTTCATACCAAATGCAATGATTGGATGAATATTGTATTGTCCTGAGACTTCCACAAAAGATATATGTACATTTTATTTAGACCACTTCTATTATTGATTGCTATCAGAATGTGAAGGGAGTTTCAACAAGAATAAAAAAACTGTTTATGAAAAAAAATTCCTACACTACCTTTAACCAACTACTCTCAAGAGCATTTGATATTCGACAATATTATTGATCTGCCTGCAATGACACCATTATATGAGAACTGAACTGACCTGGACGATGACATCACTGTTTTCTCCAGAGCGGCTATTTATATAAATGAACTAAATTCATACCTGCACTTACTTAAGCTGGACTATGACACTATTTTCTTCTAGATCTGCTGTACAGCAGAAACAAACTCGGTTACATTATTTTCCTGTTATCACTGTAAAGCTGCTTTGAAACAATCTGTATTGTAAAAAGCGCTATAAAAATAAAGGTGAAGGAGATGTTTAAGTGGATGTATGGTCTTGAATCCCTTTGTTCACAATGGATTCTGAACAACCAAGTAGGCCAGTGAGCGCTCAATAACATTTACACTGCAAATCATTTTGACCATTGCTTGTGTGATCACTTCAATTTTGTTTAGAGCCATGTCATTTAACATATGTCACGGTCACCAGCTCTGTCACCTCTACCGCACTTCACCTCCCAGCATCCCTCATGTTTCCCTCATGCACACCATCAGCCATCACCTAATTACATCAGCACCTGCACCTCATCATCAGCACTCCCTATAAAGAGACACTTCTCCTGCACTCCCTTGTCTTGTCTCGTCTATATGAAAACCTTAAGACCGATTACCTGGACCTTACCTGTTCTGTGGGAACCTTACCTATCGTCTGCCTTCTGTCACCCATCACCTTGCCCTTCGTCTATGTCTGGAATTGTCATCTGCAAAAGAGACATCCATTCACAGCAAGCTAAGTCATCCTTCATCTATTCTTCATCCATCATACCACCAGTCTACATTCCTGTTCAGTTCCGTGTATCTGTCCAATAAACTCTGTGTTTGAACTCTTACCTGTCTGCATCCTTCTGTTTCGTGACAGAAGACCAGACCTTAAAACAAAGTATGGGCGTTTCCCGCATTCATCTAAACCCAACTGATCGTCTGATAAACTGTTTCCAGGTTTGCCGCCCGATCGAAGTATATGTGAAAGATTTCCTAGAAATTTCACACCATGTCAACTGGACAGATGAGGTCCTAAAGAACATGTTTCGGGCTTGGATTGGACGATCTTCTGCACCAGCTAGCTTCAGCCGCAAAACCAGGTTAATTCGCAAAATACCTGGATCATGGGCTGTTGTTGAGTGGTTCAGCCTTCACCGTGGGTGAGGCGGATGATTACATCGCCACTCAACCACCATCACCAGCCATCTTCCTCGCCACACCGCCCGAATGTCTTCACGTCATACCTGCCGAGCCAGAGACTGTTCACGCCATGTCAGCTGCGCCTGAGAATTCGCTGCTGGTTCCTGAGCCCGCTTCAGCCCACAAGCCAGCTCCAGGGTCTCATTCCACCGAGACCACTCTTCCAAGGTCTCTTTCCGCTGAGACCATTATAGGTCCTCAGCCATAGTGGCCAGGCCGGGCTCCATCTTGGCTGCCCGAACCGCAGACTCCGCCCTGGCTGCCTGCACAGCCTGCTCCGCCTAGGCTGCCTGCACAGTGCTATTAATACAAAGTGCCAGCCATAATTCAGGATAGCACAAACTAGAATAGGGAGGGATTAAGGAATAGTCAAGTCCAGTCATCCTCATTTATATAGCGCTTTTAACAATGTATATTGTTTCAAAGCAGCTTTACAGCGATAAACATATAATTTAAGGTAACAGAGATTGGTTTGGTTTTAAAGTGGTTCTTGAATAATGTTTTTTCCAGCTAAAGTTAGTTTTGATTGATTCACTTCCGTCTAAATGATCATTTGTTATTAAATTAGGGGCCGCTAAGACGACACAGTTCCCTTTCGAGGGAACTCCAACTGCGTCGAATGACATTTTGGGGGAACGCCCCTCAGCGTAGCGCCTCTGAAGTATGAATGAAACTGAGCCGATCTCTGATTGGTGCAACGTCATGACGTAATGGGTGACGGCAGATAGGCGGAAGCTATAAAAGCAGCCGGCACACATAAGATGTCAGCTTTCTGTTCTTCAGCAAGCGCTATCTGTGACTGTTTGTCTTATTTATTGTTGTCTGTTACTGAATGAGTGAAATGGCGAGTGTGAGCTTCAGGAAGTGTGTGCATCCTTGCCCTCGCTACATCACGGGCGGGGACACACACCAACTGTGCACACATTGTTTGGGAATGCAGCACGCGCAGGCAGCTCTCGAGGGGGCTGCTTGCGAGGATTGTGAAAAGTTGACAATCCGTGTGCTGCGTTCCCGGCTGGCTATCTTTGATGAAGATGGTCAGCCTCGCGAGCCCCGTGGTGCGGGACCCGCGTCCGCTGAGGCGGCGCGGCGACGCTCTTCATGGGGCTCGCAAAGAGATCTGTCCGGGGATCTCGAGGCTGCTGAGGCACCTTCTCGGGATTCATCGGGCAGTTCTGATGTCCTCGAGCCTCGCGCAGAAGCCCGCCCCGCGGCTTCTTCTGCGCGAGTCGAGGATCCGATGTTTGAGCTGTCTGCCTCTGAGGAGGTTGACGTGCTCAGCATCGAGGGCGGGGATTTCGGGGACGACTCGCCGCCCCGTGTCCCCGCGTATGAGGAGCTGATTGAGGTTGTTTCCCGTGCGGTGGCTCATTTAAATATCAGCTGGCCACAAGAGAGGCAGGAAGCGCAGACTAAAAGTAAACTGGATGAGCGCTTCCTGCAGCACAGGGAACAACCTCATCACCGGGGCTTGCCGTTCTTTCCCGATCTGCACAACGAGTTGTGTAGATCGTGGAAAAAACCACACTCTTCTCGTGTCTCCAATCCCCCTATTATAAATTATAGTAACATCGTGGGGGCACGAGAGAACGGTTATGGGATGATGCCGCGCGTTGAACAGCCTTTGGCGAATTATTTATCGCCTGAGTCGGCATCATCCCTTAAAGCCCCGGTGCTGCCCACTAAGCCGTGTAGAGACACATCAGCGCTAGTGGGCAGGGCTTATATGGCTGCGGGTCGGGCTGGTGCGAGTCTTCACACCATGGCTATGCTCCAGGCGTACCAGGCCGACCTTCTTAAGGACATTGATGAGGGCGAGGGTCCAACTCCGGAAGATATTGCGGAGTTGAGGAAGGTCGCTGATTTGTCTCTCCGAGTCACCAAGGAGACGGCCCGTGCTGTCGGTCGCTCCATGGCAGCTATGGTGGTCTCGGAGAGGCATTTATGGTTAAATCTTACGGGCATCAGGGAGAAAGACAGGGCTTTCCTCCTTGATGCCCCGATTTCGCCTTCTGGCCTGTTCGGCGACGCCGTTAATACCGTCGTCGACAGGTTTCAGGAGGCGAAAAGACAATCAGCGGCCTTCAAACAATATCTCCCTCGCCGCTCAGTGTCCAAGAAGTCTGCCCCCAGTGGGCAGCCGCAGCCACAGCCATCAGCCAGCTCCTCCGCCTATAGACAGGCTCAAAAACAGAGCGTCGCGTCTAGAGCCCCCCCTCAAGGAGCTTGGGGGCATAGACAGCGCTCTCAGGCGAAGCCTCAGCCTAAGCAGGGCGACCTGAGGGCCGTCCTGCAGGCTAAAAAGGCTTCGTCAAAGAGATCCTAGCTACTCTAGGATCTCTGCGGGCGGCCCCACCCGTGGTGGAACGACCGAGGACGTCTCCTTCACGGAGCCCGCAGGAAATCGATGTTGCTCTCCCGCCGTTAAACACGCTTCGGGACACATCGGTATCCAGCGAACGCAGGCTGCACTGTCCGCCCCACAGGCTTGCGGTCAGGCAGCATTCGCGTCCGCCCATCGAGAATCGTTTTCGGTTCAGCCCTGCCGGGAATCCGCTTCAGGGGGCCGAGAACGAATCCCGATTAATACCCGAAGCCAGGCTCGAGAGCCTGGTTCCCTTGGTAAAATATTTCGATGCATGGAAAAATCTGGCGAATATTTCTCCTTGGGCCCTGCGCACCATTCAAAATGGGTACAGGCTGCAGTTCAGTTCCCGCCCACCCAGATTCAACGGGGTGGTCTGGACTGTAGTCGACCCAGTGCAGGGTCGGGTATTGGAACAGGAAGTAAACTCCCTGCTGGCAAAGGAGGCTATAGATTGTATTCCTCCACCGGACAGGGAGTCCGGGTTTTACAGCCGCTGCTTCATAGTTCCCAAGAAGGATGGGGGGTTGCGTCCAATAATAGATCTCAGGCACCTGAACCGTTCTCTGAGGAGATTCAGGTTCAAGATGCTCACTATTCCCATTATCGTGAGTCAAATTCAGTCCGAGGATTGGTTTGTCACGATAGATCTAAAGGAAGCATACTTCCACATATCCATCCTTCCATCTCACAGGAAGTTCCTGAGGTTCGCTTTCGGGAGCGAAGCGTACCAATATCGGGTTCTTCCGTTCGGCCTAGCTCTCTCCCCTCGCACATTTACCAAATGTATGGATGCAGCTCTGGCACCGCTGAGGCTTCAGGGCATCAGGGTGCTCAATTATATCGACGAATGGCTGATTTTAGCACAGTCACAGGAGCTGGCGGTTCGGCATCGAGATCTCGTCCTCGCTCACATCCAGAGCCTGGGGTTGAGACTCAACACGAAAAAGAGCGTGTTGACACCAGCCCAGAGAACTACGTTCCTGGGAGTGGGGTGGGACTCGGTCACGATGCGGGCACAATTGTCTCCCGCGCGGATCGAGTCCATCCTGACCACAGTGTCCAGGATAAGGCTAGGCCAAGCCATCACTGTGAAGCACTTCCAGAGAGTGTTGGGGCTCATGGCAGCAGCGTCCAGTGTCATTCCATTCGGCCTGCTGCACATGAGGGCCCTTCAGTGGTGGTTAAAAACCAAGGGGTTCTCCCCGAGGGGAAACCCGTTCCGCATGATCAGGGTTACGCGCAGATGCCTTCGTTCCCTATCTATGTGGAAGAAAGCTTGGTTTCTGTCCCAAGGGCCAGTGTTGGGAGCGCCATGTCGCCGGAGAACCGTTTCGACAGACGCCTCCCTCACGGGCTGGGGCGCGGTCATGGACGGCCGCTTTACGACAGGCCTATGGCAGGACCATCATGCCTCCTGGCACATAAACTGCCTGGAGATGTTGGCGGTGTTCCGAGCTCTGAGGAGCTTCCTGCCGGACCTCAAAGGTCATCATGTCCTTGTGAGGTCAGACAATATGTCGGTAGTGGCCTATATAAACCATCAGGGGGGTCTGAGGTCTCGCCCTCTATGCAGACTGGCGCATCAGATCCTCCTGTGGTCCCAGGGGAAGTTGTTGTCTCTAAAAGCAACAGTAATCCCGGGGAGTCAAAATCAGGGAGCAGACATCCTGTCGAGACAGGGGCTGAGGGCCGGGGAGTGGAGACTCCACCCCGAGGTGGTGGAGTCAATATCTCAGAGGTTCGGCCCAGTGGAAGTGGGCTTGTTCGCGTCTCGAGAGACGACCCACTGTCCACTGTGGTTTTCCCTCACCCATCCAGCCCCGCTGGGGTTGGATGCCATGGTGCAGACGTGGCCGAGGTTACGTCTGTACGCATTTCCCCCGATCGCTCTGCTCCCGGGAGTTCTAGAGAGAGTCCGTCGCGACGGGATCAGTCTACTGTTGGTAGCCCAGTTGTGGCCGGCCCGAGTATGGTTCTCCGACATAATTTTGCTCCTGGACGGCCCTCCATGGGAGATTCCCATCAGGAGGGACCTGCTGACACAGGCAGAGGGCTCAATATTTCACCCTCGGCCCGAGTTATGGAAACTGTGGGTCTGGCCCCTGAGGGGGCACAGTACCTAGAGGCCGGCCTATCAGCTGGAGTAGTGGAGACCATACTCAGCTCTAGAGCTCCATCCACGAGGAAATTGTACGGCCTAAAGTGGAACGTCTTCACCGTTTGGTGTAGGGAGCGTGAGGTGGACCCAGTTAACTGCCCAGTGGCTTCAGTGCTGGAGTTCCTCCAAGATCGCTTTTCCACTGGTCTTACCCCGTCCACACTCAAGGTGTACGTGGCTGCCATTGCGGCTTTCCACGCTCCTCTGAGTGATGGGCCTCTGGGGAGACACCAATTGGTCGTACGTTTCTTCCGTGGGGCTTGGAGGATGAGACCTGCGGCTCGTACCAGGGTTCCCACTTGGGACCTGGCAGTGGTTCTCGAAGGACTGGCCGAGGCCCCCTTCGAGCCGCTGGAGTCGGCTGAGGCCAAGAACCTTTCGTTGAAGGTGGTCTTTTTGTTGGCCATTACTTCTCTGAGGAGGGTAGGAGATCTCCAGGCGCTCTCCATATCTAACGAGTGCCTGGAGTTTGCTCCAGGCAACATTAAGGCCATTCTTCACCCTAGGCCCGGCTATTTGCCTAAGGTGCCGTCCAGTGCGGCACGGCCTACGGTTCTGCAGGCTTTTCATCCTCCACCTCACGTGACGGCGAATGAAGAGAGACTTCACATGCTCTGCCCTGTCAGAGCACTGAGTATTTACATTCAGAGGTCCTCTTCATGGCGGAAGTCGGACCAGTTGCTGGTGTGTTTCGGGTCGCCCAGAAAGGGGCTTCCCGCCTCAAAGCAGACCATCAGCAACTGGATTGTCCAAACGATTTCCACGGCCTATCAGGTGCGCGGTATGCCTTCACCTTTGGCCGTGAGGGCTCATTCTACCAGAGGCATGGCGTCCTCTAGAGCCCTTCTCGCGGGGGCCCCCATCCAGGAGGTCTGCGATGCAGCAGGATGGGCTACCCCTCATACCTTTATTAGGTTTTATAGTTTGGACATTCCGTCTACACCCGGCTCTCTTGTGCTCGCGTCCTAAGTTTGCCTGTGAGCAGCTTCACACTAGGGCAGGCAGGGCGCGTTGTGGCGTAGTGGGTACTCGTTCCCCCAAAGTGTCATTCGACGCAGTTGGAGTTCCCTCGAAAGGGAACGTCCTCGGGTTACGACTGTAACCCTTGTTCCCTGAGAAGGGAACGAGAACTGCGTCCCTTGGCCACGCCTTCCCCTACCTGGGAGCGCTTGCTTCATCACAGAAGCTGACATCTTATGTGTGCCGGCTGCTTTTATAGCTTCCGCCTATCTGCCGTCACCCATTACGTCATGACGTTGCACCAATCAGAGATCGGCTCAGTTTCATTCATACTTCAGAGGCGCTACGCTGAGGGGCGTTCCCCCAAAAGTGTCATTCGACGCAGTTCTCGTTCCCTTCTCAGGGAACAAGGGTTACAGTCGTAACCCGAGGACGTTCTCTCTAAACAGACTTTAAATGCGAACCTGTGATAGACGCTGATGGCGTTCACATGCGCATTAAGAATTGGTTCTATAGTTATGTGCGTTTGAATATATGTCCGGAGGTTTGTAATTCCTTACAAACCATGCCTAAACAAACTACTTGTCTTGTCTATAAATTTAGATGCAGAATTTTATTTTATTTTATCACTTCGGGTAGGTACGTGAACCGAAAAATTCCACAACGCTTTATCTGTTGAGTGATATAGGGATCCTCCATAGGGAGAGGCTAGTTGGCACTTCAGCACTGCATTGTCATCGGGTCCAGGCGAAGGTCCTTTGTCAGATCTGGAAACGGCCTGGACCCGGCAGGCTGCGGGAAAACCTCGGGATAAAGAAAGACACTAAAATTAGCGTAGATGCCATTCTTCTTATGATGTAACGAGTACATCAGGATTTAAGGGAAGTGTTCCCAGTTGTGTTCCGGCTGACCTAATCTATACAGCCTAATAGTGAATTATTGAAGTCAATAATGTGTTATGTGTATGCTAGGTCAAAGAGATGTGTTTTAAGTCTAGCTTTGAACTGACAGACTGTGTCTGCTTCCCGGACAATGTTAGGAAGATTGTTCTAAAGTTTTGGTGCTAAATAGGAAAAGGATCTACCGCCAGCAGTCGATTTTGATATTCTAGGTATTATCAACTGGCCGGAACTTTGAGATCGCAATAGACGTGAAGGACTACAATGCGTTAAGAGCTCGCTCAAGTACTGCGGAGCTAAACCATTTAGTGCTTTGTAAGTAATCAGCAATATTTTAAAATTTATACGATGTGTAATAGGCAGCCAATGCCGTGCTGATAGAACCGGGCTAATATGGTCATACTTCCTGGTTCTGGTAAGAACTCGAGCTGCTGTGTTTGGAACTAGCTGTAGTTTGTTTATGAAGTGTGCAGGGCAACCACCCAGTAGAGCATTACAATAATCTAGCATTGATGTCATGAACGCATGAACTAGTTGTTCCGCATTTGTCAATGAGAGCATATGACGTAATTTAAATATATTTTTAAGATGTGAAAATGCAGTTTTACAGATACTAGACACGTGACTTTCAAATGAAAGATTGGTATCAAAGAGCACACCCAGGTTCCTAACTGACGACGAAGAATTAAAAGAGCAGCCATCAAGTGTTAGACAGTATTCTAGGTTATTACGTGTTGAAGTGTTTTGTCCAATAATTAGAATTATTGATTTTTCTGAATTTAGTAGTAGGAAATTACTAGTCATCCAATTTTTCATATCAACTATGCATTCCAATAATTTTGTGAATTGGTAAGTTTCGTTAGGTTTTGAAGAAATATAGAGCTGAGTATCATCAACATAACAGTGAAAGCTAATTCCATGTTTCCTAATGATATCTCCTAAAGGTAGCATGTACAGAGTGAACAGCAGCAGTCCTAGTACTGAGCCTTGTGGTACGCCATACTGAACTTGTGATCGATAAGACATCTCTTCATTTACTGCTACAAACTGATAGTGGTCAGATAAATATGATTTAAACCACGCTAGTGCAATTCCACTAATGCCAACATAGTTTTCTAGTCTATTTAAGAGAATGTTGTGGTCTATGGTGTCAAATGCAGCACTAAGATCAAGTAACACTAATAGAGAGATACAACCATGATCGGATGATAAGAGCAAATCATTTGTGACTCTAATGAGAGCTGTCTCAGTACTATGATACAGTCTAAATCCTGACTGAAAATCCTCGCAGATACCATTTCTTTCAAGAAAGGAAAAAAGTTGTGAGGATACTGCTTTTCTAATATCTTTGACAGAAAATGTAGATTTGAGATCGGCCTGTAATTGACTAATTCTGTAGGATCAAGTTGCGTTTTTTTAACGAGCGGTTTCGTCATAGTCAGCTTCAAGGTTTTTGGTACGTATCCTAGAGACAAAGACAAATTAATGATATTAAGAAGAGGATCTATGACATCTGGAAGCATCTCTTTCAGCTTAGGTATAGGGTCTAATATACATGTTGTCGATTTAGATGAATTAACGAGTTTGCAAAATTCTTCCTCTCCTATAGCAACAAATTAATCAAATTTTACCTCAGGGAGACTACAATGCACTCCCTGATGTGATACTGTAGTAGACGGTTGCATAGTTATAATTTTGTCCCTAATATTATCAATCTTATAAGTGAAGAAGTTCATAAAGTCATTACTGCTGTGTTTCTTGGAAACTTCTGGGTTTGAAGCTTTCTTTTTCGTTAGTTTAGTCACTTTTTCAAATAAATACCTAGGATTATGTTTATTTTCTTCTAATAGGGTTGAAAAATAAGCAGATCTAGCAGTTTTTAAAGCCTCTCTGTAAGCAATCGAGCTCTCCTTCCATGAAATCCGAAATACCTCTAGTTTTGTTTTCTTCCAGTTGCAGCCATTTTTCTGGCTGTTCTCTTTGGGGCCTGAGTGTGCTCGTTGTACCAAGGCGTTGGACTATTTTATTTAATCTTCTGTAAGAGCAACGGAGCAACTGCGTCTAAAGTGCTGGAAAAGAGAGAGTTAAAAGTTTCTGTTGCAATATCAAGTTCTGATAAGCTATCTGGGATGCTGAGATGGTGAAACTGATTAGGAAGATTATTGATAAAGCAATCTTTAGTGGCAGAATTGATAGGTCTAACATACTTGTAACACGGAGTCGGCTTTGCAGCCTTGGCTAAATGTAATTTACATGAGACTAGATAATGTTCTGAGATGTCGTCATTCTGCTGCAGAATTTCAACGGCATCGACATTGATTCCATTGGATAATATTAGATCTACAGTATGATTACGACAATGAGTAGGTCCTGACAAGTGTTGTCTAACTCCAATAGAGTTAAGAATGTCTTTAAATGCCAATCCCAATGCATCTTTTCCATCATCTACATGTATATTAATATCACCAACAATTAGGACTTTGTCTGCAGTCAATACTAATTCTGATAGAAAGTCAGCAAATTCTTTGATAAAATCTTTATGGTCCCCTGGTGGCCTGTAAACAGTTGCCAGCAGAATTCTCAAACAGGATTTATCGTTTACATTATATATTTTTACATTAAGCACCATCACTTAATTAATCTTGCAAGGTGCACTCATTTAAAGTAATGCAATCGTTTCATTTTAGCCAGGTTTCTGTCATACCAATGCAGTGCTGAAGTGCCAACTAGCCTCTCCCTATGGAGGATCCCTATACCACTCTACAGATAAAGCGTGGTGGAATTTTTCGGTTCGCGTACCTACCCAAAGTGATAAGATAAAATAAAAATTCTGCATCAAAATTTATAGACAAGTAGTTTGTTTAGGCATGGTTTGTAAGGAATTACAAACCTGCGCACATATATTCAAACGCACATACCTATAGAATCAATTCTTAATGTGCATGTGAACTCCATCAGCGTCTATCACAGGTTCACGTTTAAAGTCTGTTTAGAGAGAACGGTGTCGTCATAGCGGCCCCTAATTTAATAACAAATGATCATTTAGACGGAAGTGAATCAATCAAAACTAACTTTAGCTGGAAAAAACATTTTTCAAGAGCCACTATAAAACCAAACCAATCTCTGTTACCTTAAATTATATGTTTATCTCTGTAAAGCTGCTTTGAAACAATCTACATTGTTAAAAGCGCTATATAAATGAGGATGACTTGACTTGACTTGACATACACAGCACATCTAGGTTATAATCTGAAATCATATCATTAACTATGACCGCTTTTGAAGTAAGGGATCGAATATTCAGCAACCCAAGTTTTATCATTTGCTCATCTGTATTTTATCTATTTTTTATTTGTTGAACATCAATTACATTTTTAACCTTAGATGGGTTTGGACGATTTTTGGATTTCCAAATTCGGGGAACAGACAGTCTCTATTTGATGATATCTAGGTGAAAGAGGCTCTATGTTATGGGATTTATCTGACCTTGGTGACACGAGGGCCGCTAGCAGACGGTCGGTTATGCCAGTTTGTCTGCTTCCTGACCTGAGCCCCATATTGTCATGTTTTATCTCTAAGACTATGAGCCAAATTATAGACAGAAGAGCAGCACCATCCCAGGAGGGATGAATAGCATCTCTTTTCAACAGGTCAGGTTTGCCCCAAAAACCTTTCCAATTGTCTATGAATTCTATATTATTTAGCGGACACCACTTAGACAGCCAGCCATTGAGTGAACATAGTCTACTTACTATTAGAGATGCGCGGATGGGCTATTATTTCATCCGCAACCGCATCACAAAATTCATCATCCGTCTGCCATCCATCCGCACCAACGTTTTTGACCAACTTTCAGAACCGCACCCGCCCGCCATCCGCTGATACAAGGCGCTGCTGATGACAGCCGCGAGACTAGAAACCGCCCGCCCGCCACCCGCCCGAATTTAATTAAAATATTTTTTTCCGTCACTTCATCCGCCCGATCCGCGGTTTATCCGCGGCTATAACCGCCAACCGCGCATCTCTACTTACTATCTCATCACTCCTGCAAATAGGAAGGGGGCCAGAGCAAATTACAGTGCCTGACATCGTACTTGCGAGTTCAAACACCTCTTTAATATTAATTTTGGTGATCTCCGACTGGCGGAGTCGAACATCATTAGTGCTGACGTGAATAACAATCTTAGAGAATTTACGATTAGCATTAGCCAGCACTTTTAAATTTGCTTTAATGTCAGGCGCTCTGGCTCCCGGCAAATAGGTGACTATAGTGGATGGTGTCTCTATTTTCACGTTCCGTGTGATCTAATTACCAATTACCAGGGCACAATCAACAGAATTCTCAGTGGGTGTTTCACTGAGCGGGGCAAATCGATTTGTTATGGTAATCGGAACGGAAGAGTGGTTTTTTGATCCGCGACTAGAGCGATCCCTCACTGTCACCCATTTGCCTTGCTGCACAGGCAATAATTCAGCTGGAACCGAATCATGTAAAGAGTGCACTGTGCTAGGCGCATCCAAAATAGTTACTAGCGTGTTGTGCTAACAATAACGGAAGCTAGCGATGTCAGGTTAATCTGAGATGTTGTCTAAGCTGTATTTAGTAGTATAAACAACTAGAAATGGTAGTAAATGATGGTTCAAAACAGAAAGAAATACGAAGCTAATACGAGGCTTAGACGGAGCTTACAGCCTCGAAGCAAACAAAACACAGCAGGCAGCGAGGCAGACAGGATAGTGAGAACATATGTAAAGAAATTGTTAAATAGTTTTTTATATACGTCTTTATTTGTTTTTTTGATCCCACTTCATATTAAGTGGCTCAACTACATCGAAAAATAAGTACAATGTACTTATTGTGTTCATCTTCTATTGTAAAACACTTTTGCTGCTATTGAGGTGTGATACGGGTAAGGTTAGGGACAGGTGTGGTGGTGTGGGTAGGTTTAAAGGTGGGTTAAGGTGTAAGGGAAGGGCCAACAGTGTAATTACAAATGTAATTATATAAATTAATTACAGCTGTAATTACAAGCAGGTATTTTCAAAGTATATGTACAATGTAAAAACATGTATGTACACAATAAGTCCATTATATCAAATTATTAATTTCAATGTAAGTACATAGTACGTAAAGCCATATAAAGTGAGACTGTTTTTTTTTTATATATACAGGTGCTGGTCATATAATTAGAATATCATCAAACAGTTGATTTATTTCAGTAATTCCATTCAAAAAGTGAAACTTGGATATTATATTCTTTCATTACACACATACCTATATATTTCAAATGTTTATTTAATTTAATTGTGATGATTAAAACGGACAACTAATGAAAATCCCAAATTCAGTATCTCCGAAAATTTGAATATTACTTAAGACCAATACAAAAAAAAGGATTTTTAGAAATGTTGGCCAACTGAAAAGTATGAACATGAAAAGTATGAGCGTGTACAGCACTCAATACTTAGTTGAGGCTTCTTTTGCCTGAATTACTGCAGCAATGCGGCGTGGCATGGAGTCGATCAGTCTGTGGCACTGCTCAGGTGTTATGAGAGCCCAGATTGCTCTGATAGTAGCCTTCAGCTCTTCTGCATTGTTCGGTCTGGCGTATCGCATCTTCCTCTTCACAATACCCCATAGATTTTGTATAGGGTTTAGGACAGGCGAGTTTGCTGGCCAATTAAGAACAGGGATACCATGGTTCTTAAACCAGGTACTGGTAGCTTTGGCACTGTGTGCAGGTGCCAAGTCCTGTTGGAAAATGAAATCTGCATCTCCATAAAGTTGGTCAGCAGCAGGAAGCATGAAGTGCTCTAAAACTTCCTGGTAGACGGCTGCGTTGACCTTGGAGCTCAAAAAAACACAGTGGACCAACACCAGCAGATGACATGGCACCCCAAACCATCACTGACTGTGGAAACTTTACACTGGACTTCAAGCTACGTGGATTCTGTGCTTCTCCTATCTTCCTCCAGACTCTGGGACTTTGATTTCCAAAGGAAATGCAAAATTTACTTTCATCAGAGAACCGAGTTCCGTCCACCCGCACCTTCGCAGGGACCGACCCTCCACGATCCAGCGGCAGGGACGTGGTCAGCCCCGTCTACGATCCCGAGCCCATGCAGGTGGGTCGACATCGGCTTTCCCGGGAGGAGAGGGAGAGGCGGAGATCCCAGGGCCTTTGCCTGTATTGTGGAGGAGCGGGACATTACGCATACAATTGCCTGGTAAAAGGCCAAGCACGATAGTAAGATTGAGGCTACTATCGGGTGGGATCTCCGCTAGGAAGACCTCATCATCGATTACATCTACCTCCACACTCCTTCCGGTAAGACTAAGGTGGTCAGTCCAACAGCACGACTGCCATGCACTTCTGGACTCTGGGGCTGAAGGTAATTTTATGGACCACACTTTTGCAAAGAAGATTCAGATTCCCCTCAGACCCCTCACTCACAGAATTGCAGTTCGCGCACTTAACCTTCAAGAACTCCCCACCATTTCCCTTTGCACTGAAGACATTACCCTCACCACTTCCGGCAACCATTCTGAGACTATTTCATTCTACATCATGGACTCACCTCTTGCACCCGTCGTCCTCGGACATCCCTGGCTCATCCGTCACAACCCCCGGGTGGACTGGCACCATAGATCAGTACTGGAGTGGAGCAAGGAATGTCATAAGTCTTGTCTCGTGTCTGCCTGTTCGTCTGTGCCTGTTTCTGTGTTTCAGGAGGAAGCAGGGGATTTGTCTAACATGCCCGTGGAGTACCTGGACCTGAAGGAGGTGTTCAGTAAGTCTCGTGCTGCTTCTCTCCCTCCGCATCGTCCCTATGACTGTGCTATAGACTTACTGCCAGGTAAGTCTCCGCCGAAAGGCAAGTTATATTCACTTTCTATTCCAGAAAGGAAGGCTATGGAGAAATATATTTCTGATTCTCTAGCAACCAAGTTCATTCGCCCTTCCTCTTCTCCAGCGGGGGCGGGATTCTTTTTTGTGGGGAATAAGGATGGTTCTCTGCGACCTTGCATTGATTACCGAGGGATGAATAACATCACGGTAAAGAATACTTATCCATTGCCGTTGATGTCTTCAGCCTTCAAGAGATTGCAGGGAGCGTCCATCTTCACAAAATTGGATTCACGTAACGCTTATCATTTGGTTCGCATTAGGGAGGGGGATGAATGGAAAACTGCGTTTAACACCCCCAGGGGGCACTTTGAATATTTGGTCATGCCGTTCGGGCTGTCCAACTCCCCGGCAGTTTTCCAGGCACTGGTCAATGACGTGTTGTGAGATGTGATCGATCAGTTCATATATGTCTACCTGGATGACATATTGATTTTTTCTTCTTCTCTCCAGGAACACGTGCAACACGTCAGACGAGTGCTTAAGAGGTTGCTAGACAATGGGCTTTTTGTCAAGGCGGAGAAATGCGATTTTCATGCACAGTCGGTCCCATTTCTAGGGTACATCGTCTCATCTGAGGGAGTGCGGATGGACCCTGAGAAAATCAAGGCTGTGGTAGATTGGCCAAGCCCAGATTCCCGCAAGGCCCTGCAGAGGTTTCTGGGATTCGCCAATTTCTACCGGCGTTTCATTCGCAATTTCAGCCAACTAGTCGCACCTCCGACTGCCTTGACCTCACCCAGAACGACGTTCAGGTGGTCAGACACAGCCGAAGCTGTGTTCTCCAAACTGAAAGGCCGCTTTGTTTCAGCCCCCATCCTTGTCGCCCCTGATCCTTCACGTCAGTTCGTGGTGGAGGTCGATGCATCAGAGGTGGGAGTAGGCGCAGTATTGTCCTAACGCTCTTCCACAGATGACAGGATGCATCCCTGCGCGTTTTTGTCTCTCCGTTTATCTCCAGCCGAACGCAATTACGACATTGGTAACAGAGAGTTGTTGGCAGTTAAGTTAGCGTTGGAGGAATGGCGCCACTGGTTAGAAGGGTCGGGGGTACCTTTTATTGTCTGGACTGATCACAAGAACCTAGAATACATCAGAACCGCCAAAAGATTGAACTCCAGGCAGGCTCGGTGGGCATTGTTTTTCGGTCGTTTCGATTTTTCTCTTTCATACCGTCCGGGTTCCAAGAACATCAAACCCGATTCATTATCCCGCATATTTGATTTTTCCGAACGCCCGTCTACTCCCGAGTGCATTTTGCCCGAAACTCTATTCGTTTCTACACTCACATGGGAGGTCGAATCGAGGGTCAAGAAGGCCTTAGAAGGGGTAACGCCTCCGCCCGGTTGCCCACCGAATCGCTTGTTTGTGCCGGAGGGATTACGGTCCGACGTTATCCAGTGGGGTCATAACTCCAACGTGGCTTGCCATCCAGGAGTTAATCGCACTAGTTTTTTAGTCAAGCAACGATTCTGGTGGCCACTTATGGCTCGCGACATTCACGATTTTGTTTTGGCTTGCTCGGTTTGTGCCACTGGTAAGACTTCCAATCGACCTCCAGACGGGTTATTTCAGCCGCTGTCGGTTCCTTCGAGACCCTGGTCCCACATCGCGCTAGATTTTATTACCGCCCTTCCGCCCTCTCAGGGTAACACAGTCGTTTTGACTGTAGTGGACCGATTCTCGAAGGCAGCCCATTTTGTTCCCTTACCCAAATTACCCTCAGCTAAGGAGACAGCGGTTACAGTCGTAGATTACGTTTTTCGTTTACATGGCCTTCCGATGGACGTGGTTTCCGACAGGGGACCCCAGTTCGTGTCCAAATTTTGGCGAGAGTTTTGCAAATTACTAGGGCCGACTGTTAGTTTGTCCTCAGGGTTTCATCCCCAGAGCAATGGTAAGACCGAGAGAGCCAACCAGGATTTGGAGAGAGTGTTGCGATGTTTGGTTTCCAAGAATCCTTCCTCTTGGAGTCAACAACTCTCGATGGTGGAGTACGCCCACAACACGTTGCCAGTGTCGGCTACGGGCCTATCTCCGTTTGAGTGTAGCGTAGGTTACCAGCCACCAATTTTTCCCAGTCTTGAATCCGAGGTCGCGGTCCCCTCTGCTCACGCCTTTGTTCAGAGGTGTCACCGCACCTGGACTAGAGCCCGTGAGACTCTACTCCAGGTGGGGGCGCGCACTAAGGCTAAGGCCGATCGCCACAGGTCGAAGCCTCCCGTATACGTCGTTGGTCAAAAAGTGTGGATTTCAACCAAGAACATTCCTCTTCGCTCCATATCTAATAAACTTGCTCCCAAATTTATTGGCCCGTTTACTGTCACCAAGATCATTAGTCCGGTGGCAGTCCGCCTCAACTTACCTCCCGCGTACAGGAGGATCCATTCCGCCTTCCATGTATCTAAAATTAAACCCGTGTTTCATTCTCATATTAATCCGCCAGTCCCGGTTCCTCCCCCACCGCGACTCGTAGATGGGGAGACCACGTATTCGGTTAATCGTATACTGGACTCTAGGTGGAGAGGACGCGGATTTCAGTACTTGGTGGACTGGGAGGGTTACGGTCTGGAGGAGAGAAGTTGGGTGCCTGCTAGAGACATACTGGATCACTCCCTCATCGATGATTACAATCGACAGGGTAAGGAGTCTGGGAACGCCAGGAGGCGTTCTTAGGAGGAGGGGTACTGTCACGGTAGATGCATTCTCTGTTCCTTCTCGTCTCGTGTTTATGTTGTGGTATGAATGCACGTGTGTAGTGGGCGTGAGTGTATGACATCACCTGATCCGCTTCAGCTGATCCTCATTCACTTCACCAGCTGCAATCAATCTCACCACTCTACTTATACTTACCGCTGTTCTATCATCCTTGTCAGATCGTTGTTTGTCGTTCGTGTTGGTGTTCCGGTGTCCAGTTCCTGCCTTGTGTTCCTGTTCTTCGTCTTCGTCACTGGTTTTCGTCTGCCGTCTCACCGTCACCGCACCTCTTCACTTCATCACGGATCCTGACCACCGAAGTCCCTGTGTCACCTATTCACATCTGCTTGTACTGCTATTTATTCATCATTAAATCACTGTTCACTTGCTATTGCTTCCAGTCGTTCATCTCACATCATGACATTACTGAAATAAATCAAGTTTTTGATGATACTCTAATTATATGACCAACACCTGTATATAATTATCCAAATATATGTCTATTTTGTGTGCACATATCATATTACGTTTATGCTAACTTCTATCTGTTTTTTTTTTTAGCCTAAACCATATTCAAATACACATTCAAATGTACATAACTCAAACTATTTCTCTTTCTCTCTTTATGTATACCTTCATAACTGATCTCAAGTGCAGTGGTTCAGAGATTTGAAAATAGTAAATATTGGGGTTTCATACATTTTGCATATATGTGTATACTATATATGAGTCTTGTGTTTGCCATTACAAAGCCTGTAGACCAGACAAAGTAGAGTAAAGGCCCTACATAGATCTGATACATTTAAATATTGTTCACTTTATTTAAACATTTCTAATTAGGAGTAATAGCTATATTTTATAAGTTTATTCAAGTCGTCACTTTCATTTATAATAGCGCTTTTAACAATATAGTTTTTTTCAAAGCAGCTTTACAGTGATAATAGGAAATTAAAGTAACAGAGATTGTTTTGGCTTTACAGCAGCTCTAGAATAAAGTTATTGTCTAGCTAAATTTAGTTTTGATTGATTCACTTAAGTTGCAACGGTCCTTAGTTATTAACTTAGGGGCCGCTAACACAACACCGTTCAAACAGAAAACCCTTAATGCGATTTGGCCGCTCATTTGCACAATGCAGTGGCTGGTGGCTCGAGAACGCAAACCATGAAATAGGTTCCAAGGTACAGGCCTTGAAAATTTATAATACAGAATTGTGTAGCGCTTTAGCACAGCCACGTGAACCGGAATTATCCCAACAATGTTTTATCTGTATAGAGGTAAATAGATGGGCAGGAGAACTTCGGGAGTGACTAGTTGACACTTCAGGACTGCATTGTCGTCGTGTCCATTTGCAGGTCCTTCCTCAGATCCGGATACGGCCTGGATCCGGCAGACTGCGGTACATTTACATTTTACATTTATTCATTTAGCTGACGCTTTTATCCAAAGCGACTTACAATTGCTATATATGTCAGAGGTCGCACGCCTCTGGAGCAACTAGGGGTTAAGTGTCTTGCTCAGGGACACATTGGTGTCTCACAGTGGATTCAAACCAGGGTCTCTCACACCAAAGGCATGTGTCTTATCCACTGCGCCATCACCACCCCCGGCATCCTTCTTATGATGTATCAAGGACATCAGGATTTATGGAAGGTGTTCCCGGTTCCGGCTGACCTAATCTATGCAGCCTAACATTGAATTATAGAAGTCTATAATGTGTTATGTGTATGCTAGGTCAAATACATGTGTTTTTAGTCTTGATTTGAACTGACAGAGTGTGTCTGCTTCCCGGACATGTTAGGAAGACTGTTCCAGAGTTTTGGTGCTAAATAGGAAAAGGATCTACCGCCAGCAGTCGATTTTGATATTCTAGGTATTATCAACTGGCCGGAATTTTGAGATCACAATAGATGTGAAGGACTATAATGTGTTAAGACCTCGCTCAAGTACTGGGGAGCTAAATAATTTAGTGCTTTGTAAGTAATCAGCAATATTTTAAAATGTATACAATGTTTAATAGGGAGCCAATGCAGTGTTGATAGAACTGGGCTAATACTGTCATACTTCCTGGTTCTGGTAAGAACTCTAGCTGCTGCGTTTTGGACCAGCTGTAGTTTGTTTATTAAGCATGCAGTTAATGGGCATGCAGTCTGGGGTGTTTGGACGGAACCCCAACTGCATTGGCACATCAACTGCCTTGAGTTGCTAGCAGTAAAGCTTGGGCTGGACTTCTTCAAATCGCTGCTACTAGGCAAGCATGTACTGGTCAGTACGGACAGCTCTGTGGCCGGTGTGTAGCTCAACCATCAAGGAGGTCTACACTCCCGTCGCATGCCGCGACTTGCCGCCATCTCCTCCTATGGAGTCTGAAGTTCGCTTAGTTCGCTAAATGAGATCCCCCCCCCCCCAGTGAGCCTACTCACACAGACACTGCAAAGTCAGGGAGGAGCAAGTATTGCTAGTTGAGCCCTATTGGCCCAACCACATCTGGTTCCCAGAACTTGTGCTCCTCATGACAGCCCCTCTCTGCTTTCTCAGAGACAAGGCACCCTATAAGCACCCACGTCAAGACCTCTGGAACCTCCATGTATGGTCTCTGGATGGGACATGGAGATTTTAGGTTACCTACCCCAGGTGGCAGTAGACACATTTACATTTACATTTAGTCATTTAGCAGACGCTTTTATCCAAAGCGACTTACATCTGAGGACTAAAGCAAGCGAGTCATCGTGAAGAGGGAAGAACGATGCAAGAAGTGCTCAAAATACAAAGTTCAGGCATTACTCAGAGTAGCAAAAGCCAGACAAGGGAAGATTTAAAAGGGAAGGAAAGATTTAAAAGATAAGATTTTTTTTTTTTAGACACATTGGAAACATACAG
The DNA here is from genome assembly GCF_051911475.1 of Siphateles boraxobius. NCBI lineage: Eukaryota > Metazoa > Chordata > Actinopteri > Cypriniformes > Leuciscidae > Siphateles > Siphateles boraxobius. The sequence continues at coordinate 14,320,300 of NW_027508833.1, read as the reverse complement.
CTGTGTATTTTTTTTTTTTTTTTTGACACATTGGAAACATAGAGCTGTGCTTTCCTTTCTGCAAGAAAGGTTAGAACGAAGGCTGTCTCCTTCCACCCTGAGGGGCGCTAGAAGGCTAAATCCTGCAGGCGTTTTTGGTTGAAGAATCATGCCTAGAATTCGGACCGGCCAACTCTCACTTGATCCTGAGACCCAGGCTTGGGCTCAAGGTTCCCACCACTCCCTTCCCCTGAAAAGATCACGTGAGAGTTGGTTGGTCTGTCTGAATTCTAGCCATGATTCTTTGACCGAAAATGCCTGCAGGACCGAAATGCCTACAGGACCAGGTGCTGTACCTGCAAGCGCTGCCTCTGGTGGAGGCAGACACAACACAGAGCTTTAGGACCTCAGACCAGCTCTTTGTCTGCTATGGAGCCCAGCAGAAGGGAAAGGCTGTCTCTAAGTAGAGGTTAGCCTCCTGGATAGTTGATGCCATCGTCTTGGCGTGGGGGGGTCAAGTGGCTTACGACAGCAATGGTGGTGCTTTGGTAATCCCCAATTCGTCAGTTAACGTCAAACGTGACTGAAAGAGAACGTCTAGGTTAATATTGATAAGTTACGTTTTATTACGAATGCAGTCCAGACCACCTTTTGTAGTGGTTTGGGCGATCGGATTTAAATCTGTCTCAAATGTGTTTCGGAGGGCATTTAGACCTGGTCTTTTCATGATCGGATAGCTATCCAATCACAGAAAACGCATGAAGTGGCCAGGTGTAAATAGCCCCAATGTGACGACACATATTTGCTCAAATAATCTGATTTGCCTATGTTATTTGTTAAATATGGTATCTAATAATATCTTTTGTCTTTATTGATAGGCTTTCCACAGACTGCCACAACTGGCTTGATACCGTTAGCCACCAGATCTTTCTTTCAAGGTTGCCTGGGAGGCGAAGAATCCAAAGCACATCAACTAGTCACAGGGATACCTTAAAGGTCAGTGCTTTGACCACTCCTCTTTTCCATATATTCATATGCATTACTGGGACCTATTTTAAAGGTATATAGATGGGCAGACGATCTGACGGTAGCTGCACGTATCTTGGACATCTCAGCATGGATAAAAAATCATCACCTGCAACTCAATCCACAGAATTTCTTGTTTTCTCAGACGACTATTCAGCCTAATTTCATCGTCCAGCTAGGCTCATCAACAATAATTCCATCCAGATCGTCCAAAAATCTTGGGTAGTTTTTGAAGACCAGCTGAAATTCAGAGACCAAATTACAAAGACAGCACAGTCATACAGGTTTACACTGCACAACACCAGGTCAGGCCCTTCATAAAACTATCCAGACAGCCGAATCCCTGACAATATTCAAGAAAAAGTTGAAATTGCATCTCTTCCTTGAGCACTTAATGGTATCTTGCTGACTTTTCAATAAAAAAGAATAAAACAAATATTTTATGCTTTCACTATTAAATCCTCCTGGCTTGTACTAGTCTGAACAATGTTTGAATCTAGCATTTTGTGTGTTATTATTGTTAGCACCTCCTTGAGATGAATCGCTTGTATTCCTTATTTTTAATTTGCTTTTGATAAAAGTGTCTGCGAATGAGAAATGAGAAAGTGAATAAATAACAAAGGTTTGTCTCGATTGGCTCTATATAGGGGGAATGAAATTAGGAGTATTTCTACCTAATAATTTAATTTCAAATTAAATGTTTAAGTTGAACAAGCTTTTTTTTTTAAATGGACCAACTCATTAGGCCTTATTCACAGTAGCGCTATAATTTTTAGCCATTGTCTGAGATTACTGATTGTACCTTCAAACAACTTCAACCTCCCTCTTTAACTCCTCACTCCCTGTGTCTTCTGCGCTCCTTCAATCAACATTTGCATGCCAGGTCATAAGGTCTGATTCTGGCATCCATTATGGTGATTCATTCTGCTGATTTGCCTGTCACATAAACAGAGTAAATCCACACCTAGTAGCTCTAACCTGCAGCTGCATTGGCAGACAGGTGAGCCAGGCAACCGAAGGCACCATGCTTCCCGTGTTTTCAGGAAAGTTATGTCAGTTTCTTAGCGTAACTCGGTTACCTTCTATTTTGTTCCTTGGAGTTTTTTATATAGCCTATGTCCTTGTTGGAGGGCTAGTCTTCTGGAAGCTAGAAGGATGGTATGTGTTGCAACAGATTGATCTCCTCAAGGAGAAAAGAATTAGACTACTCGAGAAGTACCCTTGTGTGGGTCAGAATGGCCTCCGAGAACTAGCAGAGGTATGAGACTAGATTTTTTTTAAACTATATGGTACATGACTTTTTGTAACAGTGCTTGTCTTATTCCACATTAACAGCAATAACAATGATGGGTAGATACAGTGAGCAAATGCTTGGACAACTTTTTACATCATTTGAAATGGATGTGTGGCTTCTATGGTTCATTAGTAAAAGGAAAATTGAAGAAAACTGTTTTGGTGCAAAAACCTCAATTCAAACTTAATGAATCACTTTTATTCATTCAAAATAATTATTGCTTTTGGTCAAAAGGTCAAAAAACTTGTGCAGAAAATAGACAGGGCTACCAGTTTATTTTAGTAATACTCTGAATGCATTATAACTGAATGGAAATATATTCATGGACTTCTTGTTGGTCTATTATTGAGATTATTTAGATGGTTATTTTATATAGTTTCTTATTGCCATTTCATTCATTCATTGCTTGTCATCACTGTCTCAAAGATGATAAAAGCTGCGTCAGTGAGTGGCTTAAGTCCAGACAGTAATGACACCGCAGATGGCTTCTGGAAATTTACCAGCTCATCTGTGTTTGCGGCGACAGTGGTCACAACTATTGGTGAGGAATTGTGAAACTTTACACATTGAATTTGACAGTCCAGTTTAATTTGGTTTGATGTGTGGCATTTATTCAAATGGGTAAAGGTTACACAAAGTTTTTTTCTTTTATCCTTTCTCCAGGCTATGGTAATATCATTCCACTGACAACGGCTGGTCAGATCTTCTGTGTGTTGTTTGCTCTTTTTGGCATTCCCCTGAATGTAGTGATCTTAAATAGAGTTGGAAAATACATGTTGGCTATTGAGAGGAATTTTTGCAATTTTCTGGAGAAAAAAATTGATAGAGGGGTGAGAATTTAACTCCTTTAATCTAATTGAATTAGATTTAAATATCCAATAGACATTTGTTTAAAATAAGAAATTAAAATTGAAAATGAAGATCGTAATCGTAATGCTTGACGATAACCCTTGACTGTGCCCATGACTGTTCTTTCCCACAGAAATGTGTACGAATATCCATTCACAGTATATCCTTCGTAAGTTCAGTGTTACTGTACTTTGTGCTTCCTATGTTGCTCTTCAAAGCATATGAGGGATGGAGTTATGCTGAAGCCATTTACTACTGCTTTATAACACTTAGCACTATTGGATTTGGAGATTATGTTGCAGGTAGGAGACCACACATTCAAAAATGAACAAACAGACTTTTGTTCACATTGTTCACATGTATCTGAACTATATAACAAATACTTCTGATGCTCATGTCCTCACATCATCGTTATCGGTTATGGACTTTATATCTATATAATAGCAGTTGTTTTTCTATCATTAAATAAAGCCTTTTTTTTACTGTTAACCACCTCAAATATAATTATATTTAGTAATTATTCTTGTAGCCCTATATTCAGGAAGTGACATCACTTCTTTGGCTGTGTGTCTTTCAAACTTGAATTTGAATTTTCCTGAATTTGAATTTTGAATTCAGGTAGTAAATAAGATGCAGAAGTGTAATTCAAATGTAAAATGTATGTATTTAAGGCAATAGGTGGAAATTCATATTATTGTTGTACACATAGCATTTAATTAGACGCATCATATTTAATAATTTAACATTTATTTATATTTTATATATGATGGAACACCAAGAAAGTCTTCAATACAGAGCTAAATTTTAATACATTGGTGCCCAAACCTGGTCCTGTAGTACACCCAACAGTACCCATCTTGGGTGTCGCTCACATCTGACACAACCGTTTCAGGTGTCAAAGTCCCTATAACAAGCTGATGAGTTCAATCAGGTGTGTTTTATTATTGAGACGTACAAAATGTGTAGAGTTGGGGGTACTAAACTGTTAATGACTACTTTAATATATCTGTCAATATATCATATGTCAATAGATTGTGAGGAAAAAATAAATATGTTATGGCAATGTTAATTGCATAACAGTATTTAATAAGATAAATTAGAAAAATAAATAATTGGTTGAGAAAGAAAATACTCTAAATATGAGGGTACAAATGTCAAAATTATTTGTTTTTTTCTCTTACGAGAGGTTCTCTCGTATTGTGTAAGTTCAGCTTACGCTACGGGAAAGATTTATCTTTTCGAGATATTGAAGCCAAAAAATGATCCTTAATTTTGTATCCATTGTCAACAAAGTGCAGCAGCTAGCAGACCTAGAGCAGGCTGTCTAGCGTGCTCATAGGCTGCCCTGCGGGAACTGCAGCAGCCTACCACTGAGCCCGACGTGACGTCACATCCAATGAAGGGCGCTCGTGCCTTCACAGCGTCCTAGCCCGCCAATATGGGCGTGGCTTAGCGTATATAAGCAGGGCTCGTAGGCTGTTTTCTCTGATTTTCATCTCTCAGCGAGCTCTCCGCATCGCTGGATCTAGAGAGAAGCCGCCACCGTTGAAAGAGCAACTAGCCAGCTTAGGACAGCGCCTGAAGAAGCCAGCCGTCTTCGCCACCTTCAGCCGTCCGAGCGAGCTACGCTATCCGGAGACGTATCCTTTTTATCCAAATACTTCACTCTAAAAGAGCAGCGAGCGTCTTTTTCAAGATGCCTCGCACTTCCTGCGGCTCATTTGGAGCCACGCTCAGCGATGGAGACCGCCACGTTATCTGTGCTCTCTGCCTGGGCCAGGAACACGCAGCTCTCGCCCTCTCGTCAGGGGAATGCGAGCTCTGCGAAGCGCTTCCGATGTCGACGCTGCGGGCTCAACTCGAAGTGTTCAACCCTCACACTCCGCCCCTTACAGGACCGCGCAAGAACAAGCGCCGTTCTCTAAGGCCACCGGAGCCTGTGGCCACCGCGTCGCGCTCGTCGGAACCCCTCCCTCGAGCCTCACTCTCACCTTCTCTGCCTCTCCTCACAGACGCGCAGCTGCAGCCCACGAGCCGCACTGCCGTCGTTTCTGATGACGAGGCCGAGGAACAGGCCACAAAGGACTGCTGTTCCATCATGGCTTCGGACAGCGAGGAGTGGTCGGGTTCGCTTCGCTCCTCCACCTCCTCGATCCAGGAATCAGGCCGGACCCGGGCTGGAGTGGACGCTGAGCTGATGCGCCTCCTGTCTCAGGCTGTTGAACGACTCGGGCTCGAGTGGTCGCCGCCGAAGGAGCCCGCACCGAACAGACTCGACGGCTGCTTTATTAAGAGTCGCCGCCGTCAAGCGCCCGCAGCCAGGGCCGCCCCGTTTCTGCCTGAACTCCACACGGAACTGGCTAAGTCGTGGAATGCACCCTTCTCCACAAGGCTTCAATCCCACGTCTCCGCATCGCTCTCCCAAGTGGACGGCGCCGCCGAGAGGGGATACTCTGCCATTCCCCCAGTGGAGGAGGCGTTCGCAGCGCACCTTTGTCTGCCCTCCTCGAGATGGCGCTCAAGGTCTGCCATCCCGTCGAAAGCTTGCAGAGCCACATCCGCCTTTGTCGGCCGCGCATACACCGCCGCCAGACAGGCCGCTTCCGCCCTGCATTCGATGGCTGTGCTTTAGATTCTACAGGCCGACCTCCTCCGTGAATGGGACGAGAAGGGCCAGGATCCATCTGCCATCACTGACTTGAGAAGCGCGACGGACCTTTCTCTCCGCAGCTACCAAGACCGCAGCCCAAGCCATCAGAAGGTCTATGGCCGTGTTGACCGTCACAGAGAGGCACCTCTGATTGCTCTTGCTAACATGAGGGAATCTGAGCGCGCCACCTTCCTCAACGTGCCTCTTTCCCCTACTGGTCTCTTCGGCCCAGAGGTGAGCGGGATCATCGACCGCTTCTCCGAGGCTCAAAAGACCACGCAGGCCATGAACCTTTTTCTGCCTCGACGCTCGAGTTCCTCTACAGGCCGCTCACGTGACCAGCCGCCTGCACTAGCCACCACTCAGCCCCCATCGCAGCCAAGCTAGCCTTCGCAGCGACGTCAGGGCGGCCGCCCAGAGGGCCTCGGCAAAGGATCGCGCTGAAGCCCGAGCACGCGAAGCCTTCCTAGCGACAGTAAAAGGAAGAAAGAGACGGTTGAGTCCCGCTGCGGCCGAACCGCCGTCATAGCTCATTTCCCTGTCAGTCCCCTTCAAACAGGCTATTGCAGTGGTTCATTTAGCAGCCAACGAGCCGGTAACACTACCCTCTCGCCTGCACACAAACGCCGTTTTCATGGCAACCCAGAGAAATCTAAAAAGGAGTATAATATCTGGTTATCCGGCTCACGCCAATGGTGTTTTAAGTGTAGAGAAAGTACCCACACCCCAGTGTTCACCCCTACACACAAGCACAACACGTCCCATGTCATTCATATCGCCCACTCTCATAAAGCAGGCAAAAGCCGCTCGAGTGTTGAATGTAAGAAATGTGTCCACAGGTTTGTGCCCACTATCTGCCCGCTCTGTTACACGGCCCCTAAAGACTCATATCAGTCAGGTTATGAACGTAAGTCACGTGCCCGCCTACGAGCGCTCACGCTTACTAAAACGTGCCTCTCCCCGAGCACCGCCCATGCATTTAAGTGTTGTCACAAAATGCAGGGCGATCATAAAACGCTCCCCATCCAAAATGATCGGGACGTAAAATTTATGTGTGAGTCTCGTGCCCGCGCAGAAGCGCTCACGCTTACTAATAGGCACTTCGCCCAAGGCTCTGCTCGCGCATCACAAAGTGGTAAAGGTGTGCTCCCCATTTACGGCAATCGGGACGCCGCTTATGTATCAGCCTGTCACAGCTGTCAGTGAGCTGCCGCTTTCAAGCACTGAGGGCGTGCGCGCCGCCCCCACACCCTCCGGTTCAGTTTCTCGAGCCCGCAGAGCGCGGCGATCAGAACCCAGAGACCATTCGCCCCTTAGCTACACATATAAAAGCATGGGAGGCCATTCCAGGGGTTTCAGAATGGGTGCTGAGCACAATAAGGCAGGGCTATTCGCTACAGATCACTCTGCCGTCCTCCGCGCTTTCAAGCACGGACCGCGACAACTGTGAATGCGGAAGTAGCACATCTACTCCGCGCAGAAATAGCGAAGCTGCTGTGCAAAGGGGCCATAGAATTGGTACCGCCTTCTCTGAGCGAGTCGGGCTTTTATAGCCGCTATTTTCTCGTACCCAAGAAGGAAGGAGCCCTCAGACCCATCTTAGATCTGAGACATTTGAACAAAGTGCTTATGAAAAGACCGTTCAAAATGCTAACGACCAGGTCAATCCTCGCGCACGTTCGCCCGAGGGACTGGTTTATCTCTCTCGATCTGAAAGATGCCTTTTTCCAGATTCAGATAATACCCAGTCACAGGCCATTCTTGAGATTCGCCTTCGGCGTCAGGTATATCAATACACCGTCCTGCCGTTCGGCCTGTCTCTAGCACCCCGTACATTTACGAAGTGCATAGATGCGGCTTGAACTATCTGGACGACTGGCTGATTTTGACGCAATCAGAGATAGAACTGCTATCTCACAGAACTGTGCTCCTCAGTCACCTGGAAAGCTTGGGTCTCACGGTCAACTGGACCAAGAGCTCATTACTGCCCAGTCAGTCAATTTCCTTCCTAGGAATAGAACTGGACTCTGTGGCCATGACGGCTCGTTTATCGACACAGTGCGCGCCATGTTCAACTTCTAGCCGCGTCTTTTCAGAAGGGCAGCTTCGTTCCTCTGAAGACATTCCAGAGGATGCTGGGCTGTATGACCTCAGCTGCAGCAGTGCTTCAGCTGGGCTTACTGCGCATGCGCAGGCTTGAATGCTGGCTGAACGCTCGAGTGTCTCACCGAGCTTGGGCCTCTGGCTGCGAACGAATCAGAGTGACTCAGACCTGCATCGCGGCTCTGCAGCCCTGGTTAGCAGCAGACTGGTATCAGCGGGGTGTGATGATGGGAGCGGTCTTATATTGAAAGGTCATCTCGACAAATGATGTCAACTCAACTCGGGTTGGGGCGCTCTCTTCGAGGGCAGACCGGTCTTTGGCCAGTGGTCAGACCAGGAGAAGCTCCTTCAAATAAACTGTCTGGAAATGATAGCGGTCGAGAACGCACTGAAGCGCTTCATCCCGTTCATACAGGACCACCATGTTCTAGTCCGTTCAGACAACATGTCAGTGGTGTCATACGTGAACCGTCAGGGCGGCGTCAGATCCAGGAACCTCTGCGATCTGACAGAGCGCCTCCTCACGTGATCTCAACATCACCTGCGCTCGCTGAGAGCTGCACATGTGCCAGGCCACCTGAACGACGGCCCAGACAAACTATCCAGGGACAACGTTCCCCCAGGGGAATGGTCCCTGCACCCCAAATAGTCCAGGAATTATGGCGCATGTCACAAACAGCCCCGTGGCCGATTCCGGTGAGAACGGATCTCCTCTCTCAAGCTCGCGGCTCGATCTGGCATCCCCATCCAGAGCGTTGGTCTCTGGACGCATGGTTAATGAAGAGGTACCCGTTGCCCTGCCAGAAGGAGTGATGAACATGATTACGCAGTCTAGAGCGCCTTCTGCTAGAAAGCTCTATGCGTCTAAATGGTCTGTGTTCTCTAAATGGTGCACCGACCAAAACCTGGACCCACGGATATGTGGGGTTTCGCGGCTGCTCAGTTTCCTACAAGAGCTGTTGGATAAGGGAAGGTCCCCATCCACGCTTAAAGTCTACGTGGCGGCCGTTGCAGCGTTCGCAGAGTCGACGCGCGGCTTGCAGCGTTCGCAGAGTTGACGCACGGCCGGTCACTAAGGAAAGACAAGCTTGTCATCTGCTTCCTTAGAGGAGCCAGAAGGATGAACCCTCTGCGCCCCGAGTCGGTTCCTATGTGGGATCTTTCGTTGGATCCTCGAGGCCCTGAAAGCTTTTCCCTTTGAACCACTAGATCCGTGGAATTAAAGTACCTGTCACTCAAAACCGTTTTCCTGACAGCTATGTCATCAGTAAAATTTGTGGGGGACTTACACGTGCTGTCTGTCAGCGCTGCATGTCTTGAGTTCGGGCCAAATGACTCAAAAGTCATCCGCAAACCTAGACACGGCTATGTTCCTAAAGTGATTGGCACTCCTTTCAGGCGCTGAGGGTTTACACTGCGCGCTCCGCCCCTTTCAGGCGCTCGGAGCATCTTTTCGTTTCGTTTGGTGGGCGCACCAAGGGTCTCGCCGCCCCAAAACAAAGCTTATTCAGATGGATTGTGGACGCTATAGCAGCCGCTTATGCGTCGAAAGGTCGGCCTGCCCCATGGGCATCAGGGCTCATTCCACTAGAGGTATGCCCTTGTCGTGGGCATAGTCCAGCGGAATTCCTATTCACGACATATGTGTGGCGGCGGGCTGGGCCTCCCCGTCCACCTTTGTCAGATTTTATAACCTAGAAGTTCCCGCTCTGCAGGCAAAACTTCTGTCAGTTTAAGTGAGATGTACGTTCTGTCCAGATATGTTCTTGCTCAGGCTACTCTCACGTGTCCTAGCTGTTCTGGGTGAGCTGCACTATGGGTATGTGCTATATGCTAATGCAGACCGGCGGCGCCACTCTGTATTCCCTATGAGTGCTTATGTACAAGTGCTGGCCCACGTTGCTGGCCGCCTTATTTTTCTCACTTATCTGGTTTCCCCGGGAAACCTGGGACTTATGAGTAGATGCTTGGCGGGCACGGCGTTGACAAAGGGTTCCCTTAGCGTAAGCTAAACTTACGCAATACGAGATAACCTCTCGTGAGAGAACGTATCAATTACCTAACAAAACCTCGGTTCTCTCTAGAAGAGGGAACGAGTATTGCGCAACCAGCCGTGCTCACGCCACGAGCGTTTTTCGCTTCATTCAACGAAAACCAGAGAAAACCCTACTTATATATGCTAAGCCACGCCCATATTGGCTGGCTAGGACGCTGTGAAGGCACGAGCGCCCTTCATTGGACGTGACGTCACGTCAGGCTCAGTGGTAGGCTGCTGCAGTTCCCGCAGGGCAGCCTATGAGCACGCTAGACAGCCTGCTCTAGGTCTGCTAGCTACTGCACTGCGTTGACAATGGATACAAAACGATACGTTTTCCTGCAAAACTTGTGCTGGACCAATTAAACCCCTCTGTTGTGTGACTGAGTTGCATTTCTTTGAATTGATATTCAGTAAAGTCATTGTCCTTTCATTTCAATTCAACTTACATTCCAAAATTCAATTTGATTTCAATTTCAATTGTTAAATTCTGAATTTTGCCCAAACCTGATCATAACATTGTGTCTCCTGCCAGATCACAACCCAGCGATAATCTACCCAGAGTGGTACAGTTGTCTGATGGCAGCCTGGATATTCTTTGGCCTGGCTTGGCTGGCTCTTCTGATCAATCACTCCATTGATTTACTGGAGAGTGTGAATGCTTACCTGAGAGGAAGGCAGAATGCGCAAATGCAAGTGGAGGAGCCAAAAGAACCGCCGGAAAAAGGACTGAAAGTGGAAGAAACATGATAATTGAATTTAAAACAGGAGGTGTATGAATAATACTGTAACTACTATCAAACAATGTATGGGAAATTCTTAAATCAGTTATTCACTGTTTAAAGTTTCCTTAAATATTAAACTGAGCTATAGATTTTGATCAGCAAGCAAAGTTTATTGTTAAAACCATCAAGAAATTTGAGCATCACTTGTCTGACTGATAATGAGTCTCATTCACTAAGCATGCGTACGCACAAATTTGTGTGTGAAATCTGTGTATGAACGTTTTCACGAACAATCATGATTCATTAAAAACCTTTGTTCTAAAATGTATTCTAAATTTACAAAACATTTTGGAACAACTGAAACTCGTACGGAAAAATCTCACACACACACACACACACACACACACACACACACACACACACACACACACACACACACACACACACACACACACACACACACACACACATATATAATATAGAAATATATTTAAGATTATTATCTATGTTTAAAATTTCATCTTAACATGTTTATAAGGCCAAGAGTATGTGCTATATATATATATATATATATATATATATATATATATATATATATATATATATATATATATATATATAATTTTATGGGGTTCAACAGGGCTAAAGGCACACCTTTAAGAAAAAAATTGCTTTTCACTCCTCCCAAAGTGCATGATTGCAGAAAATATATATGTTTGTATTGAACATTGATGGAGCAACCAATTTTGTGTGAAAATAAAACATAAAAGTGGTAAATTTTGTTTAAAAATCTTATACATGTATGAGGTGGTGAGGGGGGTAATATGGTTTTAATAATTACTCAAAAACTAAATTAGTGATTGTAAACAAGTATTAATTTAGATTTTAAGTAATTATTAAAACCATATTACCCTCACCACCTCATATATGTATAAGATTTTTAAACAAAATTTACCACTTTTATGATTTATTTTCACACAAAATTGGTTGCTCCATCAATGTTCAAAGTTGGCTGGCTCTTCTGATCGATCACTCCATTGATTTACTGGAGAGTGTGAATGCTTACCTGAGCAAAGTTTGTACTATTTTCTAATTTATCTTTTATTTCTAAAAATAAAAGATAAATATACTGTCATTCAAATATGTTAATACAACAATGGGAAATGGAAAAGTCAGACATTTATTTATTATCATGTTTATTATAGTGCCTTTTGCCCTGATAGCAGATGTACTTTTTACCCCAAATACCATACTTTTTACATATTCTTCCGTTATTGAAAAACTGTTGCTTTAAGTACCTTGAACAAAACTGAAAATCATTAAGAAGACCTTTGTCTCAAAATATAAACAATAATTTGATTGGTTCTCATTTGATACTTATATTAGATCAAATTAGCGCAGAATCAACTTTGCGCTGCTGTGCACGATCAGCCAAATTTCTGGGCATCCTGAAAAGCGGATGTTTTGGAAAGTGCTGCGGCAAGAAAGCAAGAATTAAGCAAAACAAACAAATGTTTAGAGAATTGTTTACTTTCACTAACCCTCACTTATTTGCACAGGAATCTCTTAGGTGAGGACGAGAATTTTAAAGCTTACAGGCTTCTGTACATCAACCGCTCACAGCATCTTCTGGGATTTCTGATGGTTCGATTATGTCTAGGCTGCGTTTCAGTTCGTTTTTTTTATGCCATTCCCTCGCTAACTTCCCTCAGTCTCGTTCACTCAGATGTATGTCATTGCTTTCGTTGCACGAGTGTCCACTACTGGTTGGACCCTGGCAATGTGCTGATTTGGAACGTCCAAAGCCTTTTATCACTTGTATCCTCTATGGAGTTGATATATTATTCACTTTTGTTTCCCTTACAAATTGGTTTAATGCAGCATTCTATATGTATATAGGTGTGTTTGGGTTGTTTTACATTTTAAAAATAATAATTAATATATCATAGAGTTTGTAGTGGTGGTAAATTAAACCGTAAATATGCGGTGACGAAACAATTGCGTTGTATTGTGGTTAATGGAGCTGCCTGAAGTGTACATATGAAGTAGACTCACTTCTTCTGTCAAAATCAAGGGGTCGAGGGTCTGTCCATATAAACTTCACTTGTCCACTTCACGAACTGGAACGCACTCCAAAATGGCGGCGGGGATTCCCCCGAGGACAAGTGCTTAGGGAAGTGCGTGTCTAAAAGTGAGGTGGAACCAGCCCAAATCTGCATTCGATGCATCCTCGATATTAAGAACACATCTGGGTAGTTTCATGCATTCACTATACTCGTGTTCTTGAGTATTGGAATTGAACTTCGGCAGTTGATGATGACATAGAGTGAGAACACAAGATCGCTGAAAACTGCATATTGAGAAACAGCCGAGTTTAAGAACAAATGATTGTGCATACACACACACTTGTTGTGAGTTAGGCGGAAAGTTTCCATGAGAAGATCAAATGTAAATATGAATATAATCCATATGAATAGCATATGCAATTATAAGTAGGCTAAATGAGACCCAATGTTTGTCTTTAAAATCTCACTGGTTCGCTGAAGATGAATCGTTGGTCACGCCACAAACCAACAGGTCCCTAAAATTTATGAATGAGAAAGAATAAGTTGATGTGTCATATAACAATTTTATTACACACATTAGTTATATTAGGACTATGTATTTTTCAGATCTCTCTAAAGCCGATGACACAATTAATGACTGTAAGGCCGATTATGAATGTACGACTGATCATGCCCAAATGCGCCGAGACGCGTTCAGTCGGTGTTCAAAGTCGGGGTTTTAAAATCTGCTGCCGTCATGGAAACAGTCTGTAAGTGTATTCACTTTAATATTAGACTGTTTCTGTTAGTCGTTAAGTGTGTCCCCGGCATAAGTCACTATATTTCATGTGATATCAAAATAGTACACCAGTTCATAATCGTTTTGATTATATATTTGTAAGGGTGTGAATTATACAATGACTTTTAGGGCAGGTCTAGCTTTTTTTAAAGGGAATAATAATAAAGTGTTTGTTGTGCGGTATATTAAGGTTTGCACAAATCCCCAAATAATTGTTTGCTGCCACAGCATAGTCATACATCACATTTTTCAAACAAAACATTTAAACTGATACATATCAACACTATGCTTCGTCATTGTACCACATGATATAGATCCTGATTCCTGACTACAAAAACCATTGACACAGCATGTATGCTATGTAATATTATGGGTGCCAGGAGTCCCAAGTATGTGGGTTGAATAGTAAGCTTTTTGATGTTAAGATTTTAATTTCTACATTTTAAGGTTGTTCAGTAAATGTAAACAATTAAGTAACACTGTATAATAACTTTCATCAATAAATCATTAACAGACAATATATAATGCTTAACAGATCATTAGTTTATATATATTCACATATCACAAACTAAATTGCTTACAAATGTCATTAAACTTTCTATTCATTTGGTTGTGCACTTTTTAAAAATCTACAAATGATTTTGACAGTTGATTTACAATGATTAAAAGCTTCAATAATAAATCCTTAACAAACATTATATAATGCTTAACGGATCATTAGTTAATATATATTCAAGCAAGGTAACACTTTACATTAAGGTTTCATTTGTTAACATTAGTTAATGTATTAACTAACATGAACTAACAATGAGCAATACATTTATTGCAGCATGTATTAATCTTTGTTAATGTTAGTTAATAAAATTACCGGTAATAACAAGTCACCTTTATTTATATAGTGCATTTTACAATATAGATTGTTTCAGCTTTACATTGATAACTGAAAAATTATGCAACAAAGTTTGTTTTGGCTTTACAGCAGCTCTAGAAGAAAATAGTCTCATTTTCCAGCTTAAGTAAGTTCAGTGTTTCATTTTGGTTGTAAAAGTCATTAGTTATTAATTTAGGTTCTCTTACGAGAGGTTCTCTCGTACTGCGTAATATCTTACGCTGGGGGAAAATCTCTTTTCCACGAGATATTGAAGCCAAAAATTATCCTTAATTTCGAATTAATGTAAAATGCGTTGCAGCAGCAATGTAGACATAGGCGAGACGGCTTGCGTGCCTATTGGCTGTCCTGCAGCAACTGCAGCAACCTATCGAGAGAGGCCCCATGTGACGTCAGATCCAATGGGGACGCTTCGCGCCCACTGCATCACGTCCCGCCGAAACGGGCGTGGTCTGGGCCTATAAATATAGCTCGATGGCTGATACAATCTGATTTTCATCTCTTTAACGAAGCTCACGCATCGTTGGATCCAGAGTGGGAAGCCACGCCGTCAAGAAAAAGCCTTCAGCGGGACGAGCCTTCTGCATCCGAAGCCGCTGGCCTTCATCTCGCCGCCTTCAGTCGCTGTACCTGCTCTGCTTTCCGGCGCCTATATCCTTTCTAAAATCTGCTGAGTGTGTGTTCGCCGCTGCAACACACACTCTCACAAAAACGTCTGGACCATGCTGCCTGCTCTATGCTTTTCCCCCCGTCTCGCTCCTGCCTCAGGTGTTGGACCGAATCGGGGAAAACGGATGCTCAGTGCTGCTTGTGGGTCCGCTCTGGAAAAACCAGGCCTGGTTTCCAGTTCTGATGCAGCTGACCAGCACTGCCCCGTGGCCGATACCGTTGAGGAAAGACCTCCTCTCCCAGGCCAGGGTCTCGATTTGGCATCTTTGCCCGGAGCTGTGGTCCCTACATGCATGGGCCATCAACGGGTGCCCGTTAAACTCCCGAAAGGAGTGTTAAACACAATCACGCAGGCTAGAGCGCCGTCTACTGGGCGACTCTACTCCTCAAAATGGTCTGTGTTCTCTGGCTGGTGCGAAGCTCAAGGCCTTTCAACCCCAGACTGTGGAGTTACGGAAGCACTCTCCTTCCTTCAGGAGCTATTGGATAAGGGCAGAACCCCATCCACGCTCAAGGTTTATGTGGCGGCCATAGCAGCGTTTACTAAACCAGCTACTGGCCTGTCACTGGGGAAGGACGATCTGGTCATCCGCTCCCTTAAAGGAGCTAAGAGGCTAAACCCTCCCAAACCCCCTTCAGTCCCCATGTGGGACCTTTGTACGGTACTGGAACCATGAAAGGTGCCCCGTTCTAGCAAATCCACCTGTCAGACATGAAACATTTGTCGTTCAAGACAGCGTTTCTGGTGGCTCTTGCTTCAGTGAAGCATGTAGGGGATTTACAAGTGCTCTCAGTAAGCGCGACGGGTATGCAGTTTGGGCCAAATGACTCGAAAGTCATACTCAAACCCAGGCACGGATACGTGCCTAAGTCCCTCAACACAACATTCAGGGCTCAGGTTATCTCCCTGTCTCCCCTGCCGGTGTACAACGAAGAAGAGGTTGCGGGCTTCCTTTGCCCTGTCAGGGCATTAAGAGCTTACGTGTCCCGCTCGTCTGGTTTCAGACAGACTGAGCAGCTCTTCGTTTCATTCATAGCGTTTTGCATAGTGTTCCCCTAGCGTAAGATATTACGCAGATGTTTATTTCGAATCTCTCGTAGGAGAACGTATTCGGTTACTAACGTAACCTCGGTTCTCTCTAGAAGAGGGAACGAGTACTGCGTATCTTTGCCGTGCCTGCAACACGCTGGTTCGCTTCAGCGATGAAAACCAGATTGTATCAGCCATCGAGCTGTATTTATAGGCCCAGACCACGCCCGTTTCGGCGGAACGTGACGCAGTGGGCGCGAAGCGCCCCCATTGGATCTGACGTCACATGGGGCCTCTCTCGATAGGCTGCTGCAGTTGCCGCAGGAAAGCCAATAGGCACGCAAGCCGTCTCGCCTAGGTCTGCATTGCTGCTGCAAAGCGTTTTACATTAATTCAAAATTAAGGATAATTTTTGGCTTCAATATCTCGTGGAAAAGAGGTTTTCCCCTAGCGTAAGGTATTACGCAGTACTCGTTCCCTCTTCTAGAGAGAACCGAGGTTACGTTAGTAACCGGATCGTTATTTATCTGCACAGCATCTGGAGAAAACAGTGATGTCATCATCCAGCTCAGTTCAGTTCTCATACAATGGTGTCAATACAGTCAGATCAATAATATTGTTAAATGTCCCCAACTAAGCAAGCCAGAGGCGACAGTGACAAGGAACCCAAACTCCATCAGGTGACAGAATGGAGAAAAAACCTTGGGAGAAACCAGGGCTGCGTTTCCCAAAAGCATTGCAAACCTAAATTGATAGTAGAACAATTGCCCCCAATGGTCTGAATTTAGGCTTCTATATCAGCATTTCGTGATATAAGCATTTTTATTTATTTATTTATTTTATTTATTTGTTTACTAATGTAATGTACGATTCTTTCTGTCAGTCGGGCAGCTGTTTAATCGACATTTATTCAGGATCTCTTATCATGTTTATATATGTATTTATTTTAATGTTATTATTTCGGTCTTATTGCCAGGGAAGCTGGACTGCTTTGCCGTTTATTGATTTAAAAAAAAAGTATAAACGACTACACGAATCTTATCAGTAGGAAATCGCGTTGAAGAAGTCTCTTTCCGAACACACAGCGATATTTGGCATCAGTTCATGTGTGCCAGATGTTGGTAAGTAGCAAAATACACAGTCCTAATAATGTTAGATATAATGTCTTTTCTTATGGTCGAAATGAATCAGATTAGCTCATGTTCAGTCACAGAGTATTCCCAGCACTTAAAGGTACATGCAATTAAAGATAAAAATGTGATTACAATCCTCTATTCCCAAAATATCACCAACGTAAAATGAATACCTTCTAAATTATCAACACACATTTTAGATAATTACACAATTAACTCCTTGCATTACTGTAAATATTAACTGCATCGAACTGTAAATATTTTCTCCACAAAAAAAATGAATCATGCAAATTACTGTTTAACACATAAATTAAATTATTTATCATTTAACTGCATTAAGGCTCCTACATTACCGGCCCCTAATTGTTATCAATCTAAAGAAATATTCTTGGTCTTCGCCCTATCGTAAATAGGGTCTTTCCTTCGAAACAGCTTATACATTGTCCTCAGATTCTTGAAGAAGACATAGCTTTGTTATCGGGCGACAAAGCTCGTTGCTCTTAGTCTTGACTTTCACCTGACGAACGAAACCTTTCTTGTCAGGAAAAATCTCCACAATTCTTCCAAGTGGCAACGAATTTCTGGGCGATGTATCATCCACAATCAGCACTACATCACCAACACTGAAGTTTCTTCCAGGTGTGAACCATCGTTGACGTTCTTGGAGCTGCATAAGATATTCTTTACATCAGCATTTCCAGAAGACATCCGCGAGGTACTGAACTTGCCTCCATCTGCGGTTAGCATACTGGTCATCCTTACTAAACACTCCTGGGGGTAACTCAGGCTTGACCTTGATTAACAACAGGTGGTTGGGCGTTAAGGCCACTAAATCATTAAGATCTGAAGATGCCTGTGTGATTGGCCTGCTGTTTATGATGGCCTCAGCTTCACACAGCACGGTATGGAGACCTTCTTCATCCAAAAGTTGTTCCTTCACTGTGACGTTCAGAATTTTCCTCACCGAACGAATCAGCCGTTCCCAGCTTCCTCCATGGTGAGAACCTGCTGGCGGATTAAAGTGCCACTAGACTCCCTTCTCTTGCAAATTCTTTGCTATCTTGCTGGTGTTCCATTCTTTTATTGATCTTTTCAACTCACTGTCAGCCGACCTAAAGTTGGTTCCATTATCAGAATATATCTCTTTGACTTGTCCTCTTCTTGCAAGAAATCTTCTAATTGCATTAAGGCATGCATCAGTGTCAAGTGAAGATGCGACTTCTAGATGTACGGCTCGTATGGCAAGACATGTAAAGATGACACCATATCTCCATTGACACGAGAGCTCCACTCTCTGTTTGCCTGATTGTTCACACAGAAAACTTCACTAACTCTCCTCACTAACTCTCGCGAGAGTATTCCCAGCACTTAAAGGTACATGCAGTTAAAGATAAAAATGCGATTACAATCCTCTATTCCCAAAATATCACCAACGTAAAATGAATACCCTCTAAATTATCAACACACATTTTAGATAATTACACAATTAACTCCTTGCATTACTGTAAATATTAACTGCATCGAACTGTAAATATTTTCTCCACAAAAAAATGAATCATGCAAATTACTGTATAACACATAAATTAAATTATTTATCAATTAACTGCATTTAGGCTCCTACAAAAACTGTCCATGCTTTTAGCTCAGTATTGGTAGTTTTAAAGTGATATTTGTTGTAAATGCATATTAATCACAACACTTTCCAATGCTTTTAATGCCAAATAATGCAACTAGAAACATTTGTAAGGTAAATCAGTAATTTTTCCATTAAATAATCCGATATATTTTACATAATGATATTTTCTTTTCTCTTTTTTTCAGCTGAAAAGACCAAAAGGGCCTTTCGGACTCAGTCAGCTCATTATAGTTTGAGGAGAAGTAAACGGGAGACGAAAAGCTACAAAGGCAAATATTCACAATGGTATGTATGTGTTGGTTTTAACCCTAAATCAAACATTTGATCAAAAATTTGTTGTTTCTTAAACCTTTTCTTACAAAACCCATAGCCCAATCAGTACAAACATAGTCTCAAAGTCTTAATAATTCACAAGATTTAACAAGTTGTCAAATTCATACAATACTTGTACATAATCATGCAGCTTTTACTCCTAGTGCTGTCAATGGCTAGTGCCTCAATTCCTGTACATATTTATTTCCATATTTGTAAATCAGTTGCGCACCTCTTGGAAAGTAGTCGGATGTCCCATACACTATCAGAAAGGTTTATATTAATTGCATTGTATTCATTAAAATTATTACAATTTGGTCCCTGTCTGTTGATGTTCCAGTGATACATGATGTCTCTCCACAACTCATAACCTTCCTCTGTTTGCAAGAGTGGAAAAGCTAATCTGACTTGTCACATGACATCAGATACTCGATTATTTTGTCATAAACAGATCAGTTACACTGCTGATAACTGTCCCGCTTGCATGTAAATCGTGTAATTTTTAAACAAGTTTATATGATTATTGCTTGCTATTAAAGACATGCTTGTTTTCATAGAAATGACCACATATCAGTGAGCTTATTACATAAATGCATTTAACATTTAATTATGCAATACTCCTTACAGAAAAATATCCCACAGTTATGGATAAACTCACAACATCCTCATCAAGTCCTGTGCTGGGCACATTGGGCAACAAGTGTCCTCCAACCAACGTATTCGATCCATGGCCAAGTTCTCCACATCTTCCCATGGGACACTGACATTCTTCTGGTCTTCGTGAAACATCTGTCTCCGTGTCTTCCTTGGTCTTGCTTGTCTCCTGCATCCTCCTAGTGGTGTCCACTTCATAACTGTCTTTGGGTTGTGTAGTTTGGGCATGTGTAGGATGTGTCCAGCGAGGTGCTCCCTTTGCTCTGTCACAGTTTCTGAAAGTCTTCATGTGGAGTCCCACTCTTATGATCTCTGATATATGCAGAACCATTATTTAAAATAGTCATTTATCTTTTTCCATATTGTTAAAGAATTTTGTTTTCTCGTTTCATCTTCATATACTGTACTTGAGGTCTGCCTAATGCCTTTATCAAACAAGCGTCAGTGCTCATCAGGAGTTTTGGTAAATGACATATTCATTGACATCCATTAGTTCTAGTCATGCAGCGACTTCATGACAATAGTCAAATGTATATTTCTGCAAGTGTATATAGCAGGTGTTTGTCCAAACAATTGAAGATAGTGAGAGTGTTCAGGAAAACCTTTTGAAACAAGCAATATTTATGGAGTTCTGTTTGGTGCTGAAAGAGTATTACAAAAAATGACACACTTGACATACTGGACATTATTCTGAGTTTGTTACCTTTACATTTAGATGGACTTAATGTCTTACATTTAGCTTAATTAAACCTTCAATTACAGTGGTCACTATTTATCCACCATAACTACATCTATGTTATCATTATATGACTACCTGGTTAATGTAATTGTAATACAGGCCTACCTGTGAATGTATTTTATAGAAGCATTTTCTTGCTGACATTTATAATAATTAACTATTTTAGGTTTCCTTTCATTTAGTTACAATAAAAGTGACCAATAATCACAACGATGTAGAATTAAAGATGAGAATGTAAAGTTTTGTGCTTAAGTTTTCACCTATTTGTTCTTTAAAGGGAAGAAACAAATACATTTTCACAATTTTGAATCTCAACTCGTGGTTTGTAAAAATATAACTTCATCAGCGATTTTTTTAAAATAACTGTATGTGTCACTATAATAGATTGCCCCTGTATCTGGATTTTATGTTTTGTTTACAGTTAACTGATTTTTATTCTGTTGTGCATTTGTCACAGTGTTGGGTTGTGTTTCCCCGGGTGTCCACTAGAGGTCTCTTTCCCTTACTGTCACATTTCATTCTTGAACTGCCTTTCCCATGATCCTTTGTCTGTTCTCATCACTCATCATTTTGGATTACCCGAATAAACTGCTATTGGATCTACCCCTGTTTCCTGTGTGTGGTATCGTGACAGAACGACTCCGTCACGATCAATAGATCCATCAGTTCGGGATTCCATAACCCTTCTCCTGTGTATGGGGAAGGAAGGGGACCACAGAGAGGAGGTTCGCAGGTCGGGGAGGAAGCGCCTCGACTAAACATTTTTCAATGTTTTGGCTTATGGGCCCAGCAGACTGAGGAAGCAGCGGCGGCTAAGGCTTCAGCGAACTCGTCCATCAGAGATGGTGAGTCGTTTCTGGGGACTCGTCTGGCAAAGTTCTCCGGAACTCGGGGAGGTTGCAGGGGAGGAGGTGGTCGACAAATTCCACGACACCATCCTCCGCCTTGCCATTCTTCTGATCCGGAGCCGCCGGACTGGTCCAGTACAAGATTCTCACCGCTGGTTCCACCCCGCACAAAGTCATCATCGCGGGGCTCATCTACCACAAGGTCCTCACCACTGGTCCCGTCCAACACAAGATCCTCGCCGCTGGTTCCGCCCAGCACAAGATCTTCGCCGCTGGTCCCGTCCATCATAAAGCCCTCGCCACTGGTTTCGTCCAGCCCAAGGTCCTCCTCACCACTGGTCCTGTCCAGTCCAAAGTCCTTGCCCCTGGTCCCGTCTAGTACTGAGGCTGCACCTCGCCATCAAGGACGGAGGAGGAGGAGAAGGGCCTCGTATCTCCCCAACAACCCGGTGGTCCCGAGTCCGGTGGTCTCAGTTCCGGTGGTCCCAGTGCCGGTGGTCCTGAGTCCAGTGGTCCCGAGTCAAGTGTCTGCTGTTCCTGAGCCAGAGCCAGTGTCTGCTGTTCCAGAGCCGGAGCCAGTGTCTGCTGTTCCAGAGCCAGAGCCAGAGCCAGTGCCTGTTCCAGAGCCGGAGCCTGTGTCTGCTGTACCTGAGCCGGAGCCAGAGCCAGTGCCTGTTCCAGAGCCGGAGCCTGTGTCTGCTGTACCTGAGCCAGAGCCAGCGCCTGTTCCTGAACCAGTGTTTGTTTCTGTGTTTGTGTCTGTTCTTGTGGCTGTTACAGTTTTGGTGTCTGTTCCTGAGCCAGTGTCTGTTCCTGAGCCGGTGTCTGTTCCTGAGCCGGTGTCTGTTCCTGAGCTGGAGCCAGTGTCTGTTCCTGAGCCGGAGCCAGTGTCTGTTCCTGAGCCGGAGCCAGTGTCTGTTCCTGAGCCGGAGCCAGTGTCTGTTCCTGAGCCAGAGCCAGTGTCTGTTCCTGAGCCGGAGCCAGTGTCTGTTCCTGAGCCGGAGCCAGTGTCTGTTCCTGTGATGGAGCCAGTGTCTGTTCCTGTTACTGTTACAGTTCTTGTGTCT
Organism: Siphateles boraxobius; assembly: GCF_051911475.1. NCBI lineage: Eukaryota > Metazoa > Chordata > Actinopteri > Cypriniformes > Leuciscidae > Siphateles > Siphateles boraxobius. Next base: position 14,297,818 of record NW_027508833.1, on the reverse strand, counting down.
GTTCCTGAGCCGGAGCCAGTGTCTGTTCCTGAGTAGTGTCTGTTCCTGAGCCGGAGCCAGTGTCTGTTCCTGAGCCGGAGCCAGTGTCTGTTCCTGAGCCGGAGCCAGTGTCTGTTCCTGAGCCGGAGCCAGTGTCTGTTCCTGAGCCGGAGCCAGTGTCTGTTCCTGAGCCGGAGCCAGTGTCTGTTCCTGAGCCGGAGCCAGTGTCTGTTCCTGAGCCGGAGCCAGTGTCTGTTCCTGAGCCGGAGCCAGTGTCTGTTCCTGAGCCGGAGCCAGTGTCTGTTCCTGTGCTGGAGCCAGTGTCTGTTCCTGTTACTGTTACAGTTCTTGTGTCTGTTCCTGAGCCGGAGCCAGTGTCTGTTCCTGAGCCGGAGCCAGTGTCTGTTCCTGAGCCGGAGCCAGTGTCTGTTCCTGAGCCGGAGCCAGTGTCTGTTCCTGAGCCGGAGCCAGTGTCTGTTCCTGAGCCGGAGCCAGTGTCTGTTCCTGAGCCGGAGCCAGTGTCTGTTCCTGTGACTGTTACATTTCTTGTGTCTGTTCCTGAGCCGGAGCCAGTGTCTGTTCCTGAGCCGGAGCCAGTGTCTGTTCCTGGCCCTGGCCGCCCGAGGGTTTATCACCACCCTGGCCCCCCGAGGGGTCTTAACCGCCCTGGACGCCCGAGGGGTCTTCACCGCCCTGGCCGCCCGAGTGGTCGTCATCGCCCTGGTCCTCACCGCCATGGCCACCCGAGGGGTCTGCACCGCCCTGGTCGCCCGAGTGGTCGTCTTCGCCCTGGTCGTCACCGCCCTGGCCGCCCGAGGGGTCTTCACTGCCCTGGCCACCCGAGGGGTCTTCACCGCCCTGGCCGCCCGAGGGGTCTTCACCGCCCGAGGGGTCTTCACCGCCCTGGCCGCCCGAGGGGTCTTCACCGCCCTGGCCGCCCGATGGGTCGTCTGCTTCGCCCTGGCCGCCCGATGGGTCGTCTGCTTCGCCCTGGCCGCCCGATGGACTGTCTGTTTCGCCCAGGCCGCCCGATGGGTCGTCTGCTTCGCCTTGGCCGCCCGATGGACTGTCTGCTTCGCCCTGGCCGCCCGATGGACTGTCTGCTTCGCCCTGGCAGCCCGATGGACTGTCTGCTTCGCCCTGGCCGCCGGCTAAACCATCACCCCCTGTCTCTGTTTCATTTCATGGACCTGGCCCCCCATCCCTCCCCCTGATCCTCCACCGTTCCACCACCCTCCTGGACTCTTGTTTTGTTTGTTTTTTGTGGGTCTTGGAGCGTCTGGTAGCCGCTCCGTAGAGGGGGGGTTATGTCACAGTGTTGGGTTGTGTTTCCCCGGGTGTCCACTAGAGGTCTCTTTCCCTTACTGTCACCATTCATTCTTGAACTGCATTTCCCATGATCCTTTGTCTGTTCTCATCACTCATCATTGCACGCAGCTGTTTCTCATTACATTGTTAAGTTCTGTGTATAAATACCCTGTCTGTGTCAGTCCATGTCACGGAGTCGTTGTTATTCGTCACACCACTTTGGAGGTCTGTGTTCTTGCCTGTTATTGTTTTGATTCTTGTTTATGGATTGCCTTTTGGTTTTGACCCCTGCCTGGACGGGTTTTATGATTTTGGATTACCCGAATAAACTGCTATTGGATCTACCCCTGTTTCCTGTGTGTGGTATCGTGACAGCATTAGTTTTGGCTCTACATTTGTCTTTAAACAGTTTGACATTAAATATAGGAATTTGCTTTAAAAATTGTGTGCATTCATTATGCTTTTGTTACATTTTGTTATATAATATATATTTGATATACTATACATACACTGTAAATGTTAGAAGCACTTTAGTACATGCAATTATCTTTAATTAAAATAAACTGCAAACTACCCTGCCATTGTGACTTTATCGCAGAACTCGCTGTGATTGGACTATCTTTTAACCCATATAAAACAGCGCTTAATGTTACAAAGTATGTTTTTGTGTTATTATTACGTTAGTTATACATTAAGGTAACTAGAAAGTGTCTCTATGTTGTGAGAAATTTCTCCTTTACCGAGATCCCAACCCTAACCCTAAGCATGTCTCCCCATTTAAATGAACTACAGCACAATGTTCCCTGTTCCATTGATATAATGACAGAGATATGTGGGTAATGCAATTTAAAACGTTAAGTAATGAAACAGTAAATGTTAAATAAATAATATCTTTACTGGGCAACTGGATATCTAAATTTGTTAATTGTGCAAACCTTTATGATATATATGAGAGATAGGTTGCAATTTGATATTTTACTGTGAGCACTTTTAAAATAACCTTATGCCAGCTTTCCATATATGTCTGAAAACTGTGCCCAACATTATTTAGTAAACATAGCATAAGCAGTTGTCCTTCATATTGTCTCTTTGATACATTAACCGGACTTTGAGTTACAGCCATTTGAAATGTGCATTCTTTTGCTCTTCTGGGGGCCATTGTTGGGCCCCTGGGGGTGGACAGGCAGTGCAATCTACGCAGATTTTAGACTTTGAACTATTACTATATCACAAGTATAATGCACCATTCAGTAAAACAAAAAAACTGTGCCAAAATATCCTTTTCACCCCATCTGACTGCTGATTATTTGCCTGACATCAGTAATGTCTATGCTTTCATTTTAAATGCAGTAGTAGATGTACTAGAATGATCAACATGGATCATCTTCAATCATACTTAAAGTGTTTGTAGCAAGATAGCCCACTGCAACCTTTTGTTGTTCACACACCTTCTCTTTATTTCACTGAAAACTGGGATACATGCAAGTATGTGCAACTTTTGCTGCATTATTGTCCCAAATATCATTAACCACAACAAAATGTTTATGTCCTAAGTAAAATAATTATGGTAATTAATTATATTTAGTTGTTTTTATATTATGAACTAAACTAAATAAATAAGAAATTCAATTCAAATTTCTCAAATAAAATTCTGTCCCAAACACCATTTTCAATACACAATATTCACCATACTTTATTACACAACACTTTATTTGAGGACACAACATAAACTTGATAAAGTAGCATAAAGACAAATGACATTCAAGATAAATAACAATGAGCCTTCAAAAATACATTAACATCACATTAATCCATTCACAACTGCTGAAGCCACAAAATGAGTGCCAGAGAATCATATTCAGTCACCTATGATACAGAAAACAGATTTTATATTGTGTTGGAAAAAAATAATTCATTATCACAGCTAAACTGGTTTCTTGCTCTTCCCTGTACGTCTCTATCGTGTTTGTGTTCTTCTTCCTCATCTAAACAGTTTGTTCAGTTGTGCCCTACAGTATAACTGATGAACAGAAGATGTGATCACTGATGTGGTGTAGCTTTTTCTCAGAGGTCGAAGTCTCAACATCCCATCGTCAGGCGTTCTCCAGTCCTGTTCTGAAAGTAAAACAAAATACACAAACAATTCAAATTAAACTGTTTAATGGACAGTCAGATCAGCTTATGTTCTGCGTTATTTAAAGCTACATTGTGTAAGATTTTCTCCCATATAGCGGTGAAATTGTATAAGACTACCAACTGAATATTACTTTCTAGCCCCTCCCATTCCGAGGGTGTTTTAACTCCTACTGTGGCCGTATTATTATGAGTAATCTCCCCCTCGCATTCGTCACGGTGCCACTAAGTAAAGGCGCGAAAGGCGACGCTTGAATTTCCAGGTATGTCCCTCTTTGGCTAATGTATTTTCAAGATTTGGCGCAACATGGCTGCAACCATTCGAGCGACTCGCTCATATGTATTCTGAATGGCAGATTCTACACTTACGAGAGTACTTGATTAGTTGGTGGTAGTAATTACACATGACTGAGCAAATATAATTTTGAAAGAACAAAGTTTTTTTTTTTTTGCAAAGAATCAACATAAAAAATTACACAGTGTAGCTTTATTTAAAGCACTGATGGGCTACTCTGGCCCTCAGTGTCCACTGTCCTGCAGATTTAGCTCCAACCTCAAACCCTCCTGCCTATTGTCTACAAGTAAACCTGAAGACTTTGGTTAAAATGTTCAGATGTGCTCAATTAGGGTTTGATGTAAACTCTCCACCTCAAAAAGGAGAACGCAAAAGGGCCAGAGTTGCCTGTTCCTTATTTAAATTTACAAAAAGCAGCAGTCAGTACATTATATAATATACACATTGAAGTATTATATATATATATATATATACATACATAATATAAGCACATAATATAAGCTAAGTACTGAAGAAAAACAGTTTTACCCCTATAAAAATCGATATATATATATATATATATATATATATACATACATAATATAAGCTAAGTACTGAAGAAAAACAGTTTTACCCCTATAAAAATCGAGTGATAATCTGTACAATGTAAAATGGTCAAGATCAAATTATGTAATACACAGCATTGTTTAAATACAAGACATACCAATGGATGTATGCACCTTTCTGTCTTCTTTGGGCACCAGATGTTTCTTCCTCACCCGAAACAAAGCACTTATTCGATTAGCTTGCGTTGATATAAGGACTGTTCTTCCTTCTCTGCTGTAAAACAAGAAAGTCTCCACTTACTCTATGTGCAATTACTATTGTTCTTGAAACATACTAATTAACACAGTTATAATTAAGTTAATTTACCACACGATTCAGGGGAAACATTTGATGAGTAAATACTGATTGAAATATTGTAGAAACTTTACCTGGGAAGGGCTGATCACGGCAAGATTTGCTGCGACTCACTAGTAGATCTTGTTAGGGTTGGTTCCTAAAAGAGCTGTTGAGTTTGATATTGTAAAGCTTTAAAAAAGATAATCCTGCAAAACAGAAAGGAAGGTCATTTTATAACATTACTTGCAAGTAGTCAGTTTATATATAACAGTAGGATTTATTTATGTAAGGAGTGTTGGATAATTATATATTAAAAGCATTTTTGTGTAATAAGTTCACTGATATGTGAGCATTTCTATGAATAAAAGTATGTCTTTAATACTATGCAATAATCATATGAACTTAAAAAAGTTATTATGATAACATGATATAATATATGATAACATGTAAAAAAAAAACATGATTTACATGAAAATGGGACAGTTATCAGCAGTTTTTTGATTACGACAAAATAATAGAGTATCTGATGTCATTTGACAAGTCAAATTAGCTTTTCCACTCTTGCAAACAGAGGAAGGTTATGAGTTGTGGAGAGACATCATGTATCATTGGAACATCAACAGACAGGGTCCAATTTGTAATAATTTTAATGAATACAATGCAATTAATATAAACTTTTCTGACAGTGTATGGGACATCCGACTACTCTCCAAGAAGGTGCGCAACTGATTTACAAATATGGAGATAAATATGTACAGGAATTGAGGCACTAGCCATTGACAGCACTAGGAGTAAAAGCTGCATGATTATGTACAAGTATTGTACGAATTTGACAACTTGTTAAATCGTGTGAATTATTAAGACTTTGAGACTATGTTTGTACTGATTGGGCTATACGTTTTGTAAGAAAAGGTTTAAGAAACAACAAATGCTGGATAAAATGTTTGATTTAGGGTTAAAACTAACACATACATACCATTGTGAATATTTGCCTATGTAGCTTTTCGTCTCCCGTTTACTTCTCCTCAAACAATAATGAGCTGACTGAGTCCGAAAGGCCCTTTTGGTATTTTCAGCTTAAAAAAAGAGAAAAGAAAATATCATTATATATAATATATCGGATTATTTAATGGAAAATTACTGATTTACCTTACAAATATTTGTTGTTACATTATTAGACATTAAAAGCATGATAAGTGTCGTGATTAATATGCATTTACAACAAATATCACTTTAAAACTACCAATACTGAGGTAAAAGCATGGACAGTTTTGTGGTTACTGTCCTTTTACCACACCTATCACAGTAAAACGTCTACGGTTACGTATGTAACCCTCGTTCCCTGAGTAGGGAACGGAGACGTTACGTCAGATGACGACAAATGGGGTTTCGCTTAGAAAGCCTATCAACTTCGAGTATTACAAAACGAGCCAATGGCAAAGAAATGCCATGGGTCTGCGGAATTTGCATGGCGTGACTCCGCCCCACCTCGTGGGTATAAAAGGAGGAAGCCGGCAGCAAGCAGATATGTTTCTTCGCTGAGCAGCCAAGACTGAGCTCAGGCGATCCCCGCGGTACAGCGGAAAGTGGCAGGCAGACGTAACGTCTCCGTTCCCTACTCAGGGAACGAGGGTTACATACGTAACCGTAGACGTTCCCTTTCGTTGTCACTCCGAGTTACGTCGGATGACGACGAATGGGGTTACCAGTCTAATCACGCCACCTTCTCAGCTGTCTTCCAGTGCCCTGCGTAAATCGAGATCCCTGTCGAGACTGGACGAAGGACTCCATTTAACACAGGAATACCAAGGTACACTGGGAAGCATATCCCAAGCTAGGGGAAGTATGCAATTAATGCCAACCCGGAGGGGGGGGGGGGGGGGGGACTTAGAGAATACACATATGACCCGAAGGAGCATATGGAGAACACTGGGGTATCCAGCCGCAGGTGGAAAATTTCAACCCCAGGGGTGGCAAGGTGGCTTGCCAAGGGAAAGACACATGCTCCGAGAGGCTTACAGTGGAAATACACATGTGGGGGTCGCTCAGGGGAGGGACCATGCACACGGGAGGCACCTAGCCGACGCACAGGCAATAGACACTGGCGCCAACGTCAGGAGTGCTGGAGGAACTCAGGGCTTTCGGGGAAGCTCACCTGAGGAGAATATCGCACGTATCCAGTCCGTGGAGTGGAATGGCGAGCAAGCGAAGACACCTGAGCGGGTCCAGTACTAGCTGGTTGAAGCGAGTACATGAGAGGACACTGGCTCCACTCGGAGATTGTAGAATCTGGCGAATGTGTTAGGTGTCGCCCAGCCTGCAGCTCTGCAGATGTCTGTTAGCGAGGCACCATGCGCTAGAGCCCAAGAGGATGCCACACTCCGGGTGGAGTGAGCAGTCACACCAAGAGGGCACGGTCGACCTTGCTGCTGGTATGCCAAAGCAATGGCATCCACTATCCAGTGAGACAACCTTTCCTTGGAGAGAGCCTTTCCCTTCAGCTTCCCACCATAACAGACAAAGAGCTGGTCTGAGGTCCTGAAACACTGCGTCCTGTCTACATAGGCGCGGAGAGCGCGTACTGGACAGAGCAGTGCCAAGGCTGGGTCTGCCTCCTCCGGGGGCAGCGCTTGCAGATTAACCACCTGGTCCCGGAAGGGAGTGGTAGGAACCTTGGGCACATATCCAGGCCGGGGTCTCAGGATCACGTGAGAGTAAGCCGGCCCGAATTCCAGGCACGCTTCGTCAACTTGGCCCGCTTGGCCCGGCGTTTAGCGGGGGGCGGGGCAGGAGAGGGCTGAGGCACCTTCTTGCGGCTTCCTCCGCGACCGGGCCTGGGTGGAGGCTGCTGCGTGGTCCGGGCGGGAGGGGCGGGAGCCGAAGGTCGAGGCGTCTGCCCGGCCAGCTGGGTGGAGGCAGCAGCGGGCCGGCGGGGCAGAATATGTTTGATGGCCTCGGTCTGTTTCTGGGCAGTTGAAAACTGTTGGGAAAAATCTTCAACTGCACCGCCGAAGAGGCCGGCCTGGGACAAGGGGGAGTTAAGCAGGCGGGTCCGCTCCGCGTCCCGCATGTCAGCCAGGTTCAGCCACAGATGTCTCTCCTGGACCACAGCTGTGGACATCACCAGACCCAGGGAGCGCGCGGTAACCTTCGTCGCCCGGAGAGCAAGGTCGGTAGCGGCGCGCAGCTCATCAAAGAGCCCTGGGTCTGTCCTACCCTCGTGCATGTCTCTGAGCATCTGGGCCTGGTAGACCTGCAGAGTGGCCATAGCATGCAGTGAACCAGCCGCCTGTCCCGCCGCTCTGTAAGACTTCGCCACCAGGGGCGACGAAAATCTACAGGCTTTGGATGGGTGCTTAGGCTCGCCCCGAGAAGAAGCACACTGAGGATATAGTTGCATGGCAACAGAGCATTCAACCGGGGGAAGCCCAGTGTACCCACGGGCAGCTGCCTCATCGAGGGGAGGAAAGGCGGATGAGACCAGCGAGCGGTCCCGAGAAGACAGGGGGGTCTTCCAGGACTTCGAGATCTCATCATGCACATCCGGGAAGAAAGGTATTGGGGTTTGCCGAGGACGAGGGTCGGCGGCCTTACCCAAAAACCAATCGTCCAGCCGCGAGCGCTCAGGACAGGGTGGAGGCCTCCACTCAAGTCCGATGCTCGCGGCTGCCCGGGAAAGCATGGCCGTCATCTCTGGATCAGACTCGAGCACAGCCGTATGCACACCGGACAGCTGTGACGAGCCCTCACTTCCAGAAGACTCAAACCCGCCTAGTGATGCTGCAACAGACATGGCATCTTCCTGTGTAGCTTCAACTGAAGCACGCGGGCCACCAGAGGGTAGACCCGCGGGAATCAGCAGTTCATTGAATCATTGAAGAGGGGGGCTGGGGTCGCGGACACATAGTCGGCGCCTTGTTCCAGACCGTAACCCTCAGGTCACCCTGGCCACCAGCCGCAGGGCGGGGGGTGGATGAGGGGACTGTCACTCTTGCGAGTTCACAGAGTCTCGACCGTAATGACGCGATGGTCATGTTCCCACAGAGAGAACATGAGTCATCCACGAGCGCTGCATGATTGATCTAGCATGATCAATGCCCAAACATACTATGCAACGCTCGTGCCCATCAGAGTCCGATACCAATCTGCCGCAACCAGAAGTACACGGGCGAGACATCTTTAAAAAGACGTGCCACGTGTAAGCACTTTTTGTGAGAGAAAACTCAAGTGTTGAAGCACCCGGGGAGAACGCACCGACTGGCAGACCACTGCAACAGATCAGCAGGAAGCACGCTCTCGCCGTAGATCGCCGTCACACCTGCACTCGAGGTTTGCACTCTAATTTTTACTTAAACTTCAAACAAACAAACCAAAATAATGAGATTATAATAGATGATTTTCTAAAGGCACATGTAAAATTTGGATTAATAATTTAAAAAAGAGTATTAAAATAAGTACAATAATATTGGAGTGGATAACATGTGGACTATATTTGGATCAGACTCGAGCACAGCCGTATGCACACCGGACAGCTGTGACGAGCCCTCACTTCCAGAAGACTCAAACCCGCCTAGTGATGCTGCAACAGACATGGCATCTTCCTGTGTAGCTTCAACTGAAGCACGCGGGCCACCAGAGGGTAGACCCGCGGGAATCAGCAGTTCATTGAATCATTGAAGAGGGGGGCTGGGGTCGCGGACACATAGTCGGCGCCTTGTTCCAGACCGTAACCCTCAGGTCACCCTGGCCACCAGCCGCAGGGCGGGGGGTGGATGAGGGGACTGTCACTCTTGCGAGTTCACAGAGTCTCGACCGTAATGACGCGATGGTCATGTTCCCACAGAGAGAACATGAGTCATCCACGAGCGCTGCATGATTGATCTAGCATGATCAATGCCCAAACATACTATGCAACGCTCGTGCCCATCAGAGTCCGATACCAATCTGCCGCAACCAGAAGTACACGGGCGAGACATCTTTAAAAAGACGTGCCACGTGTAAGCACTTTTTGTGAGAGAAAACTCAAGTGTTGAAGCACCCGGGGAGAACGCACCGACTGGCAGACCACTGCAACAGATCAGCAGGAAGCACGCTCTCGCCGTAGATCGCCGTCACACCTGCACTCGAGGTACTCGTTTGTAAAGCTGACAATTCAGAGATGGCTTGTGGAGAGAAGAATACACTTGGCTCCGAAGCGAAAACCTATCTGCTTGCTGCCGGCTTCCTCCTTTTATACCCACGAGGTGGGGCGGAGTCACGCCATGCAAATTCCGCAGACCCATGGCATTTCTTTGCCATTGGCTCATTTTGTAATACTCGAAGTTGATAGGCTTTCTAAGCGAAACCCCATTCGTCGTCATCCGACGTAACTCGGAGTGACAACGAAAGGGAACTACGGTTACGGTGGTAAAAGCATGGTAAGTGTTGTGGTTACTGTGCATTTACAACAAATATCACATTAAAACTACAATTAATGTGGTAAAAGCATGGCAAGTGTTGTGGTTAATATGCATTTACAACAAATATCACATTAAAACTACAAATAATGTGGTAAAAGTATGGTAAGTGTTGTGGTTAATATGCATTTATAACAAATATCACATTAAAACTACAAATAATGTGGTAAAAGCATGGTAAGTGTTGTGGTTAATATGCATTTACAACAAATATCACATTAAAACTACAAATAATGTGGTAAAAGTATGGTAAGTGTTGTGGTTAATATGGATTTACAACAAATATCACATTAAAACTACAAGTAATGTGGTAAAGTAAAAGCATGGTAAGTTCTGTGGTTACTGTCCTTTTACCACACCTATCACAGTAAAACTAAGGCTAGTGTTGTAAAAGCAAGGTAAGTGTTGTTTTTACTGTGATTCTACTACAAATACCACTTTGGAACTAATTGTACTAACTTACTTTAAACCTAATATGATTAATGATTAATTAATGATATGATTAACTGATAGAAGGTCTAGGCCTGTTGCACGTCACGTGACAGATGTATGTTTAATCACCCTGTTTTGAATTAGAAAGCAATGAAACGCAAAGCCTCCGTGGAGATGACAGATAATGCAGTGACTGAACATGAGCTAATCTGATTCATTTCGACCATCAGAAAAGACATTATATCAAACATTATTAGGACAGTGTATTTTCGACTACTTACCAACATCTGGCACACATGGACTGATGCCAAATATCGCAATGTGTTCGGAAGGAGACTTCTTCAACGCGATTTCCTACTGATAAAATTCTCGTTGTCGTTTATACTTTTTTTTTTAAATCAATAAACAGCAAAGCAGTCCAGCTTCCCTGGCAATAAGACAGAAATAATAACATTAAAAGAAATACATATATTTAAACATGATAAGATATTGTGAATAAATGTCATTAAACAGCTTTCTCGGCTCCAGTCCGACTGGCAGAAAGAATCGTGCATTACATTAGTAAAAAAATAAAATAAAAAAATAAATAAAAATGCTGATATCACGAAAATAGCGAAATAAACATGTCAGTATCACGAACCAGTAGATTAAATGACGTGACCATGGTTACTTCCACTGTAACTGATTTCCCCACACACCTTAATGCTTTGATGTTAAAGCTAGAATGTCCACTAATGTGTTTATTTACAAAAAGGCATGAGTGAAGAAAAACAAGTTAATTTTATTTTTATCTAAATTGTCATAAAACTGCTATTTAAATATATTATTCATATAGGTTATACAAAAAACCTGAATAAGCTGATCTATAGAATGTAAACTGGCGGTAGCCTAGTCTATGAAAGGTACACCCCTCTAAGCTCACAGAAATGGTTAGACCCAAGTCTTCATCAGCCAATGACACCGACCCGTTCATACTGATTTTTAACGCATATTTCACGCAATACACGTGAAATACGCGTGAAATACGCGTGACATAATCAACGCGTATTTCAGGCGTAAAAAACACGTGAAATACGCGTAAAAATTTGCGTGTTTTTGGCCCTCTTGGCTTTCCATTCTGTAGATGCAGGTCTCCGAGTCTGCAGCTTCATACTACTCGAAATACGTACCTCCAGGCACGTCTCCCCAAGTACCTCACTTTTCGAGTGAAAAGTCCACTAGAGGCGCTAAGTGGTATCATGTTTTCTCCGTTCCAGATGGTTAAATAAAGGTTATAAAAATGACAATACCAGTAATGTTCAGACTTCTCAGTAGGCCTATACACTCATTTTAATATAAATTAGGAATTCTTTCCACGCGTTTGAGGTGCCACACAGCAAATATCCACGGCAGTTCGTGATAATGCAGGTTTATGATCACTGCAGGTTTAAGATACAGACCACTGAAATCAATATCTGTCTTCGGAAAACAACCTGAGCTTTTGTTGTGCTTACATTTACAGCTATAGCAAGCAGGGGGCGCTTTTTCAAACCTTTTTGTTCTGAAATTGGGCACTCAGACAAACTGTAATAGGTATACATTATCAATTTAAAGGAATTTAATGACTTAAAGTATTTAAATATGTTATTTAAGGCTTTCAGGATTAGAATGGGAGCTTGTGCTCAGGTCAGGACAGGTATAAGAACTTGATTTGGCTTTCCTGACAGCAGAAGTATTTTACTGCTAGCAAAATTAAATATCCCCCTATTTATTTATTTTTTTCTTTTTCTTCGTTTTCTTGTGTAGCCCAAAGAAAATATATAGATTGCATTTTTATGAACAAATATTTTTACCAAGATTGCCCCCTTTTGCATATTAGTTCATTTACATATTATTATTATTATTATTATAACAGGGACAATGGACAGTAAAGAACTGTCCCAGAATTAGCTACAGAGCTCAATTTCATCTGCAGTCCCTGGCATTTGACAGATGCTTTTATCCAAAGTGCCTTACATTGCATTTCAATGTACACATTTACATTCTTATCAGTTCTTGCTTTCCCTGGGAATCGAACCCATGACCTTAGTTTTACAAGCGCCAACATTCCACTGTTTGAGCTACAGGAAAAGTAGGAATTTATCTGTAAAACCAATCAACCCAACTCAAGATTTCTAATATTAAAAGTTAACATTTGATTGTGGAAAAGATTACAGATGTGGTTCTTGATCAATGCAATTGTAATGAATATCTGTTAAAACAACATAACCTTGCTTCACAGGGACCAAATTACAGAAACGTCCTATCTTAAAGGTATTGTTCACTCAATTTAAAATTCTGTCTTCATTAACTCACCCTCATGTTGTTTCAAACATGCATGAGCCTCTTTCAATGTTTGGTTACTAATATTTGAAGATTATTGGTAACATTGCTGGTCCCCATTGACTTCCATAATATTGTTTTCCATAGTATGGAAGTTCCACACAAGAAAGAAACTTTGGAACAACATAAGGGTGAGTAAATGGGTGAACTATCCCTTTAAGCCCCAAGTTATAATTTGACAAGTTCAGTGTTTTAAATTGGTTCCAAACTGAAATCAGAGTGGTTACTTAAGACAAGATATTACTCTGACTGAAGTTGTTTCTGCAATACAGCCTCAGGAAACCATTCCTCATGTATGCAGCCATATATCAAGGTGGACCTCACACAGCAGGGGCACACTCACAGTGTCATTACATGGACATTTATCAACTTTATCATAGAAGGCTTTAATAAAATAAAGCTAACAGACATAGGCGTCGATTTCGGGGATGCGGTGATTTCATACCACCAGATTTCGTCATGAGTCATTTTGTACCCACCACTTTTAACCTCCGTCCATATTAATTTGACTTTTGGTTCGATTTTTTGGACCGTTTTCAGTGGTTATAAGGAGCAATATGAGAGAGAAATTTGGCAATCATTGTCTGACCCAGCAAAAAAAAAAAAAACTATAATATATTTTTTATTGATTTTTCTGTTCGCATTTATGAGGGAAAAAACAACGTGTCAGTTCTCGTTTACTGACGTGAGCGTTCTGAAAGCGGAACTAAAAGACTTCTTTAAAACTTTAACAGAGACCTCAAACAGAACAGCTGCCTTTCTTTACATTTATTTTCGTTTTGTATTAATTATATCTTATTTTTAATCAATGTTTCATGAACCAATTGTCTGGATTTATTTCATAAATAAGAAGTAAATATAGCCGAATCACGACATGGAGGCGCCGGCGAGTGAATTGGAATTCGTCTCATAAATTAACCAAAACTCGGCGTATAATGCACATTCACATTCACAGCGTATTTAGACACATTTAGATGCATTTATAATCATTACCTTTACCGGTTCTTTGTGGCAAGCTTTATGCGTGTGGTCGTGCGCTTGAGCACAAATTATGAGCTTTTGGCAATTTTTTTTATAATTATTGACAAAATTAGAATATAGTAAAAGGTTGTTTTTTTTGTGTGAAAGTTTTGGGTGGGCCTGTTGAAAAGTGGGGCCGTGCCTGAGCTACAGGACATCGTCTTTGAAAACATAACCTGCGCGAAAGAGAGAAAAAAATGAATACATCATTGTACCCAGCACTTCTGAAAATGCACTTCCGAATGCGTCTCTGTCCCCAGCACATTTCAAACCAAACTGTCGCCCATGATAACAAAGATAGATTGACAGGTGACACTGCAATGACTACCCTTTTAAATTGCTAATTTAAACCTTTACTTTACACGGTAAAGTGAGTGGGGAACTGAAAAAAAAACGAGTTGGCTTTATAGCACAGTCTCATTTCAGTAAACTGCTGGTTAGGTATGAAATATGCCACATGGTGTCCGGTAAGAAACTTGGTGAAAATATGTTGGAAATTTGAGAGTAACCTGTTTATTTGTCACCACAACAACTCAGTTATTAACAAGGATTGAATGGTTGTACTTAGTTGTGGGTGTATTAGTGTGTGGTTTTCTATAGAAACAGAAAATGCAGAGTAAATATTCTAACATTAAATATTAGAGACAACACGGCACTGACAACATACATTATACTTCATCTCATTAAACGACAAATTAAACCCCATGTAGCCTACTATTTAAATCGATTGCTGGGCGTCGTAATGTTATTGTAGCCTACATAAATCTGATTTAGCATTTTATTAGCAACCCACCACCCCACCTGTTCCACCCACTTTTTAAAACAAATTTACGTCACTGATTTTTATGTTTATATGTTACTTAAATGTTATATGGTCTTTTACCAAAGTGTGTAATAATTTTTACAGATAAATTGCTTTAATACCAATTACCAAGGTGACCTGTAAAATACTTCTGCTGTCACGAAAGCCAAATCAAGTTCTTATACCTGTCCTGACCTTAGCACAAGCTCTAATCCTGAAAGCCTTAAATAACATATTTAAATACTTTAAGTCATTAAATTCCTTTAAATTGATAATATCACCTGTATATCACCAAACAAAAAGGTTTGAAAAAGCGCCCCGTGCTTGCCATAGCTGTAAATGTAAGCACAACAGAAGCTCACGTTGTTTTCCAAAGACAGATATTGATTACAGTGGTCTGTATCTTAAACCTGCAGTGATCATAAACCTGCATTGGTTACCTCCACTGTAACTGATACACGTGAAAAAATAAAATACACGTGAAATACGCGTGAAATACGCGTGACATAATCAACGCGAATTTTTACGTGTATTTTACGTGAATTTTACACGTGAAATACGCGTGAAATACGCTTAAAAATTCACGTGTTTTTGTCCCTCTTGGCTTTCCATACTACAGTCCCCCTGCACCCAGAGTCCCGCATTCTCAGACCCCTCGTTTTTCAAGACAGCGCCTCCTATCAAATTGTATCGGATAAACATGTGAAGAACATGTGAAGAACTTAAGCCAAAACGTGAGTAGGCTATCTTCAATTTTATTTAGCGAATCGTAGTAGCCTACTCGTTTGATTTATTTTTTAATAAAACCAATTTAGCTCATCGATACAACATATGAATAGTCCATTTAATATTTGTAAAGATAGTTTGTAACAAGATTTGAGCCGTTAATGTATGTTTTTTCGCCCTCTTCCCCCCGAAAATATTTTGATAGCTAACGTTAGCCTTTAACCCTGGACTTTTTGTAGATATGTCATAAATGCTGCAGTGATTTTCACTGCCCATTTTGTGCCCCGATATATTTCAAACCCACAAAGTTGTCCAAAGTTCAAAAACATCTCAAGGGACACTTCAACAGAGCAGTGCAACATGAAGGTAACATTTGCAAACATCTTTTTTCTTTTTTTTTCTTTCTTTTTGAAATATCATAAGACATGTGCTATCGGGCCTATACTGTTGTAGGCTATTCCAGGGTACACCATACATCGATGGAGTCGCCCCAGCCGAACCCAGCAACATATAATTTTATGATTATGCAAAGCGACTTATAAATTAGTTTTTTTAATGCAATTGAAGACGAAAAGTAAAGTCACGAACACAGGTTGTTCTTCCTTTTTTCTTTACAGCAAGATGATGTTTAGGTGATCATTAAATAAAGTACAGAATTGTTTATTATTGGTGTTTTGTCTATTCTGATTTGTTTTGCTTCGCATTCAAAATATCAAAAAATAGATTTTGTATTGTTAGCATGGTAATGTTAATTAGACCATTATAGGTTGAACTGAAAGAAAAATTGGAATTTGAATAAAAAAAAATATAAAAAAACATTGTAGCAATATAATATCACATAGTATTTTTCAGAAGATAGTTCAATCTGTATTTGTATCTCTTCCATCGCAATGATTTTTTTGGCACATGCATTAAGCAGGGAACGCAAATATTTATTGGATCATTTATTTGGAGACCTTAATATTGTATCCTATTGTTTTTAATTGCATTTGGATAAGCGTGCGCTGTACTCTGTGTTCGGGTGTTATACGACCTTTCGAACAGCAGGAGGCACTGTGTTCGAAAAACGAGGGGTCTGAGAATGCGGGACTCTCAGTGAGGGACTGTAGATGCAGGCTCCAAATCTGCAGCTTCATAATATTGGGTATTTCAGGTTTTGCAAAAATGTAGGCAGAGTAACCTATTTCCCATGAGCCTGGGTTGAAAATAGCATGAGGGAAAGTTTGCGCCGGAACACGCCTCCTCTTTGCGCTGAACCGCCCCGGGGAGCGCAAGTGTATTTCTTAGTTAACCGACGTGTGTCTGTGGAGGGAAAAGTCCGCTTTGCGCGGGTGCAAAATAGGAATGATACATGCGTCCGTTTACAAAGTCATTTGCGCCGGGTGCAAGATACGGCCCATAGTGTTTAGTGAATGAAAAGAAGGTATGCTGTATGCTAACTTCTGTGTGACTTGGTAGTAACCTTGTGTTTGTAGTTCAAATCTAACTGGAGTTTTCTTATAAGTAAAATGCTGTTTGATTTATTATTGGGATAATTTGTAGGGAGGTGGATGCCATTTTGTTTTGAGATTCAGTTTTCGCCTGTGTAATATAGAGAGGAAGTAAGGGAAGTTTTTTTTATTTTGGTTTATTTTATTTTTGAAGCTAGGTAAGTTATTTCTAAAAACATTTAGAAAGAATATATTTTGTTTGTTGTTTTGGCCTTTTCTTCTCCTGAAGATTTACCTATTTTTATATCCCACTTGTGATGTAAAATACAACTTGTGAAAACTTTTTACTATAAACTGGTGTCGTTGAAATTTGTGCTTGTCCTGGGACCTGGAGACGGGAGTTCTTTCACTCTCTCCCCGCATTTTTTGTTACCTTCCTTTTCTGCCCCTAGACTTGAAACGGATCGTAATAAGTGGATTGTAACTAATTGTTACGTTCCCAATTAGTTTTATTGGGGCAAAAGGGAAGTAACAATTTAAATCAAAAGTTAACAGCAACAAAGAGAAGTTAACTTATCTGAGTCCCAGTACACAATACACAAAATAAGATGTACAATAAATGTATTTACAATAAATAAGTGATAACATCAATACAGCGGAAAAAGAACCCTAAACAACTCCAGAAAAAAGAAAAGGGAATGAAGAATGTTCTTCAGGAGCGGGTAAAGCCAAAACAACAAACAAAAGACCACTAACTGGTAGAAGGAAATCTAATTAACCTACAACAATAAATACAAATAAACAACAGAACTCTTACCTTACTTCCTAACTAACAAAAACAGGAAAAAATGAGAATAAAAGAAAATGGCACCCAACTCCCTACTGCTCCAACACTCAACAGCGGGCAAACAACTCAAAGCTATACACTACAGCCACAAGACACTTAAGTTTGATCTTGTTTTAAGCTTAACACATCAAGCTGCCATACAGCCATAACACACATAAGCTTAAAACACACCAACAAGAGCAACACTCTGGGACTGGCAACAACAACAGCAGTCTAAGGCTCTTGGGAGAAGAAATCTCTCATTGTCTCTCTCTCCGGCTCTGCTTAAATACTGGGACTCTGCAATGCACTGATGTTTGCAGCCATGTCGATTTTTATTTACCGTTTAATTTATAGTTTTTTATTTTGGGAAGCACAAAAATAGGTCTTTACCTTTTCATTTCACGGGTTTCTCATAGCCTGAGACTGTTTAGGTTTAAAGATTTTCTTCTTTTGTATTCATTGAAAGCATTTATTCAAAGGGGTCATATATACAGATTGGTCATATATAAGGCGCTATATAAATGATAGGTGTGTAACGGTACACAAAACTGACGGTTCGGTATGTACCTCAGTTTTGACTTGATGATGGGTGGGGGGTGGTTGTGGTGGACTAGACATAAAGTTGCTTTTTTTTATCAAACAGTGGTTTACTGAACAAATTGTGTCTCTGTCTTTAAATTATTCAGTTATAATTATAAGTTTCTTTAAAAAAGTATCTCTACTAATGCTGTAAACTATATAGGGAGTCTTTACTTGCACATTACTATAATATTATTGATCAACAACAGAGCCCAAACTATTAAACTATTAAATTCAGTTGCTATTTATTTTTAGATATAATAATCAACAATCAAATAACAAATTGTATGTAAACTGCACATAAGGCAGTTTTTGCATTAACTAAATGGAATTATATGTCTTTACTCCAATTAGTTGTTGAAATAGAATTATTTTCATGTCAAATATTTTAAACATAAATTAAATAATCAAGATATCACTAACAGGTTAAGTAAAATATAATGAATATATAGGCTAATATAGTACATACATTTAGCGAAAGAGTTAATTTCTGTAGCTTAAATTATCAGGGGGTCAGCGGCGCGTTCGGGACACCATGAGAGTATTTAGTTGGATCCCGGGCTAGACACTGGCTAATCAGATCCCTGCACTCTGTACACATTTTAATAAGGAGAGAGCTGGTTAGTTGGCATCTATGAAAACAGCTTCTAAAACATGATTAATGCACTGTAAAATGTTCCTTATCTTTAATACTTTAAAAGTGAAGCATGTAGTTTCTGAAACACTTGTGGCACCGAGCGGAATAAATTACAAAATAAAGCATATTTTCAAAAAACTTGCAAAGGCCCCTTCATTGCATCGCGTCTTCCCCAACTCAAACATCACAAACACAGCTCTTACTGGTTCTTGTAAAGCATATTTCAGGTCCAAAATATTAGGAATACCTTTAGCTGTGTTGCATTTGTCTTTATGAAAATTTGCCTCTCTGAACAGGTGCATGATGATGCTGTATGGTATTGAAGCATGCTTTGTAGAGCGTCTCATCACAATGCTCTGTCACTTTGACGTGTTCATGACCTGTTGAATCTTTGAAGGTATAAATGTAGCGAATTTTGGCTTTCACTTCTGTAACTTTAAAGCTGCATTTCTTTTCCCATGGCTCCGCCTGCTTCAGTATCAACGCCCAAAACTCTCGCTATATGTTGAGCTATATTTAAAAATCTTACATACCTTTAACTGTTTCTGTACAAAGCCTTTGCTTTATGTGTGTGTTTATCAATGTTATCAATATTATTCACTCACCTTGGATCACGGTTAGGGGGTATATTTTACTGCATTTTTCTATGTGATGGTTGTTACTGTTGACGAATGGGTAGCATATGTAGAATTTGCCCATTAGGGGAGAGCCGGGACGGTTGAAACACTTTTCAGATAAACTTCGTTTTCTAAGATAAGGTTACAGATAGATTTTTTTTGTGTGTGTGATCAACAACTCACATATGTGTTCTCTTAGTATCATGTGTTATTCGGTAGAAACATAGAATGATTTAAGTAAAAATTTACATTGAAATCGTCCCTCCAGAGCGGGACGATTTAAACACAGGGGTGGGACGGATGAAACATAACAGTTTAAACGGTAACTATTCATCTAATTCTTGTTTTTATGAACAATACCTGACAAGTAACTTATGTACATATTGTTACAAACATATTTTGTCATTTATTTTCATTTTAAAGTTCATATTAACATTTTTGTACTGTCGCACAATAAACAATCGGCGATAAGCCTTTGTGCCTAATCGTTCTAATAGGCTATTTTGAAGTAGACAGACAAATCCGTTTGCAATTAATTCTTACATTTATTTCTTGAGTCATATTGAGTGATAAAAAAAGACAAAAATTTAAAATTCTTGGACCGGCGCAAGGCGAATGTTTTCATTAATCAAGAACGAAAGTCGGAGGTTCGAAGATGATCAGATACCGTCGTAGTTCCGACCGTAAACGATGCCGACCCGCGATCCGGCGGCGTTATTCCCATGACCCGCCGGGCAGCATGCGGGAAACCACGAGTCTTTGGGTTCCGGGGGGAGTATGGTTGCAAAGCTGAAACTTAAAGGAATTGACGGAAGGGCACCACCAGGAGTGGAGCCTGCGGCTTAATTTGACTCAACACGGGAAAGCTCACCCGGCCCGGACACGGAAAGGATTGACAGATTGATAGCTCTTCTCGATTCTGTGGGTGGTGGTGCATGGCCGTTCTTAGTTGGTGGAGCGATTTGTCTGGTTCATTCCGATAACGAACGAGACTCCAGCATGCTAACTAGTTACGCGGCCCCGAGCTGTCGGCGTCCAACTTCTTAGAGGGACAAGTGGCGTTCAGCCACGCGAGATGGAGCAATAACAGGTCTTTGATGCCCTTAGATGTCCGGGGCTGCACGCGCGCCACAATGGGCGGATCAGCGTGTGCCTACCCTGCGCTGAGAGGCGCGGGTAACCCGCTGAACCCCGCTCGTGATCGGGACTGGGGATTGAAACTGTTTCCCATCAACGAGGAATTCCCAGTAAGCGTGGGTCATTAGCTCGCGTTGATTAAGTCCCTGCCCTTTGTACACACCGCCCGTCGCTACTACCGATTGGGTGGTTTAGTGAGGTCCTTGGATCGGCCCCGCCGGAGCTCCTCGCTGGGTTCTGGCGGAGCGTCGAGAAGACGATCAAACTTGACCATCTGGAGATAGTAAAAGTCGTAACAAGGTTTCCGTAGGTGAAACTGCGGAAGGATCATTACAGGTCTCCGGGCCTCCTAGTCCCACGAAAACAAAACCAAATGCCTCGGGTCCGCTCCAGGGTGGACCTGAAACCCCCCTTTGGTGAAAAACAAAAGTGGCGAGAGTTGCAACCCAGACGGGTACCCGTAGGCTCTCTGGTATCCCCCCCAAGGGGGGAGAAGGGGACAGTGGGTTTAATCATATTGAGTATTTTCCTATGACCAGGTTTAACTGGCACGAGTCGCTGTTTCAACCGTCCCGACAGCGCCTCCAGCCATTTAAACCTGTTTTGTCCGTAAACTAAAAAACTCTGATATTATACACTTAAGGGTGTGATGCAGTACTAATACACCTGCCATATTATTATTACAATGGCACATGAAACAATAAATACAAATTGTCAGTCCAAAAAAAGTAACGCACAAAAGATTTCACTAACCACACTCAAAAACAGCTTTCCGGCTCTAACTTTAAAACGGCAAGACGTAAAGAAGGAATGTTTTCGCGGGTCTGATAGGCATTGCGTGCTGTACGTGCTGACGAAATTTGACGTACATAACGTGAGTAGTTTTCAAGGAAATCTCAATGTTTCATCCGTCCCGCGTTTCAATCGTCCCGGC
This sequence comes from Siphateles boraxobius, assembly GCF_051911475.1. NCBI lineage: Eukaryota > Metazoa > Chordata > Actinopteri > Cypriniformes > Leuciscidae > Siphateles > Siphateles boraxobius. The sequence goes on along the minus strand of NW_027508833.1, from coordinate 14,276,261 downwards.
TCTCCCCTACTTTAGAATTCGTTGGCTGGCTGCAATAATCATGTACATTTTATATGGTTTCCACAGATTATATTTACCACTCTCCAAAACACTTTTTTCAGAGTACATGCATTCATAACACGCGTCGCTATAGCAACTAAAATTCGAATCACTCAGAGTGCGTGAGCATTTTTTACTGTCTATGGTGAGCGGCACACATCGAATCTGAACCAGACTGTAAAAAAACTGAACACATTTATTAAATGAGTACAAAGTAAATTTTGATGTTTTCTTTAATCAATTTGAAATTTATTGTCTCTGAATAATCCTTGGAATACATACAGACGGTTGGTCTGGGAACGCCCCCGGGAACGCCCCATCACATGATGTGAATTTAGCCCGTGGGGGAAAACATTGCCTTGCCGTTAATTGAAATACACGCAACAATCATGCCGAAGAGTTGCTGTGTCGTTTTCTGTACCGCCAATAAACTAACAAATTATGAATTGAAGTTCTACATCCTTCCTAATAAACACACAGAACCGGAAAGGATGACAAAATGGCTACAAGTAGTGATGGCAAAATGAGGCTTCCTGAACCACTGAGACCTCGCAGCCCATAGACATCATGTCGCAGCCTCACCCAAAGGTTCATTACTCGAAGCTTCATTCAGCATGGCTCACTAGTGACATCTAGCTACTGTGCAAAGAAGTAGGAGACAAATTAATTTATTCTGGACAAATGACCTGATGTCGTAATGTGGGTTTTGTGTCTTGTCTTGTTTTGTCATGTTCAGTGGTTCCCTGTCTTGTTTATTAGTGATCCCAGGTGTTTCTCGTTCTCCACGCCCCCTGGTTATCCTGTTAGCTCATTTGTACTTCATTATTTAAGCCCTGTGTTTCTGCCCTGTCCTTGTGAGTTGTTGCATGAATGTATGTATGCTAACGTTGGTGATTCCTGGTAACCTGTTCCCGAGTCCTTGTAACCTGTTCCTGTCTGAGTTTATAGTTTGTTAATAAAGCCACACTGCATTTGGATCCAGCCTCCTCCATTTCTACATCACCAGCATTACAGGACACTACACCTGACCAGTCATGATGTCCATATAAAATCACTACCCCCCACCCCCCGTTCTGTTTCATTTATTTATTTATTTATTTTCTTCTCATTGTTAATGTCTGTAACCTTTCATTTGCAATAATAAAAAGACCTGAGCAGACATTTGTCCATTGCCTGCGTATAAAATAAAATATGTAGCCTATCTTTCTCTGTCTGAATTTACTTGAGCAGAGACAACTGTCACACACACAGTTATTTAATTATTCATAAATTGTTTGAATAGTGACAGTATGAACAACAAAAGTGACACTGTGTTGCGTGCAGTGCTTATGGTGGAGGGGGTGTAATAAAGTAAACTGCAACAGAATAGTCTGGGGTGGAAAAAGTTAGGAACATCGCCTCCGAAAAGACGTGCGTGTTTAAGTTTATTCCCTGTCAGTCCCCTTCAAACAGGCTACTGCAGTGGTTCAAGGAGTGTGTTTTGTTTGCATTGAAGTGTTTTGCCCTCCCTCCCTGTTTATTTTGGTCTACTCCATTGAGTATCTTGAAACACGCCCCCTTTCACGTCGTCTAATTTACAGAGAGAGAGACAGATTGATCCGGTACAGCGAATTTCTCTGAGCAGATAATATAATATATAATAGAGATGCACGGATGGGCTATTATTTCATCCGCAACCGCATCACAAAACTCATCATCCGTCCGTCATCCATCTGCACCAACATTTTTGACCAATTTTCAAAACCGCACCCGTCCACCATCCGCTGATACAAGGCGCTGCTGATGACAGCCGTGAGACTAGAAACCACCCGCCACCCGCCCGAATTGAATTAAAAACAAATTTTTCCGTCAAGTCATCCGCCCGATCCGCGGCTATAACCGACCAACCGCGCATCTCTAATATATAATATAATAACAAATAATTTTCTATGGATGAAAGGGGGAAGAAAAGAAAAGGTGGAGCTGAAAAGTTATGCGTTAAAAAAAAGCATTAGAGGTAGATGCTGTGAAATGCTTCAAATTAACTGATTATGCATTAGGCGGAATCGGCGCGAAGTAGGGTTGCCACCTGTCCCGGTTTTACCAAGATTGTCCTTCTTTTTAATAACCTGTCATGGGAAATCCCGGTTTTCGAAAGGCTACATGAATACAGACATCGCCAGTCTCCGGGAAGTTCCGGGAGTCTCCTGCATATTGATAGTGGCTCCCTGATGCCCGCAAATTAGTTAAGAACTCCCGGAATCTAGAGCGAGTGATCACCATTTTAGTGCTAGGTAACAGTGTGCCAACACACAGATGAGTCTATTTTGTGTAGAACTGCACCTATATGTTAAATAAACCTAGACTGAGTCAGACTCAGGAAGCCACCCCCAGCTTTGATTTCTTCACTGTACCAACATCAGAAAATCTAGACATATTTTTCAAGTTCCACCCTCAATGAAATTCAAGCAAAGCTTTGGTTCAAAAGGTTTTCGGTAACACTTTACAATACGGGTGCACTAATAAGCATTAATTCATACTTAACTAATGCACAGATAATCATGAGTTAATGTATGACTCATGAAGAACTAAACCATTAATTAATTATTACTGCAGCAGCAACTAATAAAGAGTCTATATGATTAATAAATTAAGCAATAAATGAATTGCAATTAATTAAACGTGTCATCATGTATTAATTCCTTAATAACACATTTTATTAACTAATAGTGTAAATGAACGTGTTAACTACCACAATTAGTCAACGCTATGTACTTCAACTTCCAGTTGTCTGCTTTAATTAATCATTAGCTAATGATTTGCAAATCTATCATTATGTTATTACTTTACTTGTTGAGGCACATGACTATTAACTAATTGTTAAGTAATATGTCATTATGGTTATGGGTTTTGACAGTTCGGAGTACGTCAGAAATAGAGTGGCATCAGTTTTCTGTCGGGGTTTTGTTGTGTTGTGTAGCATTGTGCCACATCCAGTGTTGTATCACTGATTATAATGGGTTCTAGTTTCTTTGTCTGTTCTAGACACAGTGTTATGAAATAGCAGAGCCCGGCCACATATTCTCAGTGTTCTACCTTTAAATCCTCGAGCTCAAGCTTAACCTGACACTCTCCTGTGCCATGAACTATTGGATGCGGCAGTTCATCTGGCACAGTGAATCCTGGTTGTAAAAGGCGGGAAATTGAAATCCATAGTGTGGATGTCAAAACCAAAATTACATATTACTTAACAATTAGTTAATAGTCATGTGCCTCAACAAGTAAAGTAATAACATAATGATAGATTTGCAAATCATTAGCTAATGATTAATTAAAGCAGACAACTGGAAGTTGAAGTGCATAGCTTTGACTAATTGTGGTAATTATCACATTAATTTACACTATTAGTTAATAAAATATGTTATTAAGGAATTATTACATGATGACACGTTTAATTAATAGCAATTCATGTATTACTTGATCTATTAATCATATAGACTCTTTATTAGTTGCTGATGCATTAATAATTAATTAATGGTTTAGTTCTTCAGTAGTCATACATTAACTCATGATTATCTGTGCATTGGTTAAGTATGAATTAATGCTTATTAGTGCACCCGTATTGTAAAGTGTTACCAGGTTTTCTGCTGTAAAGATTCCCTTTGTTTTACAAATATTACCTAATATTGTCACAGTGTTGTGTTATGTTCCCTGGTGTCCACTAGAGGTCCCCTTCCCCCACGGTGTCATTCTCATTTGGAACTGCATTCCCCATAATCCCCGTCTGCACTTATCACGGTTCATTGCACTCAGCTGTTCCCTGTCATCATTTGTCCCAGCTGTTCTTTGTCTAGATCATTTGTGTCGGTGTATTTATACCCTGTCCGTCTTAATGTTTGGCACGGAGTCCTTGTTATTGTCACCACACTTTGGTTGTCTGCATTCTGTCGGATTCTTGTTTTGTCTTGTTTTCTGTCATGGAGTGTCTGGTAGCCGCTCCGTAGAGGGGAGGTTCTGTCACAGTGTCTGGTTGTGTTTCCCTGGGGTTCTCTAGAGGTCCTCGTTTTCACGGTGTCATTCACTATAGACTACATTTCCCAGCATTCTGTTCTGCAACTCATCTGTTCATTGCACACAGCTGTTTCCCATCACGTTGTTAGTTCTGTGTGTATATATACCCTGTCTGTTTAGTGTTTGTCACGGAGTCGTTGTTCTATGTCCTCACACTGCTGTGCCCTGCTTTTGCTTGTGACTTGTTGGTGTTTTATGTTTTGGACTGCCTTTTGGATTTTAACCTCTGCCTGAACTAGTTGTGAGTACGAATTTACCCCAATAAAGGTCATTGCTATTGGATCTCTCTCTCTCCAGTGTGTGTATCGTGAGATAAGGACTCTGTCTCTAAGAGATCCAGCATGATGGGGTTCCGTATCCTCCCTCCTACCACGGAGAAAGAGAGGAATGGGCCGTATCCAAAATTTGATGAGCTTTCGTCAGCAGTGCCTGCCGGTGGGTTGCATAGCTCAGTCATTTTGGACGCTCTCGAGGGGAATGGGATACAATGAGGCAGCATTAAAGGACATTTTTAATACCTGTCTTGATGACCCATTGCCTGGGTGGGAAATGAAGGGTCTGGAAGTCTTGGACTTTTGGAGTTTTACCAGATACCTTGAGCATCGGAGTCAGTGGGATGTATCGGAGCCTCACCATGCCGACGCCACCACGAGTCCGGTGGTCCCTGTTCCGGTGGTCCCGAGTCCGGTGGTCCCGAGTCCAGGGGTCCCGAGTCCGGTGGTCCGAAGGTGGAGGAGGAGGAAGAAAGAGACGTCTACCGTCACGTCTGCCGATCCAGAAACTGTTCATGTCACTTCTGCCGATCCAGAGTCTGTTCACGTCCCTTCTGCCGTTCCAGAGTCTGTTCCTGAGCCGGAGCCAGTGTCTGCTGTTCCTGAGCCGGAGCCAGTGTCTGCTGTTCCTGAGCCGGAGCCAGTGTCTGCTGTTCCTGAGCCGGAGCCAGTGTCTGCTGTTCCTGAGCCAATGTTTGTTTCTGTCCTTGTGGCTGTTACTGTTCTGGTGTCTGTTCCTGAGCCGGTGTCTGTTCCTGAGCCGGTGTCTGTTCCTGAGCCGGTGATTGTTCTTGAGCCTGTTGTGGCAAAAATTCTGTTAAACATCATCACTGCGTAAGAGACACTCAGAGTCAAATTAATAAAAAGATAGTCCCTTAAGTATTAGCAAGCAAGTAAAGACTTTATCTGCGGCCGGGCTGAATGAATAAGCACTGTTATTGCACTCCCGACCTAGGTCGGACCCTCAGTCACCTCAGTATAAACAAGAAATAGTGTATAGTTTAAGTAGGAAACACATCAATTTAACACCCTGGTTATCATTACACATCTTGAAACCCACATGGAATTTCAACAGGCTAAGAAATACGAAGAAATAAAAGTAGAATAAAATCCCTCATTTCAACCTTTCTCCTTGTACGTCATCACATAGCGGATAACCACAGCTTTTAACCTTCTGTTCATATCAAAAACATTCATAGAAAGAAAGAAAAAGAAAAGGAAACCATACAATTTAACACGTCACAGTAGCTCCCACTACTTGTATCATCATATTTCGTTCATCCAATTGAACAGACTCCCAGCTTTAACCAGTCTCTGTACTGAGCTGGAGACACACATTATAATTCATGGTAAACATAACAATATTGATAATCCTATCGCTGAAATTGGTAGTACAGTACCCCCAACCCCCCAAAGATTAACCAATCTTATCCATTTACCATCAGTCCACGCCCATTTCCATACATCGCCTCCATTTTCCTAACCATATTTTCTTAACTTTTAACACCATATTTAATAAAATCTGTCCTGAAAAGGTTTTATATTTTTTTATCCATTCTTTTAACCAATGTAGTTGTTCAAAATTAACTCTAATATTTCAAATACGGACCATCTTTTAGCTTATTACCATACATATTCTCCCATGATCGGCCTTTCTTACCCTTAATGGAAAGCCTAATCAAGTTTCTTCAATAATAATCCCTATAATTTACCTGAAATATTTTCTAATGAATCCTTAACCAATCAAATCATTTGATCTAAGCCCTATTTTGATTCAATCAAATAAAATCATCAAAATCATCACAAAAACACATTCTTTTGCTAAACTCAAACCATTAGTTTGTGCATCTTCCTCCAGGTGTGTTGGTCATCTCGTTTGCCCCATGGACATTCCGTCTTCACCAGGGTGACACTTTGCGTGCCGTAGCCATGGTCTTCCATCGCTGGTGAGGGAGGCTGTTACTAGCACGAGCCTTTGACCCCTCACGTTGTCCTCCTATTTGATTGTTGAGGCCTGTCGGTGTAGTCTAAGGTGAGAGGCTTCGAACCAGGTGTCCCACTCTCCAACTATTTTCTGATCATTACCAGATTTGCCCCTTAGATCACGATGCACCCCTACTGGAGTGAACCATCTCCTGCTTTGACCTGTGAATGACGACCTTAAGGTTTTGTTAGTGACCACTTGTCTTGCCGCTCGTCCCCTTTGGTGTGACCTGTGGAATCAACAACCTGAAACATTATCTCCGGATAATTTCTTGCTCACTTAATAGCACTCGGGGTCCTTTTACCATGAAAAACACTCAACCCACTTTGCTCATGTCCACAACACAATATTTATACATTTGGAACAGAATTAGTTCTGTTTTCTGCAATCCTTCCTGACATTCTGCAAAAGGAAAATCTTAAGTTATGCGCTGCGCAGGTGTGGCCTTGTTTCTTTCTGCCACAATAACAATCCAGGCCAGGATAGTAAGTCAAATTCATCCATAACCATTATTTTATTGGGCACATTCTGCCCTGCATCAAAAGTCTGCATGCTCTGTAAAGAAAAACAAATGTCGAGGTTATTTTCAGATAGTAAAGTACACGTAGTTTCTTTTGTCTGCTGTGCTGCCACGGCCTTCGCTGCTGCATCTGCCCTGGCGTCTCCTGTTGAAACAGTCCTGCAATTTTGTTATCAGCGTGTGCGGCACACTTACAGACAGCAATTTTGTTAGGGAGAAGAATGGCTTCTTGCCAGGCTTTTACCCTATTAAGCCCCTTGTCCTCCCAACATATACCGTCCCTTAATAAACCAAATTTTGTCAATTGTTATCAAAATTGTTACCATCCCCCCTTTTGATGCATGAATCATCTCGTGCATCAATCTAACATAATGGTGTTTGGATAAAGTTTGCCATCAACACTAACCCAAACGTTGTCCCAAAGCCAAAATTCCTCCAGACATCTTTCTCTGCCTCTGAAACAAAAATATTACTTAAAGCCACAAACACATCTTCTTATCAGAGTATTTGGAGGGCAACGGCCCTCAGTCTTACAGTGTATCCTGCTTTTCAGGCCTGTTGTTTGGTCTCTTATGCCAGTCATCTACAAACATTTTCAAAGTCATCAATTGTTTCTGTCAGGTCAGGTCGTGCTGTACAGACTTGGTCAATGTCAGTCAAACAACATTTTCCCCCTTTTGTTCACAATATTCATAAATGTGAAGGACTCTCTGGATAATTTGTTATTGACTTAGCCAATATGTCACTTTGTTATTGCCTTCAAATCTATAACATTTTAGTTTATCTCAACCCATGATGGACATCTCTCTACAACTTCACAAATCCAATTTACATAAATGCTTTTAATCCATAGATTGATTCATAATTACCAGTAGCAGACAGAGCTGGATAACTAATCCATTTAAAGCTCGTCCCATTTTCTGCATCATCTTGTCATCAGATTGACTCAAAACTATTAGCTTCCTTAAAACTTGTCATTTGCCTTAACCCATCTGTAATGATAAAACGTCTCGGTTACATATGTAACCCTCGTTCCCTGAGTAGGGAACGGAGACATTACGTCGGATGACGACGAATGGGGGTTTCGCCTAGAAAGCCAATCATCTTCGTGTATTATAAAACGAGCCAATGGCGATGAAATGCCATGGGTCTGCGGAATTTGCATAGCGTAACTCCGCCCCACCTCGTGGGTATAAAAGGAGGACGCTCGGCAACATGCAGATATGTCTTCGCTGAGGAGCCGAGACTGAACTCAGGCGTCTACCCAGCGGTACAGCGGAAGTGGCAGGGAGACGTAACGTCTCCGTTCCCTACTCAGGGAACGAGGGTTACATATGTAACCGAGACGTTCCCTTTCGTAGTCACTCCGAGTTACGTCGGATGACGACGAATGGGGGTCCCCGTGAAATCACGCCACCTTCACAGCTGTCTTCCAGTGCCCTGCGAAAGTCTGATCCCCCTGTCGTGATACTGGCACAGACGAAGGAGTCCTACTTAACACAGGAATACCAAGGTACACTGGGAAGCATATCTCAGAGGAGATATGCCGCAGCATGCCTACCCGCAGGGAGGACTTAAGATACGCATATGGCCGGAGGGCTACATATGGAGGAACACTGGAGTGACCAGCCCGAGGGGTGGCAACTTTCAACTCCAGGAGGGCAAGGTGGCTTGCCAAGGGAAAGACACATGCTCAAGGAGGCTTACAGCGGAAATACACATGTGGGGGTTACTGGGGGAGGAACCATGCACACGGAGGCACCTAGCCGACGCCCAGGCAATAGACACTGGCGCCAGCATCAACAGTGCTGGAGGAACTCAGGGCTTCAGAGAGGAAGGCTCACCTGAGGAATAATCGCACGTATCCAGTCCGTGGAGTGGAAAGGCGAGCAAGCGAAGACACCTGAGCGGGTCCAGTACTAGCTGACTGAAGCGAGTACACGAGAGGACACAGGCTCCACTCGGAGATTATAGAATCTGGCGAATGTGTTGGGTGTCGCCCAGCCTGCAGCTCTACAAATGTCTGCCAGCGAGGCGCCATGCGCTAGAGCCCAAGAGGAAGCCACACTCCGGGTGGAGTGGGCTGTCACACCAAGGGGGCACGGTCGGCCTTGCTGTTGGTAAGCCAAAGCAATGGCGTCCACTATCCAGTGAGACAACCTCTGCTTTGAGAGAGCCTTTCCCTTCAGTCTCCCACCATAACAGACAAAGAGCTGGTCTGAGGTCCTGAAACACTGCGTTCTGTCTACGTAAGCGCGGAGAGCGCGTACTGGACAGAGCAGTGCCAAGGCTGGGTCTGCCTCCTCCCGGGGCAGCGCTTGCAGGTTCACCACCTGGTCCCGGAAGGGAGTGGTGGGAACCTTGGGCACATATCCAGGCCGGGGTCTCAGGATCACGTGAGAGTGACCGGGCCCGAATTCCAGGCACGCTTCGTCAACGGAGAATGCGTGCAGGTCCCCTACCCTCTTGATGGAGGCCAATGCAACCAGGAGCGCTGTCTTCATAGACAGGAACTTAAGCTCCACTGATTGCAGAGGCTCAAAGGGAGCCCTCGGCAGGGCATTTAAGACCACTGAGAGGTCCCAAGAGGGAACGAGAGGAGGGCAAGGAGGATTTAGTCTCCTCGCTCCTCTCAGGAACCTGACGATCAGGTCGTGCTTCCCCAGAGACTTACCTTGAACTGCTTCGTGATATGCGGCGATAGCGGCCACATACACCTTCAGGGTGGAGGGAGACAGCCTTCGCTCCAACCCCTCTTGCAGGAAGGAAAGCACGACAGAGATCGAGCATTTCCTGGGGTCTTCTCGACGAGAAGAGCACCAGTTGACGAAGAGGTTCCACTACTAAACGCATAGACATGTCTCGTGGACGATGCTCTAGCGGAAGTGATGGTAGCCGCCACCGCTGGTGGCAGGGTACTCAAACCTGCCTCGTCCCGTCCAGGAGCCACACGTGGAGCCTCCAGAGATCGGGTCGAGGGTGCCAAAGGGTGCCCCGTCTCTGAGAAAGGAGATCCTTCCTCAGAGGAATTGGCCAAGGAGGTGCTGTCGCGAGGAGCACCAGTTCGGAGAACCAGGTCCGGGTGGGCCAATACGGCGCAACCAGAATGAGCTGCTCCTCGTCCTCCTTGATCTTGCACAAGGTCTGTGCGAGAAGGCTCACTGGGGGAAACGCATACTTGCGTAGGCCCCGCGGCCAGCTGTGCGCCAGTGCATCCGTGCCGAGAGAGCCCTCGGTCAGGGAATAGAACAGGGCGCAATGGGTCGAGTCGTGAGAGGCAAACAGATCTATCTGTGCGTCCCCGAACTGGTCCCAAATCAGCTGAACCGACTGGGGATGGAGTCTCCATTCGCCGGAGATGGGCCGAAACCGTGACAGCTCGTCGGCTGCAAAGTTCCGATCTCCCGGAATGTAGATAGCACGAAGGGACCTCAGGTGCTTCTGACTCCATAAGAGGAGGTGGCGTGCGAGTTGCGACATACGGCGGGAGCGTAGACCACCCTGACGGTTGATGTACGCTACAGTCGCGGTATTGTCTGAACGGACTAGTACGTGTTGACCCCTGAGCAACGTGAGGAAACGGTGCAGGGCAAGGCGTACTGCCAGCAACTCGAGGCAATTGACGTGCAAAAGGCGCTGGGGTCCTGTCCAGGAGCCCGCGGCAGCATGTCCGTTGCACATGGCGCCCCAACCCGTGGAAGAGGCATCTGTGGAGACAACAACATGCCTGGAAACTCGTTCTAGGTGAACTCCGGCCCGTAGAAAGCTGAGGTTCCTCCACGGAGTGAAGGACTGACGGCAGGTCGGAGTCACTGGGACTCGGAACGTGCCGTGATGCCATGCCCACCTCGGGACTCGATCGCGAAGCCACAGCTGAAGCGGTCTCATATGAAGCAATCCGAGCGGCGTTGCCGCGGCTGCGGATGCCATATGCCCCAGGAGCCTCTGAAACAATTTCAGTGGGACCGCACTCTTGCCATCGAACTGTCGAAGGCAAGTCAGCAGCGAGTGTGCGCGCTCGCTCGTAAGCTGCGCAGACATGGCGACCGAGTCGATCTCCATACCGAGAAAAGAGATCCTCTGCACGGGGCAGAGTTTGCTCTTCTCCCAGTTGACCCGAAGGCCCAGACGGGCTAGGTGCCGAAGCACAAGATCCCTGTGTTCGCAAACCTGGTCTCGAGAGTGAGCTAGGATCAGCCAGTCGTCGAGATAGTTCAGGATGCGAACCCCGTGTTCCCGAAGGGGAACAAGGGCAGCCTCGACGATCTTCGTGAAGACGCGAGGAGACAGGGCTAGCCCGAAGGGGAGAACCGCGTACTGGTATGCCTGCCCCTCGAAAGCAAACTGTAGGAACGGTCTGTGTCAAGGTAAGATGGAGACATGAAAGTAGGCGTCCTTCAGGTCTATGGCTGCAAACCAATCCCGTGGCCGCACACATTCGAAAATGCGTTTGGCCGTGAGCATCTTGAACGGCAGCCTGTGAAGGGAGCGGTTCAAGACGCGCAGATCCAGGATCGGCCGTAACCCACCGGATTTCTTGGGAACAATGAAGTACGGGCTGTAAAACCCTGACTTCATCTCGGCTGGAGGGACAGTCTCGATTGCACCCTTCGCCAGCAGGGTAGCAACCTCCGCTCTCATGATAGGGGCATTGCCACCGACCATAGTGAAGCGAACTCCCCTGAAGCGGGGAGGAGACCGTGCGAACTGAATCGCAAAGCCGAGCCTGATAGTTCGGGCGACCCAGCGAGAAAGGCTGGGAAGCTCCAACCAAGCTGTCAGATACTGAACCAGCGGGGTCATACGAACCACAGGCGTCCCCCCGGAGGGGCAGCGAAGCGGAGTGACCAGCCCAGGCGAGGGTGGCAAAGCGGCCCGGAGCGGGGGCGCGGTCATGCTCCGCGTCCTGACAGAGGAGACCAGGGAAGGACCAGCGTTCCACGGGGGTCTGCTCTGCAGGGGGTCTGGCGATAGAGGGGGACGAGAGTGGTGAGGTCCGGAGACGGCACACACTGTCGCCCGCACCCTCCGGGACAGAGGGGGACGGGAGTGGCGAGGCCCGGAGGCGGCACACACTGCGGTCCGAGAACTCTGTGACAGAGGGGGATGAGAGCGGCGAGGCCCGGGGGCGTCGCGCACTGTCAACCGGCTCTGTGTGCTCAGTGATGGGTGTATTGATTCTTTCTTTGACCATAATAGGGTACTGCCCACCCGTGGGTGGGCAGCGGGAGAACAAAAGATTCTCCCCCGGCCCTCCGCCGGGGGAAGGAGGGGGCCTGCAACCACCTCCTGGGAAAAAACCGACACCATCACTGAGCAGCCCGTCTCAGGAGCGCCGCTTAGCCTGGCGTTAGCGGGGCGTGGGGCTGGAGAGGGCTGTGGCGCCTTCCTGCGGCCTCCTCCCGACGCGGCCCGGGTGAAGGCTGCTGCTGGGGCCGTGCGGGAGGGGAGGGAGCCACAGGAGGGCGCCCTCGGCGGCGAGCAGTCTGAGGTGTCTGTACCGACGGCTGGGTGGAGGCAGCAGCAGGCCGTCGGGGCAGAATATGTTTAATCGCCTCAGACTGCTTCTGTGCGGTTGAGAACTGCTGGGCAAAGTCCTCAACCGCTCGGCCGAAGAGGCTGGCCTGGGATATGGGGGCGTCGAGCAGACGGGTACGCTCGCCGTCCCGCATATCAGCCAGGTTCAGCCATAGGTGACGCTCCTGGACCACAGAGGTGGCCATCACCTGACCCAGGGAGCGTGAGGCCACTTTCGTCGCTCGGAGAGCGAGGTCAGTGGCGGCACGCAGCTCATTGAAGAGCCCTGGGTCAGTCCCCGCCTCGTGCATATCTCTGAGCAGCTGGGCCTGGTAGACCTGCAAGGTGCTCATCGCATGCAGAGCGGCAGCCGCCTGTCCTGCAGCTCTGTGAGACCTCGCCACTAAGGTGGACGAGAATCTACAGGCCTTGGACGGGTGCTTAGGATTACCACGAGATGAAGCACTCTGAGGACATAGTTGCATGGCAACAGAGCGTTCAACCGGGGGAATCCCAGTGTACCCATGGGCGGCTGCCCCATCGAGGGGAGGAAAAGCGGAGAAAGCTGACGAACGTACACGGGAGGTCAAGGGAGCCTTCCATGATTTCGTCAACTCCTCATGCACCTCCGGGAAGAATGGCATTGGGGTTGGCTGTGGCCGTGAGGCGGCAGCCGCACCCAAAAACCAATCATCCAACCGCGAGCGCTCAGGGCAGGGCGGAGGGTTCCACTCAAGCCCGATGCTCGCGGCGGCCCGGGAGAGCATGGCCGTCATCTCGGGATCTGATACGGGCAACGCTGGAGCTCCAGAAGGAGGCAACGCAGCCGCATCGTCACTTCCCGATGACTCTTGCCCGCCTTGTGATGCCGCGATCGACATCGAGTCTTCCTCTGGAGCGCCGAATGAAACACGCGGGGCATCGAAGGATGAACCCGGTAGAATCACCGCGGCACTCGCGGGTTGCAACACTGTAGAGGGGGGCGTGGTCCGAGGACGCATCGTCGGATTGTCCCACACCGTAACCCTCAGATCACCCTGTCCACCAGCCGAAGTACAGCCTCTCGTGGAGGATGTAGATCGGGGTGTGGATGAGGGGACTCTCTCCCGAATGAGATCATTGAGTCTAGACCTCAGTGTTGCGATGGCCATGTTCCCACAGAAGGAACATGAGTCATCCACAAGCGCTGCTTTAGCGTGATCTAAGCCCAAACACGCAAAGCAGCGATTGTGCCCATCAAAGGAAGACAGGAAATGACCGCACCCAGAAGAACACGGGCGAGACATCTTTAAAAAGACGTGCCACGTGCAGCTCTTTTAGAGAAAAAACTCAGCGATGCTGAGGCGACCAGGGAGAAACACACAGACTGGCAGATCACTGCTCAGATCGCAGGCAATGTGAACTCGCTGGGTACCGCCGTCACACCAACACCGGAGAGTTCGCTCGTCACAGAAGATGAAGTCAGGATTGGCTTGTGGAGTGAAGAGAAGCTCTTGGCTCCGAAGCGAAAACATATCTGCATGTTGCCGAGCGTCCTCCTTTTATACCCACGAGGTGGGGCGGAGTTACGCTATGCAAATTCCGCAGACCCATGGCATTTCATCGCCATTGGCTGGTTTTATAATACACGAAGATGATTGGCTTTCTAGGCGAAACCCCCATTCGTCGTCATCCGACGTAACTCGGAGTGACTACGAAAGGGAACCCTCATTCCAGAGGTTAATGACACAATATACACACTATTCAGGCGGAGTATTAGTGCCCCAAACTAACACATACAAGACATAGAGTGCAGTCACCATCACACACACACATATTAGACACATATTTTAACTGTTCATCTTCAATGTTCGCTTTTCATTATATCATCTCTAAAAAGATTTAAATTTTAAGTAAGATTTTAAACTTCACATTTTACTGTAGCTTTTACCTAATTTTACATGGTCCTAAAATACGCTAATCAAAATGTCACCTCTATCGTTTAAGGTCTGCATTATTTTAAAGACTTCTTTAAAGTCATTCAGTTTTACTTAAATCCATTTACAAATACAAATTGCCCTCTGAACGGCAATGATTTCTTTTAACCTCTCCATGTCTATGATTTTCAACTTAAACACTGTGCTTTACTTATGACACAGGCTCAGATAACAGCTTTTTAGCTGACATTGAATGAGAGAGACTCTGAGGCATCCAAGACTGGTACACTGCCCTCTTATAAACTTCTAACATCAAACTTTATCTACCATATTTTAACTCTAGCCCAGCTTAAGGCCTCTTTGCCAGAAATTACATACGTTTTCAAATAAACATAGTTTTACAGTTGTCTTTTTCCCACGTCAGGGAATCTAGACATTACAAATTTCCACTCAGATTGAGTCTCTGTCGCCCTGGCACTTTCAGCCACAGCACACATCAGATTTAGATAAGCGAACTGTTTCATTACAGCCAATAGCAGACTTATCTTTTGAAAGCAAAACATCAGCTTCTAGCTCTTTCATGGTCAACTTTTCAAGCTGTTTGTTTAATCAGATGCCTTTCAACACATTTTACATTTAGCAACTGTTAATTCAGTAGCCTACTACTTCTGCTTATTTGTTCTTACATAAAAATAATTATTCTAGTTCTCAATAACGTTTCACATTTCTCAATCTAAATTACCATAGTTTAATATTTGACTTAAGTTTTCTCTTGGAGTTTATCAATCTCCAATTAGGATTTAATTTTGACGAGGCAAGCACTCTCTGCTTGTGATACTTTTGCAGTTATTGTAAATCATCTGTGAGATTAGTCTCTCTATATACTCTAAAATCTTTTTTTAAATGTTTAATTACAACACAATCATCCTGTTAGTTACTTTGATATATTTTGCAACTCACATTTGTTGGAGTCATTATCTGTAATTTTACCTCAACCTTTATTCATCAATTCACTTGTAAAAATCACTATTATAGATCTTTTCTTCAAAAGGATTCACTTTAAGAGTTCAATCCTTTGACCTTGTTTTTATCTCTTGTTCCTTCTCAGACGAAAATGTTAATATCATCATATTAAACACTGATCTACTTTTAAGCCCACATTAACACCAGAAATTTATATCACTTAATTACACTTTGTTTATTACACCTTCTCGGTGGGCATTTACAGTTACGTGTT
The DNA here is from genome assembly GCF_051911475.1 of Siphateles boraxobius. Taxonomy (NCBI): domain Eukaryota; kingdom Metazoa; phylum Chordata; class Actinopteri; order Cypriniformes; family Leuciscidae; genus Siphateles; species Siphateles boraxobius. The sequence goes on along the minus strand of NW_027508833.1, from coordinate 14,260,726 downwards.
AGATGGTCCTGCTGACCACAATTAAAACACTCTCTGTCATCTAGTGGGTTCATGTGTCAGCCTCAACTACAGCATCAGACACCTGTCCTTGACTATAGTTTGATCACTGTGAGCTTGCAAACGGCTCCAACTTACTGCACACCCTTGAAGCAGTGTGTGTCCCATTCAGGAATGTAAACAGAGCCACTGATTAAGCAGTTCTCTGTATTCTTTTACAGTCCACCAGTGGCGGATTTAATCACAATAGCCAAATCATAATCTTCATCATTATCATTGACCGCACATTAATTTTAATAAGCTACATCGAAATGCTCAAAATATTCTAAGTTGTTTTCACAAAGTTTTCATTTAACTTTAGTCATACTTGTCCAGCGAAATTATCCCTGACCCATAATTTCATTTATAAAACAGACAATATCTTTTGCTTCAATTACTTAATATCAACAAATATCCAACATTATACATTATTGATTTCCAGAATCTTTGGACAAAGTTGTCTTTACATTTTACTAATTTGGTATTATCATCAACAACCCTAATTACAGAACAAGTACATATCTAACATCCGGGAACCGGGCTGAATAATCAAACCCTGTTGCTGTACCCCCAGCATAGCTGGACCCTAGGTTCAAAACACAATGGTTATCAAACTAAAACTAAACCTAATTTCAATCATTATTTTACCATTAAAATATAGAATTTTTCCCCATTTTGCTTAATGAAACATTCCTTATCTTTATATCACATTAATCCCCGTTAATCATACTCAATGCCTTATTTTTATTCTGAAACTCATTTTTCATACCATTTAAACAGTTAATTTGACTTCCATAAATTCTGTCAGACATTTTATTTTCATCACATATAGTTTTCTACTATATTCCTTCTCAATCTTTCCCTACATGTCCAGTTCCTTCTGTATCCTCTGTTCTACATGCTAATTCTTTCTTTTCTCTACATGCCAGTTCCTTCATTATCTAACCAGTACCTGATTGTTTGCTAACAATCCCCACACACAGACAGCCTTATTGCTGCTTGCAACTTCAATCCTTATCATGTAAATTTAAGTTCTCAGACATCTAATGTCATGCATCCATTTACTGGATGAAGAAGTAAAACCCTATTTCTCTCGACAGTTCTTTTTTATCTGCCCCTTTAAGACAACAATCCATTGTTTGTCCACATTGCTTACACATGTTGAACACAGCCATAACAACCTTTTTTGTTTCTCACTGCCCTGTTCAACTGATTCTCGCACTACTTTCAGTCTAGTTGTGCTCAGTGTTCCCTCCCTGGGGAAATCATGGTATTTTCTCAGTTTTTTCAATATCTAAAACATAAATTTTCCCCCATAATTTTCTCATTTGATAGAAAAACCGGTGTATCAAATTTTGCATGCTTACCTTGAGACTTCCCCATATTGGCTGCTTCTCTGTTCTCTGTGGATTTCTCTTCAACGCGCGTTTTCCTGATCTGTTAGGCGTCCCCAACAGACCCGATTTTTCCTTTTAACCCAAATCGGTCGGGTTGCACTATTAGTGCCCTCCTAATTAAGGTTTACCAAAAACTGTTCTGGTTCCCCCTAATTAGCCTCAGTACCTAAAAACAATTTGCTCCGTGGCGGAACAACTCATTTTCAGGTTACCTATCTGTTTGAAATCTCTTGATCTGTTACAGACCTCAATTAATCTCAGATAATTTCCTCTCGTATCTGTTTGAAACCTCTTGATCTATATATAGATCTCAATTAATCTCAGATTACGTACCACAGAAACAGCCCTCAGCCAATATGGTTCGCTCACATTTCATACCCGAAACAAAATACTTTTCCCCAAAAGAAAATATTTTAGACGTCTCTTACCAGAGATATGTTGGTTGCCACGGGTTCGCTTTCTTTTGATTCCAGTGGAGCCCCTCCCGGACCCGATAGCGGTCGGCCCCTCTCTCTCAAGCTTACGAGGTAGAGCTGGAACTGCTCAGTCCAGGTGGCCAAACACCGTCCGCTCTCAGGTCCAGAAGGCACTTCCAAGGAATCCCACTCTGACACCAAAATTGTTGTGGCAAAAATTCTGTTAAACATCATCACTGCGTAAGAGACACTCAGAGTCAAATTAATAAAAAGATAAGTATTTATTCTTGCAAGAATAGGTTCAGTCTAGTACACAGAAGTTACGCTGTGCAAGAGAGTGACACACAACAGGAAGATATGAGACAGCCTTTATACTCTTTTCAAGGTTCCTCCTCACCCGCTGTACCTTTCACCCACTCAGATAAGGTCCTTACTGCTGTTCAGTTTCTACTTAAAGACACAAACTGGTACTGAAATAAACTGGCCAAAACTGACCATCCCTAAGGTCAGAGGTCCTGTCCCATATGTTCCTGAAAAGTCACGCACAAGCACGTACACACATATACTTTTATACATTGAATAGGTTCTTTCTCTTATGATACCTGTTTGGGATCAATGAATATTAAAATTTCCACAACAAGCCGGTGTCTGTTCCTGAGCCGGGTTCTGTTCCTGTGCCGTGGCCGCCCGAGGGGTCTTTGCCGTGGCCGCCCAAGGGGTCTTCACCACCCTGGCCGCCCGAGGGGTCTTTACCGCCCTGGCCGCCCGATTGGTCGTCTGCTTCACCCTGGCGGCCCGATGGGTCGTCTGCTTCGCCCTGGCGGCCCGATGGGTCGTCTGCTTCGCCCTGGCCGCCCGATGGACTGTCTGCTTCGCCCTGGCCGCCCGAAGGACTGTCTGCTTCGCCCTGGCCGCCCGATGGATTGTCTGCTTCGCCCTGGCCGCCCGATGGACTGTCTGCTTCGCCCTGGCCGCCCGATGAACTGTCTGCTTCGCCCTGGCCGCCCGATGGACTCTCTGTTTCGCCCTGGTCGCCGGCTAAGCCGTCACCCGTTGTTCTTGTTCCCCTGCATGGACCTGGCCCCCCATCCCGCCCCTTGATCCTCCACCATTCCACCCCCCGCCTGGACTCTTGTTTTGTTTGTGTCTAGTCTTGGAGCGTCTGGAGCCGCACCGTAGAGGGGGGGTTATGTTACAGTGTTGTTATGTTCCCTGGTGTCCACTAGAGGTCCCCTTCCCCAACGGTGTCATTCTCATTTGGAACTGCATTCCCCATAATCCCCGTCTGCACTTATCATGGGTCATTCCACTCAGCTGTTCCCTGTCATCATTTGTCCCAGCTGTTCTTTGTCTAAATCATTTGTGTCGGTGTATTTATATCCGGTCTGTCTTAATGTTTGGCACGGAGTCCTTGTTATTGTCACCACACTTTGGTTGTCTGCATTCTGTCTGCTTCTTATTTTGTTTCATGTTTTGGACTGCCTTTCTGGATTTTTGACCTCTGCCTGAAGTGAGTACGGTTTTACCCCAATAAAGGTCATTGCTATTGGATCTCTCTCTCTCCAGTGTGTGTATCGTGACAAATATATGTTGCGTTAAGTAAAATAAACGTTTAAATAGCATTTCTGTTCATTTCTCGTTTCTTGTATTGTGCTACATTTTTATGGTATAAGTGGTGTTAAAAATGATTCTGCACATTGAGCCAGTGTGTTATGATGTGGGGGGCTGCTGTGGGCCAGAAAGTCCAGAGCCACTTTTTGGTCCCAGTCCGCCCCTGGGGCCAACACAAAGGTTTTACTAGTTTTCAAGCACAAGGTTTTCTCTGGTATCTATCTACTTCCAACTTAAATCAAACAGCTAGCGATATAATGTAAACTTGAGGTCCACATTCACCACGGGTGTGTTATCCCGTGCCTGTCAAAAACCTACTATGTAATGTCCAAATGTCCACCTCGGTCGATCTCAGCTAATGGCTGCTAAAACAGAGAGCTTTTAGGATGATAGTGGAGGGACAGGGTCGTTTTTACTGCTTACCATGTGAGACCTGTAATGCAGTACATGTATGCAGGCATACTTCCCAATAAGGTGTGAGTTTGGTCTTTTATATCACTGTATTAGTCCGTGCTTATATATTTCCTTCCGGTTGAGTGAACGCTGGCACGTTTTGGCTGCCGCTACCCACCGGTTATTTTGTTGTTTTTGTTTTATATCTGAATGTTTTAAGTCAGGAAATTTTACCCAGCCTTTGCTTCATTACTGCACCCTTGGACCTCGGAAATCTGATTGAAGTTTGACTATTTCTGACTTTGTGGCGGTGCATTGGCGTTTGCAGCTCAGCCTTCATCTCTGTCATAACTCAAAAAGATTTTATCATGTGGTTCTTCAAGCTGCTGATGTGGATTATTTTCTCCTCCGTGGTGTTTAGCGCTGCTCCTCGACTGGTGTACTCGGTGGCAGATCTGTACAAACTCAGATCTGTAATTACAACTCCGCTGACTCTGCATAATCATCCGGATCTACTACGCCGAGCAAAATACACTCATCGCGGGTCTCATCTGAATATCAAAATCAACTCTGCCAATCCTGAACGTGGTGGACAAATTCGGTCTTTTTGGTCTTTAAATCCAAGACTGCCTAAAAATGCTGTGAGGTCTGTCGATTATGAAGTGCTCGCTCTGGTGCCCAGGTCAGATTTCAAGCCTTCCCCACTCTGCTTTACTCTTTTTAACGTTCGGTCACTCAACAACAAGACATCTGTTATTCACGAACTTATTAAAGACCAAAACACTTATGTCCTTAACTGAGACTTGGCAGAAGCCTAATGACTTTTTTCATCTAAATCAAGCAACACCTGTTGGATATTCCTATATATGCAAACCTCGCTGCTCTGGTAAAGGGGGTGGTCTTGCACTTATTCATCGTGACTGCTATAAAGTTTGTCCGATTTCTATATCAGAGCTATCATCATTTGAAATTTTGGCCGTACAACTCAAAGGTTCAACTCCCACTATTGTTGTCACAATTTATAGACCACCAAAGGCATCTACTATGAACTTATTTTTTACAGAATTTTCTACCATCTTAACACATCTGTGTACCCTGTCTCCGAACATCGTGTTGATGGGAGATTTTAACATTCATTTTGACAACACTACTAATACTCACATAGCAAGGGACATATTTTAGATCTTGTATGTTGTTCAGGTGTCAAACCTTTTAATTTTACTTATACTGAATCTTGTATCTCAGATCATAAGCCCATTTTATTTAATATCTCTCTTCCATTGTCTTAAGTTAAGCCACAACGCTCTGTTTCATTTCGTAATATTAAGAATATTGATCTTGATGTTTTGGATGGAATGATTGATTACTCTGTAAACAGATGTTGTTTTAATTATCCTACATCTGACTTGGTAAATTTTTATAATAACAGTTTGTCTCAAATACTTGACAATGTGGCTCCTGTGAGAACTCGGACTGTATCTTTTGTCAACTCTTCTCCTTGGTATTCTTCTGAGCTCCGTCACCAAAAGGCTTTAAGTCGTTGTGACGTCTCAGCCTAGGCTGTACGTATGTACGTATGTGCGTGTGTGTGGTTGTGTGTTTGCTTTTAGGTGCCGTCTGGAGGGGGCAGGGCCAACACACCTGACACTTGTTAGATGCAGTATGAAACGCGGTGGGGACTGCTTGTGAGGACGGCTTTTCGGCGTTGGCTTTGGGGATGGATTCGGTTGTTCTGTGCTTCGCTAAGCGTCCTGGCCGACCTTGACACATGTCCGTTATTTATATTATGTTTATGTCTGTTTTCCCTTGTGATAATAAATGTTTTGCTAGCAATTGACGCGTCCGGTCTCCTTTTTGTTGCAGCCTTAGAGCCGGCTGTAACAAATGGGGGCTCGTCCGAAAATTTAAAGCGAATGCGTTAATCACGTGGATTATGATTTTTTCGTTTGATTTTGTTTGAGGAAATGTTGTGGGAGACGGACGTGATTCCAACAGAGTCTTCTTTTCACACTTTTATGGGTAAGTGACTTTGTGTGGTAAATGATAAGATGAGATTGATTTCATTTCCCCTGTTAGGCTTTAGCAACACTTAGTGTTGGTTTGTTGTTTTAGTTTGTTATTTTTGCCTGATATTGATCTTGTGTAAAACAAACACACCAAGGTAACTCTTCATTGAGAGTTAGGAAAAGGCTTCACAACATGGTTTTAGGCCAAACTCATGGTATGGAAAACTTATTTTCCTGTTATACCTGCAAAGCTGCTTTGAAAAAATCTGTATTGTAAAAAGCACTATATAAATAAAGGTGACTTGACTTGACTTGACTAATCTACTTGGTTGGCACCGCATAATGATTGTAGATCTAGAATTCTTTATACAATCACACGTGTTTTACATCAGTAGCAACCTGGAAAAGTCAGATGGCCACCATGAATGACAGTTCTCTCAACATGACTTTGCGTAAACATACACGCCACTTTCAAGTCAAGTGGCGTGTTATCTATACGTATTTTTAGCTATCCGCGTGTATGTCCACGCCGAAACGAACCGTCATCTTCCGCGTGTATGTCTACGCCATTAAATGTCCGAGTGATTCCGCGTGTATGTGTACGCCGTTAAATGTCCGAGCGAAACGAAGCAAAATGTATATCTACATCTGGGGAACGATATTTTTTTTCCTATGATGGTAGGGGAAGACTCATAAATGGTATTAACCCCAGTGACGGGTAGGTTTAGGGACGGGGTTGGGGTAGGTCATATATTTATATATACAGTGATGTAACGTTAAGTCAACGGCGTTGATAAACACGCTGAAAAGTGATTATGCGTGTTGATAGCACGCCAAAAATGGAAATACGAATTGGCGTGTCATAGATACGCCATTTCATGAGATCAGTCTGGTTCTCTAATTAATAATTAAACCATTTAGGCATCCCAAAGCACACCAGTTCTCTAATTAAATCGGGTGGAAAAGGGACAAGTCAGTCTGAGAACACAGAGAGTCTGTTAAGCCTGTAACTTATGTCACAAGTCCTCAGGGCAATGTGTGTGTGTGGGTGTGTTTTCTAATCAAATGAATGTCCCTACAAGCCTTTTGCTGTTCTTTCTCATATTCTCTACTTCACCTTTCACCAAGGCTTCTCTCTCTTCCTGCACAACTCTTCCCTGCAGCTCCTCCAACCAAAGCTTGCATGCTTCAAGCACAACAACCAGCGAAGTCTAACTAGCAGGTGATTAAGACTGAACATAAGTACATGAAACAAATACACAGGAATGAAATAAACACAAGACACAATGAAACTGGTACAATATTGTAATTCGTTTTAATATTAAACAACAACCTAGACATTGTCAGACGCTCGCGTTCGTGCCTCCGTGTAGGCTCCCTGTTATGATCGGCGAGGGGTCTAATCCCCTTGCCCCAGTCCCTTTAGAAGCGCAGGTCGAGCCCTCGCGACCGAATGCAGTGGGCGCCCCCGTTTGACTGCCACCTGTCTGATGCCACAAGCAGTTTCATCCAAAGCTCCCATCGAACGCTGTGAAGGCCCTCTCAGTCTCGGTCTCGGCTAAACTCGATTCCAAATCACGCTAGTCTAATCCTACGCCGTAAGCGAGAGCTTTCAGCTGATGCCGGGGCTTACCCGCCAGCAAGAGCCCACCCGGTCGAATGGTCAAGCTTGGCTCTAGCGGAAGTGATGGTGTCAACTACCGCTGGGGGTAGGTCACCTAGAACCTCCGAGGTCTGGACGCAGGTGCCATAGGGTGCTCCGTCTCTGAGAGAGCAGGTCCTCTCTCAGAGGAATGGGCCAGGGAGGGGCTGTCGCGAGGAGCACCAGGTCCGGCTGGGCTAATACGGCGCAACTTACAAGACCTTCTCCTTCTCTTCATCGCTGACCTTGCACAAGGACTGTGCAAGAAGGCTCACTGGGGCAACGCTTACTTGCGTAGGCCCGGGGGTCAGCTGTGTGCCAGAGCATCCGTGCCGAGGGTCCCCTTGGTCAGGGAATAGAACAATTGGCAGTGAGTGTCCAGGGCGGCAGATCTACCTCTGCGGTCCCGAAGTGCCTGAAATCAGCTGGACCACCTGGGGATAAAGTTGCCATTCTCTCGGTAGCACCTGCCATTTGGATTACTTCAAATGAGGCCAATCCAACACTGGCTCCACTAACGAGTCCCACGATGGACGTGGCAGAGTGGCTTGTACTGGGTCCAAGTAACCCCGCACTGTCGCCAAACTCTCAGCTTGTGGTCGGACACTTCGTTCCTGCGGGCAGGTGTTACCTAGAACAAGTGTCCAGGCACTCTGTGGTCTCCACGGATGCCTCTGCCACCGGCTGGAGGGTCACGTACAAAGGGCATGCAGCTCTTCAGGTCTTTGGACGGGGCCTCAACTGCATTGGCCCATAAACTTCCTCGAGTTGTTAGCAGTACATCTTGAGCTGGCCCGCTTCAAAACTCCGCTACTAGGCAAGCATGTACTGGTAAGTAAGGTCAGCACTGCTACCGTTGCGTACATGAACCGTCTGGGTGGTCTATGCTCACGCCGCATGTCACAACTTGCCCGCCATCTCCTCCTTTGGAATCAGAAGCATCTGAGGTCACTTCGTGCCATTTATATTCCATGTATATAAATGGCACGAAGCGACCTCAGATGCACAACAGTGCGGGGTTACTTGGACCCGGCACAAGTCACTCTGCCACGGGAAATGACACATCATTATTTACAGCAGATTCTTACGATTAAAATGAGTCCAAACTTAACATAATCCATCACTCAGAACTAAAGATATTCCTCATGGATTTCTACCACAAAGAAAATCCACAGACGCACGTAGCCAAGCAAGGTAGCTTAGACTTGGCCTTTTCACTCGTATCTTCATGAAAGATACATCGATCGTGAAAAATGACATATCGTTATTTACAGCAGGGGCTCACGATTAAAAAGAGCCCAAACTCAATATATTCCATAAATCAGATCTAAAGATATTCCTCATGGCGTTCCAACACAAAAAAATACCACAGACGTACCTAGCCAAGTATATACTGGTGAAGCACTCGCGTTGGTTTTTCGCTTATAACTTCATGAAACATGCACAGATCGTAGGATATTGCACAACATTATTTTCAGCAGACTCTCATGATTAAAAAGAGCCCAAACACAGCATAATCCATCACTCAGATCTTAAGATATTCCTAATGGAGTTGTAACACACGCACCCCCACAGGCGCACATAGAGCCTTGTATATAGATGGAGCACTAATGCCGCGATTTCACTCATAACTCAATGAAGCATGCATAAATCGTGTAAAATGGCACATCATTATTTACAGCAGATTGTTAAGATTAAAAAGAGCCCAAACTCACCATAATCCATCACTCAGATCTAAAGATATTCCTTATGGACTTCTAACACATGACGTTGCACTATGCGCACCAATGAAGTAGCAGTAGCAGTGATGCTATGTTGTTTTGATGTGACGTTTCAGCTCATAACTCCATGAAACATGCATGGATTGTGAAAAATCGATCATCTTTATTGACAACAGATTCTCACGATTACAAAGAGCCCAAACACAACATCCATTTCGTTGATCACGAGATATACCTCACGAAGTGATGCATGCTTGGCTAAAAAACATGTCTCTCATCTTTCCGGGATGCAATGTGTTTTCCAATGTTTCCGGAGCCATCCGTGCTTTTTTCAAACGTGGGATAACACAAAATATGTAATATCTTAAAGCTTAGAATCTCAGCTTTTCAAAGCATCTAACAACTTCGATCAACTCTGAACGAGTGCTGAGTAGTCCCTCTAACTCTGAGGGCACCGCCCGCGGAGGCCACCTGGCTGCGAAAATATTAATTATCATATTTTTCAAAAATATTGCCTTGATTAACACAAAATAGGTGTCATTTGAAAGCTTAGAGTCTGAACTTAATAGTGAATGTAGCCAATTTGAACATCTCCTAACTATTGCTTAGTTATTTGCTAATAAATAGAATTGATTTTTTTCATAATCTATAAAATACTCTTTTTTTTTACCATGTACTGCAATGTGCCAAAAACATAATACAGCTCATGAAACATTCACAGATCGTTGGAAATGGCACATCATTTTTTACAGCATACTATTACAATTAAAATGAGCCCAAAATGAACATAATCTATTGCGTTTATGACAAGATATTCTCCATGGAGGAACAATTTTAAAAATGCCCATTAGGGGGCGTCAATGACTGAACAAAAAGCCTGTCTTGGTTCCAAATGCTGTAACTTTTGATTCCTTTATCCAATCACCACACAATTTTATCCAGATGCAGCTCACATGTAGAGGGAATTCACCAAAAAAGAATTTTCCACCTACCTTATTTCCTTCCTAGAGTTATTATATGTCAAATAAGAAAGATATGCAAAATCATAATAAAAATTATATTTATTTTTTGTCTTTTATCAGCAGTTTCTCGGCAGGAAAATGTCCAAATGTAATGTAATTTATATTTTCAAAAAATTTGAAAAGTGTTCTATCAAACGATACCTACCTTTTGACTCTCCTTGCTATAGTTTTGGAGTTATGAGTCTTTAGTTTTGTGTGTCACTCAGAAAACAACAATTTTGTATTGCCTTTCAAATGTGTGAGGACTAAACAAAAAGGCTAAGTTTGTTCAGAATGCTGTAACTTTTGAGTACTTTATGCAATCACCACAAACTTTTATCCAGATGCAGGTCACCTGTAGAGGGACTTCAGCAAAAAAGAAATTTTGAGCTACCATATTTCCTTCCAGAGTTATTCCATGTCAAACAAGAAATATACAAAATCATAATACAAATTATATATTTTTTTTTGTCTTTTATCAGCAGTTTCTCAGCAGGAGAATGTCCAAATGTAATGTAATTTATATTTTCCAAAAATTTGAAAAGTGTTCTATCAAACAATACCTCCCTTTTGACTCTCCTTGTTACAGTTTTGGAGTTATGAGTCTGTACTTTTATGCGTATATCTCAGACAAAACAACTCAAAAATGGCTTCATTGCTTAAAAGGTTAATAGATTTATTCACGATAAATGTTATAACTGGTGTTAAAATCTCCCTATGTTTTTTAATGAAAGAGCTATCAATTCCCCAAAAATCTTTTGCTTTTGAATTTGATAAGGATTGTATTATTTTATCTGTTTTAGAACAATCAATGCTTTTAAAACATAAAGCTTCATGATCATTAACAGGTGGCTGAGGCAGTAAACAAGGATGAGACAATCCAGAGGCATCCCATTTTTATCGATCCAATTTATATTAAAATCTCCCATAAGAAGTATTTCTTTCGCATCACACTTTTTAAGAATGTCCGTTAGGTGATTAAAAAATAAATTATTTGATGCCGGAGGCCAAGGCAAGAACAGCAAATGACATTTCCGGAGACAGCTTCATTTTTATCCCCACACATTCCAAAACATCTTCCACTGATTCCATGTGTACACATTGATAACTGTCCTTGAGGTATATCATTACTCCGCCCCCTTTGCCATGACCACGGTCACGCCTGTAAATGTTATAGCCTGGAATATGAACAACAATATTTGAAATGGTGGATTTTAGCCAAGTCTCCGAAAGACACAAAAAGTCAAGATTGGACTGTGTTAGCAACTGTTCCAGTTGTTCGACTTTCGATACAGCACTTCTTATATTGAGGTGTCCCCCAAATACACCTTTGGGTTTGACTTTTGGGTCCCAGAGTACTTTGGCGTGGTTTACAGTCTGAAATAGTCTGTATCTCTGTTGTTTAGTGTCAGCGTTTGAGTGACACGGCATGGATAGATGAGATGAATACACCAAATCACATGCCGCTCCAGCTTTCTCCAGAGTGGCATTTTGTTTGTTTACCCCAGAATCCTGACAAGATTTTTCTGTGCATGGTGTCTGTGCTAAAGCACCTGACAAGTTATTTTTACACAATGTCTCAGTACCATCTGGGGACAGTGTTGACGGCATGCAAATTTGTCCATTTGTTTGTGTGTGCTCGTAAGAGTAACTCACTGCGATCGTGACTGGAGGTCCACACATGGGCAAAACGCCATTCACTCCCGTTAGTTCTTCCATGCCGCCAGGCCCGGGGTTTGTATGTATATCCCCACCTTCTGTGGTCGTGACTACAGATCCACTCATGGGTAAAACGCCATTTGCATTCAATAAAAGTAAAATGCATAGCATGTTTGAAACAGCTGATGCTCGTCGGCGATTATCAAAGCGGGAGCTGATCAAAGAAGGCACAACTGTGCGTCCCTGTTTTAAAACAGACGCATAAATGGCGTGTTTGCTACATGTGTTAAAAGGTGGTGGTACGTGGCAAATCTCATTGTAATCCGACCGGCAGCAAAGAGCTTTCCAGTCACTCCAGGTTGATAGTAGCACCAAGGTAAGCACAAACAAGGCGATAACCACGTACTGATTATTTAATCGGCCACTTTTTCTCAAATAAAGCCACTGTAATTCAGCATCAGGTCCTCTATTTTTCAAAGTTGACTCCTCTGAACGTACTAAGAGAGGTGAGCTCACAGGACCTGCCAACCAGCAGCCTCCACCTGATCCCATCTTTTTGCATACCCCTCACCCCTAATGTGCACTTACCTTTGTGTTCTATATTTCGTGAAGTACATAGAACATAATGCAGAACTTTGCACAGGCAAAATTTTCCATAGTCACTTTTGATGTAGATTAAATACATTTCATATATTTCAATTATAATTTTCAATGAGCCTTCGAGTTTAACACTGATGTCCCACCACAGGTGTAATTTATGTTTTCAGAGTTTCCCGCTCTTTACCGTGCAACTTAAGCCACCTTTGCCATTACGATCGCTTGATATACAGCTATAAGATCAAAATCTGGTCCTTTAGCGCAATAAAAATCCAGATATGTCACCCATTGAGCATGTTTGGGATGCTCTGGATCGGCATATACGGCAGCGTACGCCAGGTCCAGCCAATATCCAGCAACTTCGCACAGCCATTGAAGAGGAGTGGACCAACATTCCACAGGCCACAAACAACAACCTGATCAACTCTATGCACTGCGTGAGGCAAATGCTGGTCACACCAGATACTAAATGGTTTTCGGATCTTTGAGTTCAGCTCATGAAAAATGTAGGAAAAAACGAAAGTGTTGCGTTCATAATTTTGTTCAGTATATATGTATATATGTGTGTAGTGTTTGTCTCTTTCTCCCTGCGTTCACCCATGTTTAATGTCTGCAAGTCAAGTCACCTTTATATATATAACGGTTTATACAATACAGGAAACAGGAAAATGATGCATTTCTGCTTTTGTTCTGCATTATCAATGGAATGTGACTTATGCAGTGTGTTGAGGAAACAAACCATTCTACCAATGTTTTTAAGTAATAAAAGTAGGTAAAGTATTAGAACTAGTTCAAAATAAAAGTGTTTTTTTTGGTTATATATAACACTTAAAGCAGCTGCATGTAAGAACTTTATTTCAATTATTTATAAAATGGCCCTGATATGTCACTAGACATTAAGAAATCATGTTCATTTCAAATAGTTATATCACTGACAACAGTTCGGCCAGGATATTGTCATTTAAAAAGTGAAGTTGCAGCCCTCAACTGATGTTGATGTTGTCATGTTGTGTTTTGGTCTGATGCGCCACCCTCCACCTATCTACCAATCACTAAGTCAGTAGTGTTACGGCATCCGGGTTGCCAGCTCTGCTAGTTACCACAGCTGCAGCTACAAACGTGTCGGAATCGGATAAAAAAATGTCTAACGTTGCGAAGCCAAAAAAAAAAACTTGTTATGAATCCGAAATACTTCGTGACAAAGTCAGAAATAAAACAACATTAGCACGCCCATTATTGTTTATCATGCAAGTTCTACAGCCAAAAATAATAGAATGACACGTAATCTTTCACATCACATATTTTAGCGTTATGGACGTGTACTGCAGGGTAAGTTAAAAAATACAGCTGGTCGCTTTCACTTATAGCGTCAGCTAAATTAATAGCTGTATCTTTGATATCGGTTACACACAGTGACAGAGGCTTGTGCTTGTACAATGATAGATACCTACCGTAATAAGTTAGACTAACAGCTACTGTTCTAACAATGTACTGTCACATACGAGCGTACATCTTTACGATTATATTTGGCTAATCGTCATTAGTAATTTTTTTGCGATATATAATTACTTTGCAAAACATCTCTCATTTGAAGCATAAACATAATTAACAGAAAAAGCTTCTTGTAGCAGCCTAAGTTCCTGCTGTATCCTGCAGCCTATCTGGCAACCTCGAGTCAGGGAGGAGGGAGAGGGGATACACCGCTCTACAGTAATTTGAAAGTGATTGCAGTACCAGTTTTGGCCACATTCTTACATAGTGCTCCTTTAAGTCATTCAGGTAAAATCACAGCATAATGCATTAACCACATTTAATGATTTGTGAATCAGGTGGGTGCATGGGTTACATGAAACAGAACCACCTCATTTGTACTTATGTGACAAAAAAAATAAACTTTGTTGTGGAAATAATAAATTACGTATATATTTTTTTAGTCACACATGTCCATAACTAAAGACTTTTGCATAGACTCATGTCAACCATGGGCACCCATAATTGACACTTAATCTAATAATGAGGTCCACATTAACACCAAATTCTCTAATTATTAAATGTAATACAAAGCTCAGGATGCACCATTGTAAGTGTAAGTTTAGGCCTTCGGTGTATTGAATCTGACTCTTAAAGAGCTGCTGTGGAATAACAAAAGAATTGTACTTCAGAAGTGTTGCCAAGTGTCTAAATGAAAGGAAACCTGATTGGTGGAGGTGTTACACCTTCCCAATTTCTATAGGTGAAATGAACTTTGCATGGCACAATGTGGTTTAACTAGACAGTTAAGACAACAAGATGAAAATGTCACAACACACACTATCAGAGGGCCTGCATGCACTATGTGTCAGTAACCTTAATGCACACCTATGGGCCAACCAGGAGTCATTCACTACACTTACCTCTGTTTTGACATTTGTTATGAGAGGAAATATCCATGGGATTTTCAAAATATTATGCAGTGAAATCAGAATTCATGTTTTAAAATTGAACCACTCAAACTACTTAAAGGTGAAGTATGTAATAATTGTTATGGTAAATTACATTCCCTTATCCCAGTTTGTTCACTACTATTAGTGTGCTATTCGTGGGTTTATCTCCCCCAAAACTGTAAACATTGAGCCTCCCAGACTCAATCAAAACATTGAGAGCGTTGTCGAGAAATATTCAGCTCCTGTGAGAAACACTATTACAGTGGGTAATATACATGAATATATGAATTTTCTTAATATTTCCCCTATTCACAAACAAATGGAACCAAAAATATTATTGGTAGCTGATCCCTGTGTTCAGGGTAGATCAGGGTAGCTGATCACAGTGTGATCTGGATATACATGTCACGGTGCATCAATCCGGGTGTTTGTTCTGAGTTTCTGTTGGTTTGTTTTGTAGACATGGGTTTGTGAGTGTGTTTACCTGTTGGTGGTTAGCTCCAGCTGACACTTATCAGCCTTCAGCTGCAGCTTATCATTAGACTTGTAAGCTGCCTTTATATCGCTGGAGTTGTCTGTGCTTAGTGTCGGTTCGTCACTCTTGTTTGTGTCTCTCTCACAGTTCCGTGTCCTAGTCTCCGTATGGAGTTTTTGTCTGTGTTGCCTACACTTCAGCCGTTTGGGAGATCGCCTGTATCTATTCACCTGCCTTTGAGCTAGCCTTCTCTGGAGATTCCCCGTCGGACTCCTTCCAGGTCGCCCGCCTGTTAATCGTGGCGTTTTGAGTATCTCCTGTCAAGTGTGGACATCCTTGTCGGACGTCTTCCAGTCGGAGTGTTGTCTTCCAGGTCTCCCGCCTGCTAAACGTGGTGTTTTGAGTATCTCCTGTGCTGTGTCTACAATAAACTGTTTTACTTGCATTTGGATCTACGACTCCTCATTGTGACAGAACGAACCGACCACCTAATGGATCCAGCAAGTGCGGCAGAATTGCAGGACATATTGCTCAAGAGTGACACTCGTCTTCAGCAACAGGAGAAACAGGCGATGGCTACTGGTCGTGCCGTTCAGGCGCTAGTTACCCAGGTCTCCGAACTGACGAAACAGGTCCAACAACTCCGTAGCGAGGCTGCTGTTTTTCAACCACAGGCCGCGGGGAATCCACCGGCTCCAGTGATCCAGACCATCCGCTCCACTGAACCTCGCCTTCCATCTCCTGCATGCTACTCCGGTGAGTCCCAGCTGTGTCGTTCTTTTTTGGCTAAGTGTTCACTTTACATCTCGCTCCAACCATCCGCATTTCCCACGGAGGAATCTAAGGTGGCCTTTGCGATCACTTTGCTCGCGGGTAGAGCGGGCAGCTGGGAAACGACTGTTTGGGAACAGAGACTTCCGTGTTGTGCATCCTTTCAAGCCTTTTCTAGCGAACTCAGAAAGGTTTTTGATCGCGCAGCCTCTGGCCGAGACGCGGCGCGTCTTTTCGCTGAACTGAGGGAAGGGGAACGTACGGTAACAGACTATTCTATTGAATTTCGTACGTTGGCTGCTGAGTGTGGCTGGAATGCCGAGGCCCAATGGGACATGTTTTTACACGGACTTTCTGAGTACATTAAGGACGAGATTTACGCTTTGGAATTACCCACCGGGGTGGATAGATTGATTGATCTAGCAGTTCAAGTTGATACTCGACTGCGTCGACGAGATCGTCGGTCACAACGAGGCCACGTGAATTATTCTTCTGATCACACTTTTTCTCCGGTCGAGACCACAGACTTTGCTCCGGAACCCGAACCTATGCACCTTGGCAGATCTCGCTTATCCTCTCGGGAGAAACAGAGGAGAAAGGAGAGGGGATTATGTTTTTATTGTGGTACAGCTGGTCATGTTGCGCTGCAGTGTCCGGTAAAAGCCAGCACCCGTTATTAGGTAAGGTGTTACTGACGGGTGGGGTTGCACGGACTGAATCATCTTTTTCTGCCACTCATCTTCCTGTGAGTTTACTCTTTCAGACTTTGAGTTTTGACTGTGAGGCTCTCATTGACTCAGGGGCGGCGGGAAATTTTCTTGACATTGATCTAGCTCACAGACTAAACATATACCTATTGTTACACTTCCTCTGCCCATATCTGTGGTTGCTTTAAATGGTCAGTGTTTGCCTTCAGTAACTCATGCTACCGTCACTATAAGACTCATTACCTCGGGTAATCATGTTGAAAATATTGACTTTCTGTTTATTGACACTCCTTCCTCCCCTTTGGTGTTAGGTCATCCCTGGCTGGTACTCCATAACCCACACATCAACTGGGGAAGGAACTCTATATTAGCCTGGAATGAAACCTGTCATGCTTATTGTTTATTGTCTGCGTGTTCTTCGGTGTCTTGTTCTGTGTTTCAGGAGGAACACACGGATTTATCCAACGTACCACTTGAGTATCTTGACCTGAAGGAAGTGTTCAGTAAGTCTCGGGCTGCTTCTCTTCCTCCGCATCGTCCCTATGACTGTGCCATAGATTTACTGCCAGGTATGTCTCCGCCTAAAGGCATGATATACTCACTTTCTGTCCCAGAGAGGGAGGCCATGGAGAAATATATTTCTGATTCTCTAGCCTCTGGGTTTATTCGTCCTTCCTCTTCTCCAGCGGGGGCAGGGTTATTTTTTGTGGGGAAGAAGGATGGTTCTCTGCGACCTTGTATTGACTACCGAGGGCTGAACAACATCACGGTAAAGAATACTTATCCTTTGCCGTTGATGGCTTCAGCCTTTGAGAGGTTGCAGGGAGCATCCATTTTCACAAAATTGGACTTACGTAATGGTTATCATTTGGTCCGCATAAGGAAGGGGGATGAATGGAAAACTGCTTTTAACACCCCCAGGGGGCACTTTGAATATTTGGTCATGCCGTTTGGGCTGTCCAACTCCCCAGCGGTTTTCCAGGCACTCGTGAATGACGTGCTGAGAGATATGGTAGACCAGTTCATATATGTTTACCTGGATGACATATTGATATTTTCTTCTTCTCTCCAGGAACACGTTCAGCACGTCAGGCGAGTGCTCCAGAGGCTTTTAGAGAATGGGCTTTTTGTCAAGGCGGAGAAATGTTCGTTTCATGCACAGTCGGTTCCGTTTCTGGGTTATATCGTCTCCTCCGAGGGGGTGCGCATGGATCCCGACAAGGTTAAGGCTGTGGTGGATTGGCCAACTCCAGATTCCCGTAAGGCCCTACAGAGGTTTCTGGGGTTTGCTAATTTTTACAGGCGTTTTATTCGCAATTTCAGCCAACTAGCCGCTCCTCTGACTGCCTTGACCTCCACCAAGACGACGTTCAGGTGTTCGGGTGTAGCTGAAGCTGCATTTACCAACCTCAAGGGCTGCTTTGTTTCAGCCCCCATTCTTGTTGCTTGATACATCACGTCAGTTTGTGGTGGAGGTCGACGCGTCAGAGGTGGGGGTAGGAGCGGTTCTTTCCCAGCGCTCGTCCAAGGATGTTGATTCTGGTGGCCTTCCATGGCTCGTGATATTCGGAGTTTTGTTTTGGCATGTTCAGTCTGTGCATGTGGTAAGACTTCCAATCGCCCACCGGATGGGTTACTCCAACCGCTGTCTGTCCCTTCGAGACCCTGGTCCCACATCGCGCTAGATTTTGTCACTGCCCTCCCGCCCTCCCAGGGCAATACGGTCGTTTTGACTATAGTGGACCGGTTCTCGAAGGCGGCTCATTTCATTCCCTTGCCCAAATTACCGTCTGCCAAGGAGACAGCGGTCACTGTTGTAGACCACGTCTTTCGGTTACATGGCCTCCCGGCAGACGTGGTCTCTGACAGGGGTCACCAATTTATTTCCAAATTTTTGAGAGAATTTTGTCGTTTGTTGGGGGCGAGTGTCAGTCTTTCTTCTGGGTTTCATCCTCAGAGCAACGGGCAAACTGAGCGTGCCAACCAAGACTTAGAGAGAGTATTGCGATGTTTGGTTTCTCAGAATCCTTCCTCCTGGAGCCAGAAGCTCTCATGGGTGGAGTACGCACATAACTCGTTACCAGTGTCATCCACGGGACTATCTCCGTTTGAGTGTAGCGTAGGGTACCAGCCACCTATTTTTCCCAGTCTGGAATCCGAAGTCGCGGTCCCCTTGGCTCACGCCTTCGTCCAGAGGTACCACCGCACGTGGACCACAGCCCGTGAGACTCTGTTCCGGGCGGGGGCGCGCACCAAGGCTAAGGCCGATCGCCACCGGTCAAGGCCTCCCGTATACGTCGTGGGTAATACGTCGTAGACGGGGAGCCTAAATATTCGGGTAATCGTATTCTGGACTCGAGACGGAGGGGACGCGAATTCCAGTACCTGGTGGACTGGGAGGGTTACGGTCCGGAGGAGAGGAGTTGGGTTCCTGCTAGGGACATACTGGATCACTCCCTTATCGATGATTACAATCGTCAGGTAAGCTCTCCTGGGAGTGCCAGGAGGCACTCCTAGGGGAGGGGGTACTGTCACGGTGCATCAATCCGGGTGTTTGTTCTGAGTTTCTGTTGGTGTGTTTTGTAGACATGGGTTTGTGAGTGTGTTTACCTGTTGGTGGTTAGCTCCAGCTGACACTTATCAGCCTTCAGCTGCAGCTTATCATTAGACTTGTTAGCTGCCTTTATATCGCTGGAGTTGTCTGTGCTTAGTGTCGGTTCGTCACTCTTGTTTGTGTCTCTCTCACAGTTCCGTGTCCTAGTCTCCGTACGGAGTTTTTGTCTGTGTTGCCTACACATCAGCCGTTTGGGAGATCGCCTGTATCTATTCACCTGCCTTTGAGCTAGCCTTCTCTGGAGATTCCCCGTCGGACTCCTTCCAGGTCGCCCGCCTGTTAATCGTGGCGTTTTGAGTATCTCCTGTCAAGTGTGGACATCCTTGTCGGACGTCTTCCAGTCGGAGTGTTGTCTTCCAGGTCTCCCGCCTGCTAAACGTGGTATTTTGAGTATCTCCTGTGCTGTGTCTACAATAAACTGTTTTACTTGCATTTGGATCTACGACTCATAGACTCATTGTGACAGGCTGTTTTTGTTGAGTGCCAAGGCCCTGTTTTAATAATTATCTCAGACACCAGACCTTCACTTCATGTTGCATTGCATCATTCCAAGTATTGTTTTGAAACTTTCCCTGTTTTTTTCAATCCGAGTTACATTCATAGGGGGTTGTGAGTTGATGAAAAGCTTTATAAATAAAATAAAATACGAAGGTGTGTTGTTAATTTAGTGAAATATTAACTTAATTAATCCCAGGAGAACGTATATATATATATATATATATATATATATATATATATATATATATATAGCTCTATATGCAATACAGATTGTTTCAAAGCAGCTTTACAGTGATAACAGGAAAATGTTGTTATTCAGCTGAAGTTCAATGTTGTACATTGAAAAGATTATCAATTATTAATTTAGTTCATTTCATCTATAAACCTGTTCTGCAAAAAAAATGTCATCCTCCAGCTTAGTTCAGTTCTCATACAGCAGCGTCAGTACAGCCAGATCAATAATATTGTTGAATATTAAGTGTCCCAAACTAAGCAAGCCAGAGGCGACAGTGGCAAAGAACATCTCAAGTTAAGCATGAGAAGGGGAACAAGACGCTGTGTCCTCTAGGGGGCGCTAATGGGGAATGCCTCCGCCATGATCTGTGTCTGAAGCATGAGTCTAAATATGACAATGAACTTGACATGTCAACACTGTCAACACTGCATTGGCTCCCTATTAAACATCGTATAAATTTAAAAATATTATTGATTACTTACAAAGCACTAAATTGTTTAGCTCCCCAGTACTTGAGCGAGCTCTTAACGCATTATAGTCCTTCACGTCTATTGCGATCTCAAAACTCCGGCCAGTTGATAATACCTAGAATATATAAATCGACTGCTGGCGGTAGATCCTTTTCCTATTTAGCACCAAAACTTTGGAACAATCTTCCTAACATTGTCTGGGAAGCAGACACAGTCTGTCAGTTCAAAGCTAGACTAAAAACACATCTCTTTGACCTAGCATTCACATAACACTCTATAGACTTCTATAATTCAATATTAGGCTGCTTAGATTAGGTCAGCCGGAACTGGGCAACCGGAACTTATCCCGAGCTTTTCCCGCAGCCTGCCGGATCCAGGCCGTTTCCAGATCTGACGAAGGACTTTCGCCTGGACCCGATGACAATGCAGTGCTGAAGTGCCAACTAGTCTCTACCTATGGATGATCCCTATACCACTTTACAGATAAAAAGTTTGTGGGATTTTTTTGGTTTGCGTACCTACCCGAAGTGATAAGATAAAATAAAATTCTGCATCAAAATTTATAGACAAGACAAGTAGTTTGTTTAGGCATGGTTTGTAAGAATTGTCTGCGCACATATAATCAAACGCACATAACTATAGAATCAATTATTAATGCGCATGTGAACGCCATCAGCATCTATCACAGGTTCACGTTTATAGTCTGTTTAGAGAGAACGGTGTCGTCTTAGCGGCCCCTAATTTAATAACAAATGATCATTTAGACGGAAGTGAATCAATCAAAACTTTAGCTGTAAAAAACATTTTTCAAGAACCACTATAAAACTAAACCAATCTCTGTTACCTTAAATTATATGTTTATCTCTGTAAAGATGCTTTGAAACAATCTACCTTGTTAAAAGCGCTATATAAATGAGAATGACTTGACTTGACTTGACTTGACATTTTTGCAAAACCTAAAATACGTACCTCCAGGTACGTTTCCCTGCACTTTTCGAGTGAAAAGTCCACTAGAGGCGCTAAGTGGTATCATTTTTTCTCCGTTCCAGATGGTTAAATAAAGGTTATAAAAACAATAATATGAGTAATGTACAGACTTCTCAGTAGGCCTATACACTCATTTTTATATTAATTAGGATTTTTTTCCACGCTTTTGAGGTGCCACACAGCCTAGTCTAATGGCAGTTCGTGATATGGTCACGTCATTTAATCCAGTGGTTCCCAACAGGGGGGTCGCGGCCCACAAGGGGGCCTCAGCGAGCTCTGTGGGGGGTCGCGTCATATTTTGAAAACTTGAAAAGTGTTGAGCAGTGAGGAGAAGATTATATTAGATTAGCTAATTTTATCTGACCAAATAATGGACAAATTTGTAATTCGTCCTCCACAAAAACGACAGAGTCCCACTGATTCGCCTACAACTGCTGATAGTAATTACCCAGGAATACTGGACCCAGGTGAGGAAGCTCCCACCAAGTCTGGTCGCGGTGCTACCAGTGCTAGCAATACGGCAAACACGAAATGCAGGAAATACCAAGATAGCTACCTGAAATATGGTTTTATTTCATTTTCTCGTAGCAAAGAGTCCCTGCCCCAGCCACAGTGTATTTTCTGCGCCAAAGTCCTTGCTAACGAATGCATGAGGCCGTCCAAACTAATAAGACATTTTCAGACAACTCATCCCCAATACCACGACAAGCCCGGGGCATTTTTTGAGCGCAAGGCAAAAGAATTGACACTCTCGCAAAATGAGATGAGGGAAGTCACAGCTACTGACAAGAAACTTTTAAAAATATCGTATACAGTTGCTGAAAAAATCGCCAAAGCAAAGAAAGGGCATACAATTGCAGAGACTTTGATTTTGCCATGCGCAACAGAGATTGTCAAGGAATTATTTGGAGAGGATAAATCAAAACAATTGGCCAAGATACCATTATCAAATAATACAGTCAAACGTCGCATCGCAACCATGTCAGAAGATGTGATAGACCAGCTTTCTGCGCGACTTCGTGGTAATAAATTCGCACTTCAAATAGACGAGTCTACTGATGTGTCAAAAATGGCACAACTCCTCGCATACGTTCGTTATGAATGGGAAAACGAAATAAAAGAAGATTTTTTGTTGTGTAAAGAGCTGCGTACCACGACGACGGCAAACGATATTTTTGAAACTTTGGATAATTTCATGAAATCAAATGAGATAAACTGGAGCGACTGTATTGGGGTCTGTACTGATGGAGCTGCTGCAATGACTGGCAGGCAGTCCGGGGTAGTTCAGCGTATCAAAAGTGTTGCACCCCTTGCGATTTCAACGCACCGCTTTCTGCACAGAGAGGCGCTTGCTACAAAAGAAATGGAACCCAGTCTCCATGGTGTTTTAGATTTGGCCGTAAAAATCGTGAACTTTGTGAAAGCTCGAGCCACCAACTCCCGGTTATTCACTGCGCTCTGCGAAGAGGTAGGCGCTGATTACCACACCCTGCTGATGCACACTGACGTGAGGTGGCTGTCCAGAGGGCGGATGCTGATGCGTCTGTTCAGCCTGAGGGAGGAGTTGCGTGAATTTCTTGCGGACAAGAGACCAGACCTTGCTGAATTTTTGGACAGTGACAAATGGCTCGCTCAACTCAGCTACCTTTCAGACATATTCGGTGAAATGAACAAGCTTAACAGAGCAATGCAAGTTTAAAACATAAACACTGTGGTACAGCATGAACGAGTAGAGGCTTTCAAAAGAAAACTACACATGTGGAAAACCCGTGTCTCCTCCGGAATCAGTGACATGTTCGAGCACACCCATGCATTTATTGCAGAAAAACATTTTAATTTTAAAATCATTCAACATCAAATAACAGTGCATCTCTCAAAGGTCCAGGAGAAATTTGATCATTATTTCCCAGCTCTAACTGAGGAGCAAGCAGCTGATTTTCTGTGGATCAGAAACCCCTTCACTGAGAACATTGAAGCAAAGCTTCCATCTACTCTGCCATCAAGACTTCTGGAAGAGCTTATAGAAATATCCTCTGATGCCAGCCTGAGAGCCCGTTTCAGTGAGGTCCCATTGGAATCATTCTGGTCTGAAATTGCAGAAGAACACAGAGTCTGTCACACAGCTGCAATGAAGGTGCTGATTCCCTTCAGCACCACCTACCTTTGTGAAGCTGGGTTTTCAACCATGACAGCCCTTAAAACCAAACACAGGGCCAGACTGACCCTTGAGGATGATATGCGTCTTGCTTTGTCAAAGATCTCTCCACGCATTGACCAAATTATTACTCACTGCCAGCAGCAATCCTCACACTGATTGACGACAGCCTCACAAATAACATTCAGTAAACATACAAGTATTGTGGTCCCAGACAGCATTCATTTTGTAATGGCCTATATTCATTTTTTTTTTTCATACACACTAATGTGAATACTGATATTTTTGTTATTTCATTTCAAATAGGGCCAATTTATAGGCTACTTTGGAGTAAATAAATAATTACAAATGGCCTACTGATGTTTTTGTTATTGTATTTTCAATAGTATGGCTTTTATTTTTGCATAAATATATATGGTTACAGTAATAAACATACCGTTTGTTTGAAAAAAAAAAATTGTTATCCTTACTGCAAGCTTACAAGAGCGATAATATCATTAAATGTGAAGGGGGGGGGCCCTAAAATATTTTCTTGGGAAAAAGGGGGTCTCAGACAAAATAAGGTTGGGAACCACTGATTTAATCTACTGGTTCGTGGTACGGACACGTTTATTTCGTTATTTTCGTGATATCAGCATTTTTATTTATTTATTTATTAATTTTTTTTGTTTACTAATGTAATGCACGATTCTTTCTGCCAGTTGGGCAGCTGTTTAATTGACATTTATTCACGATATCTTATCGTGTTTATATATGTATTTATTTTAATGTTATTATTTCGGTCTTATTGCCAGGGAAGCTGGACTGCTTTGCCGTTTATTGATTTAAAAAAAAAAGTATAAACGACTACACGAATTTTATCAGTAGAAAATCGCGTTGAAGAAGTCTCCTTCCGAACACATCGCGATATTTGGCATCAGTTCATGTGTGCCAGATGTTGATAAGTATTAAAATACTCAGTCCTAATAATGTTTGATATAATGTCTTTTCTTATGGTCGAAATGAATCAGATTAGCTCATGTTCAGTCACTGCATTATATTTGTCATCTCCACGGAGGCTTTGCGTTTCATTGCTTTCTAATTCAAAACAAGGTGATAAAAACCTAATATGAATATTATTAACTGATATAAGGTCTAGGCCTATAGCACGGCACGTGACAGATAGTGTTTAAAGTAAGTTAGTACAATTAGTTCCAAAGTGGTATTTGTAGTAGAATCACAGTAAAAACAACACTTACCTTGCTTTTACCACAGTAACATTAGTTTTACTGTGATAGGTGTGGTAAAAGGACAGTAACCACAAAACTTACCACACTTTTTACCACATTATTTGTAGTTTTAATGTGATATTTGTTGTAAATGCATATTAACCACAACATTTACCATGCTTTCACCACATTATTTGTAGTTTTAATGTGACATTTGTTCAAATGCATACTAACCACAACACTTACCATGCTCTTACCACATTATTTGTAGTTTTAATGTGATATTTGTTGTAAATGCACAGTAACCACAAAACTTACCATGCTTTTACCACAGTAACCTTTGTTTTACTGTGATAGGTGTGGTAAAAGGTAAAAAGTGATATTTGTTGTAAATGCATATTAATCACAACACTTACCATGCTTTTAATGCAACAAGAAATATTTGTAAGGTAAATCAGTAATTTTTCCATTAAATAATCCGATATATTTTACATAATGATATTTTCTTTTCTCTTTTTTTCAGCTGAAAAGACCAAAAGGGCCTTTCGGACTCAGTCAGCTCATTATTGTTTGAGGAGAAGTAAACGGGAGACGAAAAGCTACAAAGGCAAATATTCACAATGTGTCATGACTTCGGTCTGATCTGCTGTTTTTGTCTCCTCTCTGGGTTCCTTTGTCTTGAGCACATGTGTTTTGTTTTGACAGCTCGCCATGTGCTCGTTGTCATTGTGACTCCCCTCCCACTCGTTACCCTTAATTATCATTGTTCTCTGCACACCTGTTGTCAGTCAATCCCTAATTTTCTCCCCTATTTTAGATCCACTTGTGTTCAGTCCTTTGTCAGACCGTTGTTGTGTGTTATGCTGTTCCTGTTACCGTCTCAGCCTTGCCTCAGCCTTGCCTCAGCCTTGCCTCAGCCTTGCCTCAGCCTTGCCTCAGCCTTGCCTCAGCCTTGCCTCAGCCTTGCCTCAGCCTTGCCTCAGCCTTGCCTCAGCCTAGTGATGGCAATATGAGGCTTCCTGAACCACTGAGACCTCGCAGCCCATTGCTTCACCCAAAGGTTCATTACTCGAAGCTTCATTCAGCATTGCTCACTAGTGACACCTAGTTACTGTGCAAAGAAGTAGCAGACAAATTAATTAATTCTGAACCAATGATCTGAGCAAACTAATACCCCCCACCCAAACACACGTTGTTTTATTTATTTATTTATTTATTTTCTTCTCACTATTAAAGTCTGTAACCTTTCATTTGCAATAATAAAAAGACCTGAGAAGACATTTGTCCATTGCCTGGGTATAAAATAAAATATGTAGCCTATCTTTCTCTGTCTGAATTTACTTGTGCAGAGACAACTGTCACACACACAGTTAATTAATTATTCAGAAATTGTTTGTATAGTGTCAGTATGAACAACAAAAGTGACACTGTGTTGCGTGCAGTGCTTATGGTGGAGGGAGTGTAATAAAGTAAACTGCAACAGAAAAGTCTGGGGCGGAAAAATATAAGAATTGTTTTTGGGGTGTTTTGTGCAGTGAACTGTTACTAGATTTAGTGCAGTGTTGTGCTTATGGGACTGGGGATTTAGAGGAGCAAACTGCAACACTGCAGTTTGGGGTGGGTGAAGGAAGGATTACAATAGATTTTCATTGAGAAACAAAACAATTTTCAAGTGTGTTGGTGTTTAGACGATTCCTCATCTTGGACAAAACCTCTCCAGCCTTGGAAAATATCCTTTCACAAGGAACAGAGGATGCAGGGGAACATAAAAATGCCAGTGCCAGCTGGTATAAATGAGGATACTGATGCTTCTGTTGAGGCCAGACAGGGGAGGATCTCCTCTTTCTTGCGGCTCCATTACCAGGAAAAAGGAAGAGTCGCAAAAAGCAAACAAATCCAAAAGGGCAATCCAAAACAATAAGCAGTCCAGTCCAGATCCAAAAATCCAAAGCAATCCAAATTATCTTATCTAATTAATATAACAAGACTATAATATAGCTACTATAATTAATAATAACAATATACTATAAGTATTCTAACTTGATATAATGTAATAATATACAGCCCTAACAACACATATGACACAATAACGACAATGACAATGAGAGTTCTCTAACTCTGACTCTGACACTACTACAACTGCGTCTGCTACTCCTGACAACACCCACAAGGTGGCGCGAGTTTCGACACTCAAACCGAACCGATGACGTTTCCACACAAACCGAGGCCTTGTTTGTCATTAGTCACGTGATTTTCACGTTAACAACACAAGCCTCGAATCGCGGCTTCATCTGGCACGCCCATTTTTTCTCGACACAAGCTCCGACGCCTCGGTTCAAATGTCACATCACTACCTCAGCCTTGCCTCAGCCTTGCCTCAGCCTTGCCTCAGCCTTGACTCAGCCTTGCCTCAGCCTTGCCTTGCTTCTCCTTGCTTCAGACTCCAAGTGTGATTTGTTTTGTTTTTGCATTTTGATTTTTGTCCTGCTTCCACTGTCTCCAGGCCTGGTTTCCTCTACTGCCTGCCCAGGTGTTTTCTTCTGTTGGGACTTGGATGTACCGCCCCGGTCCTCCTCTGTACTGGGAATTCAGTGTGACTTGGACACTGTTTCGGGTGACGCTATATATTTTTTTGTTTTTCGAGAAGTGCTCTCCTGCCCCAGTGGACTCTTTTTGGACTTCCTCTTTTCTTTTGTATTTCTGTTATTTTTCCTGGGCTCATTTCTGAGCTGAGATTTCTGTTACCTGCTACTGGATCCGTGTGTTTTCCCTGACAGAACGGTCTGACCATTAAATGGATTCAGCAGGTGCAGACCATGTCAGGAACGCAGTGAGTCAACAGGGTGTTCTTCTGGGACAGCATTCCAGCCAGCTAACTGCCACTTCACGGGAGGTTGATTCCCTGACTGCCCAAGTTGCGGATCTCACTCTCCAGATCCAAGAACTCCAGCGGGAAGCCTTGGCCAGCAGGTCAGCTGCTGCGTACGGCCGTTCTGTACCTCATGTTGAGCCTGAACCCCATGCCAATAGTCCTCCACCCTACGATGGGGATCCCAATTCCTGCCGTGCGTTCCTGTCTCAGTGCTCCCTTGTCTTCGCACTCCAGCCTCGATGTTATGTTACAGAGGAGTCCCAAGTGGCCTTTGTCATCACACTCCTGAAAGGAAGGGCCCGGGACTGGTCAACTGCTGTGTAGGATGCTCGTGCCCCATTCTGTGCCACATTCAAGGACTACAGAGCGGACATGATTAAGCTGTTTGACCGCTCTGCTCAAGGTGACGAGGCAGCCTCCCAGCTGGTGCGGTTATGTCAGGGTGGTCGTTCCGTTACGGAGTACTAATTCCAGTTCAGAACTCTGGAGGCCACCTGTGACTGGAACGATGCGGCATTACGTGCTAGGTTTCGGGAGGGGCTGGTTGGTGACATCCAGGATGAGATTGTTACTCACGAGCTGCCTCACGACTTTGACACGCTAGTGGAACTGGCACTTTGTGTGGAGGGGCGTCTTCAACGTCGACGCCAGAGGTGGACAGCTCGACCCTCCTGGGTGCTGGATGAAGGTGCCTCCAATATTGTCTCCACCTCCTCGTCTCCTTCCACAGACCCTGAGCCCATGCAAGTGGGGCGTGTTCGTCTCACCCCTAAGGAGAAGCAGGATCGGTTGACTCGGGGCCTTTGCCTCTACTGCGGGAAGCCAGGGCATCGGGCTGTCCAGTGTCCTTTAAAAGCCGGAGCCCATCAGTAATCCAGGTGGTCCTGGTGGGCGCTACTCCTTGTCTTGACTCCCCCATTTCACGTACACTGCTAAATGTCTCTATTCAATATCAAGACACTGCTCACTCCTGTTCAGTCCTGATTGATTCGGGTGCTGAGGGCAATTTCCTAGATGTCTACGTTGCTGTGCTGTGGGGCATTCCCGCCATTCCTCTCCCTTCCCCTATCTCTGTCCGCTCCCTTAATGGTCTCCTCATCACCTCCATCACCCATTCCACTCCTTCCGTAAGTCTTCTCGTCTCCGGCAATCACCGTGAGGTGATTGAGTTGTACCTTCTAGATTCCCCGAGTGCCCCCGTTGTCCTAGGGCATCCGTGGCTGGTGTAGCACAACCCTCACGTTGATTGGTCGGCTAATTCTGTGTTCTCTTGGAGTCAGTCTTGTCTTGCGTCATGTTTGGGTTCTGCCTTGTCTCCTGCCTCTGTGTCTTCTGTTTTTCAGATTGAGGAAGCTGATCTCGTCGGAGTCCCGGCGGAGTACTGCGATCTCTGTCAGGTCTTCAGTAAGTCCCGGGCCACATCCTTGCCTCCTCATCGGCCGTATGACTGCGCCATCGATCTCCTCCCAGGCACTTCTCCGCCCAAGGGTCGTCTGTATTCCCTTTCTGGTCCTGAGAGAGAGGCCATGGACAAGTATATTCAAGAATCATTAAATGCCGGCCTCATCTGTCCCTCTTCCTCGCCCGCTGGGGCTGGGTTCTTCTTCGTTAAGAAGGATGGCTCCCTGCGACCCTGCATTGACTACCGGGGTCTTAATGACATCACCATAAGAAACAGATATCCTCTGCCTCTGATGTCATCAGCTTTTGAATTGTTACAGGGAGCCAAGGTCTTTACCAAGCTAGACTTCCGCAATAACTACCATTTGATCCGGATACGTGAGGGGGACGAGTGGAAGACAGCCTTCAACACCCCAACGGGACACTTTGAATACCGGGTCTTACCTTTTGGGCTTACTAACGCCCCAGCTGTCTTCCAGGCCCTGGTGAACGATGTGTTGAGGGACATGGTAAACAGATTTGTCTTTTTGTACCTAGATGATATTCTTATCTTCTCTCCCTCCTTGCAGGTACACACTCAACACATCCGTCAGGTGCTACAACGGCTGCTGGAGAACCAGCTTTACGTCAAGGCGGAGAAGTGCGTGTTCCATGCCAAGTCTGTTTCGTTCTTGGGGCATATAATTTCGACGGAGGGGATCAAAGCCGATCCCGCTAAGGTAAGGGCCGTGGCCGAGTGGCCAACCCCTGACTCTCGGAAGGCGTTGCAGCGGTTCCTGGGGTTCGCCAACTTCTATAGGCGATTCATCAGGAACTTTAGCCTGGTTGCTGCACCCTTAACAGCACTCACCTCTCCTAAGGTACCGTTCAGATGGAGTTTTCAGGCTCAGGAGGCCTTTGATGTCCTTAAGTCCCGTTTCATCTCTGCTCCTGTTCTTTGTCTTCCAGATTCTGAACGCCAATTCATTGTTGAGGTGGATGCCTCCGATGTCGGGGTAGGCGCGGTCCTATCCCAGCGGTTCCCTAGAGATGGGAAGGTGCACCCGTGTGCCTTCTTCTCTCACCGTTTGAGCCCTGCTGAACGAAATTATGACATAGGTAATAGGGAGCTGCTGGCAGTTAGGTTGGCTCTGGGGGAATGGCGTCACTGGTTGGAGGGAGCAGCGCGTCCCTTCTTGGTCTGGACGGATTACAAGAATTTAGAGTATGTCCGTTCGGCCAAGAGGTTAAATGCTCGCCAGGCCCGCTGGGCGCTCTTCTTTGTGCGGTTTAATTTCTCCCTCTCGTACCGGCCCGGCTCCAAAAATGTCAAGCCTGACGCCCTCTCTCGTCTGTTCGAGGGTCCTGGGGGGGAGGTGGCTCCCAAAACCATTCTCTCCAGGGAGGTGGTGGTGGGATCCCTATCCTGGGACGTCCAACTACGGGTGAGGGAGGCCATTCAGAGAGAGGAGGTCCCGAGGGGGTGCTCGGTGGGTCGGTTGTTTGTGCCGGCCGCGCTGCGTCCTGAGGTCCTTCGGTGGGGGCATGAGTCCAGAGTAGCCTGTCATCCGGGGGTTCGGAGGTCGCTGGCTACCATCCGTCAGCGATTTTGGTGGCCGTCCATGGCCCTAGATGTCAGGCAGTTTGTGTTGGCTTGCTCTGTATGCGCTCAAAATAAGGCGTCTAACCGTTCTCCTGTTGGTCTGTTGCAGCCATTGCCCATCCCCTCTCGCCCTTGGTCTCACCTGGCCCTTGATTTCGTCACTGGTCTTCCCCCATCGAGAGGTAACACCGTGATTCTGACGGTGGTGGACCGCTTCTCCAAGGCGGCCCATTATATCCCCTTACCCAAACTCCCCTCCGCCAGGGAGACCGCTCAGGTGGTGGTGGACCACGTCTTCCGGATCCATGGTCTTCCGGTGGACGTGGTCTCCGACAGAGGACCCCAATTTGTCTCCCGGTTTTGGAAAGAGTTCTGTAGACAGATCGGGGCCTCAAGGAGTCTGTCTTCAGGTTTTCACCCTCAGACCAACGGGCAGGCCGAACGAGCCAACCAGGATCTCGAGCGAGCTCTCCACTGCCTGGGATCACATAGTCCGAGCTCCTGGATTCAGCAGCTATCGTGGGTTGAATATTCCCACAACTCCCTGCCGGTAGCGTCTACGGGTATGTCTCCTTTTCAATGTTCTATGGGTTATCAACCGCCTCTTTTCCCTGCACAGGAACCCGACGCCGCGGTCCCGTCTGCCTTGGCCTTTGTCCGTCGGTGTCGTCGCACCTGGAGGAGGGCTGAGGAGGCCTTGGCCCGGGCTTCCAGACAGACCAAAGTGGCAGCTGACCGTCACCGGACTCCGACTCCCCAGTATGTGTGCGGTCAGAAGGTAGAGCTATCCACCAAGGACCTGCCTCTCCGGGTGCCTTCTCGTAAGCTGGCACCCAGGTTCATTGGGCCATATCGCATCACCAAGGTCCTGAGTCCGGCGGCTGTGCGGCTCAAGCTTCCTCATACTCTTGGTCGGGTTCACCCTGTCTTTCATGTGTCCAGGGTTAAGCCTGTGTTTCGGTCCCCCCTTAATCCTGTTGTTTCTCTCCCGACACCCCCCCCCCCCCCTCTCATCTAGTGGATGGTACTCCAGTTTACACTGTGAGAAGACTTTTGGACGTTAGACGCCGTGGTCGGGGTTTCCAGTATTTGGTGGACTGGGAGGGCTACGGTCCAGAGGAGAGGAGTTGGGTTCCGGCTCGGGATATTCTGGACCAGACTCTGATCGAGGACTTTCGCCGGCGACGAGGTGAGCCCCTCCCGGTTGCGCCAGGTGGCGCTCCTGGGAGGGGGGTACTGTCATGACTTCGGTCTGATCTGCTGTTTTTGTCTCCTCTCTGGGTTCCTTTTGTCTTGAGCACATGTGTTTTGTTTTGACAGCTCGCCATGTGCTCGTTGTCATTGTGGCGTCTCCCCTCCCACTCGTTACCCTTAATTATCATTGTTCTCTGCACACCTGTTGTCAGTCAATCCCTAATTTTCTCCCCTATTTTAGATCCACTTGTGTTCAGTCCTTTGTCAGACCGTTGTTGTGTGTTATGCTGTTCCTGTGACCGTCTCAGCCTTGCTTTGCCTTCTCTCAGCCTTGCCTCAGCCCTGATACAAAAATCAAAATGCAAAAACAAAACAAATCACACTTGGAGTCTGAAGCAAGGAGAAGCAACTCCTTGCTTCAGACTCCAAGTGTGATTTGTTTTGTTTTTGCATTTTGATTTTTGTACTGTCTCCAGGCCTGGTTTCCTCTACTGCCTGCCCAGGTGTTTTCTTCTGTTGGGACTTGGATGTACCGCCCCGGTCCTCCTCTGTACTGGGAATTCAGTGTGACTTGGACACTGCGTCGGGTGATGCTATATTTTTGTTTTGTTTTTTGAGAAGTGCTCTCCTGCCCCAGTGGACTCTTTTTGTACTTAGTCTTTTCTTTTGTATTTCTGTTATTTTTCCTGGGCTCATTTTTGAGAGCAAAATAAAGATTTCTGTTACCTGCTACTGGATCCGTGTGTTTTCCCTGACACAATGGTATGTATGTGTTGGTTTTAACCCTAAATCAAACATTTGTTGTTTTTTAAACCTTTTCTTACAAAACCCATAGCCCAATCAGTAAAAAAATAGATTCAAAGTCTTAATAATTCACAAGATTTAACAAGTTGTCAAATATTTACAATACTTGTACATAATCATGCAGCTTTTACTCCTAGTGCTGTCAATGGCTAGTGCCTCAATTCCTGTACATATTTATCTCCATATTTGTAAATCAGCTGCGCACCTTCTTGGAAAGTAGTCGGATGTCCCATACACTATCAGAAAAGTTTATATTAATTGCATTGTATTCATTAAAATTATTACAATTTGGTCCCTGTCTGTTGATGTTCCAGTGATACATGATGTCTCTGCACAACTCATAACCTTCCTCTGTTTGCAAGAGTGGAAAAGCTAATCTGACTTGCCACATGACATCAGATACTCGATTATTTTGTCATAATCAGATCAGTTAAACAAGTTTATATGATTATTGCTTGCTATTATAGACATGCTTGTTTTCATAGAAATGACCACATATCAGTGAGCTTATTACATAAATGCATTTAACATTTAATTATGCAATACTCCTTACAGAAAAATATCCCACAGTTATGGATAAACTCACAACATCCTCATCAAGTCCTGTGCTGGGCACATTGGGCAACAAGTGTCCTCCAACGTATTCGATCCATGGCCAAGTTCTCCCCATCTTCCCATGGGACACTGACATTCTTCTGGTCTTCGTGAAACATCTGTCTCTGTGTCTTCCTTGGTCTTGCTTGTCTCCTGCATCCTCCTAGTGGTGTCCACTTCATAACTGTCTTTGGGTTGTGTAGTTTGGACATGTGTAGGATGTGTCCAGCGAGTTGCTCCCTTTGCTCTGTCACAGTTTCTGAAAGTCTTCATGTGGAGTCCCACTCTTATGATCTCTGATATATGCAGAGCCATTATTTAAAATAGTCATTTATCTTTTTCCATATTGTTAAAGAATTTTGTTTTCTCGTTTTATCTTCATAAACTGTACTTGAGGTCTGCCTAATGCCTTTATCAAACAAGCGTCAGTGCTCATCAGGAGTTTTGGTAAAGGACATATTCATTGACATCCATTAGTTCTAGTCATGCAGCGACTTCATGACAGTAAAATGTAAATTTCTGCAAGTGTGTATAGCAGGTGTTTGTCCAAACAATTGAAGATAGTGAGAGTGTTCAGGAAAACCTTTTGAAACAAGCAATATTTATGGAGTTCTGTTTGGTGCTGAAAGAGTATTAAAAAAATGACACACTTGACATACTGGACATTATTCTGAGTTTGTTACCTTTCAATTTAGATGGACTCAATGTCTTACATTTAGCTTCATTAAACCTTCAATTACAGTGGTCACTATTTATCCACCATAACTACATCTATGTTATCATTATGTGACTACCTGGTTAATGTAATTGTAATACAGGCCTACCTGTGAATGTATTTTATAGAAGCATTTTCTTGCTGACATTTATAATAATTAACTATTTTAGGTTTCATTTCATTTAGTTACAATAAAAGTGACCAATAATCACAACGATATAGAAAAAAAAGATGAGAAAGATGTAAAGATGAGTAAAGATGAGTAAGTAAAGTGTTGTGCTTAATTTTTCACCTATTTGTTCTTTAAAGGGAAGAAACAAATATATTTTCACATAACAAAGTTGAATCTCAACTCGTGGTTTGTAAAAATATAACTTCATCAGCGATTTTTTTTAAAAATAACTGTATGTGTCACTATAATAGATTGCCCCTGTATCTGGATTTTATGTTTTGTTTACAATTAACTGATTTTTATTCTGTTGTGCATTAGTTTTGGCACTACATTTGTCTTTAAACAGTTTGACATTAAATATAGGAATTTGCTTTAAAAATTGTGTGCATTCATTATGCTTTTGTTACATTTTGTTATATAATATACTTGATATACTATACATACACTGTAAATGTTAGAAGCACATTTAGTACATGCAATTATCGTTAATTAAAAAAAACTGCAAACTACCCTGCCATTGTGCCATTGCTTAGAAAAAAAGTTTCTCTTTCAAATGTATGCATCAGTCTAATCAAATGAGCAAATTTGTGTCATGATCATATGAATCCAACGTTTTTGGATGGTAACCACACAAAGGAGTCTTTTTATTTTTAAATGTGAGTTTTATAATTTAATTAGAAGCAATACATATTTAACAGCCCAAATATTAAATATTTAAGGAATCTATCCCTGCAGCCGGAACCAGAAGAGATCTGTAATCATTTACCATAATTGGGCAAGTAAGTGTGACATCTGTTCAGCTGGGTTGTTATTGGCTGTGACTTTATCGCAGAACTCGCTGTGATTGGACTATCTTTTAACCCATATAAAACGGCGCTTCATGTTACAAAGTATGTTTTGGTGTTATTATTACGTTAGTTATACATTAAGGTAACTAGAAAGTGTCTCTATGTTGTGAGAAATTTCTCCTTTACCGAGATCCCAACCCTAACCCTAAGCATGTCTGCCCATTTCAATGAACTACAGCACAATGTTGCCTGTTCCATTGATATAATGACAGAGATATGTGGGTAATGTAGTTTAAAACGTTTAGTAATGAAACAGTAAATGTTAAATAAATAATATCTTTACTGGGCAACTGAATATCTAAATTTGTTAATTGTGCAAACCTTTATGACCTATATGAGGGATAGGTTGCAATTTGATATTTTACTGTGAGCACTTTTAAAATAACCTTTATGCCAGCTTTCCATATATGTCTGAAAACTGTACCCAACATTATTTAGTAAACATAGCATAAGCAGTTGTCCTTCATATTGTCTCTTTGATACACTAACCGGACTTTGAGTTACAGCCATTTGAAATGTGCATTCTTTTGCTCTTCTGGGGGCCATTGCTGGCCCCCTGGGGGTGGACGGGCAGTGCAATCTACACGCCCCCTTGTTATCTTGTTTAGCTTGTTTGTCTGTGTATTTAAACCCCTGTGTTTCAGTTGTTGGCTGTCGGTTGTTGTTTAATGTTACTTCTGTCCTGTTCTGAGTTCCCTGGGTTACCTGTTTATGTTATTAAAAAAGCTTGCGATTGGATTCACTCTCCGTTTCGTTCCTGACTGGCTGTAACAATTTGCCTGACATCAGTAATGTCTATGCTTTCATTTTAAATGCAGTAGTAGATGTACTAGAATGATCAACATGGATCATCTTCAATTATGCTTTAAGTGTCTATAGCAAGATAGCCCACTGCAACCTCTTGTTGTTCACACACCATCTCTTTATATCACTGAAAACTGGCATACATGCAAGTATGTGCAACTTTTGCTGCATTGTTGTCCCAAATATCATTAACCACAACAAAATGTTTATGTCCTAAGTAAAATAATTATGGCAATTAATTATATTTAGTTGTTTTTAAATTATGAACTAAACTAAATAGATAAGAAATTCAAATTTCTCAAATAAAATTCTGTCCCAAATACCACTTTCAATACACAATATTCACCATATTTTATTACACAACACTTTATTTGAGGACACAACATAAACTTGATAAAGTAGCATAAAGACAAATGAGACTCAAGATAAATAACAATGAGCCTTCAAAAATACATTAACATCACATTAATCCATTCACAACTGCTGAAGCCACAAAATGAGTGCCAGAGAATCATATTCAGTCACCTATGATACAGAAAACAGATTTTATATTGTGTTGGAAAAAAATAATTCATTATCACAGCTAAACTGGTTTCTTGCTCTTTCCTGCACGTCTATATCGTGTCTGTGTTCTTCCTCCTCATCTAAACAGTTTGTTCAGTTGTGCCCTACAGTATAACTGATGAACAGAAGATGTGATCACTGATGTGGTGTAGCTTTTTCTCAGAGGTCGAAGTCTCAACATCCCATCGTCAGGCGTTCTCCAGTCCTGGTCTGAAAGTAAAACAAAAAACACAAACAATTCAAATTAAACTGTTTAATGGACAGTCAGGTCAGCTTATGTTCTGCGTTATTTAAAGCTACATTGTGTAAGATTTTCTCCCATATAGCGGTGAAATTGTATAAGAGTACCAACTGAATATTACTTTCTAGCCCCTCCCATTCCGAGGGCGTTTTAACTCCTACTGTGGCCGTATTATTATGAGTAATCTCCCCCTCGCATTCGTCACGGTGCCACTAATTAAAGGCGCGAAAGGCGACGCTTGAATTTCCAGGTATGTCCCTCTTTGGCTAATGTATTTTCAAGATGGAGGCGCAACATGGCTGCAACCAGTCGAGAGACTCGCTCATATGTATTCTGAATGGCAGATTTTAAACTTACGAGAGTACTTGATTAGTTGGTGGAAGTAATTACACATGACTGAGCACATATAATTTTGAAAGAACATAGTATTTTTTTTTTTGCAAAGAATCAACATAAAAAATTACACAGTGTAGCTTTATTTAAAGCAGTGATGGGCTACTCTGGCCCTCAGCGTCCACTGTCCTGCAGATTTAGCTCCAACCTCAAACCCTCCTGCCTATTGTCTACAAGTAAACCTGAAGACTTTGGTTAAAATGTTCAGATGTGCTCAATTAGGGTTTGATGTAAACTCTCCACCTCAAAAAGGAGAATGCAAAAGGGCCAGAGTTGCCTGTTCCTTATTTAAATTTAGAAAAAGCAGCAGTCAGTACATATTATATAATATACACGTTGAAGTATTATATATATATATATATATATATATATATATATATATATATATATATATATTGCAGCACATAATATAAGCTAAGTACTGAAGAAAAACAGTTTTACCCCTATAAAAATCGAGTGATAATCTGTACAATGTAAAATTGTCAAGATCAAATTATGTAATACACAGCATTGTTTAAATACAAGACATACCAATGGACTTATGCACCTTTCTGTCTTCTTTGGGCACCAGATGTTTCTTCCTCACCCGAAACAAAGGACTTATTCGATTAGCTTACGTTGATATAAGGACTGGTCTTCCTTCTCTGCTGTAAAACAAGAAAGTCTCCACTTACTCTATGTGCAATTACTATTGTTCTTGAAACATACCAATTAACACAGTTATAATTAAGTTAATTTACCATACGATTCAGGGGAGAACATTTGATGAGTAAATACTGATTAAAATATTGTAGAAGCTTTACCTGGGAAGGGCTGATCACGGCAAGATTTGCTGCGACTCACAGCTGTTGAGTTTGATATTGTAAAGCTTTAAAAAAGATAATCCTGCAAAACAGAAAGGAAGGTAATTTTAATACATTACTTGCAAGTAGTCAGTTTATATATAACAGTAGGATTTATTTATGTAAGGAATGTTGCATAATTATATGTTAAAAGCATTTTTGTGTAATAAGTTCACTGATATGTGAGCATTTCTATGAATAAAAGTATGTCTTTAAGAGCTTTAAAAGCATGGTAAGTGTTGTGTTTAATATGCATTTGCAACAAATATCACATTAAAACTACAAATAATGTGGTAAAAGCATGGTAAGTTCTGTGGTTACTGTCCTTTACCACACCTATCACAGTAAAACTAAGGCTACTGTGGTAAAAGCAAGGTAAGTGTTGTTTTGAATGTGATTCTACTACAAATACCACTTTGGAACTAATTGTACTAACTGTAAAGACTCTGGGGCGGATCTAATCCGTGGGGAATTTGCATATCATAATTAATAATTGGTAATTAATAATTATTCATACATGTTTGGATTAGATCAGTCTTACATGTTAATAAAACTCCCGATAAGGGATGATATGTCATTTTACCTGCATGCATGTCTGTGTATCCTTGCACTTAACCACAAGTTGATTGCAATTAACTACACGGACCACGTCTGACAAAACAGGCTAAATTGATTAGCTCAATTGTCAGACTAATATTTGTGGGAATCCACAATATCATCTTACTTTATAGGATTTCAGGAAAAGCAATTCTGTGGCCACAAGAATTGGGTTTCCTGCCCTATAAACACATACTCTTTAAAGTATCTTTAATTTGTAAGCTTGTTACTATAAGATCTTTTGACACTTAAGGGACTTGAAAATGAGCAAAAGGCAGTACATCAATCAACTGAATATAATGAATTTAATAAGGCAGAACTACTTATGTATTTACTACGGTTACATGGGATATATGTATTTACAAACATAATAAACAACAAAACACGATAAGGCATCGATGAACGAGAAATGCATAGAGTGTGGACAATGGAAACACGTGTGAGAGGGGAAGAGAGAGAGAGAGAGAGAGAGAGAGAGAGAGAGAGAGAGAGAGAGCATTGGGAACATTCACCCTGACAGTCCCCTGTCTGTAACAACACGAAAATATCATCTTAATGCTTCTAAGAAGCTCTATAAAGAGATATACTTAAGTTTCTGGGTCTCTCTGTGTCGCGGCATTCCTGCGCGTGCGTGAGCGAAGTCCTTTAGGAAGCGTCACTGGGTGCTGCTTGGCGCGCGTGTTGAACGGAGTTTCCAAGTCTTTGGGGTAACATTACCAAAGGAAAATAGTTCGGCTAAGTTCGTTTCACTTTGTGGAAGTGAACAGAGTCGACTACGGAAAACAAAACTTTGACTAACAAAGAAAAGAAGTAAAGATCTCTACGGGGAAATCACGCGGAGTTAACGTCACATCTTTGCATGGCTGGTGAAGAAGCGTGTGTGCGTCTCTCGCCACGTGGTCACGTGCGCGTGTTTCCCCTTCAAAACGAGCGCGCGCTCGTTTAAAGGTCCCTTGTAGATGGATTTGCTGAAGAGATATGTCACGCGGTGTTCTTTTCACTCGTCGATTGGAATTAAACACGGAGACTTATCTAAGACTGAAAAACACAAACTAAACTAGAAACAAATAAAAGAAAGGCGAAGAGCTCGCCCGGAGGCGAGACGTTACATTATGACCCGAGGACAAGCGAAGTAAGAGAGGGATAAACTGGTATTCAGTCCTTTTGAAGACCTGACGTTTCCGCCTTCTTTGGAAGAGGGTCCAATCAGGAGCTGTCCCTTTGGAGGGAGATTTTATGACCCTTTGTGTTATAACCAGGCATTTAAATCTCTAGTTTCATTGGGTGTTTAAGAGAAGAATCTTCACAATTCTTATAATACTAATGTGTCACAAAGTTTAGCAAAATGTAATGTCAATTAACAAATGGGGAATGAAGATTGGAGTTTATCGAGACCAAACTTGCCACAAATGGATTTGGTTAAACATTAGTTGGCAAAGTTTAAAACATTATCGCATTAGAGTTGTCGAGAAACATAGACCAAACCACAAAAAGGCAACTCATGAAATAGGCAGTGGTGGAAAGAGTACTGAAAAAACATACTCAAGTAAAAGTACCATTACATTCCAAAAAATGTAGTGTGAGTAGAGTAAAAAGTACTTGTCCAAAAAACTACTTGAGTAAGAGTAAAAAAGTAGCTTATTTAAAAGTACTCATGAGTAGTGAGTAGTGAGTACTGAGCTGCGGATTCTACCCCTTATAATAAACACTGTGCACTACAATTTATAAATTTAAAAAAATGGCACATACTGTAATTCACATTATATTTTGTTCTTTGTCAGAAGGATTGAAGAATATACAGTATATCATCCATCTTTTTAAAATGCATCAAATCAGTACACTCATCACCATTTAAATCATATTATTTGGGGGGAAAAGCATTTCAAATTAGGCGAAAAGAAAATGGGCCTGAGCATGCTATTGTTGTACATAAAATATCAATATTCATAACTGTGCAAGGAATTCAAAAACCTTTAGAAACTCATATGATAGTTCAGCATCACAACACCATGAGATGGGTTTGTCACAACCACGCCAGGCTCCACCCTCACACAATCACAGCGCACTCCCTTTCCTGAGTACTGATCACACACCTGCACATCACACACCTGCACATCATCAGTACTGCAATCACCTCCTGCTTATAATCCTCACTCTCACTCTCATTCTTTGTCCGGTATCGTTTGCATCAAGACGCTAACGCTGTGCTTACCTCCTGGACTCCAATATCTGCTTACAAGTCTCCGTGTGATTTCTCCGAGTCAACAACTTTGATCCTAATAATCAGTTCATTGTCCTGAGTCTTCGCAAATTCCATTTTGTCTTCATCATCACCAACTGCAAGTATTCGAACTGTGTTATCCATGGTTGATCGTCTGGAACTCTTCTCACCCTCATTCCTTCACCTGCACCGGCGAACTTTCACCTGGTTGCTCAATAAACATCATATTACTTCCATCCTTGTGTCAGTCCCTTCTGTCTTGTAACAGGGTTAAATAGAGAGATTAAAAAATATCCAATTTCTCTCCAAAACGGTACCAATGTTAGTGTTTTGATAAATGAGAATCAGTAATATTATCAGATTACCTCACCTAATGCACTGAAAAAGGCTAAGATAGTGAGCTAACACTAATTACACACTTTAATTCCATGCTATTAAATATGTTACAATTTAAACGTAAATGCACATTGTTCTAGAAGGGTGGCATCATCCCTTACATTTTACAGGGCTACATTTACTCACATTGTAATGCTGCTGATAATATAATTTGTAAGAAAAATTGTGCATTAAATAGGGAAGTTATATCCAGGAAACTTTTACAAAAGAAACAAACAAACACACACACACACACGCATGTCTCTTTGTAGTCTCGGCGAAGCTGTTTTATCAGCAGCATCCACACACAAAAAAACAAAAGTTCAACATGAAAAATGTTTTTGCGCAAGTGCACTTGCCAAATGAAGACGGATTGTATAATGGATCAATCAAAAAACTTTGTTTATTAACGAGCTGTAACGTTAGTCACAGACTGACAGAAATGCAGTTCAAGTTAACGCCATGGTTCATAGAGTGCACTGATTCTGACTCTGGCGGCATGGCGAGCGCGAGACGCGGCAGAGCACACATCGTGACGCGCTTCTCTCTATAATGTGATTGTGAAGTAAATGGGAGCGGGAATTCACCGCATTATGAACTCGTCACGCAATACCCCCAACCTCAGACCAAATGTTACGCCATGTAGACAGGCCAGCC
This sequence comes from Siphateles boraxobius, assembly GCF_051911475.1. Lineage (NCBI taxonomy): Eukaryota > Metazoa > Chordata > Actinopteri > Cypriniformes > Leuciscidae > Siphateles > Siphateles boraxobius. Next base: position 14,218,828 of record NW_027508833.1, on the reverse strand, counting down.
TATATAAATATCATATTAAGCAGAAATGTTAAATGTACCTTAGCGTATTAGAGGAAGACGCTGATATCTGGATTGAATTGATGTGTGAAGAATGCATTTCCACAGCAGTCACGAGTAACAGCAGGAATAGGCGGTTAAAGTTTTCTATGCACAATTTGATTTGATGACAGTCACGAGACCGATTACTCAATCCAATCACGTTGATGGATAAAAATAAAATGAAATTAGGCTAAAAGAAGCATATGTAACGAGTAGCGACCACAAACAGAAGGAAAATAGCGCAGAAAAAGTACCGATACATCACTTAAAATGTACTCAAGTAAAAGTAAAATTACACAATTTTTAAACTACTCAAAAAAGTACCATTTCTGAAAAAAACTACTTAATTACAGTAACGTGAGTATTTGTAATTCGTTACTTCACACCCCTGGAAATAGGGAACTTAGATACATTGTTCATACAATTCTCAAGTGGATATATAATAGCATATATATATATATATATATATATATATATATATATATATATATATATATGAATACAGGATTCATTTCTCCTCCTTGGTTAGAATTCAGAGAGAGCCACAGTTCTGTGAACATTCCTTTGGGTCGTAAACGCTGTTATCTAAGAACACCAGTGATGTTAGTTTTGGTCTCTTTTCACTCCAAAGATGGAAAACATAGTAAACTATATTTTACTGGATATTACTGTACGTATTCTGATCACACCGAAAGCATTCTGGAGGTGTCCAGAACTATGTGTACAAGTTATGTGAATAGACAGTTATATTTAAAATGCATAATGGAGTTATTTATAATTCACTTTAAGCTACGATAAAATCATAGTCATTCCAATGTGACATGGGCAAATGGACACACATAAAAACACATTGAATATATCTGGTTAAATGTCTTTTAAAGAAAATAAGTTTCCTTTCGCTTTGGAATCCACTTTCTTTGGGACATTCCGATCAGTCATAAAATGTCTTGTAATCGGACACCACGCTCTGTCCTGAGTGTGGTCTTCACTAGTGGGGGAATGTGTGTGTGTGTGTGTTAGGGGTTAATTTACATTCAGAGATTTTTGGTCTTTAGCAGGATGTATTTAGTTATTCAGATTCACCCACTTAGCCCAGTCCTTACAGTCCCCCTTTTTGTCTGATGAAGTCCCTGTGTGGACTTAATCGGACAACAATCATCACAATGGATGGATGACAGGTGAATCATGATGATCGGGTAGCAGGTGCTCTCAGGCTGAGGCTGAGGGCTCAGCTTGATTAAGTTCGACGCAGCCTCCAGCATGGTACCCTCTTCCTGAGGGTCCCGTGGGCTTGGCTGTAGATGTTCGCACCTCGTTGAGCCTCTTGCGCAGGATGACTGTCGAGCGTCTGGGTGTGGTTGATAGAGGTACCCAGCGTAGGGTCGGCCGCAATCCAGGATTGGACAGCAGGTTTGGTGGTTAAGTAGGGCAGTTGAGACAAAGCTTGGAGGGCTGTGTCGATAGGATAAATGTCAATTCGCTGGGACCCCCCCCCTTTCGCAAACCACAACTCCCGTTCTGGAGTTAGGGTGAAAGTGTGGTTACTGGAGAAGGATGGGATTTCCAGTTCTAATTTGTGCTCTTTGCTTGGAAGATGGTACCATACCAGGTTGTCACGGTGAAGGATGGCACCTTTCGGTACTTGGATTCACCTGCTCTGGTGGAGCGAGGTGACACAGGTGTCAGTGTCATTCTGGTCATAATTGAGTGCAGCTGTGCGCACAGGAGTGTTAACGAGCCCTGTCACCTACAATCTCTGCTTGGGTCTCGATGACTTGAGTGCGAGGCTTAGCTTCGGCAGGGCAGCGGGTGTCGCTGATCTGCAGCCTGCAGATTCCGTCAGTGTTGTCTCCGAGGAAGGGTTTGTTAGGGCAGAGATAGTGAGTGTCTTTGGTCAATGTGCACACGTACGGGTTCGGAGCTAAAGACAGCTTTGTGTAGCTGTCGTTGAAGTCGACCACGTCCGGCGTGCGGATCTTGATGTGAGTGTAGCTTTTCAAAATCTGACATCGACAATGTTCTTGAGCCGGTAGATTCGGCTTGGCTCTATGATGGGCGAGTTCAGGAGCAAAACCCACTTCTCTCTGCTTGGGGTTGACGCAGAGTGGGCTGGCACTACCCAGCGAGTAGGCAAGGTGTATTTGTAGAGAGTCAGCTGGCGTGGTGATGGCGGAAGCCAGCACGGTTTGCACAAGGCTTAAGGGTATCAGGTGCGGTGGAATTCTACCCATGGCTAGGCTGTCAATGGAGGAGTTCACCTCCAGCAGCGTGTCTGTCATCAGGGCTGTTACCAGCTGAGTTTGAGCAAAGTCATTCTGGAAGACAGTAAACAGCTGTTTCATGGAGTTCACTGTCTGGGTCAGCAGAACGCTGTGAGTGTTGAAAATTACCACAATTCCCTTTAGTGTCTTGTCGATGGTCTGCAGGGATGCACTCTGTGTTGTGAGTTGCTCTTTTATCTGTGGAATCTCGGTCTGAATTTCGGCTGCATGCCGCCTCACGGTGGCTAGGTTCACTGTATTCACACTGGACATACAAGTGTTAAACAGAGTGGCGGCGGCTCCGGGCAAAGCTCCCCGGAACTGTTTGGAGCGGTGGTTGTGTCCACCTAACTCCGCTTGTGTGATAGTCATTTTCTCAAGTTCGTTGAGCATGTGCTCGACATCGGCCTCAGCGTGAGTGAGGGCGTCTTCTGTCCATCGGCCCCTACCCAGCTGTATTGTGTTCTGTAGGCGTTGCGAGGATCAGGTGGCACATACACTTTCTGAGTGCGGGTCCGGCAGAAAAGGAGTCCTGGTTGTTCCCTTAGGACGATGCCTGATGCCGGACCTGGTGAGATGTCCGATTGCGGCTGCCCTCTGGTTGGCTGGAGGCACAGCAGCATCCTGGTAAAAGTGAAAGGGAGAGAGAAAGAGAAAGGGAGGAAAAGTTTCAGCGAGTGTCGTCCTTGGTTGGCTAGGACAGTCTTTCCGCTTTTGAGGACGCCGGTATGCCACTTGCTTCGGTGTCTTGCAAGTGTCTCTGGTGCTGCGGTGTGCAGCACATGGTGCGTCATGGGCATACATTGGAATGACCCCCCTTTTGCACTGTGGCACCACAAGCTGTGGCGCAGTGATGGCATTAGGTGCAGAACGCTGAATGTTGTCTTGTGCACGCAGCATGTGCCGGTTGACGTCGGTTGTCTGGGGCATTGGTTGTCGGTGGGTGCAGACGGCGTTCGTGGGTGGTTGGAGGGGTATGAGATGTGGTTTCTCATAGTGTCCATTGTTTGTCATAGTCTTTGGTAAGCTGGAAGGTTAAGGTCAGGTTAAGCAGAGGCTCTGTGACATTTTGTCGCACTTGTGGTGAGACTAATGCATGACCCTAAAAGTTCAGAACCAAGGTTTAATGAGTTCGCTAGGAATGTAGCATAAAGCTATGCGTTTCACGTGTAGCTAGCTAGTGAAGTGTGTCTTGTATCCTTATCTTAGCTGTGGATGTTAGGAGGCTAAGACTTATTTTGGTTCCGATAGTATTTCCTGGAAAGGGCCTATCCGAGATTAAATAAATGACTTAAGATGGTTCTTATGACTAAATTATTTCTCTGGACTTTTGTAGTGGTTCACTACGGCTTGACGAAGTGAATGATAGGGGGAAAAAGGACAGCTTTCCTATTCAAATTATGCTTATTATCAATCCCCAGGACTATAGTTATGCCCTAGTAATCGTTGAAATTACTTGTGTTGCAGGGTCATAAAAATGAGTGCACTTGTTGAAAATAAACAAAATCACAAATAAAGGTGTCTCTGTTTCCTTTCTGGCCCTATGGGAAATGGAACTACATTCCAACAAGAGAGGAAATGGAATTGAATCATATAGATGACCGAAAAGACAAGGTAATAGCTGACTGCTATTATTATTAAAGTAAAAATAGAAATAAAACGTAGGTGAGTGGTCAAAACAGCGGGAATGATCTGAATGTGAGAATAGTCAGTAGCACTAGTGACTAAACTTTGAATTTGCTTGGACCAACACTCCATGGTGGGTTACAGCGGTTGCGTGTTCACGACCACTCTGTGTGTCCCTTCAAAGGTTTAGTCAACATGCTGATGAAAATTCTCATTACTATACAGATTCTTCTTTAGCTACACATTTTACATGTACTTAAGCTTAAGTTTAATTGGCGATTTAGCCTACAGTGCTCAGCAAGGACTATGCCTAAACTAGTGAAGGTGAACTTTAGCTGAGCAGAATTGAAAGTAAGGAAAGTGAAGAATTACAAACCCTAACTGGGGTTAAAGAAAGTATTCTAGAATACTTTGGGCTGTATAAACAGCAGCTGTAATTAAGGCTTCAAGTAAATGATGCTAACTGCTAACTATAGAAGTTATTATTTAGCTTAGCCTAAGCTGGATGGATGTTAGGTTAGGTTAGCCTAGCCTAAGCTAGATGGATGCTAGGTTAGGTTAGCTTAGCCTAAGCTGGATGGATGGATGCTAGGTTAGGTTAGCTTAGCCTAAGCTGGATGGACGCTAGGTTAGGTTAGCTTAGCCACCTAGGCTGGATTGTTTACAAAGTGACATCACGAGTTAGCACTTCCTGTGACAAGTCGTTGTCATGGGAACCAGAGCATGTCAGAACAATTCGACAGTACCTGAAGAATGTCTGCACCTTTTTAATGAGTTATGCATGTTTAAACGGGTTAAAAGGGGGCGCCTATACTTTAAGTCTTTCAAGAACTTGATGTTACATTTAGTAAAATGCAAATGTGTTTTGGCATTTGCAAATTTTACTCATGGAACTCTTCTCTTTACTTTACACAACTTATTCTATTTGTTTACAGAGTAAGGAAATAGATTTGCTGTAAGTCAAAGCTTGTCTAAGCCTATGTAGTTACGTCCCTCTCATGCATAAATGCTGGCTCTTCAGCGAGTGAACAGTTTTGATCGCTAGGTAGCTCTCTGCTTGTAGATGCAGCTAAAATTTTTAGGTGAATTACATCAATCTAACAATAATTTGTAAGGCCTTTACATTGTAGAAAGGGGAGCATCACCCAGGTCTACGTATATATAACACTGTCCTGAGCTTTCTTTGTCAGAAACAGGTTTAGCAATACTGCAATTTGGATTTCTTTAACCAAAGCAGGATAGATATTGGTACAGTTTACAAGCTGCTGAGATGAGATTTTTTTTTTTGTCAAACAGACTTACGCTTTACTGCTGAACTTACTTATATTAGTTGGAAATCTAAGACTCTTTCACTTACAGTAGAGATGTCAATTCCAGCTATTGTTTGATCTGCATTTAGACAAGCCAGCAACCAGTGATCAAAATGCTTATCGCATGTTGTGTTCCGTTTGGATCGCAATGATCAAATGCACACCTGTAGGTTTACAGTAGTTTACTGAGGTGGTTTTCCTACACTATGGCGTCAAGGTGACGTATGCCTTATTTGGAGCTAGTGTTTCCTGTAACCCTTCATTGTCATGGAAACTAATGTTTAGCAGTGCCAATTCAACCAGCATCTAGAAACTGTTTGTTTCAAAAGAGTCGTTCATAGTCTGTTGGCCGTTGAGATTTACACGTCCATTTAAGATTTTTAAATCAGTAAAATTCTAATTTTACAAATGCAGAGTTTTGCAACTCTTTGAGCACACATTTTCATCTACTTTTACAAGTTCTATGTCCTATGCTGATCAGGGACCCTTTTACAGAGTCTTGCATTGTGTTCATTCTGTGTGCCTTCTGGTTTTGCAGTTCGGAATCAATGGGATCTTAGGGACCCTTTCTGAGGAGGCCTTCTGTGTTAGAGGCCTTCTGTATTCAGTTCACGCATCGTTGAGCAGCATTTCTTGGTCTTTGGTGAGCTGGAAGGTGCAGGGTAGCGAACTTGAATCTTGACTTGGTGCTGAGGCTGTGTACCCATGGATGGCTGCTGGAGTTCCTGGGAACTCTGTGACCTTGGAGTCTGGCTGTACGACTGCACGTTCAGCTGTCACGTTTGGGGTATAAGAGTTCGATCTTTGCTCTTAGCTTTAGTGCTGAGTCTTTCAAAGGGCTGAGCTGACATTAAAGTGAGGTCTGAGCCGGTGTCTACCAGGGCTTCCAGGCTCACCTCATTTTCCAAAGTGATGGCTAGGTAGAGTTTCCGGGCCACCCCCCTTTTCGATCAGGTTCCCCAGGAGTCTTAGCGTAGGGGCTGGTGTGGTGATCGATGGGCGGTTAGGGCCGGTCTTGTGTAGTTCTCTGCGGAGACAGACAGACAAGCAGCATTTCTAGGTATTTTGGGCTTTTGGACCCAGCTGTGGGAAACTGTGCTGTGTCGCTCAGGCTGTGCAGCTGTCAGCTGTGGTGGCTGGGTGATGCTGTCATTTTGTGATGTGACAGTTAGCTCTGTGCTCTGAGGCTGACGAGCAGTGTTCTGGTTGCCTGGTTCAGGTCTTACGCTTAGACATAGGATGTCTGTCTTGTCCCTCTTGTCTCCTTTGGAAAGTCTTTTGTGAAGAAGCTCTTTCAGCGACTTCAGGGTCTCAGCTGTCTCAGATGTGGCGGCACTGTTTTTTTTCTGATGTGGGTTCAGACTTGTGCTTACCAGTGGCATGTCGAGAGGGGTTCCGCTCTGGGCTGTCTGGGCTTGATGGTCTGGTCGATGGGGCTCGGCTCTTTCTGGGCCATTGGTCGGTTTCCCATGTGGCTCCACCTTTTGGGTGGTCGGGTGGTTGTTGCAGGTCCCAGAATCTGTCAAAGCCCTCGCTCTGGTGTCTTGGACGAGCACCATCGCAGTAGTGCTGCCCTCTGTTGGCCTGGAACGGTCTTGACTCTCTGTAAACAGGGCTATGGTGTTGTGGGGCGCCCTCTAGAGGAGGCTCTGAGTAGGGCTCAGAGACAGAGTAGATTGTGGGGTTTTTCAAAGTCTTTTCGGACACAGTCTTTTGCTTTGTGTAAGCTTCTTTTAGCTGTTGAGTAGTCATGCTATGTGGTCAGGCCAGGATGTCTAGATGATAACTCACTGTGGGGTGCAGATTTCGGAGAGACAAAGTTCTGAAGTTGAAATCATCCTCCATGCCAGACTGATTGAGGTCCATGGCTGTGATTAGTCTTTGGTCTGATTCTGGATCAGAGAATTCTTTAGTGAAGGCCTGCCGCAGCGGCTGGTAGTCCGACTTGACTGTCTCTGGTTAACGGTCGAGGAAGCTGCGCGCATCACGACTGGACGTGATTCTGAGCAGGTACAATCTGTCCCACGCGGTGACGTTGGTAACAGTTTGTAAGTGAAAGTCAATGTCCTGCGGGTGCCGTGCCCGTTGTTGCCTCCTGCATGGTTCGGAGTGAACATAGGGATGTTTCTGGCCAGCTTGTTAAGTCTTTTGGGAGCGATGCCGTGGTTAGTGGCCGGGGCTCTCCTGGAAAGGCTCTTCCCCCCTCGCTGCTGACGGGGGTTCTTGTGGGCTGGCTGGTGATGTTTTGAACAGTCTTCAAACAGTCACAAGTTCACCCCCTTGTGCAGCTCTGGGTTCTTGGCTGAAAGGTGCGGACTGGCTGGTCAGGGAAACTTTGTGGTGTGCGTTTCCCCTTCCCGGTCCTTCTGCAGTCTATAAGAGGGTTTCAACTCTGTGTGAACGGTGTCAAGTTCGTGTTCGAGATCTTGTCTCTGCTGAACGAGCTTGTGGATGGTAGCACGGGCCTCTTGCGAGTTTCTTTCGCAGGCCGTGGGTTTCGAGTCTCTAAGTTCAGTCTCTGCTCTTTGCAAGGGGCTTCACTTTTGTCGGAGTTTCGGAGTTTCGTTGAGTTCCTCTCTGGTTCTTTTCTCTGACTGCACTCTTTGGTCTATGTGCAGATGAAGATCAGATAGGGCAGTTTGAAGTCTTTCCACTTCCTTCTGTAGCTCGGGGTCGTTGTCATCCTCGGCTTGCATCCTTAGCGTTGCAACTTCGTGCTCCAGGGCGATGCGGCTCCTTTCGTGGAGACGTGCTTGTGCGATGAGCTGGCAAGTGAGGTTGACGTGGTCAGGAATGGAGGTGTCATGAATCTCAGCCATGTCTCCATGTTGTCCCAGCGGGTTGTGGGACTGTAGGACCGGAACATACTGGCTTCACTGTGGGCGAGAGGAACACAACACACACAGAGAGAGACCAATGGAACTAAATTGCCCCTTGGGGATTAATAAAGCTATCTGTATCTGTATCTGTATGCAGGTTCGTTCTACGTTTAACAAGCTATAATACGGGCTATGCCGCGTATGAAAATTTTGGTTAACTGATGCCGACAGTTAAATCATTTGGTGGGACAATTTGGGTAGGTCAGCATGGCCTGAATAAAGATTTTTAACGGGGCGGTAGCTTAGGGGTCACCTGTTGATGCTAACGGCTTGGTTGTCAAACTATTATTCAGCGTTCCTTGTTGTCTCAGATAGGTTCTGTCTCTAGGTGAACTGAAAGGAACAGAGCACAACAGAAAACAGCAATGGCAAGATAGCAAAGTTTGAAGTAACATGCAACCATCCAAGATGGAAAGGCCTGTAATGAAATGGCGTTAATAGTACACAGGAAGTGTTACAGGGGAAGAGGAGGCCTAAGCCTGCGATTTGTGGCTCGGAGAGTAGGAGGGAGCCAACACTTCAATGACCGGGGGAATCTCTAGATTCTGTGGCCAATACTAAGTGATGGATTTAATACCTTTTCTAGTTTCCCTGGGGTGAACTGAGGTCATTCGGGTTGGAGTCAGCATTGTGGTTGGTCTTTCTGTCGTCCCCAAACACTTGACAGCAGTGTCCCGGGCCCTTCCGCATATCTGTACCGATGTGTGCCCTCACGCAACCCGACCTTGAACACAACCGGCAGTGCCAAATTGGTGATGTCGTGTTGCGGGCTGCACCAACGGAGAAATACAGGAAAGGCCGAGACTCGTGCTCAGTCAGTGCTGGTGACGCAGGTCAGACGAACCAGCTTGCTGGACCCCAAGCAGAGATGACTGTCAAATCACCACAGCACGAGAGAAATTTCTACCTACAAACACAAAACAGGATGAAGGACAAGTGAACCTCAACGTGAATTAAAGCTCTCTCTATCTAAATCAAATTGAGTGTCTATTTTTTGTAGAAAAATCATCAAAGGCAACGGCTTTACTAAAATTATGGTACAAACAAAAAGGGAATTATGACAATGTTAATTATCAGAACAACCTAGCCTCCATTCAGAGAAGAGATTAAGTGCAGCAGGAAGAGCACAGGAGGAAGCAAGCTGTAGTGGCTCGTTTGGGCCACAAAGGGTTTGGGCCACTTCCTCTTAGTGGTCTTGGGCCACTTCCTCTTAGTGGTCAACCTGGCTGACAGAGAACTTGATTTAAATTGCATTCAAACTGGTTTAAATACAATTCAAATCAAGTGTATGCATAGATGTTAAGTAACTTCTAGAATAGTAAGGATACAGTTGTCATAACATATCAAATACAGTACGTAACGTATCAAATCAAATTTTTTTTTAAATAATTTGAAAAAGGAAATATAGAAATAAAGCCATAAAACCATTCCCAACAGGAAAGGAGACTTAATTCAAATTGATCTTGAAATTTGTTTGTTTCAAACCAAATTTGAATAAGTGTAGGAAATTAAAGGTTGGCATTATATTTGATGATGATCACGACTACGGTGAGGTATCAATGATAATAACCAAAATAAAACCAACTGGGAGAAAGCCACTTCAGAAAAGAATGATGTTAGGAACTAAGTGATGAGCTGACGTAGAGGGGGGAGGCCTCAAGGGGCGCATTCCTCCTAAGTGGTCATCAGAAACTGCTACTGCTTACTTTTAAATTTAAAATTCAACTGTGGTTTGAACCAAATTCAAAATTAGTGTACACAGTCAGGAGTGAAATCATGTTAGTAAAACTGGAACTTGCACATGCATTGAAAGTTAGAAACACAATTTCAAAAATTCACTGGAAAAATCTGAAATTGTGATGAGAGAGATTGTTTAGGAAAGGACGACCTCGTTACTAGTGTCCACGAGATGGCGCTATTTCGCTCATGGAGGGTAAAGTCAGGGGGCGGTGCGTAATTCGAGAACTGTCAAGCACTTAGGCCTAAGTGCTGCCCTCTAGTGTTTGTCAGCGGAATAACAACCAGCCTGGTTCCATGTGTGATTCAAATTTGAGCGTGCAGACGCTTTGTTTTCTGTAAGATCACACTTATCCAAAATAAAATCTCAGCGGGGTTTTTTTTTTCCGCTATATTTCACAAAACGGCGTGGCAGGAATTTTTTTCCTACACACACACATAGGGACAACAGGAATTAGGCATCGGTTTTTCGATTCCCACATACAACAATTAGCGCTATGATTCACACGTGTTCGCTTATGAATTTTAAACCTCGGCGGGTTTTTCTATTCGACACACGTGTGCACGGAAGGATTTCTTCGCTTCCACACACTAATATGGACAACAGGAATTATACGTCTGTCGTTCGGATCCAAATAACATTTATCAAATAGCACTTATGATTAAAAATGTTTTTAGGTTTTGGATTTTTTTTGGTGCTATATTTTAACAAACACGTCTGGCGGGATTGCTTCGCTGCGTCGTGCAAAATAAAACAGGAAATATTCGTCTGTTTTTTCGACTCCCATGACATATTATCAAATAGCACTTATGATTAAATATGCTTTAGGTTTTTTACAATTGAGTAGCTACGTCAATGTTTAACCAGGAGTTCATCGTTAATCTAACGGTTATAATATCAGGCCTTTCTTAAGAATAGTGAAAGAGCATCGTTTCACTAAATCTAGTCTTCACCCTGACAGAAGAATCTCGTTCGGACAGGGGAGTTTATCATTAAAATGTCACAATTCAAAAGAGGTTTCTTCGTCTTTTGTTGGACAAATTTAATACTATGAAACTGTAGTTTTACTTTTAGTTATTAACAATGGCAAAAGGAATGTTAGACATTATTTTGCAGCTGTTAATGTGCTGAAATGGACTCGGCTTTGTGCCTTTAATCAGTCAGCCAGTGAGTTCGCGTTGCGTTCGCCCACTCGAGGCGCGCGTACAATATTAAATCACAATATAGACATCGATTGAAACTGAATTGCTCAAAAACAAGTTTAAAATGTGCCTGCATTCTCCAACAATTATGTAAAGACTCTGGGGCGGATCTAATCCGTGGGGAATTTGCATATCATAATTAATAATTGGTAATTAATAATTATTCATACATGTTTGGATTAGATCTGTCTTACATGTTAATAAAACTCCCGATAAGGGATAATATGTCTTTTTACCTGCATGCATGTCTGTGTATCCTTGCACTTAACCACAAGTTGATTGCAATTAACTACACAGACCACGTCTTACAAAACAGGCTAAATTAATTAGCTCAATTGTCAGACTAATATTTGTGGGAATCCACAATATCATCTTACTTTATAGGATTTCAGGAAAAGCAATTCTGTGGCCACAAGAATTGGGTTTCCTGCCCTATAAACGCATACTCTTTAAAGTATCTTTAATTTGTAAGCTTGTTGCTATAAGATCTTTTGACACTTAAGGAACTTGAAAATGAGCAAAAGGCAGTACATCAATCAAATGAATATAATGAATTTAATAAGGCAGAACTACTTATGTATTTACTACGGTTACATGGGATATATGCATTTACAAACATAATAAACAACAAAACGCGATAAGGCATCGATGAACGAGAAATGCATAGAGTGTGGACAATGAAACACGTGTGAGAGGGGAAGAGAGAGAGAGAGAGAGAGAGAGAGAGAGAGAGAGCATTGGCAACATTCACCCTGACAGTCCCCTGTCTGTAACAACACGAAAACATCATCTTAATGCTTCTTAGAAGCTCTATAAAGAGATATACTTAAGTTTCTGGGTCTCTCTGTGTCGCGGCATTCCTGCGCGTGCGTGAGCGGAGTCCTTTAGGAAGCGTCACTGGGTGCTGCTTGGCGCGCGTGTTGAACGGAGTTTCCAAGTCTTTGGGGTAACATTACCAAAGGAAAATAGTTCGGCTAAGTTCGTTTCACTTTGTGGAAGTGAACAGAGTCGACTACGGAAAATAAAACTTTGACTAACAAAGAAAAGAAATAAAGATCTCTACGGGGAAATCACGCGGAGTTAACGTCACATCTTTGCATGGCTGGTGAAGAAGCGTGTGTGCGTCTCTCGCCACGTGGTCACGTGCGCGTGTTTCCCCTTCAAAACGAGCGCGCGCGTTTCCCCTTCAAAACGAGCGCGCGCTCGTTTAAAGGTCCCTTGTAGATGGATTTGCTGAAGAGATATGTCACGCGGTGTTCTTTTCACTCGTCGATTGGAATTAAACACGGAGACGTATCTAAGACTGAAAAACACAAACTAAACTAGAAACAAATAAAAGAAAGGCGAAGAGCTCGCCCGGAGGCGAGACGTTACATTATGACCCGAGGACAAGCGAAGTAAGAGAGGGATAAACTGGTATTCAGTCCTTTTGAAGACCTGACGTTTCCGCCTTCTTTGGAAGAGGGTCCAATCAGGAGCTGTCCCTTTGGAGGGAGATTTTATGACCCTTTGTGTTATAACCAGGCATTTAAATCTCTAGTTTCATTGGGTGTTTAAGAGAAGAATCTTCACAATTCTTATAATACTAATGTGTCACAAAGTTTAGCAAAATGTAATGTCAATTAACAAATGGGGAATGAAGATTGGAGTTTATCGAGACCAAACTTGCCACAAATGGATTTGGTTAAACATTAGTTGGCAAAGTTTAAAACATTATCGCATTAGAGTTGTCGAGAAACATAGACCAAACCACAAAAAGGCAACTCATGAAATAGGGAACTTAGATACATTGTTCATACAATTCTCAAGTGGATATATATATATATATATATATATATATATATATATATATATATATATATATATATATATATATATATGAGTACAGGATTCATTTCTCCTCCTTGGTTAGAATTCAGAGAGAGCCACAGTTCTGTGAACATTCCTTTGGGTCGTAAACGCTGTTATCTAAGAACACCAGTGATGTTAGTTTTGGTCTCTTTTCACTCCAAAGATGGAAAACATAGTAAACTATATTTTACTGGATATTACAGTACGTATTCTGATTGATCACACCGAAAGCATTCTGGAGGTGTCCAGAACTATGTGTACAAGTTATGGGAATAGACAGTTATATTTAAAATGCATAATGGAGGTATTTATAATTCACTTTAAGCTACGATAAAATCATAGTCATTCCAATGTGACATGGGCAAATGGACACACATAAAAACACATTGAATATATCTGGTTAAATGTCTTTTAAAGAAAAGAAGTTTCTTTTCGCTTTGGAATCCACTTCCTTTGGGACATTCCGATCAGTCATAAAATGTCTTGTAATCGGACACCACGCTCTGTCCTGAGTGTGTTCTTCACTAGTGGGGGAATGTGTGTGTGTGTGTGTGTGTGTGTGTGTGTGTGTGTGTGTGTGTGTGTGTGTGTGTGTGTGTGTGTGTGTGTGTGTGTGTGTGTGTGTGTGTGTGTGTGTGTGTGTGTGTGTGTGTGTTGGATTAATTTACATTCAGAGATTTTTGGTCTTTAGCAGGATGTATTTAGTTATTCAGATTCACCCACTTAGCCCAGTCCTTACATAACTTACTTTAAACCTAATATGAATATGATAAACTGATAGAAGGTCTAGGCCTTTAGCACGTCACGTGACAGATAGTGTTTAATCGCCCTGTTTTGGATTAGAAAGCAATGAAACGCAAAGCCTCCGTGGAGATGACAGATAATGCAGTGACTGAACATGAGCTAATCTGATTAATTTCGACCATCAGAAAAGACATTATATCAAACATTATTAGGATAGTGTATTTTACACTACTTACCAACATCTGGCACACATGAACTGATGCCAAATATCGCGATGTGTTCGGAAGGAGTCTTCTTCAACGCGATTTCCTACTGATAAAATTTGCGTTGTCGTTTATACTTTTGTTTTTAAATCAATAAACAGCAAAGCAGTCCAGCTTCCCTGGCAATAAGACCGAAATAATAACATTAAAAGAAATACATATATTTAAACATGATAAGATATCGTGAATAAATGTCGATTAAACAGCTTTCTCTGCTCCAGCCCGACTGGCAGAAATTATCGTGCATTACATTAGTAAAAAAATAAATAAAATAAATAAATAAAAATGCTTATATCACGAAATAACGAAATAAACGTGTCAGTATCACAAACCAGTACTGTAGATTAAATGACGTGACCATATCACGAACTGCCGTGAGACTAGGCTGTGTGGCACCTCAAAAGCGTGGAAATAATTCCTAATTTATATTAAAATGAGTGTATAGGCCTACTGAGAAGTCTGAACATTACTGGTATTGTCATTTTTATAACCTTTATTTAACCATCTGGAACGGAGAAAACATGATACCACTTAGCGCCTCTAGTGGACGTTTCACTCGAAAAGTGCAGGGAGACGTACCTGGAGATACGTATTTCAGGTATTGCAAAAATGTAGACAGAGTAACGTATTTCCCATGAGCCTGGGTTGCAAAATTTCCATCTCAGGCTGACTCTTAACGGTTCAAAAGGAGGATCCGTTAAAGCCTCCAAAACCACAGATAGATCCAAGGAAGGAACACACACAGGCTGGAAAGGTTTCACTGTCTCGAATGAGGGATCAGAGAATGTCTTCCCAACGATAATCTATTAATCTCCATTTCCATCTCATTTCCCATTGTAACAGAGCCCAACAGCAATTGCACACAACTCTAAGTGTGTGGTGAGGACTACAAGAAGGACAAACCCGAATTCTCAATTGGGAAAAGAATGGAAAATAAGTAACGCATTCTACAGAGCCCCTAAAAGGATAAGGTTAGGCTTGCTGCTGTAGCTGGTTACATTGAAGTACATCAGATTTCACTTATCACATTTCATGAGCTCACACTTACAAATCAGTCAGATAGAATAAATAGTATGGGTATTTAGCATGCTGTCCGAGGAAAGGGCTCCGAGCTCGGTATTTGGCCCAAACAGTACTCCCCCTGTATTCCTGGCTGTAGTAGGAGCAAGCCAAGAATGAGGAGTGGTGGTGGTGGAGGGATGTTTAAAATTGTCGAGGAATGTAGGTGAGTCGATTGTGTAAATATATAGGCATCCCCTCATGTTGATAGGTTTATACGTGATAATTGCTGATGACAAGATCATTTGAACGTGCTCATTCCAAACTTTGTTAATGAAACATAATTTCATGAGTTCACACTTACAAATAAGTCAGATAGAAGAAATGGGCAGACTGTGTTCGCGCCATCTAACAGGCGAGCGCAGCAGGCTCTGCTTTAGGGTCAGGACAAGTTCCTGGGCGATTAGGGGAGTGGGTTTGGAAAGATTAATTCCCCAGCTTGAGTTATGGAACCTTCATGTTCATGGAGCCAGGCAACTGAGGCCTCCCGTTAGAACCAAGATCCCTTCATGGGACTTTGGCCTATAGTCCTTGAGTGTCTGGTTGAGACCCCCTTTGAACCTCTAGAGTCGGTGCCTGACAAGCTTCTGACTCTAAATATTTTCTTATGACTATCACTTCTTTGAAAAGAATTGGAGATTTTCAGGCTCTGATGATCTCGCTATCCTGCCTACAGTTTGCCCCAGGAATCATGTAAGCAATCTTGCATCCTCATCCTGATTACCTGCCTAAGGTCCATTTCTCGACCGTACAATTATCACTCTTGAGGCCTTCTGTCGTCAACCATTCACAATGCTGGATCAGGAAAGACTGTGTCCAGTCCGTGTTCTTCAGACTGTAGCGACAATGAGTCTTACATTAAATTAGCTCAAATTATATATAGGGAATTTAATAATTAATCATGAATGATTAATATATTGCATATTACAGTTAAATTATCGAAGCTGAAAATAGATTGATTGTATATATGAATGATCACCATAATGGGTTATGGTTCGTCATTAATATATCAATAGTCTTATTACAGATCGATTATATGAGATAACCTTAAATGGAATTAATTTAGTTATCGAACAATCTGTTTGTCCAGCAAACGGCCGTAAGATTAACTTATCAATTTTCAACAAAAATTATCTCTTTCTTATAATTCCAAAAAAGCTATTTTCTGGCCATGAAAAATCACCTTCTTGTTATTATAAAATTTAGGTTACTGAAATAGTAACGAATTGTAAAGCTTTGTAGCAAAATGGTCGAACACTTCACTGACTTTGTAAAAATGAGAACTTTAGACAATTAGCAATCAAGAATATAATGGTTTTAATAAAATGAAACTACGGATACAGAATTCCACAAAATTACACCCGGGATACATGTATGTACAATAAACAGTAAAACTAACGAGACAAACGAATAACAACGGGAGTGAGAGAGAGAGAGATTGAGTGAGAGAGAGAGAGTGAAATATATATGTATATATATATATATATATATATAGAGAGAGAGAGAGAGAGAGAGAGAGAGAGAGAGAGAGAGAGAGAGATAGAGGATGAGAAAGTGAAACTAACGGTCAGGATGAGAGAGATCACCGGGGTGATCGCAGCATGGCAAAAATCACAGACAATAACCCTTAGAGAGGCAACAAGAAATCACATCAATCAAATCAAATCAAATCAATAACCTATACTTGCGTATATGGTTCTCTTTGTGTGAGCTGAAGAACGCAGAGTCGTGTGCGTGTTTGTCCTTCGACGCTATAGGCTTGTTCTCTCGTGTCTTCCGGGGCGAGCAGACTCGCGGGAAGTTTTAAAGGTTCACCGAACGTGAAGTTACCAAGGAAATAGTTCAGAGTTCATCTCCCTCGGGAGGGAGAGGCGAAGAATGAAAATAAAACTTAGTAAAGAAAGGAAAAGAAAAGAAACGCGGTGTAATGCTCCCAAAGGAGCCATGGGACCGGACACCTCTCACAGGGAAAGTGCTCTCTTTTTTTTTAGAAACTCCTGTGTCAGTTTCTTATAGAGAGGAGGGGTTCACGCCTGCTTCGCGTATGTGAACCAATCATCTTAGAGCATCTCGAGCGGGAAAAGTTCTTCTTTGTCTTGTCAGGATAATTGATGATGCTATAAAATTTTGTCATTTCTAGCCAGAAAGATTGTACACACAGAACAATACATTTTACTGTAATATCCTATGTATGACTGGTTTAGTCAAAACAAGACGGTCAACAGAGTTACCGTTACAGAAGATGATACTGTTAGGTAATCTTTCTTTAGAAATACACTTAAGATTTGAAGTTACAGACCAGTCTCCAATTACATCTATAGAATAAGACAAAACTAATTAGATATGCATGCATACAGGAAGGTTAGATACAATTCTGTGTTATATACATTAAGGACATTCCTATCCTAAGTTGCACACAAAGGACGTTTGTGTGCGGGTGTGTGTGTGTGTGTATCCTTAGGGCATATTGTCCATCCGTGGTGTGCACCACGTGAGGGTTTCGAGAACAACGGGGACCTGTTTCTTGATTGCGCAATGCGTCATAAATGGAGTTAATCAATGACCTGCTGGCAGACATTGGGGCACCATTTCACATGATTCAAGGTTTTGTGAATTAAACATATATGTGTTCATATTTGTTCAGTAGTGAAAGGAAAACAGGATTCGGTCAGTCGCTACAAGACCTACGCCCACTACACTAGCCAGTGGCATAAGTCAGAGCAACTATTCATAGATCAACAGGGGGGCAGACGCCACAAAACAGACAATTTCACATCGGGTGAGGGATGCTATTGCCCTTGCCTATGAGGCGCGTGGTCAAGCTTCTCCAGTAGGCATCTGCTCATTCTACCAGGGGGGTTGCTTACCCCCCTGCAGCATGTTTGTGACGCGCCAGGCTGGTCCTCTCCCTACACATTCATACAATTTTACGATTTGGATGTTCATGCCACTCCGGGCTTCAGCATGGTTGGAATCAGGCAGATTTGTCTTTGTGAAGGACGCATGAATCAAGCCACGTACAAGGTTGTTCTGGAAGAAAACTTGCTTACTTCTGCTCTGACAATGTTCTCCAACTCTGAGGATTGGTTTTTCCAGCAGGACAATGCTCCACACAGCCAAGTCAATCAAGGTGTGGATGGAGAACCACCAGATCAAGACCCTGTCATGACCAGCCCAATCTCCAGACCTGAACCCCATTGAAAACATTGAATGTGATCAAGAGGAAGATGGATGGTCACAAGCCATCAAACAAAGTCGAGCTGCTTGAATATTTGCACCATGAGTGGCATAAAGTCACCCAACATCAATGTGAAAGACTGGTGGAGACCATGCCAAGATGCATGAAAGCTGTGATTGAAAATCAGGGTTATTCCAGCAACCTCTTCCTAAGTTAAAACATTAGTATTGTGTTTGTGGTGAAGTGTCGCTTTAAGCATGATTCCGCCCCATGATTATTTATCTGGCCTTATTTAGAGTATATAAAGGGCATCCCCAGAGTAACAGGAGATCGCGTCATTGCGTCATCTGGGCGTCATGGCTGCCGGTGCTCGACTGCTCTGTGTGTGAGCTCGTGTCTGTTCGGAGGTAATGATTGTTCTGCTGGAAGGTGTTTCCTCTACGTTGCTGCCATAGTTCCAGTTTAGAAAAGAGAATCGATTGCACATATAACACGGTGTGCTGTGAGTGACAGCTGGTCTTCTGCTCGTAAATGGTATGAGGGAATGGTCTGCTGGATATTTGACCAGAATTCCCGCTGATCGGGCCATGAAAATGGGCGTTTGATTGCGAAACTAATTAGCGTCGATGCTGCTGTTTTGCTTCGGGCTGTTCTGCTTCGGGCTCTTTTGCTTTTTGTTGCTTTGCTCGTTGCGGTTTTGTCTTTCTTTGTTTTTTTGACTTCTGTTGATTTGGTTTTCTTGTTGTTTTGGTGGTCAGTGTAAGGTATGATCCACCTAGTTCAATGTTAATCCTTTCCTGAATTCATTTGTAATGGTCTCTTTGGCTTATATCTGTGTTTTTATTTGCTATTAATTGCTTATTGCTGGCAACATTAAAAATTAGTGCTGTTGTTCTTTTTTTGTATATTTTCTGTCCTCAATTGACTCTTTCTTTCTTTCTCTCTCTAGGAGCAGGGGTGACTCAAAGGTGGGCAGGCTAGCCATCCTGTGCATGGTGAATGGAAACTCTCATTTTAAGTGTAGGTTTTCTTGCAGTGGATTTCACTGGAGCTTCTGTATGCTTGGAAGTTTTGGGCACGGTGTACTCATTGCAGGCTGATTTGAAGTCCCCTGCTGAGCCTGCCCAGCTAATGGTGCACCCCAGCTCCGTGACGAGACCCTGCATTCTCTTACCTTGTTGAACCTAGTGGCTCATATATAAATCAGTGGCCTTGTTTTTCATAACAGCGGTTTTACTGACCCTAGTAGTTGTTTTTTTATTTTTTATTTTTTTTTACTATTTATGATCATTGAATAAAGAACCATTTTTTTCTGTACGTATTCACGCTTCAGTGTTTTGTGATTGGGAGAAGGAGAATGAACTTGTGTGCCCTTTTATGGGTATTTCCCCAGCTGGTTCAATGCTGGGGTGGCGTAGTTTTTATTTATTCTAGCTCTGTATATGAGAGTGCCTCCCCTTTAAAATGCCACATGTTTAAAAATGAATATGAATTTATTTTCTTTCCATTATTGGAGGTCTGACAACACTGCATCTTTTTTGTTATTTTGACCAGTTCTCATTTTCTGCAAAAAAACTCTAAATTACAATATTTTTATTTGGGAGAAATGTTGTCAGTAGTTTATAGAATAAAAAAAAAATTAATTTTACCCAAACACATACCTATAAATGGTAAAACCAGAGAAACGGATAATTTTGCAGTGGTCTCCTATTTTTTTTCCAGAGCTGTGTATAAATGAACTAGATAACAAAAATGAACCATCACTGAACTTACTTAAGCTGGACTATGACACTATTTTCTTCTAGAAACAAACTTTACTTCATTATTTTCTTGTTATCAATATAAAAGCTGCTTTGAAACAATCTGTATTGTAAAAAGCGCTATATAAATAAAGGTGACTTAACTTGACTTGTTTTGTAGCTATTATTGGGGAGCCAGTATGTGCATCCATCGACAGAAACATACATTAGCGGAACTACCGCTAATGTATGTTTGACGCATTGTTATTTTCAACAAACCAGATTAAAGATGCGTCATCAGATTTAAGATCAACCAGAGTGCAAGTGCGTGCCGTGGGTGGAGAACGGTATGGTTCGATTTTTTATCGAGAACCGTTACACCCCTAACACAGAACCTCTCATCTGCCTATAATAAGACAATCTCTAATTCAAATTCAAGAGAAAATTCAACATTTCACATCCGATTGGTGCTGTTCCCCACGGTTCAGGCAGCGTGGCGTCTCAGATCGTGGGGTTCGCAAAGGGACCTTGCAGATGAGAATGAGACTGCTGCGGCACTTTCGCATTCTTCATCTGAAGGTTCTGAGGCTCTCGGTCATGGTGCAGAAGCCTGCGCTGCGGCTTCTTCTGCCCGTGATGAGGGCCCTGTGCTCGAGCTGTCTGCTTCTGAGGAAGTGGACCTGTTCAGCATTGAGGCGAATGAGCATGAATTACTCCGCCTATGAGGAGCTTGTAGAGGTTGTGACACGTGCTGTGGCCAGACTTAACATCAGCTGGCTGCATGAGAAACAGGAAGCGCTTAATAAAATCCAAATCAATTGCATCAATCACATTTTTGGCGAGTTATCTCCCGGGTGGGAATACTTCTAAGTGACTGCTTATTTGCCTGAATTTATAAGGTCAGTATCGATTTATTCGTATAGTCATTTTGAAGGACTTTTATTTTGATACGGCCTTAACGTGTGCCATCATGGGTGTTTAAAGCGCGCTCTGTTTCCGCTATGTGCATGCGCGCACACTTCTGTTAAGTGTTGGTTAACGGGTTTGAGTGATACAGTGTTTGTTTGTATTGTTGGTTTTGCTGTAGTCTTATGGTGTCTACATGAGTGTCACCAATAAAACGCTAATGGAAACATCAGTTTAAGGAGTACTTGGCCATTATTCCAGTGGGGTAGCTACAATACTGAAAGAGATCTTCACCGACCAAGGCACAACATTTGTCACCAACACTCCACAAATTAATAGGGATCAAATAGGTGTACAAACAGATAGGCTGGTGAAGTGGTGTTATCAGATCCATGATCACCATGATGCAAAAAATGTTATTGACCATTAGGTTGTAAGTCTGGACAGAGGAGGTGCACGGCAAATTTACCATCTGAACCTCCTGATACCATGGAGGGAGCAGGGCTCTGTGCAGTTGGCAATGACAGTAAAAGAGAAGGCGGAGCTCAGTCCAGAAATTAGTTCTAAGGCTGGTGCCTATTTTTAGGTCCCTTACGGAAACCACAACTCATCATTCCAACTCACGGAGGTAGTAAATTTACAACATGAATTTGCCCATGTATTTTCCGCTCTCCCCTCTCGTACAAACCTCATGGAGCACCACATTGAAACGTTTCCATGTGTAGTGATACATTGATAACTCTTCAGACACAAGGAAAAAGAGGTCCATGTGGAATAAAAGGGCTATGCTTGTAATGGGTGTGACAGAAGAGTCACACAGTGAATGAGTTGCTTGATTGGTTGGGTATAGCTTATTTTTATTTAACACTGGATTTGATGAAAGGATACTGACAGATCCCCTTCACACCAATGTCCCAAGAGAAAATGGGCTTTACCACTCAATTTGAATTACACCAAATTGTGACACTTCCTTTCAGTTTGTTCAGGGCCCCAGCTAGATTAGGATTGGGAGATGCAATCGGTAAAAGAAACGCCTCTGGTTAATGAGAACTAGCTGGTATTGTCGTTTTGCAATGAGTGGAGAGGAACCTGCTGTTCCTGTCCTGGGAGGAGAGATGGAGAGTGTGCTGTGCTGGTGCCTGATCTGAGCAGTTTTTGTTAAATAAAGACTCAGGCTATGTTCGAAATAGCCCCCTATGGCCTTAAATAGTTCACTATTTGAGAGGATAGCCATTTGTAGTGGTGTCAAAGCTGGCTATAATTCACTCTCCATTCATCTCTAAATCTCTTCACAAGGCTAAGCTAAGTTTCCTTTTTATGCTCATTGCTTAAAAGCTATCAGATAATTGGCAACATGCTTGTTTCTTAAGGCTATCCACATATCAGCAACACGTGTTGCTTAATAGGTAGTTGTTTTCAGTAACATGCTTGTTGCTATAGGCTTATGCAATCATATTGGGCTTTGGCAATGCCATTGTGATTGGCAACATGCTTTTTTGCTACCAACATGCTGTGCAAACTAGTCAAGTCACCTTTATTTATATAGCACTTTATACAATTCAAAGCAGCTTTACAGTAATAAACAGGAAAATAATGAGGTAAGACTTTAATTTGATAGTCCATTTTAGACACTCTACTAACTTTGCAGCTACATGTCAACTAACTGTCATTAGAGTATTTAAACACACTTCAAGTTAAATAATCATTAACACAATTGAAGTATACAGATAATTAGTCTGGCTGCAAGTATATGTAGCATATTTTTTTCTCACCAGGGCATGCATTATTTTTTATCAACAGTTGAATTCAACAATTTATCAACAGTTTGTTAAAAACAACAACATTTTAAACAAAAAGCTGAGAAAATCACATTTCGTCAAAGACTGTTGCTGCGTTCCAAACCGCATACTTCCCTACTATTTAGTATGGGAAAAGAGTAGGCGAGCGAAAAAGTATGTATTAATCCAAAAGAGTAGGCGAGAATTACCTGGGTGACGTACCAATTATCGCGAGATTTGGACTTAAGTGCGTTCGAATGTGCCTACTTTCCTACTATATAGTAGGCGAAAACAGTACGTGAAGGAAGCAGTACGTTCGAAACATCAGTATTCATAAAAGAGTAGGGGAGAAGTTCCCGGATGGCTTACTGCTTCCGGCCCGATTTTTGAGTGCTCAACCGATGGATACTCTTCTATCCCAGGAGGCCACGCGAGAGCATACGTCATTATCAAACATCACGGAGATCAGCGACGCCGGGGGTTTTCAAATGTGAGTAAACACGGTTCCTTATGTGTTAAACTACAATAGAGTAGACGTTTTAACTGTTGAAGGTGTAAAGTAGTTAGACAGTATAGTATAGTTGTGATGTTGCTGTTTTGTATAGCTAGCTAACAGGGGAGCTCTAAGCACACGTAACGTCTCTAAAGTGGATTTACATAACCATATACATCTTAAACACGCTTATTTAAAATGTCTATTTACATCTGAAAGGAAAATATTGTAAGTATTGACATATTGCAGATGAGCACATCACAACATGAAAAAGACATCTGAGTGATGTATGTGTGGCATTATCATAGGATAGGATAACGTTAATTCACTGTTGTCAACACTGTTGACATTAGACTAATGTGCTGTAAATAAGGTAAATAAACAAATCTATAAAGTAACTAAACATGTTTTTATTCAGACTGGTGTGAGCACTGAGGATGAGGAGCCCAGAGCTGAATCCTGGAAACGGTGCCATGGATGAGACTGTCATAAGATCTCTCCATCTGCCCTTATCGCCTCAGATTGTGAAGCGAAGCGCAGCGCAGCAACAAGCTCCGGCACGAAGGCACGGTCACCTCTGGTGGATTCATCAGAATAAAGCCGCAGAATGGGAACCGCTGTGTTGAGATGGCAGCAGGATGTGGGCTTCAGCGCCCAAATACATGCTTGTAGTTTGAATAAAGATTTGTTTCATGTGCATGCATTTGTTTATTGTGTGATGGTTACTTTTATTTGTCCTTTTACTCATTTATTCATGTTTCTTATTGTTGTCAGTATATAAAATATAATTATTTAATGTATGCATTAATTCATTGCTTGACTGACAATTGAGATGTTCACGTGTATTCATGCATAACTCATATGACAAAACAAATTACATTTTGCTTGTTTTATTAAATTATATCATTTTTAGTATATAAAAAAAAGTAATATAATTAAGTATTGGTCAGCATTTAATATTATTTTGTTTAAGTATTGGGGTGGGCTAACAATGCAATTCATTCTGAGGTAATATTAATTTTTTAGAGCGAATTTTTCGAGTATAAAGTCAACCGTTTCTCCAAAGGAGATCTTCGAGCAGCGGCCCGTCTCCTTGTGCACTGCAGACAGTAAACGCAGAGGAAAACTGTTCTAGGTTGTGCTGTCGAGTTACTGATGTTATGAAGTGTTAGTGCACCTGTCGCTCATATAATTTAAACTTATAAACTTATTACATAAAGATCATGGAAAGATACTAGTTGTATCTAACAATGAACAATCATAATGCCAAAACAGAAAACATAAAGATCATTGGTTTGTGTACATCATAATATGATATTTATACACAGGAAAAAAGAACAATAACAAGGCTAAATATCTTTAAATATAAATAGTTCTTCATAATACATTAAAAAATAGTTTTGTTGTTATTGTCTGAGGGATGGAACGAGAGGTAAATTCATCAAGAAAAGAGGAAAACTTGAAGGAGAAACTTTTTGGGTATAAAATAAAGAAATTAACAACATATTCAGGAGATAACGATTTTGGGGTTTCTTAAAAAATCGTTATAAGGAACTGTGGGTCACATTGGAAGGGTTTAAAATATAACAACTTAAATCAACCCTAAATGTATTCACAAAATAAATTGGCAGCTGTTTCTTCAACAATACCACAAAATGAGCAAGTTTCATCAATATCAAGATATTTACAGATAGATTAATTAAACGTGTCGTTCATCTTTTAAGTTGTTGCGCTTGTGATAACGTGTCGTAGGTCACATGATAACGTCAACATGGCGGATGATGTCCGGATCGCATTCATACGGATTCATACTCAACGAGATTTGAGTATAAAGTACCTACTCTTTTAGCGCTCGTTAAGTAAGTACTCATTGAAATTAAGTACCTACTCATTGAGTATGCGGTTTGGAACGCAGCCTAGGTCTGGATCAGATTCAGAAAGACGATCAGAACATAGATGGATTAGATTGAGTCATCAACACCCCCAAAGCTTCACAGTGGTTAACCCTTCTTGGGTTGACATTTCATTCTGTAACGTTTGGCAGTTTTGATTTATATGCTGTTTAATGTTTGATGATCGTTTTATTTTACATTTGCGTAAGCAATCTTCTATCACTTGTTTCTGCTTCTTCACCTGCATTTTGATCTGAAGATTCTGTAGCTACTATTTCAGAAGATGCACAATAGCACCCCCTACCCTAGAGTGAAAACATGGATAGTTTGAAAATTCAGTCAATGCCAGGGAAAGAGTAAAGTAGATTTGAAGTAAATTCCTATGCACACTACCTGTGTACTAGCCTACAAAAAAATTCAGATACTCAGAATTAGCATCTGTTTTCTTTATAAATCATTATTTTCAAACAATGTAAGTTTTTTAGTTGGTATATAAAACTATGTGAAAAAAGTATTAGGCTACTCAATCAAAAGAGTAAAAACAACTACAAGCTAAGTATACTTAGAATACTAAATTATACTTTTAAGTATATCTCGATCAAATTATATGTATACTTAATTGCAACTTTAAGTATATTTCTTAGAAGTACAAAAAGTATATTTCTGAGAAGTACTTAAAAAGTAGACTGAAAGAATACTTTCATGTTTTTAGTTTAAACGAAGCATACTAAGTAGAACACTTGAATAAACATCTAATTAGCTGTTATTGAAAAGATGCTTGTTGCTTAAGACTCACATGGTTATTTGAAACATGTTTGTTACTTTATGCTTATCTGACGCCAACATGCTGTGTTAAAGTCAGCAATATGCTTGTTGCTTAATAAATCTTATCTAGTGTATCAGTAACATGCTTGTTGCTTAAATGCACAGTAGGTATGTTTTGACACAGAGGTCTCTTATTCAAACACTAACAAAATCGTAGCTTGATTATCCCATGAAGGAGTGTGGAATCATGGGTGTCGTCTTCTTCACCTACATAGCTGATGTAATCAGTCCGATGGGAGCAGAAATCATGTTCATGACCAGTGCTGTGTTACCCCACAATTTTAATGAATTTAAAATAAGGTGACCTGTATGAGTAATAATTCAGCACATTGCAGCTATTTCATTAGAATAAAATAACAGATCAACTTCAGGGAAGAAGGTAGACATAACTTTAATAATAAAATAAACATAAACAACAAAATCAAAAGGAGCAACAGCGGCAGACTCTGGCATAATAGCATAATAAAAACAGCAACGTCAAATGTTCCAGGCGCTCGGCCCTGTACTACTTCATACCACAGCTGTGGAGGGGAAGACAACAGCTCCCATGATTCCACGCTCATTCACGGCATCATGAAACTATGCCTTGTTATTGTTTTGAATAAGCGACCTCTAGCTGTGAAATTTATATACTGCGCCTTTAATACACAACCAATTCACAAATCTAAAAGTAAATTTACCATGCTGATGCAGTTTGTTATGACATGCATGTGTGGGTTAAACTGTAAAAATATAATGTGAATTTGTACTTTTTTTAGATTTGAAATATAATTCTTTGCAGTTGATAGGAAATGTAGAGTTGCACAGAGTTTATACGGCAAAGCAATGTTTTTGCCATATGTCTCATTAAAAGTGAAACATCAGCCTGGTGTGTTCAAATAAGACTTTCCTAATGTATTACTGAATGTAATATTCACGTAAGCACTGCATATTTGCAACACCAATTTATGGTACGTGAAGCGAGTCGCTGTATGATGAGGCTTGAATCCAGTCGTATATATGACGTTGATAATGCTGCACACATCTGTTACATTGATCTGAAGAAGAAGATGAGGGTCAACAGGCTCCAATACGAATGTATTTAATAATAAAATAAACTCAGGTAAATCACAGAGCATAACAGTGTGCATGCAACACAAAAGACAACTGACCACTGAAGGGTGAACAAGGAGGAACTTAAATGCACATAAATAATGAACTAAAAGACAATCAGTTATGAGAATAAGCAGTGTCCATAGAAACTAATGAGTGGTGGAGAACAAGGACAAAGAAACTCATGGCTAGAGAAAACAAAACTAAAAGTCCATGAAAATTAAACTAACTAAACAGAACAGTGACATTATTCCCCCTCCCGAAAGGCGCGAACTCGCACTGTAACTGAAGAGAAGTGGGGACTTTGGAGGCGGACGAGGAGATTGGACAGGGATGGTAAAAGGAGTGGGCAAAGGGCGGGAAAAAAGGGCAGGCAGACTGACAGATGACGATGACAAGGGAGGAGCAAATGGAGGTATTTGCCATGGAGGAGATGATGTGATGAATGGCCTGGTGGGTGAGACCCAGAGCACAGTAGGGACAACAGCCCATTGTGTAGTCGACGACTGGAGGAGCCATGGCGTAAAGGTGACTGGCGACATCCGGGTGACGACCGATGGAGATGGAGAAAATGTCAGAGGATCCCAGGGTGCAGACGGAGAGCTGATGGGTCTGAGTGAGAACACTGGCTCTGGAGACCAAGGCGAGGGTGCGGGGATGAGCGCTCGAGGTGGAGCCCGAGTTCCCGAGGACTTAACTGGTGCGCTCAAGCTGGTGTGCTCGAGGACCAAGGTGGATCCGAAGGATGGGCGGAGCCCGCTGGAGGTGGAGAGACGCAGAATGCGGATGGCTCATGGCGCAGGCAGGGTGACTGCTGACTGAGGTGGAGCCGAAGGGAGGAGAGAGCCTGGTGGAACAGCAAGGCTGATGGTCTCTGGTGGCACCGATGGTGAGAGGAGCAAAGGCGGCGCTGGCAGGTTGACGGGTCGCGAAGGGTTCAGAGGCTGGAGGCGGAGACAAGGGATTCTCTCGCTTAGGCACAGCTGGAGAGCACAACATGAGGCTTGACCACATCGTGAGGTAATACAGAGAAAGGCGAAGGACTGGCATACAGCTGAGGTTGGGGCTGCAGGACTGGCAGAGCTCTGTGGTGAAGGTGAGAGTGGAAAGCTGGATGGAATCAAGTCTTTTGAATACTCTAGTTTGTTATTTTAAATGTAGACACACAACAAGTGTGCTCACAATAGAGAGTGATGCCGCTGCGATGCTCATGCACTGCAAAACGTTTGTTTTTTCCAGGCTACGCCATAGCGAGATGAAAAATCACAACTTTTCAGAATGCAGAAAGTGCACCGCAAGTCATGTGACAAGAACCTAAGGATACCTAGAGCTGTACAATTTGTCAAATTTTGGTGATGGAAATATATTTATTCTTTGCTAAAACTTCCTTGGCATCATGGAGAGCGCAGCTCATGGTTGCTTAGCATTGGCAGACATCACGGGAGCACAAGCTCACGAGTGAGCGCTTTGAAAAGGAGGAGAAAGTGGTGCAGCTGGCGTTTTCCACTCATATTTAGATGCAGCATGTGAATGACCCCTTCAGAGGCTTCAGTGACATGATGCCTCAGTGGGCAATGCTGCCAGCATCAGCCAATAAATTGGCCTGATTATATGGGCTTCAGACTATTGTGACACCAGAGTGCTCCCGTAGGGTCTGATAATGGCGCAGCATCAAGTGAATCTATGAAACCCATTTTCAGGATTTGAAAAACTATTGTGAGACTGAGATAGACTGAGACATTATACTGAAAATATATTTCTCCTCATGACTTATTTTTATCTCAGTCTTTCTTCATAGCAGTAATTTATCAGTAATTCATGCAGTAGATCCTCAGTTAGCCTTAATCCTTTCACACTGACTCCTTACAACAGAAGACTCTGAAATTCTGTAAAATCCATGTGAGACTGAGATTGGCTCAGTCTTTGTCACTTTGAGGTGTACCATTGTTTGATGAGGTTACATAAAGGTTTTCCT
The DNA here is from genome assembly GCF_051911475.1 of Siphateles boraxobius. Lineage (NCBI taxonomy): Eukaryota > Metazoa > Chordata > Actinopteri > Cypriniformes > Leuciscidae > Siphateles > Siphateles boraxobius. The sequence goes on along the minus strand of NW_027508833.1, from coordinate 14,189,978 downwards.
ATGGAAATCTATACTCACAGAATTTCACATGACACAAAAGAGAGCGGAGTCTTTGTGTTTTTGCAGTCTAGGCATAAAATCATGGAAACCTGCACAACCTTAATCTCCAGATCATATGAAAGGGAAAGAACAAAACAGAAGTGATGGAAATCTAGATGATATAGTGCCACGTGGTAATACATTCATATAGCTAAGGGACATGATGATATTACAAAATTGTAATCTCAGAAACGTTCCACTTCCTGGGTTTCAATTTAAGTGAACCTCGGGAAGTTAAGTGTATTGTCAGGGAAACAGGTCAGTTTAGCTGAAAGTGAATTATTACATTATATGGAAATTTGAAAGAATCAGTTATTTTTATTTATTAAATTATAGGGAATTTCCAAACTATAGTGAAAATACTATTTATTTGCATGGTAACATAGATCAGCAGTTTAAGACATTAAAGGACAAGTTTGGTATTTTACACTTAAAGCCCTGTTTTAAGATCGTTTCTGATGAAATAGAGCGGTTAAGATTGAAATTTGGACAAATGCTGCAGTCCCGAGAAATTTCGGTTTCTGTGTTAGCGGAAATGGGGTTGTTTGTATTCTTTCTGTAGTCTTATGCAGTCGCGGTATCGTAAGCTATACGCTATCCAAACATTGGCAAAGGTGCATTATCGCCGCCAACTGGGCTGGAGTGTCTATTATTCAAGCTCTCAACGGAAGAATGTCCGGTTGTGAGGCGTTTGGAAAAATAGGTCCACAGTTTTCAACGAATGGTAAAACACCTGTTGGAAAGCATATTGCAGCGATTTTTGTGTGAGAATATCAGTGAACACCCCAGACCACTCGGTGAGTTTCACGTCTTTGTAAACTAAAGTTTAACCCTCTGAGGTCTGCTGTCGTGCCGGCGCGATTGTCTCGCTTTTTTTCTTGTCAGTGCAAAAGAGACTCAAAATACTCTGTTGATTTTTCTTATGTGTTAGTGTTATACATCATTCGAAGAGTTGCCCCAGAACTGGGCCTCTCATTAAATTATGGAATAATTGTTAAAAAATAAATAAAATAGGCATATTTGTGGAAAAAATATCAAATATTTGAGTTATATAAAAGCTTTTTATTTGTTTTCTTCCTAATTGTCCTTTAAATAGTGGTCAAGAACCCCCCCACCCCCAAAACAAAAATGGTTTGGCCACTGATCAAAATTTGATGTTGTCGTTTGATTTCAAGTTACGCTCAAAATGTCTGGTCAGCACAAGTCCGGTGCTCAGAAAAGAAAAGAGGATTAGAGAAGAAGAAAATAGAGGCCTTCGAGTCGAGATGTCCTAAACAAATATTTTTAAAAGGTGGTGACAGTGAAGCTGGAACAAACATTAGTAACTTAAAGTCAACGTAGAGCAAGGTAAGAAACAGCGCAGCCAACGTCTAGGCATCTAAGATTATCTTGTCCCGGGCCCAGGCAAGACTGTCAGCTGGCCTGAAACAAAGTATTGTGCTTTTAGTCAAATAAAGAAAATTAAACATGATGCTAGTTTTGCCTTCTATCTGTCAGTGAAGTCCGAAAATTGAAGTCCGAATCTGTCAATGCGTCCGAAAATTAACTGTAATTCCGTGAATACTTGTCATACAGGCACAAGTGTTTTTCCATAATGAAGCTTGAACTCTCTTCTTTTAAATGAATTAATTTATATTAAAAAAACAAATATGCTCAGTTTATGTAATCTGTATGAAAAGAGAGAGATGTCAGTCTTTTTCTTTCCAGCTCATTTACCTAATTACTCGTTAATGTGCCACGCCCACGGAGAGCGTATTCAAAGGATGTATTCAAGGAGTATTCAAACGCAAATCATCTAAGGCAAGCCATTCAAACATGCCAACGCCCACCAGCTAAATTATAAAACAGATCAAGTTTAGTAAGTATTTTACCACCGCTGTGTACACAGCGTATCCCTACGTTGTGAGGAATAATAGTATCTAATAACCCTGGAAAATGTACCAGAAGTGCTTGTAGTTTCATTTCGAGGAGCAACGGATTCAGCTGATGTAGTAAGTCATTTATTCTTAAGTGCTTTGTTCTAATCGTGATGTCTGTAAACAGCAAAAACACTGTTTAAATATGAATTGCGTGTCTGTGTGTAGGCTAAATGATGAATGAACGACACAGGCGCTCGCACGTTGTTTACTACAGTTATACAGCGCGTGTCTGTGCCGTTCATTCACTCTCGCACCTACATTAGTAAACATGTACATGAACACATCCAAACTATATTGCTATCCTACTAAGATGAGAAAATAGACTGAAATATGTTGAAATAAAATGTCTTTATAAGCAACAAACTGCAAATTAAAATGCTAATATAATATCATAAACACGATATGTTACAGACTAAATATGAATGTTTAGACAAGATTTTGTGATTAGTTTTGGATAGATTATAAAGTTTTGACTGTAAAAAAAGACTACTGTCACATTATTCTTAACATTGCCAACATATAACTGTCAACATTTTGTTCGCCAATTTCTGCTCATATGTTAAATATACTATAGTATGGGATGTTTTGTCAAAAATAAAGTAGGTGTCACAAAACTGCTCCGAGACACGAAGGTGGAGAATCCAAATGCAGTTTTATTAAGGGGTAATCCAAAACAGGCAAGGTCAAACACAGGCAGGCAGTCCGTACAAACAAACACACACAGCAGGCAGGGGTCAGAGGCAAAACAGTAATCCAAAACAGGCAAGATATCCAAAAAGACCAAGAGACAAGAAAACGGGGAGAATGCTCAGAATTGCAGTGTGACACTAAAACAAGACTTCGCGGTGAGTGAATGAATGAACCTGGTATAAATAGACAGACTAACAGGATGAGACACAGGTGAATGCAATCAGTGAATGAGGTACAGGTGACTGTGATCAGTGATGGTAAGTCCGGGCAGTGAGTTATGGGAAATGTAGTTTGTGAGTGATAATAGTCTTATCTGGAGTGCCCTCTGGTGGCTCTCAAGGGCACTCCAGCTGGTGACCGTTACAGTAGGTATATTGAATTATCAACTAAGATGTTATTTAGTGTTTGTTCCAATATTCAAACCAATGAATCCTTACCTTTTTTAATACGTATGATAAAATGTATACTTTTTACAAAGAAAGAATACACTTGAAATATTGTTAAAATTGTTGTCGTAATTGTAACCTATTTTTAATTGGTTACAATTTCTAATATATATATATATATATATATATACTTCTTTTGTCCGAGGTCGCATTCTTTGGTACCCAGTGACACAGCTGTGTGAAAGGCTAATTAAAATGCATGTCATTATAGGGCTCATTATCCGGCCTTTGTCTTCTCAGGTGTGAACGCCTCCACGCATATTGCCTTTCCAAACAAAAGGTGTCTTACAAAATTTAAATCAATGTATTGTTTTGTGTAAACGATCTTAAAACAGGGCTTTAAGTGTAAAATACCGAACTTGTCCTTTAAATTCATAAGCACATAGAATACCTCTCTTTTAAATACAAACAAGACTTTATTGATTATTCTAACACAGTGGTTCCCAGCCTTTTTTACCTCCAAGGCCCCCCTGCTCTCCGAATCAATATTGCAATCACCCCCCCCCCCCCCCCTTTTATTCACAAAAACATTGTCTACTAGTTACTACTTTTCAACTCCATGTTTTATTTAAACAAAATAAATTCAAGATAGATTTAAACATTCAGTATTCTTTTTTGAAAACATACTTTGCAGACATTCTTTACAACTTAAAAGTACTTACTTTGCTCAGTTATACAGTAACTTCAACAAATGAGCACATGTCTACCTGACTTGTTGGGGGCTCTGTTTCAAACGATCTTAAAACAGGGCTTTAAGTGTAAAATACCGAACTTGTCCTTTAAATTCATAAGCACATAGAATACCTCTCTTTTAAATACAAACAAGACTTTATTGATTATTCTAACACAGTGGTTCCCAGCCTTTTTTACCTCCAAGGCCCCCCTGCTCTCCGAATCAATATTGCAATCACCCCCCCCCCCCCCCTTTTATTCACAAAAACATTGTCTACTAGTTGAAACTTGAAACTACTTTTCAACTCCATATTTTATTTAAACAAAATAAATTCAAGATAGATTTAAACATTCAGTGTTCTTTTTTGAAAAGATACTTTGCAGACATTCTTTACAACTTAAAAGTACTTACTTTGCTCAGTTATACAGTAACTTCAACAAATGAGCACAAGTCAACCTGTTGAAAATGACGAGTCACGTCATGTGCGTATACGCTACTTTCTGCCAGTCATCATCAGCAGGGAGAGTGACTCAGCATAAGGTGCAGGTGGGACTGTCTGTGCAAAATGTGCGTCAATAAACAAATGTAAGTTGACTGTTTACCAAGTTCAGTAGCGTTGTTAACCACTGTTGTGAACTTTTTCCTTGTAGAAAAGTTAGAAGCTCAGACCAGGAGACGGAGGAAGTTTTCCAAGCAGAAGTTCTTTTATTGCTTTTCGCTGCAGTCATACCAACATCGTCTAACTTCTTGAGTCAAACATTGTAATATATATACATTATAAGAGGGAGGGATTACATTGTGATGGTGGAAACTCGTATACCAGTTTAGTAACCTGTATTAAAAGAGAGAGGGAAAAACTTATTCAAACCCTGAGACTCCAGAACAGGAGTGACAGGACTCTCTCTTGCTAAGACAAAAGCTTAGCGAGAGTCTCCAAGAGTTTCATTAACATGTTTCATTTAACTTACAATAGAAAGAAAACCCGTCTGACAGCTGTATATAGAGACACAGAATAAGACAGGAGTTTCGTGCTCCACAGCTGAATGCTAAATTCAAGTTACAGAACTTTCTCAGTTTATATATGAAACTAAATTAAACATTTGACAAAGTTGTATTCCTTCACCACCAACCTACAAAATACGCAATTGCGTATAGGGCCCCACAGGTTTTAGGGGGGCCCCCTGCTGACCAAGCAAATAAATCAGTTGATGTAACAGCAGTGCTGTTAACCTAATTTATTACGCATAAACATTGCTTCTGTGACCAAATTTACAAATTTAGAAATTTGGAAATATCAATATTTATATGTGAATTAAATCGGATTTTTTTAATTAGATTTTTTTAGAATTTAGAAAGAATTTAGAATTTTTAAATCTAAATTAGATTTTAATTTAAATCTAAATTAAATCTGCTCATCATTTAAAGCAACTGTGTCTCTTCTTGGATTAAACTGGTCAATTCATTCATTCATTCATTCATTCTTAATGAACGTTTGGAAGCGTCAGAGTTATGGATGAATTTCAATGGAGGGACAGAAATCTCTCAGATTTCATTCAAATAGGCTATCTTCACATTTGTGTCGCGAAGATGCACGAAATGTCATATGTGTTTGGAACGACATGAGATTGAGTAAATTATGGCATTTTCATCTTTGGGTGAACTAACACTAACCAAATTGGTGAGCGCGCTTTGGTGTTGAGCCAGAGACGGACTCGCTTTCGTCCTTGTAATATATATAACTTGGCAGTTTTTTTCCTACAACAACATTTAATTTAGGTTTAATTTAAATACTCGTAAAAAAAAACGCCCCTGACCAAGTTAATGATAAATGATGGTTAAGGAGTTTGTAAAGCCTTTCTCAATGTCATCCTTTCACTAAGTGATGAGTATTTCACAGAGATGAAGCGTGTGCTGTCGAGTACACATGAATATGCTAATTATGTTCAATATTACTTGCAATTCGTAGTGTATATATTGCACCCAGTGTTTGATCTGTATGTATTTATGTATGTGTGATCATCACATTAACAGCTGAAACGCTTGCCATTTCAAGTTTATTAACACAGTGTTTCTGATTTTGTGCCACGCATTTATATCACTTCATAATTAGTTTCGGTTTTGAATGTTTTATTATTTCTGAATAATAGTAATTCTTTACGATTTACCATTTCTTCGTTCCATAATAATTTAATTGCTTGTATATTGATTTCTTTATTTTATTCTAGAATTGAACTTGATCAATTCTTTATTTAAGAGATTGGTAGCTTTATGTAAATAATGTTTGTGTAATAACACTCAAGAAATTTGTTAATATATATCTTTATTCCTTTCCCTTTGTAGACCACACACATCTAAACACACTATTAAGCTGTAAAGCCTGTGTACTGCTGTGCTGTGTACAGCCAACAATTGTCAACAATAACTAACCCTTTGCCTGGAACTGATCGAATCCACCATGCACAATATATATTGAATGGGTAAATGACATTAGCTTATGTGAGACAAATTGACCTAATGTCAGTTTGCAAAACGTTTTGGAACCAACATTTCAAAGGAGATAAGAATATTATTGTTGTTGACGAAGAGGGAATTTGGGATCTTTTGTGGGCTCCCAGCTAACAAATTTAGGTTATATAAACGTTGTGGGAACATTGTTTTGAAATGTTCCAAACTTGTTATTTAAAGGTTACAAGACCGTTTTTTAAAACGTTCTACTATTTGTACACAAATATAACATACTTGCACATTTATTTGTAATTTATTTTCTTGGCTTGTAATAAAAATCCTCTAAACATTCCCCCGGGAACATTGCCTTTACTCTTCCATCCATTCTCATGAACCGCTTATCCGTCCATGATTCCGCTGTTGCTGGAGCTTATCCCACCATCTCTGGTTACAGGCAGGGGAAACACCCTGGACGGATGGCCAGTCCATCACAGGGCTCGCACACAAATAATTTAGTATCGCCAATTTACCTATGCTGTGTGTCTTTGAAGGGTGGTACCTGGAGGAATCCACACTGACACACAGAGATCCTGCTAACTCCTGGCTCTACCCACTGAGCCACTGTGGTGCCCTGTTTATATTTATGTTTATAGGAATTCGAGTGATAAAAATGTGAAAAAAAAAACTAGTTGCTAGGCAACAAGAACAGTCCTCCATAGGCTAGATCGGTTCGAGTCCTTCGAATGCAGCCTTTGATATGGGACGCAGCTAGCCAGGCTAACGTCAGACCAAATCTCATTGAGACGTGGGTCTGGGAACCACATGTTCATTTTCTCGTATTTGAGGCGTGGTTTACGAATGCCCAGAGCCGTTTATTGGGTGCTACGAATGTCTATCAAATGCACCTGTACGTAGCTCATAGCCAATCGTTTCAATTATACCAGATGGCGTATGTAGAGCGACAGAAATTAGACAACGAAGACGACGATGGGTCCGAGATGGTGTACACGATGGCGTGTATCTAAAGGGGGTCGCACACCAGACGAGAAACGCAGCGGCATGTCTTTACAATTCAAACACATTATTCTCTATGAGTGTACACACACCGGCAGCGCCATTCGGCGTCTGGCCGCGGCACCCAGCTACGGCTCAGGACCTTGTTCAAAATCCTGCCGCGCCACAGAGCGCCGTTTACATAGTTTTTTATTAAATTTACATTTATTTGTCTCAAATCTTCATTAATGTATATACTGACTTCACCCTGTGCTGCAATATACATTTAGTTTTACATTCATTTACAGAACTCAGCTGGTTGAATGAAAATTGCTGATGTTATCGGATTTTCAGGTGATATTCTAAATTCATTCCGTTAACGGATGCTCTGAGGTAAAGTGAATTCAGACTAAGCAGACTAAGTAACGATTGTATTTAAATGTACAGAACAATCATAACATAGTACAGACATGATTTTGATTCCATAATGTCCTTAAACATAACAATATTGCTGGCCATAAGCTGACAAGGTGGGCGTCTGGTGTGCGATACCTCGAGTTGTCATAGACGCAGCGTTGCGCTTCTCGTCTGGTGTGCGACCCCCTTTAGGCTGCATCGGAAGGTAACTTTGCGTTTGCTGCCATATTGGATCCATAGGTATAAACAAACTGCTTCGGTGTGTCACATAGACGTCGTCATTGTTTTGCTGCTCCCTCCCCGTTCTGTGATTGATCCCCTCGCTGAGGCGAAAAATCTGGTCCATGGAATCCAGACTGCCTAGCAGCGTGAATAAAATCGCACTGCATGCAAGGCAGCATGAGAAAACCCAGTCTAGTTTACAGCTGCGTAGCTGTAGTTAGCAACAATTTGTTAATATTGTGACAATAAATTGTGTTAGTTTCATTTTCAAAATAGCCTGTGGTGGACTGTAAGGTAGTACATTCATTAAGTATTCATGAACAAATGTGAAGTACTGAGGGTTTTTTCCCTCACAGAACAGCAATTCTTTCCACGGGGAAACGAAGGGCGCATTTGAATTTGCTTTTGAATCGGGGTAGCCTTCAACAATGTTGCGCCGCGATGACGCAAATGGCCTTCAAATATGCCCTTCAGAGGACACAGCCTCCAAACTGTGACACATCTAGTGTCTGGTCTAATTGTTCAACACAGAACACTTACCCGACTACCCACCTGTGAATAATCACCTGTATGCTACCGTCTCGAACTGTCCGATCTTCTGTCTTCCTCAGTCTTCAGTGATCACCTCGTCATCAAGCCAACCAGGCTTCCAGTCACCTGTTGTCTTAGGCTGCTAACAAATAAGAACAGTCATTACCTTGCCAGTATCATCTCAACAATCTACGTTAGTTATGGCTCGTTTCCACTGGGCAGTACGGTACGGTACAGTACGGTTCGGGTCGGGTCGGGTCAGTAAACCATGATCCGGCTAGCGTTTCCACCGCCAACAGTACCCTACTTGATAGGCGTGGTGTTTGCAGGAAAGAAGCGATCAACGTCATTTTCGCGCGAAGAAGAAAGCGACAAAGTAAACACTAATGGATGGCATACAGCAGATCTTGTCCTTGCTTCTCGGCATGTTTGTCACAAGAAGACAAGCGCCGACATTAGGCATTTCTCAATAACAAGTACGCAAAGTTCTCAGCAGAATGACTCCCGAGGACGCGAGTCCGGTAATTCTCCAAATGGAACAGCGCGTTCTTGAAAGCGTCACTCAGCTCGCTCTGCATGTACATTTTAGGCAACAATAAAACGAAATATATTATAAAACACCACTCTGTCCCTCTTCGTTTTCATTTAAATACATTTTAAACATTATAGGCACACAAATGTGGTTCAGGCAATGTATAGACCTGATTATATTATTTACTGCATGTTTAACGTTAGCCTATTTATAACAAAACGAAATATAAAACACAACCCTGCATCTTTTCGTTTAAATTTTAAAAATATTAAACATATTCCTGGCAATATTTGCATTTGTACAAATGTTGCAATAAACAACATTACAGTGATAATCTTGTAATAAAATAAAAAATGACAAAACTCAACCCAGTTAAATTTCAGTTTTAGCAATAATAGCCATTATAAAAGTATAAGTAAAAGGTAACGTTACAAGAAGCTATACAATAAGAGATAAAGCAAAAGAATTCAGTCAAATATACAAATTCAGCGCTGGTCTAACATTAACGTTACAACGGAAAAGTTAAATAGCCTAAATATATGAAACTTCACTTAACCCTCAGCCAAAACGATTGGCCAGGGAACGAATTATCGATTCACGAGACCAAAGATCACCCGTTAAATTTACACAAGACGAATTACCACAACAGAGTCAGCGGCAAACGTCAGAACGACTAGCCGAGGAAAGGCTGTTCCAGGCGGGGAACATGAGCGCCGAGCGCCCGGTGATCGCCTGGAATGGATCAAATTATCATAAAACATTATAAATAAACCACAGATTTGAGCTTTAAACAACTACATTCTCGTCTGAAAAACTCTTAAAACTACATTTCGTGAAAGAATAACCATACTATTATATTCCAACTGTATATTAAAAAAATGGCGCTGCTTTTGTTGTCATTCCCCTTGTAGCTCGCGCAAGTGACGATACTCTGTCAACCAATCAGCGTTCTGCAGTGAGTCAAGCTCCACCCTTTAGTACCGTTCCACTGTGCTAGGTACCCCAACGGAAGGGTACCCAAAAAGTGGTACGGTTCGGCTTTTTGGTACCATTCACAACTTTTGACAGTGGAAACGCAAATAATTGCGTACCGTACCGAACTGTACCGTACCGTACCGCTCAGTGGAAACGAGCCATTACTTACCTGTTTTCATCCTGTGAGTGTCTCAATAAACTCTGTTTGGATTTTACATTTGTCTGCCTTCTGTTCCATGATAAGTAGAAAACTAAACTCTGTAACAGTCTCTGGGAAGTACACAGTCCAAAATATGGAGTCGTAAAGAGCAAAGCTTATATTTTCTATCCAAAAACACACCAAGTTAAACAAGGGATAAAATAACAAAATCTCAAACATACAACTAGACAGCATTCAAGTCAAATTAAAGTCTTGATTGCTTAGTGTAATGTATTAGTTCAATCCCAGCTAACAAAGTACGTTCCCATAACTTTTATACTCAAGGTCACAACAGGCTACCACCTGCCAATGTCAAGTCAAGTCAAGTCATCCTCATTTATATAGCGCTTTTAACAATGTAGATTGTTTCAAAGCAGCTTTACAGAGATAAAGATAAGGTAACAGAGATTGGTTTGGTTTTATAGTGGCTCTTGAAAAATGTTTTTCCAGCTAAAGTTAGTTTTGATTGATTCACTTCCGTCTAAATGATCATTTGTTATTAAATTAGGGGCCGCTAAGACGACACCGTTCTCTCTAAACAGACTTTAAACGTGAACCTGTGATAGACGCTGATGGCGTTCACATGCGCATTAAGAATTGATTCTATAGTTATGTGCGTTTGAATATATGTGCGCAGGTTTGTAATTCCTTACAAACCATGCCTAAACAAACTACTTGTCTTTAAATTTTGATGCAGAATTTGTATTTTATCTTATCACTTTGGGTAGGTACGCGAACCGAAAAATTCCACAACGCTTTATCTGTAGAGTGGTATAGGGATCCTCCATAGGGAGAGGCTGGTTGGCACTTCAGCACTGCATTGTCATCAGGTCAAGGCGAAAGTCCTTCGTCAGATCTGGAAACGGCCTGGATCCAGCAGGCTGCGGGAAAACCTCGGGATAAACAAAGACACTAAAATTAGCGTAGATGCCATTCTTCTTATGATGTAACGAGTACATCAGGATTTGAGGGAAGTGTTCCCAGTTCCGGCTGACCTAATCTAAGCAGCCTAATATTGAATTATAGAAGTCTATAGAGTGTTATGTGAATGCTAGGTCAAAGAGATGTGTTTTTAGTCTAGCTTTGAACTGACAGACTGTGTCTGCTTCCCGGACAATGTTAGGAAGATTGTTCCAAAGTTTTGGTGCTAAATAGGAAAAGGATCTACCGCCAGCAGTCGATTTACATATTCTAGGTATTAGCAACTGGCCAGAACTTTGAGATCGCAATAGACGTCAAGGACTATAATGCGTTAAGAGCTCGCTCAAGTACTGGGGAGCTAAACCATTTAGTACTTTATAAGTAATCAGCAATATTTTAAAATTTATACAATGTTTAATAGGGAGCCAATGCAGTGTTGACAGAACCGGGCTAATATGGTCGTACTTCCTGGTTCTGGTAAGAACTCTAGCGGCTGCGTTTTGAACTAGCTGCAGTTTGTTTATTAAGCGTGCAGGGCAACCACCCAGTAGAGCATTACAATAATCTAGCCTTGATGTCATGAACGCATGAACTAGTTGTTCCGCATTTGTCAATGAGAGCATATGACGTAATTTAGATATATTTTTAAGATGGAAAAATGCGGTTTTACAGATACTAGTCATGTCAAGTCAAGTCATCTTTATTTATATAGCGCTTTTACAATACAAATTGTTTCAAAGCAGCTTTACAGAGATAACAGGAAAGTAAAGTTGTAATAGTATTGTTAAATTCAAAATAAAATGTTAAATTAAAACTAAGCAAGCCAAAAGCCAATGACGAATGAAGGCGAAAAAAAGGCGACAGTGGCAAGGAACCAAAACTCCATCAGGTGACAGAATGGAGAAAAAAACCTTGGGAGAACCCAGGCTCAGTCGGGGGGCCAGTCCTCCTTTGGCCAAACGAACAGTGTATGATTATGATTTAGGAGGCATAATAGGTCAGAAGTCAGATTCGATCAGAACTTTCACAATATTTATCCAGTTCATCTGGTTAGGGGTCGGAGTCATCACGCCGGTATGGAGATGAGTTTGTTGAGGTGTCCATGAGGCCTTCACAGTGTTGATGAGGCTGGCACCTCAGGGATGCGTTGTCGTCGTGTCCATGTGATGGTCCTTCCTCAGAAATAAATATGGCCTGGGTCCGGCGGTTTGCGGTAAACCTCAGGATAAACAGAGAGACTAATATTAGCGTAGACGCCATCCTTCTTATGATGTACAAAGTACATCAGGATTTATGGGAAGTGTTCCCTGTTCCGGCTGATCTAAACTATGCAGCCTAACATTGAATTATAGCAATCTATAATGTTTTATGTGTATGCTAAGCCAAAGAGATTTGTTTTTAGTCTAGATTTGAACTGACAGACTGTGTCTGTTTCCCGGACAATGTTAGGAAGATTAACGTTAGGAAGATACTAGACACGTGACTTTCAAATGAAAGATTGGTATCAAAGAGCACACCCAGGTTCCTAACTGACAACGAAGACTTAACAGAGCAGCCATCAAGTGTTAGACGGTATTCTAGGTTATTACGTGTGGAAGTTTTTTGTCCAATAATTAGAATCTCTGTTTTTTCAGAATTTAGTAGTAAGAAATTACTAGTCATCCAATTTTTTATATCAACTATGCATTCCGATAATTTTGTGAATTGGTGAGTTTCATTAGGTTTGGAAGAAATATAGAGCTGAGTATCATCAGCATAACAGTGAAAGCTAATTCCATGTTTCCTAATGATATCTCCTAAAGGTAGCATGTACAGAGTGAAAAGCAGCAGTCCGATAACTGAGCCTTGTGGTACGCCATACTGAACTTGTGATCGATAAGACATCTCTTCATTTACTGCTACAAACTGATAGCGGTCAGTTAAATATGATTTAAACCATGCTAGTGCAATTCCACTAATGCCAACATAGTTTTCTAGTCTATTTAAGAGAATGTTGTGGTCAATGGTGTCAAATGCAGCACTAAGATCGAGTAGCACTAACAGAGAGATACAACCACGATCGGATGATAAGAGCAAATCATTTGTGACTCTAATGAGAGCTGTCTCAGTGCTATGGTGCGGTCTAAATCCTGACTGGAAATCCTTGCAGCTATCATTTCCTTCAAGAAAGGAACACAGTTGTGAGGATACTGCTTTTTCTAATATCTTTGATAGAAAAGGTAGATTTGAGATCGGCCTGTAATTAACTAATTCTGTAGGATCAAGTTACGTTTTTTTAACAAGTGGTTTAATCATAGCCAGCTTAAAGGTTTTTGGTACGTATCCTAGAGACAAAGACGAATTAATTATATTAAGAAGAGGATCTATGACTTCTGGAAGCATCTCTTTCAATAGTTTAGTTGGTATAGGGTCTAACATACATGTTGTCGATTTAGATGAATTAACGAGTTTGCAAAATTCTTCCTCTCCTATGGCAATGAATGAATCAAATTTTACCTCAGGGATACTATAATGCACTCCCTGATGCGATGCTGTAGTAGACGGTTGCATAGTTATAATTTTGTCCCTAATATTATCAATCATATAAGTGAAGAAGTTCATAAAGTCATCACTGCTGTGTTTCTTGGAAACTTCTGGGCTTGAAGCTTTCGTTAGTGTAGCCACTTTTTCAAATAAATACCTAGAATTATGTTTATTTTCTTCTAATAGGGTTGAAAAATAAGCAGATCTAGCAGCTTTTAAAGCCTCTCTGTAAGCAATCGAGCTCTCCTTCCATGAAATCCGAAAAACCTCTAGTTTTGTTTTCTTCCAGTTGCGCTCCATTTTTCTGGCTGCTCTCTTAAGGGCCCGGGTGTGCTCATTGTACCACGGCGTTGGACTATTTTCTTTAATCTTCTTTAAGCGCAACGGAGCAACTGTGTCTAAAGTGCTGGAAAGGAGAGAGTTAAAAGTTTCTGTTGCAATATCAAGTTCTTCTAAGCTATCTGGGATGCTGAGATGATGAAACTGATTAGGAAGATTATTGATAAAGCAATCTTTAGTGGCAGAAGTGATAGGTCTAACATACTTGTAACACGGAGTTGGCTTTGCAGCCTTGGCTAAATGTAATTTGCATGAGACTAGCTAATGATCTGAGATGTCGTCGCTCTGCTGCAGAATTTTAACAGCATCAACATTGATTCCATCTGATAATATTACATCTAGAGTATGATTGCGACAATGAGTAGGTCCTGACACGTGTTGTCTAACTCCAATAGAGGTAAGAATGTCTTTAAATGCCAATCCCAATGCATCTTTTTCATTATCTACATGTATATTAAAATCACCAACAATTAGGACTTTATCTGCAGTCAATACTAATTCTGATAGAAAGTCAGCAAATTCTTTGATAAAATCTTTATGGTGGCCTGGTGGTCTGTATACAGTTGCCAGCAGAATTCTCAAACTTGATTTATCGTTTACATTATATATTTTTACATTAAGCACCAACACTTCAAAAGAAGTATATTTAAACTAGATTTTTTAGTGGTTTTGAAAATATTACTATAAATTACAGCAACACCTCCCCTTTGCCTTTCAGGCGAGGTTCATGTTTATAACAGTAATCATGGGAGGTGGACTAATTTAAAGTAATGTAATCGTCTGGTTTTAGCCAGGTTTCTGTCATACACAGCACATCTAGGTTATAATCTGAAATCATTTCATTAACTATGAGCGCCTTTGAAGTAAGGGATCGGATATTCAGTAACCCAAGCTTTATCGTTTGTTCATCTGTATTATATCTATTTTTTATTTGTTGAATATCAATTACATTTTTAACCTTAGATCGGTTTGGAAATTTTTTGGATTTCCAAATTTGGGGAACAGACACAGTCTCTATATGATGATATCTAGGTGAAAGAGGCTCTATGTGATGGGATTTATCTGACCTTGGTGACGATTGTCATGTTTTGTCTCTAAGACTATGAGCCAAATTACTAGAGAGAAGAGCAGCACCATCCCAGGAGGGATGAATACCATCTCTTTTCAACAGGCCAGGTTTGCCCCAAAAACTTTTCCAATTGTCTATGAATTCTATATTATTTTGCGGACACCACTTAGACAGCCAGCCATTGAGTGATGGCAATCTACTAACTATCTCATCACTCCTTCGAACAGGAAGGGGGCCAGAGCAAATTACAGTGCCTGACATCATACTTGCGAGTTCAAACACCTCTTTAATATTAATTTTGGTGATCTCCGACTGGCGAAGTCGAACATCATTAGTGCCGACGTGAATAACAATCTTAGAGAATTTACGATTAGCATTAGCAAGCACTTTTAAATTTGCTTTGATGTCAGGCGCTCTGGCTCCCGGCAAACATGTGACTATGTTGGCTGGTGTCCCTATTTTCACGTTCCATGTAATAGAATCACCAATTACCAGGGCACAATCAACAGAATTCTCAGTGGCTGCACAGGCAATAATTCAGCCGGAACCGAATCATGTAAAGAGTTCACTATGCTAGGCGCATCCAAAATAGTATCTAAAGCTCTAGCACACTTACTATCCTCAATTAAAGTTTGGATGCGTGTTTCTAATTCTGAAATCTTCTCCGTCTGCCTGACTGTCTCCTTGCATTTATCACATATAAACACTATATTTATCACATATAAACCCTATATGGAGAAGGCTATGCTAAACATGTAACATGAAGTGCAGGTGACAATAACAGGACAAGACATTACTCACCGTATTTGTTGACTGATTCTTACTCACCTGGGATGTATTCCAGAAAGTGAGGTTAACTTACCGTCAGATAAACCTTGAACTCTTGGTTGATTAACCCCAAACTTGCTTACTCTGGGTATGTCGGTTCCAAAATACCTGTGGGGAGTTAGATAAATCAACCTCCTATTGGTAACCTAGAGTTAATGCGCGCGCACGGCGAGTACATAAAGACATTTTCAATGGATCGCCGATTTCAGGAGTCACCATGGAAACCAAGGGAGAAAAAAAGCGAGCTACATACTTCAGTGAAACTGAGTTGGAGGTTTTAATGCTTGCTTATGAAGACTATAAGCCCGTTATAACTAAAAAAAGTAATACTGCTGCATCAGCAAAAGAAAGAGAGTTGGCTTGGCAAAAAATAACGGACAGACTAAATGCGTGAGTTTAGAAAATTATAAATGGGCTATTTTCCCCTTTCATTAGGCAAAAATTCTTTGGGGCATGAAAAAATAGACAAGTAGCCTATTTACTTGTTGGCCTCCATATATTTCTTAATATTACAGTAAATGCACATAATTGGCTTGTTATATGTTAGCTTCTTCTTCTTATAAGGTGTAATCCTTCTGGAGCCAGAAGAAGTGTGAGTCAAGTCAAAATGAAACACAAAAACATTCTCCAGCAAGGTAATGTTTTCTAAACTTACTAAACTTGTTACTGACGCCATGTAATTTAGTATTTAATGTAATTTAGTTTTCTATGTAGCCAATAGAAAGAAGGCTGAGGCCCGTAAAACAGGTGGGGATCCACCTCCACCTCCCCTCACCCCAGCTGAGGAGCTGGCACTGTCCCTTAATAAAGGGCGACCTGTGGTCGATGGGATTCCAGGGGGCAGTTAGTCAGAGTCAGCTACCAAGACAAGTGGCTTAGTAAAATGTAGGTGTGCCATATTAATACTTATGATTTATTGATGTTTTCACTGTTTTTGTCAGTATTTTAATAAAGAAAAGCATCAACACTGTCACCATTTTAAAAGTCATTGATTTTATTTTAAAACCATTTTACAGTCATTGATTCACTTGTGCAGTGTGCATGCTGCTTTGCATATGCTGTATACTGTAATCTTATTACTAGTACTCTTAGATGTTCCTAATGTCCTTCTTTATTAGTTGTATTTGTTTAAGAATATACATTGAGTATTGAAAATGCATGATTATCTTATTGGTTTAATTATCTTGCAGTTGCTGATGGCCACATTGTATTGTTGGATCCTTCTGCAACACCACACTCTGTCACAGTTGTAAGTGATTATTGTCTTTAGGTTTCTGTTTGCTAGCTAGACCAAGCATCCTTCCTTATTTTCACTGTAGGATGACGATGAAGAGACCACTTCTGCTGTGACAGAAACAGAAAATGTGGGGAGGCCCATAGAGGTATGATGCATAGAATGCATTCCCCCTTTTTTACATAAGAGAATAAATAAATTTTCATTGTCATTTTACAGAATATGGCAGGAGATTTTAATACAGCTGATGGTCCATCTACCTCCACACAGAATCTTAGCAGTGTAAGAAATGTTCTGCAGTTCTCCTTCCTCATTTAAATATTTGGTCTGTGTTTGTATTACAGACTTATTCAGTCATGTTTAATTATTCTGTCTTTCTAGTTGCCTGCCAAAGAGCTGTATAAGGTCCACCTTCAAAAGCAAATCAGAAAAAGTGACATGGAGATGGACCTTATACAGCTATAAATGGAGGAGAAAAGGCTTAACCTAAAAAAGGCCAGTCTTGAAATTGAATTGCTGGAGCACCAGCTTAAGGTGGGAAACAGTATGTGAACATTAATCTGTCATTTGTTGTTGAATGAAATCTAAAGCAATAAATACAAATGTCTTTTGTTACAGGAACTAAAGAAACAATGAACAACACTTGACTGTTAACTGGTTTTAATTAAAGTGATTTTGGCAAAACATGTCTCGTAACACCCTGCCATCTCTTTGGTCTACTGCAGAGGTCTTCAATCCTGCTCCTGGAGGGCCACTGTCCTGAAGAGTTTAGTTCCAACCCTAATCAAACACACCTGAATCAGCTCATCAAGCTCTTCAGGATCGCTTGAATATACAAAGGCAAGTTTGCTGAAGCAAGTTGGAACTAAACTCTGCAGGACAGTGGCCCTCCAGGAGCAGGATTGAAGACCTCTGGTCTTCTGGGTTCACTGGGGGTTCCTCTTGGCCATCTTCATCAAGAGAAAGGGGGGCCCTCTCACCTCTCAGTGTGGCAATGTTGTGAAGAACAACACAAGCACTTATGATGTCACATGACCTTTCTGGGCTGACCCTGAGCTCACGCAGGCACTGAAACCTTGCCTTCAGGATGCCTATGGTCATTTCCACCTTGACCCGTGTTCTGCTGTGGGCCAGGTTGAATTGTGCCTATGGTCCAGGCTCAGGTTCAGGGTAGGGTGTCATCATATAGGGCAGACAAGGGTACGCTCTGTCCCCCAGAAAGTAACCATTGAAGTGTCCTATAAAGGTAGTTAAAGTATAATTGTGTAAAAAAAACAAAAAATAAAAATACATTGTCTAAGGCAAAACATACCCTGTTGAAATTTGTGGCACAATGATGACTCCCTAAACATTCTGGCATCATGTACAGACCCTGGCCATTTGGCTTTAACATTAGTGATGAGGTGGGTTGCATCACATATTACCTAGTTAGTGAGGACCAGTGATGAGGGTGATTTAATAGTTTAAACAACCAAACATTTAGCACCCAAAAAAATCTATTGTCACCTGCACATTGATCCTATGGATTGACTTCCTATTAACATAGTCTCCTTCATTGACTGAAGGAGCTTTAATGGGAATGTGGGTTCCATCAATGCACCCAATCACATTTGGGAACCCTGAAATTGAAAGTTATATAATTAGAAACATTTAAAATGATTGTGACTGTATACAGTATGGATAGATTAAGTAAATGGTCTGTCCTAGAATATCATAGAATGGACAAACCCGCCACTCTGTGGAATTCCTCTTTAATGACCCTCGGTGGTTTATGGCCAGGGAACTGTACAAAAGTGTGAAGGAACCGTTTGAGTGCAATGCATACTCTACGAACAGCCCTACACACAGTTGCCTTTCCCACATGCTCTGCATCGCCTACTGTATACAAAAAACTCCCCGTCGCAAAAAAGCGAAGGGCAATGCACAAAATGTGCTCCGTGTTAAGCGCTAATCCGCGTTGTGTCACGTTTGCTATGTATGGTTTCAAAATCTTTGTTAAATAAATTAACGATTCTTTTGAAAAACGGTAACGCTCCCGCAAATATTCATTTGGATACGAAAACACATCGATACGTGGTCGTATCACCCTCTCACGGCAGAAAAGATTTCGTATTATCTGTGCTTCCACATCAACTGGATCGTCTTCAAAAGGGCACGCCATGCTCCGTCACCTCTCTGAATCAAACTACCTCTGGAACATAACCTGCTCCGGAGCAGGTTAAATTCAGAGAGTGAGTTGCTATGACTACTAACATACCCTGAGAGTTACCTCCGTTTTTGGAACCGAAAGTTGAGGTTATCCGCTTACTTACTCTTAAACATACCCGGGTATGTCACATAAGATGGACCATCACATATGTCACTTTCTGGAATACACCCCTGGGATTTTTATGAACTCAGAGGCGCGGGCGCGCGAGAGAAAAATAAATAAATAACTGAGGTGGCGCGTTATGGCGCGTTAACAGGCTAGCGAGTTACTAGCGTGTTGTGCTAACAATAGCAGAAGCTAGCGATGTCAGGTTAATTTGAGATGTTGTCTAAGCTGTATTTAGTAGTATAAACAACTAGAAATGGTAGTAAATGATGGTTCAAAACAGAAAGAAATACAAAGCTAATACGAGGCTTAGACGGAGCTTACAGCCTCGAAGCAAACAAAACACAGCAGGCAGCTAGGCAGACAGGAGCAATCGATCAGGGAGCAATCGATCAGGGGTGGCAGATGTAAAAAATGTAGGCAGACTAACGTATTTCCAATGAGCCTGGGTTGAAATTTTGACTTTAAGTCAGTATTACTGTTAACCTATAATCAAAAATGGGTAAAAGTACTGTCAAGTCAAGTCACCTTTATATAGCACTTTATACAATGCAGATTGTTTAAAAGCAGCTTTACAGTAATAAAAGGAAAATTATGTATTACGGCTGTTGTTCAACTGAAGTCAGTGTTGATTCAGTTCCGTTGTAAAGATCATTACTTATTAAATTAGTTCATTTCATCTATAAAGCGGTTCTGCAAAAATGATCTCACTGTCCAGCTCAGTTCCGTTCTCATACAGCAACGTTAGTACAGTCAGACCAATATTGTTGCATATTAAGTGTCCCCAACTAAGCAAGCTAGAGGCGATAGTAGCAAGGAACCAAAACTCCATCAGGTGGCAGAATAAAGATAAAAACCTTTAGAGAAACCAGCCTCAGTCAGGGGGGCAGTTCTCCTTTGGCCAACAAACGAACATGGTGTCATTATGATTCAAGTTGATCATTATCTCAGTATATGCCTTTTGGGAAATGGCACATTTTTAATATATATATATATATATTTTTTATTTATTTTTTTTTTTATGTAAAATTATTTCTACAATATTGTGAATGTCCCTCTGAAAAGTGTCTCAATAATTTGTACAGTTAGTTGCACAGTTTTTCTCTTCAGACTTGAGAAAATGCCTAAATCCTATTCGGATGGGCCTAGTTTTAAGATATTAGAGAAATTTGTGTTTCGCAGGCATACTTTGTGATTTAAATTAGAAATCCGAATCTGCCATGTCTGTGTTTTTCTCACACAACCTCATTAAAAATTTCAGGGCAAATTATACTCTTTTCAGCAAACTGAACAGTCCTCTGAGGAATCTAATCCCATCCAAATATAAATGTCTGTGATTGCCCATCCTGTATTATACTAACACTTTTCTTCATGTGTTTTTTGACCTGAGCTACGGTTTGCACACCGATCTTTCACATGCTTTAAAAAAACTGCAAAAAAACTGTCCATTTTAGTGTCTGGTAAGATGAATGTCTAAATGTCTCTGCTGACTTATGTGAGTTTATTATAAACAGACACTTTTATAAACTCATTTGAAGTTTTTTTACATAGGGTTTTAATGAGAAATTAAAGTTCTATCAATAAGTAATTCATTAAAAAACATATATATGTTATATATGATGCACTCATGCAGCAGAAGACCTTCTATAATGCCCACGTCTAAAACACACAATCCCAGCTCTGTAAAAAAACACAGAGATGTTAGTCCCATCTGAATTGGTACTTGAAATCACATTGAGGTGAAACGAACCGTTTGCATAGGGCTCTAGTCAACTGGTACTTGAGAAGTCTGTCTGACTTGCATGTACAAGAACAAGTATTTTCTTAAGAACAATGACTCACCCACACACCTTTTGTAAACATAATCTGAAACAGGTTTTGTTTAATTTTGAAAAATCAAACAACATAACTTGTATGTACCTAACTTCAAGAGATCAGCTACTGTATAACACAAATAGGTGCATTTCATATAGAACAAACATCTGCTGTCTTAAAAGGCTTTTCTGTGGCACAGTGGACCTAGATTTAAGACAGGAGATTCAATTTCAGTCTTTGTTTTAATTTCCTTAAAACAAAACACTTAATACTTAGAGTATAGAAATTATACAATAATCATGAAACCCATGTATTATGATGTACGCTTTTTAAAAAAAAACATATAATTCATAGATAATACTAACCATGAAACTCCCAATATCCAAACATTTTAGTGGCCACAGAACCAGTTTTAAAATGTCAGCCTGAAAGGTATCAAAACAATTTTGGAAGGGAATGCAATAGGCTAATCAGCATACATGACATTCTTAAAAACATGCAGGATGTCAAAATGGCATGCATGGAATGTTATAGAAAGGTGAAAAACGAAGAGTATGGAAGTAAAATAATGTCAAATGTTTTTGAAATAAAAAGCCTGTTGAATTGCACTACTTGGAAAAAAATAGGCATTGCATTAACCATGCATGCATTTTAATGTATTGTATTTTTAGGGCTTGCATTTTTATGGGCTGAAATTCAACATGGTTGAATATTTAAGCTGTGAATATTTCAATTAAAAACATTTCAAACACATTTTCATTATTAAAAATTCAATAATCCATATTCATATTCAATAATCCCTTCATATTTCACTTCCAAAATATTCTAACTGTTTAAAAATACAACCTATAATATTCAACAGGCAATTTTCGGTCCATTTTATTTCGCTTTGCAAATTCGCTTCTACAAATTCAGTGGTTCAAATTCGACCGTAAATTCAACATTGACGTCCAGAAACTGCCGGAAAAGCAGAAGATTGCCGAGCATACTCTCCATCTGCTGTTAGTCGATCTCACCAGCAGGGGGTGCAAGCGCGTGTTGTTGACGAAGACCAGCAAAATTAGAGCAAGTCATTCATTCATAAAACTCATTTACAGCAATGTAAGTTTATTTGTGATTATTGTGACGGCTGTTTTTGTTAAATTCGGTGCCTTCACGGTTACTTTTCCTGTGTAGCCTACATGCATATTTCTCTACCGTGAACGAGATCATAATGTTATTCTCCGATGCGGATATACAGATCCAATGTTACATTTTTGAGGTTGACATATATTTCTCTTGGTTGTTTAATTGCCTTAACTTTATATTGTGGCGATGTGCTGCATGCAGGCTATTAGGGTTTCCCTCAATACTTCAGGATTCCCCTGCTGGACCTGTACAACGCTTAACGTAGCTTAATGGACTAGTGATGTAAAAGTCCAAACTCACAGGCAAGCAGAAGAACTCAGAATAACGCGCACAGCTGAGCGTTTCCCAGTGATAGACTGGCATAAAGATGGCTTGATGTTGGACATTCGCACATTTAGGGACCGTCTCTAAAGTGTATACGACTTCGGTATACACGTTTCTAACTTCAATAGCATTTGAATAGAACGTCCCAACGGAAAGGGAATCCTTGAGTAGGAGGTATTGAGGGAAACCGATTATAATGGCAGAGAAAGCTGATGACATGTAGAATACACAGGGAAAGTAACAATGAAGTTATTGAATGAAACATAAACACAGCTTTTGTGTGTTTATCATCTTTTCCGCATATACTGTCACAGATAATCATTTCCATTTTTATGAATGAATGTCTTCGTCAACAACAAGCGCTTTTGCACCATCTGATGGTGAGGTCGACTAACAGCAGATGGAGAGTGTGCTCGGTAATCTAATGCTTTTCCTGCAGTTCCTGGACGTCAATGTTGAATTTACTGTCGAATTTGAACCACTGAATTTGTGGAAGCGAATTTGCAAAGCGAAATAAAATGGACCGAAAATTGGCTGTTGAATATTATATGTTGTATTTTTAAACAGTTAGAATATTTTGGAAGTGAAATATGAAGGGTGAATATGGATTATTGCATTTTTAATAATGAAAATGTGTTTGAAATGTTTTTAATTGAAATATTCACAGCTTAAATATTCAACCATGTTGAATTTCAGCCCATTAAAAATTCAAGCCCTAAAAATACAATGCATTAAAATGCAATCATGGTTAATGCAATGCCTATTTTTTTCAAGTAGTGCAATTCAACAGGCTTTTTATTTCAAAAACATTTGACATTATTTTACTTCCATAGAAGAGGGACGGAGAGTCACGCTAAGGGGAAGGTCATCTTTTCTCGAGATATGAAGCCAAAAAATTATCCTAATTTTTCCATTTATTGTCAACACAGTGCAGCAGCTAGCAGAACTAGAGCAGGCTATTTGTGTGCGCATTGCGCTCACTGCGGCAATTGCAGCAGCCTACCACTGACCCTCGCGCGTGACGTCGCGCCCTCTATGTGTCACAGCCCGCAAAACGGGGCGTGGTTTAGCGTATAAAAGTCAGGCTCGGAGGCTGCTCACCGGTTTTCATCGACTGAAGCGAAAATCGCTCGAGGTGCCAGCACGGTCAGGTTACGCAATACTCGTTCCTTCTTCTAGAGGGAACCGAGGTTACGTACGCAACCAAGTACGTTCTCTTACGAGAGGTTCTCTCGTATTGCGTAAGATGCTTGCGCTACGGGAACCCATTGTCAATGCCGTGCGCGCCAAGCATCCACTTCATGAGTCCCAGGGAATCGCGGGGAACATAGATAAGTGGGAATCAGGCGGCCAGCAACGCGGGCCAGCACATGTTCATAAGCACTTATAGGGCAGCTCAACCAGGGGAGCTGGGGGTCACGTGAGAGTAGTCTGCACACGATCAGATCTGGGCAGAACATACACACTCATACTGACAGAAGTCTAGCCTGCAGGGCGGGAACTTCCAGGTTATAAAACCTAACGAATGTGGACAGGGAGGCCCAGCCTGCCACCTCACAAATGTAGTGAATGGAAATCCCACTGGACCAAGCCCACGACGAGGCCACCCCTCTAGTGGAATGAGCCCTGACGCCCAACGGGCATTGCAGACCTTTAGACACATAAGCAGATGCAATAGCTTCCACTATCCATCTGGATAGGCTCTGTTTCGAGGCGGCGAGACCCTTGGTGCGCCCACCAAATGAAACAAAGAGCTGCTCTGAGCGCCTGAAAGGAGCGGAGTGAATAATGTAAGCCCTCAGCTCCCTGACAAGGCAGAGGAGATTAACATCGCTCTCACTATCGGATGCTGGCAGAGCCGATAGAGAAATGACCTGTGCTCTGAAGGGAGTTCCCATCACCTTAGGGACATAGCCATGCCTTGGTTTGAGGATGACTTTAGAGTCATTTGGTCCAAACTCAAGACACGCAGCGCTAACAGACAGCGCGTGTAAATCCCCCACACGTTTAACTGATGACAGAGCTGTCAGAAGAACGGTTTTGAGCGAGAGGTACTTTAGGTCCACGGAGTCTAGCGGTTCAAAGGGGAATGCTTTCAGGGCCTCTAGGACCAAGGAAAGATCCCACATGGGAACTGACGGGGGTCGCGGGGGATTCATCCTCCTGGCTCCTCTAAGGAAGCGGATGACAAGCTCGTTCCTTCCTATTGACCGACTGCGCGTCGACTCAGCGAACACTGCAACGGCTGCCACATATACTTTAAGCGTGGATGGGGACCAGCCCTTATCCAACAGCTCTTGAAGGAAGCTAAGAAACTACTGGACCCCACACGTTCGTGAGTCTAGATTTCTTTCTGCACACCATTTGGAGAACACAGACCATTTAGACGCATAGAGCCGTCTCGTAGAGGGAGCTCTAGACTGCGTGATCGTATACATAACCCCTTCTGGCAGGACAACGGCTATCTATGAAAATAATATAGAATTCATAGACAATTGGAGAAGTTTTTGGGGCAAACCTGACCTGTTGAAAAGAGATGGTATTCATCCCTCCTGGGATGGTGCTGCTCTTCTCTCTAGTAATTTGGCTCATAATCTTAGAGACAAAACATATATCTGTATAATACAGATGAACAAACGATAAAGCTTGGGTTACTGAATATCCGATCCCTTACTTCAAAGGCGCGCATAGTTAATGAAATGATTTCAGATTATAACCTAGATGTGCTGTGTATGACAGAAACCTGGCTAAAACCAAACGATTACATTACTTTAAATGAGTCCACCCCCCATGATTACTGTTATAAACATGAACCTCGCCTGAAAGGCAAAGGGGGAGGTGTTGCTGTAATTTATAGTAATATTTTCAAAACCACTAAAAAATCTAGTTTAAATATACTTCTTTTGAAGTGTTGGTGCTTAATGTAAAAATATATAATGTAAACGATAAATCAAGTTTGAGAATTCTGCTGGCAACTGTATACAGGCCACCAGGGCACCATAAAGATTTTATCAAAGAATTTGTTTACTTTCTATCAGAATTAGTATTGACTGCAGATAAAGTCCTAATTGTTGGTGATTTTAATATACATGTAGATAATGAAAAAGATGCATTGGGATTGGCATTTAAAGACATTCTTACCTCTATTGGAGTTAGACAACACGTGTCAGGACCTACTCATTGTCGTAATCATACTCTAGATCTAATATTATCACATGGAATCAATGTTGATGCTGTTGAAATTCTGCAGCAGAGCGACGACATCTCAGATCATTATCTAGTCTCATGTAAATTACATTTAGCCAAGGCTGCAAAACCAACTCCGTGTTACAAGTATGTTAGACCTATCACTTCTGCCACTAAAGATTGCTTTATCAATAATCTTCCTAATCAGTTTCATTGTCTCAGCATCCCAGATAGCTTAGAAGAACTTGATATTGCAACAGAAACTTTTAACTCTCTTCTTTCCAGCACTTTAGACACAGTTGCTCTGTTACGCTTAAAGAAGATTAAAGAAAATAGTCCAACGCCGTGGTACAACGAGCACACCCGGGCCCTTAAGAGAACAGCCAGAAAAATGGAGCGCAACTGGAAGAAAACAAAACTAGAGGTATGTCGGATTTCATGGAAGGAGAGCTCGATTGCTTACAGAGAGGCTTTAAAAGCTGCTTGATCTGCTTATTTTTCAACCCTATTAAAAGAAAATAAACATAATCCAAGGTATTTATTTGAAAAAGTGGCTACACTAACGAAAAAGAAAGCTTCAAGCCCAGAAGTTTCCAAGAAACACAGCAGTAATGACTTTATGAACTTCTTCACTTATAAGATTGATAATATTAGGGACAAAATTATCTATGCAACCGTCTACTACAGCATCACATCAGGGAGTGCATTATAGTCTCCCTGAGGTAAAATTTGATTCATTTGTTGCCATAGGAGAGGAAGAATTTTGCAAACTCGTTAATTCATCTAAATCGACAACATGTATGTTAGACCCTATACCGACTAAACTACTGAAAGAGATGCTTCCAGAAGTCATAGATCCTCTTCTTAACATCATAAATTCGTCTTTGTCTCTAGGATACGTACCAAAAACCTTTAAGCAGGCTATGATTAAACCGCTTGTTAAAAAAATGCAACTTGATCCTACAGAATTAGTCAATTACAGGCCGATCTCAAATCTTCCTTTTCTGTGAAAGATACTAGAAAAGGCAGTATCCTTCTATGTCCTTCTATCCAAGTATGTTCGTTTCTTGAAAGAAATGGTATCTGCGAGGATTTCCAGTCAGGATTTAGAACGCACCATAGTACTGAGACAGCTCTCATTAGAGTCACAAATGATTTGCTCTTATCATCCGATCGTGGTTGTATCTCTCTATTAGTGTTACTTGATCTTAGTGCTGCATTTGACACCATTGACCACAACATTCTCTTAAATAGACTAGAAAACTATGTTGGCATTAGTGGAATTGCATTAGCATGGTTTAAATCATATTTATCTGACCACTATCAGTTTGTAGCAGTAAATGAAGAGATGTCTTATCGATCACAAGTTCAGTATGGCGCAGTACTAGGACCGATGCTGTTCACTCTGTACATGCTACCTTTAGGAGATATCATTAGGAAACATGGAATTAGCTTTCACTGTTATGCTGATGATACTCAGCTCTATATTTCTTCCAAACCTAACGAAACTCACCAATTCACAAAATTATCGGAATGCATAGTTGATATAAAAAATTGGATGACTAGTAATTTCCTATTACTAAATTCTGAAAAAACAGAGATTCTAATTATTGGACAGAAAACTTCCACACGTAATAACCTATAATACCGTCTAACACTTGATGGCTGCTCTGTTAAGTCTTCGTCGTCAGTTAGGAACCTGGGTGTGCTCTTTGATACCAATCTTTCATTTGAAAGTCACGTGTCTAGTGTCTGTAAAACACTAGTTCATGTAGAACACTAGTTCATGTGTTCACAGGGGCGTGTCTAGAAGGGGGCACGGGGTGGCACTGGCCCCCCCTGAAATATGATTGGCCCCCCCTGGTGCCCCCCCAACATCATAGGGCTAGATTTACTGTCAACCTGACAATGCCCAACGCCATTGGATCAGAGCGCTGTCAATCACTGCTATATTTTTATATTTTTAAATTCTGTAATAGACCAAGCTAAATTGCCTCTAATCATACATATAAATAATGTGGAAATATAGGTCTTTTTCTTAAAACTTTCTTCAATTACTGCGTACCTGAAGTCATCTTCCACCCTGTTAGTATGTACTTTTTTGCCTTCCAAATCCAACTGCAATTTCCTTGAGACCATTTTCAAGAAGTGAAATTTCTTTTCTTTTACCTGCTGGAATTCAACTGTACAAACTGAGGTATGCTTCAGCTCTCACTCCTAACTTTTTTTTTAGTTTTTGTAATTTTATCCTGCTTGTCTCACCTTTAAAGTTCCACCATGTTAGGCTATGTTATGGAGAATGTTTGTCCTATCAAAAAAATGTAAAAAAAAATCTGACATAGTTATAAAAGTTCTGTTCATCTGTAGAAGGTTAGCTAGCTAAAAATGTTGATCACTCAAAGAGCTATGGCTAACTTAGCTCAGAATTTTCCACCCTGTTAGATCTATAAACCTAGCAGGGTGCAATGTTAAACATATTCGATTCATCAAAAAATGTTTTGCTTGTTTCAAGAAGAAGAAAAAATCTAAGATGGCATAAGGGACATATACTATGCAAGAAAAGCTCATTATTGTTTAACATTTACATTATTAACATGTTGTGATATACGTATATGTCCCTAACAGGGTGGAATATTTTTATGGACAGTGTCTGAACAATCTACCAATAATTATTATTATAGAGTCCCCGAGCTTGACCTATATGTCAAACATCAAACCTATATGTTAAACATGTCACTATTTTGATAGAATGCTAAAAACATGAAAATCATGCCTTTTTTCCCCAACATTTATGAAGCCAAAATGTCACCGCATACCAGGAATGACCCACATATTACTTTATCTTTTGTTTTAAAGACTAAAGGCACTATAATTACAACTCTGTGTAATTTATACTGAATGGGTATTTGTTTATTTTTACTCGCAACAGGACATCCAAGGTTTCTTTAAGAAGAAACCATGTCAGAGACAGATTTCATGCAGAGAACGTTCGCCAACACACACACACACACACACACACACACACACACACACACACACACACACACACACACACACACACACACATATTCAGGGTTTGTGTTGAGAATAAAGCATGTTAAATGACTAAATAATGCCTAGGTGATGTTTTTTATTTATTAGAACAAAACTGTGTGGTCCAATCCATTTATAATACAAAATCATTTTCAGGCTCCTGTTCAGTGTCACATTTAATACCATCTATAGTAGGTCACTGAGCATTGCAAAGATTTTTTTTTAAATCGTGCTTAATATTTTCTAAACACGTATTTATTTCCATTTGAATTTTCTGATTTACTATGGGCCCCCCCTGACTGGATCTTGGTCCCCCCTGTGCCCCCCCATTTATAAAATCCTGGAATCGCCCCTGTGTGTTCATGACATCACGGCTAGATTATTGTAATGCTCTACTGGGTGGTTGCCCTGCACGCTTAATAAACAAACTACAGCTAGTTCAAAACGCAGCCGCTAGAGTTCTTACCAGAACCAGGAAGTACGACCATATTAGCCCGGTTCTGTCAACACTGCATTGGCTCGATATTAAACATCGTATAAATTTTAAAATATTGCTGATTACTTACAAAGCACTAAATGGTTTAGATCTCCAGTACTTGAGCGAGCTCTTAACGCATTATAGTCCTTCACGTCTATTGCGATCTCAAAGTTCTGGCCAGTTGATAATACCTAGAATATCTAAATCGACTGCTGGCGGTAGATCCTTGTCCTATTTAGCACCAAAACTTTGGAACAATCTTCCTAACATTGTCCGGGAAGCAGACACAGTCTGTCAGTTCAAAGCTAGACTAAAAACACATGTCTTTGACCTAGCATTCACATAACACTCTATAGACTTCTATAATTCAATATTAGGCTGCTTAGATTAAGTCAGCCAGAACTGGGAACACTTCCCTTAAATAATGACGTACTCGTTAGATCATAAGAAGAATGGCATCTACGCTAATTTTAGTGTCTTTGTTTATCCCGATGTTTTCCCGCAGCCTGCCGGATCCAGGCCGTTTCCAGATCTGACGAAGGACTTTCGCCTGGACCTGATGACAATGCAGTGCTGAAGTGCCAACTAGCCTCTTCCTATGGAGGATCCCTATACCACTCTACAGATAAAGCGTTGTGGAATTTTTCGGTTCGCGTACCTACCCAAAGTGATAAGATAAAATAAAATTCTGCATGAAAATTTATAAACAAGACAAGTAGTTTGTTTAGGCATGGTTTGTAAGGAATTACAAACCTGCGCACATATATTCGAATGCACATAACTATAGAATCAATTCTTAATGCGCATGTGAACGCCATCAGCGTCTATCACAGGTTCACGTTTAAAGTCTGTTTAGAGAGAACGGTGTCGTCTTAGCGGCCCCTAATTTAATAACAAATGATCATTTAGACGGAAGTGAATCAATCAAAACTAACTTTAGCTGGAAAAAACATTTTTCAAGAACCACTATAAAACCAAACCAATCTCTGTTACCTTAAATTATATGTTTATCTCTGTAAAGCTGCTTTGCAACAATCTACATTGTTAAAAGCGGTATATAAATGAGGATGACTTGACTTGACTTGACTGTGGATGGGGATGCCAGATTGAGCCGCGGGATTGAGAGAGGAGATCTCTCCTCACCGGGATCGGCCACGGGCTGTGCGTGACAACCGCATCAGCTGCGGGAACCAGTTTTAGTTCTCCCATTGTGGGGCTATGAAGAGTACCGAGTGGCGCGTTTCCCTGATTCTCCTGATCACCTGTGGTAACAGTGAGACAGGAGGGAAGGCATAAAGTGGGTGGCTGGGCTAGATTTGGGCCAGCGCGTCCTCGTTCTTCGAAAAGAACCTTGGGCAGTGAGCGTTGTCTTTTGACGCAAAAAGGACGACTTCCGCTTTGCCAAACAGGTGCCATAGCAACTGGACTGTTTGGGGGTGCAGGGACCACTCCCCTGGGGGAACGTTGTCCCTGGACAGTCTGTCTGGGCCGTCATTCAGGTGGCCTGGCACATGCGCAGCTCTCAGCGAGCGCAGGAAGTGCTGAGACCATACGAGAAGGCGTTCTGTCAGATCGCAGAGACTCCTGGATCTGACACCGCCCTGACGGTTTATGTAGGACACCACAGACATGTTGTCTGAACGGACTAGCACGTGGTGGTCCCGTATGAATGAGAGAAAGCGCTTGAGCGCGTTCCCGACCACTATCATCTCCAGACAGTTTACGTGAAGGCATTTCTCTCGGTCTGACCACAGACCAAATACCGGTCTGCCCTCATAGAGAGTGCCCCAACCTAAGTCGGAGGCGTCCGTCGAGATGACCTTCCGGTATGAGACAGCTCCCATTGTCACCCCCCGCTGGTACCAGTTGGCCGCTAACCAGGGCTGCAGAGCTGAAACGCAGCTCTGAGTCACTCTGATTTGTCTGCGGCCGAGAGCCCAAGCCTGGTGATGCACTCAGGCGTTCAACCAGCATTGTAGCACATGCTCAGCAAGCCCAGCTGAAGCACTGCTGCAGCTGATGCCATACAGCCCAGCATCCTCTGAAATGTTTTCAGAGAAGCGATGCTGCTCTTCTGGAAAGATGTGGCCAGGTGTCGGACACGGCACGCGCGCTGTGTTGATAAACGAGCAATCACAGCCACAGAATCCAGTTCTATCCCTAGAAAGGAAACGGACTGACTGGGTAGTAATGAGCTCTTGGTCCAGTTGACCGTGAGACCCAGGCTTTCCAGATGACTGAGGAGCACTGTTCTGTGAGATACGAGTTCTATCTCTGAATGTGCTAAAATCAGCCAATCGTCCAAATAGTTCAGAATTCGCATGCCCTGATTTCTCAAGGGGGCGAGAGCCGCATCCATGCATTTCGTAAATGTATTGAGTGCTAAAGACAGGCCGAACGGGAGGACGGTGTATTGATATACCTGACCGTCGAAGGCGAATCTCAAGAATGGCCTGTGATGGGGTATTATCTGAATCTGAAAGTGTGAGTCTTTCAGATCGAGAGAGATAAACCAGTCCCTCGGGCGAATTTGTGCGAGAATTTGTCTGGTCGTGAGCATTTTTGAACGGCCTTCTCATAAGAGCTTTGTTCAAATATCTCAGATCTAAGATAGGTCTTAGTGCTCCGTCCTTCTTGGGTACGACAAAATAGCGGCTGTAAAAGCCTGACTCACTCAGAGAAGGAGGTACTGGTTCTATGGCCCTTTGCACAGCAGTTTGGCTATTTCTGCGCAGTGTAGATGCACTACTTCCACTTTCACTTTCGTCTCGGTCCGTGCTCGAAAGCGAGGGGGACGGCGAGCGAACTGTAGTGAATAGTCCTGCCTTATTGTGCTCAGCACCCATTCTGATACCCCTTGAATAGCCTCCCATGCTTTTACTTGTCGAGTTACGAGCAGATTGGACTCCGGGATCCGATTGCCGCATTTCGTGGGCTCGGGAAACTGAACCGGAGGTCTGTGCGCGGCGCCCGCGCCCTCGGTGCTTGAATACGGCGGCTCGCTGACAGCGATGGCTGGCTGTATCACGTGTGACGTCCTGATTGCTTTGAACAGGGAACGTTTTGTGATAATATTGTGATGCGCAAGCAGAGCCTGGGGTGAAGTGTTTGTTAGTAAGTGTGAGCGCTCGTGAGCGGGCACGTAGCTTACGTTCATAACTTGACCGATGTGAGGCTGTTGTGGCCGTGTAACAGAGCTGGCAGCGAGTAGGTGTGAGCACAGAATTGTGGGCACATTTTCTACATCTAGCACTCGAACGGCATTTGCCAACTTTATGAGAGTGGGCTCTGTGAGTGTGTGAGACACGGGGGGTCTCGTGCTTGTGTGTAGAGGCGAACACTGAGGTGTGGGCACATTTTCTACACTTAAAACACCAACGGCGTGAGCTGGATAACCAGACATTATACTCTTTTTGAGATTTCTCTAGGTCGCCGTAAAAACGTGGTTGTGTGCAGGCGAGCAGGCTGTGTTTCTGAATCGTTGGCTTCCAAATACACTGCTGCAGTAGCCTACTCTGAGGGGACTGACAGGGCGAGACACTTTGACGGTGGTCCGGCCACGGCGAGACCCAGCCGTCTTTTCCTCTCTGCTGTCGCTAGGAGGCCTTCCCGGGCTCGGGCTTCAGCGCAATCTTAGGCCGAGGTCAACGCGGGGGAGGTGGCCTGTGGTGGCTGGATGATCTAGGGCGGCCGCCCTGTCGTTGCTGCGAAGGCTGGGGGTGATCTGGATGCTGGTTAGAGCTTCGCGCAGGCAGCTGGTCAAGTGGGCGGCCTGCAGCAGAGCTAGAGCGTCGAGGCAGGAAGAGTTTCATGGCCTGCGTGGTCTTCTGCACTTCGGAGAAGCTGTCAGCGATCCCGTTTACCGCTGGGCCGAAGAGACCTGTAGGGGAGAGCGGCGCGTCCCTGGATTCCCTCATGTCAGTGAGCGTCAACCAGAGGTGCCTCTCTGTGACGGTGAGTGAAGCCATGCATCTCCCGATCGCCTGAACCACGGATTTTGTAGCATTAAGGGAAAGATCTGTCGCGCTCCTCAAATCCATGATGGCGGCTGGATCCTTGCTTCTCTCGTCCCACTCGCGGAGGAGATCGGCTTGAAGGATCTGAAGCACAGCCATCGAGTGCAGGGCGGACCCAGCTTTGAGCGCCATCTTGCAGAGGGCGGGCAAACGTGCGCTGCAACCGCCTCCTCCACTGGGGGAATAGCTTTGTACCCTTTCTCGGCGGCGCCATCCACTTGGGAGAGCGTCGAGAAGACATATGTGGAGTCGGTGGAATCGGTGCATTCCACGATTTAGCAAGCTCCGTGTGGAGCTCCGGCAGAAATGGTGCAGATCTGGAAAGGCGCTGGGCGGCGGCTATGAAGAAAACAGCCGTCGAGTCTGTTGGGCGCGGTCTCCTTCGGCGTTGACCACTCCAGGCCGAGTTGGTCGACAGCCTTAGACAGGAGGCGCATAAGTTCCGCGTCCACGCCAGCCCGAGTCCTGCCGGATTCCTGGATCGAGGAGGAGGCAGAGTGATGAGAACTCAACCAATCCTCACTGTCCGAGGCCAGGATGGAACAGCTGTCACCTGGGTGGATTCCTTCAGCCTCGTCCCCTGAGGCGGCGGCAGTGAGGGCCGAAGCCGGCAGCTGCGCATCCAGGAGGGGCGGAGAAGGAGAGAGTGAAGCTCGCGGCATGAGCTCCGGCGAGCGTTTCAGTGAGACCTAAGGCTCCGGTGGCCTCTGTGAACAGCGCTTCTTCTTGCGCGGTCCAGAGGGGATCGGAGTGACAGTTTCCACATTGAAGGCCTTGAGTCGAGCCCGCAGGGTCGACAGCGGAAGCGCTTCACAGTGCACGCAGCCTCCCGAAGCAAGAGCGAGGGCTGCGTGGTCTGGGCCCAGGCACAGAGCGCAAATCACATGGTGGTCTCCGGCGCTGTGCGGGGCTCGGCACGAGCCACAGGAAAAAACTGTGAGAAAAACGCCTTGCGCTCTTTTTAGAAGTGAGTGTCGCGGCGGCGAACAGTCACGGAAGCAATAGCTCAAAAAGGATACTCGTCGCCAGATGGCGTAGCAGGCACGGAAGGCTGAAGGCGGCGAAGACAACCGGTTTCCTCAGGCGATTTCCTCTGCGTGCTGGTAGCTGGTTTCAACGGCGGCGGCTTCTCTCAGAGTACAGCGATGCGGAGAGCTTCGCTGAAGAGATGAAAATCAGTGAGCAGCCTCCCTGGGGTTGAGAGGCTAACCCTGGGGGGATAGCCTGACTTTTATACGCTAAATCACACCCCTCATTGGGCGTGACGTCACATGCGAGGCTCAGTGGTAGGCTGCTGCAGTTGCCGCAGGGCAGCCAATGAGCACGCAAGATAGCCTGCTCTAGGTCTGCTAGCTGCTGCACTGTGTGAGAGAACCTCTCCTGAGAGAACAATATGCAAACCTCTTTATAAACAAAACAACAACAACAAAATAAAAAACTTTAAATTGCGGTATTTTTTATTTTATTAGCTGAAAGTAACAGCCCGCGCGCTTCAGTCTGTATAGCGGAAAAGCAGAGGTGAGTTTAATGTATCACCATCTCCATAAATATATCTTAATTTACATACTGGTTTGTTTAATAAACGTAGCTATAGTGTCATTCATTCATTTTTATTAAATCCTTAAGATTTACCATTCATTCATTTATTTATTATTTACATGATAGAAATGTGTGTTCTAGAAATGTATAGGCTATACATTCATAAGAAAATGTGAAATTGCAACAAAGTTAAATGTTGTGAATGTGATGAAAGAGAGGGAGGATTCGCGTATAGTGGGTGGATCTTGGCCAACTTCCTTTTGTCATCGTGTGTTGAACTAAGAGTTTCACCATAGGTCTACATTAGCTGTGCGAGCGGCGCACGTGGACCGCAAACTCTCCCTGCGACTTCACTCCGAAACGCACCTTTTCTCTTCATTAAGGATTCTGCAAGGACGAGTTTGAGCTCGCACTAAATTAGCCTAATCAATTTTAAGAATGTGGGCGCTGTTTATGTAAAAAAAAAAAAATTGAAGCCACTCCACCTAACTTTAGTTCATTCATTATGGTGGACAAGGGTCCCCTTTTGACTTCAGCTATCATTTTCTATTTGTCCATTGGGGCAGCAATATTCCAAGTCATCGAAGAACCGAACTGGGAGATTGGAGTGAATAAGTATAAAGCCGAAAAGGAGAAAATATTGAAACAGTTCCGATGTCTTACAAAGGCTGACCTGGACTACATTCTAGAGGTAGGAGTACCAGTTTGAGTTACGTTAATTCTATCAAATGTGCAAAATTACTTGTTGTAACTCGTCTTTACGTTGGAACGTAGGACACAAAAAGCTAACTGCATTACAATTGTATTAATACATTTAACTCTGGTTGTAGCCCTCTGTGAGAAATCGGTAATGCATGAGGTAGGCTATAGCAGTAGGAAAACATGTTTGAGTAAAGTGTACTACAAATATGGGTAGTTAGTATTGGGTAGATCTACTATGCTATTGCACCTGCTCTTTTAACCAATTCGATTTATATAATCTATCAAAAAATGTGTGTCCTACAAATATTTTATCCACTTACCTTATAGTAATGTGAAAACAAAATATTTTGCATTTAATATAACTGAGAAAGCTCTCATTGGGCTTTTGAGAAACATTTTAAACATCAATGTACATAGGCTACTGTTAAGGGAAAAGAACCATCCTTACAAATGTTAATGTTTGATGATTATGGTAGTAAAATAATTTGACTAGTGGCAATAAGAACTGATTTTAAATGTCAACCTGAATTAAAATATTTTAGGACTGGACAAAATTTAAAGGAGAGTAAGGAGTCTCTCAGGTCATTAATTTGCTTGAATTAAAAAAAAATGTTTTCCTGCCCCATCCCCCAAAGAGACTGACATTTGAGTAGATTGGGTATATGTTGCCCCCAGTGGGAATGACCCTCTCCAAACTGTGGTCACATTCACTTTCAGTTCTCTTTGTCCTCCTTTGTTTCAAAGCATGAGGGACAGGGTGAAAGACTTCCAGTGAGAGGAGCATTTACTGTGTCTTGTAGGACATGTTGGGCTGTCTGTCAGCTGAGGTAGCTGTCTGCCAAATGACTCTAAAACACAACCGATGTTTTATAGCAGCAGCACCTTCTAAATCTATAACTCAAAACAATGAATATTAAATAAGCCACATAGTTTTTACCAGACATGATTATAGGCTTACTGGATTCCTACATTAGCCTGTTTCATATTTAGGTTTTCATAGTAGTTGTTTGTGGTTTTATAATTTAAGAAGCAACAAGCCTCATGTTAGAACCATTTATTGAAAGTAGTAGACAATTGGGGGACATATTGCTGCATTTGAGAAGGATGAGTATAATTTATGTATGCTGAGTCGCACTGGTTTAAAGCATTTGACATTTCTTTACATAAAGAACAATAATGGAAACTTTCTCTGGTTTTATGGATTGTTAAATGAAGATCAAAGTCTAAATAAATCCAGGGAAGCAAGTGAGGGAGTTATAATTGGTACTAATATGGACTCTTGGCAATTCCATGCAAATGTCAAACTTACCATTGAAAAAGGTCAGGTTTTGGCTTTTTTTATTTTTTATTGTTTTGTTGTTAATGAGTTGTGCTTTTAAATTCACATTTTCTATGAAGTGTATAGTCTCAGCCATTACCTTAGAACTGTGTAATAATTCATAACACTGAAATTGTCCTTCTGTAAAATACCTGTTTGCTAAATAATTAACTTTCATCTGCCCTCGGGGTTAACGGCATTCTTGACTGTACTGTCATCCTTTTATGAATCTGTCCGCCAAGTGTGCAATGAAAATGCAGCGTTGCAGAAGTGAGAATGTTATATTTGATTAGGGTCACCTCTGGACAAGCCTGTACATGTATCCGGAAAGATCCATCCATTTGAAGCTGTGAACATTCCCTCCTCAATCATTACGGGATGTTTAGGTTGATAAAGATTTTGGCATGATGAATACATGTATATTCATTTTATAGATGTAATTCACATTGCTGTGTAGGTGTGAATCAGCCCTGTTGTCTTGAGTTTTTTCATAGATTTTTAATTGGAAAGAGAAGAAAGTAATTGGTTAAAGGTTAGCTTGATAACCTTGTTTAAGGATATTTAGAGCAACATAACTGGGCTGCTTTTGCCAGTTTGCTTAAGTAAAAGTTCAAGAGGGGGAGTTGATCTTGTCCATGCAAGATCTTCTTAATCTTGCATGCCTGAGTGTTCTATATTAGACCATTTTACCGAAGCTCTATACGACTAGGAGTGTATCATTTACAGCATAAGCTGATAAGTGCTTTCACAAGCTGATGAGTAAGCAAAAACTATTTATTATTTGAGTTATTTCCTGACACGCAAAAACAATTTTCCAAGGCAGAATTAAGTTTTGAATTTTGAAATTGATGGTGAAAAATGTATTTTGAAAATAATAAACGCTACAGAACAATCTGTAAACAAGCAGTAACAGTTTAACTGAGTGTTGGAGTCTGTGATATACTCTTTTTAGTTATTAATTGAAGAGGGCTGTGTTGTGATTACATGAGTATTTGTTTGTACTTTGCTTATAATGTTGTTCAATCCCACATACATTTATAAGACTAAACAAAAGGAAGCTGGAGCGCTGCTGGTGTCCCTTGTATCCTCTGGTGCTCTTGTAAGGGTAAAATGTTCATAAAAAATTTAGTCGAGGGCTAAACCATTAAAAAACACCAACGCGCATCGGCCCACTGGCCTTCATCAGGGTGTTCACCAACACCCTGATGAAGGCCAGTGGGCCGATACGCATTGGTGTTTTTTAATGGTTTAGCCCTTGACTAAATAATAAAGGCTTTTTTAACCTACTGAGTGCCTGGACTTGGATTTTTTTCAATTTTTTACCCACATACATTTACTTAAGTTTCTATAAGCACTAAAATGTATTGACAGCATCTAAAACATACTGTAAATCATTTACGTACAACTTTACCAACATACAAAATGTTTACAAATTCTTATTCTTATTTAAGCTATGAATATTTAATACGCCAAATTAATCGATTAATTCTTCTATATTTGTTGTTTTCATTTACATTAATTTTAAGCAGTTGGGTTATTTAGTTTATTTGATATTTTATCATTCTGTTCTGTGTGACTTCTGGTGCCAGTAAAAAAAAGAAATGTTTTAAACAAATGTAATATCACCCACTTTATTAATGTTTTTACTCTTCGTTTGTGCAGTTTTGGGGGGGATTTATTATAAATATTTTTGAAATTATATAAATTAAAATTATTTTTTATAAAACAACTTTCACTTCACAAAAGATCCACATTTCTAACTTTCATTCGTGGAGAAAACATGGGCAATGTGCAATGGTTTAGTGGAAAATTGCTGCCATCTACTGGAAAACTATTTTAAAATTAAAATGACATGAAATTTCAACTATAGCCACTAGATGGCTGTAGATAGGCATGTGATGGTATAACATTTTCATGTTGCGATAGTTGCTGAAGCTTTTATCACTGTATACCGTATTACGATATTGAAATAAGTTGCAAAAAATTTTTGTGATACTACAACAGGAATAATAACTGTTTTCTTATAACAAAAAGAACGTACTCTGTTACTAACGTAACCTCGGTTCTCTCTAGAGAGGGAACGAGTACTGCGTAATATCTTACGCTATGGGGAAAACCTCTTTTCCACGAGATATTGAAGCCAAAAATTATCCTTAATTTTGAATTCATGTAAAACGCTGTCCACTAGCATGCAGACATAGGCAAGACGGCTTGCGCGCCTATTGGCTGCCCTGCGGCAACAGCAGCAGCCTATCGAGAGTGGCCCTGCGTGACACATATCCAATGGGGGCATTTCGCGCCCACTTCGTCACGTCCCGCCAGAAAGGGCGTGGTCTCGCCCTATAAATATAGCTCGAATAGGCTGGTACACTGGTTTTCATCGCCGAAGCGAACCAGAGCTGTGTATGCACGGCAAGATATGCAGTACTCGTTCCCTCTCTAGAGAGAACCGAGGTTACGTTAGTAACCGAGTACGTTCTCTTACGAGAGTATCTCTCGTACTGCATAATATCTTACGCTATGGGGAACACAATGCAAAACGCCGTGCATACTGGGATCCGACACTAAAGTCCCAAGGGGAGTAGCCCGGGGCTCATATAGTGCATAATCACCATAGACTCACAGAGAGTCAGAGAAGAGAGGCTGCAAGCATCATTCCCCACGAAATAGCAACCTACAGGAGCTAGTTATGTTAACAATGTTTCACACAGACAGGGTGAACGTGTTCAGCCTGAACTGGGCAATAGTACGGGTTATTCACCACCCATGGAGCTGTTTTATCACTCAGTGAGCGATGCACAAGCAAAACTCAGCATCTGGGCCGGCACAGCGGGGCAGATAGCACTGAATTCTATACCGACAGAAGCGGGAACCTCTAGGTTATAAAACCTTATAAATGTAGACGGCGAGGCCCAGCCCGCGGCCGTACAGATATCTTGCAGGGTAACCCCACTATACCACGCCCACGACGAGGCCATGCCTCTCGTGGAGTGCGCTCTGACACCCAAAGGACACTGCAGGGCCTTAGAAGTGTAAGCCAGTGCTATGGCATCGACTATCCATCTGGATAGGCTCTGTTTTGATGCGGCCAGTCCCTTCGAGCGTCCACCAAACAAAACGAAGAGCTGCTCGGTTTGTCTGAAGACAGACGAGCGGGACACATAAGCTCTCAGTGCCCTGATAGGGCAAAGGAGACTCGCATCCTCCTCCTCATCATGAACCGAGAGTGCGCACAGGGAACTAACCTGGGCCCTGAACGGTGTGTTGAGGGATTTGGGCACGTACCCGTGCCTTGGTTTGAGTATGACTTTTGAGTCATTAGGCCCAAACTCCATACATGACGCGCTTACTGAAAGTGCTTGTAAGTCCCCTATGCGCTTCACTGAAGCGAGAGCCAAAAGAAACACCGTTTTGAAAGACAGATGCTTCATGTCTGACAAATGGATTGGCTCGAACGGGGCACCTTTCATGGCTTCCAAAACCGTAGAAAGGTCCAACACCGGGACTGAAGGAGGTCTGGGAGGGTTCAGCCTCCGAGCTCCCTTGAGGAATCGCATGACTAGGTCGTTTCTCCCCAGTGACTGGCCAGACACAGGTCTTGTAAACGTTGCTATGGCCGCCACATACACTTTGAGCGTGGATGGGGTCCTGCCCTTATCCAGCAGCTCTTGGAGGAAGGAGAGTACTTCCGTGACCCCGCAGTCTACGGGTGAAAAGCCCTGAGCTTGACACCAGGCAGAGAACCCAGACCATTTCGAGGAATAGAGCCGTCTAGTAGACGGGGCCCTCGCCTGTATGATCATGTTTAACACTCCCTCCGGGAGGTTAGCGGGTATCCGTTGATGGCCCATGCATGAAGGGACCATAGTTGTGGGCGAGGATGCCAAATTTAGCCCTTGGCCTGAGAGAGGAGGTCTTTCCTCAACGGTATTGGCCACGGGCAGTGCTGGTCAGCCACATCAGGACTGGGAACCAAGTCTGGTTTGTCCAGAGCGGAGCCACAAGCAGCACTGGGCATCCGTTTTCCCTGATTCGTTCCAGCACTTGAGGCAGGAGCGAGACGGGGGGAAAAGCATAGAGGGGACAGCGGGGCCGGACTTGGGCCAGCGCGTCCTTGCTCTTGGAGAAATATTTTGGACAGTGAGCGTTCTCGTGGGACGCGAACAGGTCCACCTGCGCTCTGCCGAATGTCTCCCACAGCAGTTGGATCGTCTGCGGGTGCAGCGACCATTCCCCTGCTGGGACATTGTCTCTGGACAGTCTGTCTGGTCACAGATACAGGTAACCAGGCACATGCGCCGCTTTCAGTGAAAGCAGGTTGTGTTGAG
Source organism: Siphateles boraxobius (assembly GCF_051911475.1). NCBI lineage: Eukaryota > Metazoa > Chordata > Actinopteri > Cypriniformes > Leuciscidae > Siphateles > Siphateles boraxobius. The sequence continues at coordinate 14,148,802 of NW_027508833.1, read as the reverse complement.
CCCAGACCAGGAGGCGTTCTGTTAGCCTGTAAAGGTTTTGGGACTTGATGCCGCCCTGGCGATTTATGTATGCCACCACTGACATGTTGTCCGACCGGACCAAGACGTGGTGACCCTCTATGTGGGGACAGAAGCGCCGTAGCGCGTTGTCGACTGCCATCATCTCCAGACATTTTATGTGTAGGAGCTTTTCCCGTTCTGACCACTGGCCAAAGAACGGTCTGCCCTAGAGCAGCGCTCCCCTTCCCGAGGTGGAGGCTTCCGTGGACACCACCTTCACACTCGAGGGAGTCCCCAGACCCACACCTGACTGATATCAGCCGGTTATCTTCCAAGGTTCCAAAGCTGAAACGCATTTCAGATCGACCCGGATGCGAAACCGACCAGTGGTCCATGCCCTGGGCGGAACTCGTGCTTTCAGCCACAGCTGCAGTGGGCGCATGCAAAGCAGACCCAGCTGGAGCACTGAAGCTGCTGAAGCCATGAGGCCCAGCATTTTCTGAAACCTTTTGTGCTGGACTATCGAGCCGCGGCGGAAGGATTTCACGGCATGCTGAATGTCCAGTTCGCGCTCTGGCGACAGACGCGCTGTCATGGACAGCGAGTCCAGCACTGTTCCCAGAAAAAAAATTTCTGGCTGGGAGACAGCGAGCCCTTCGCCCAATTGACTGTGAGACCCAGATTCTCAAGATGCTCGAGTAATGTGGCCCTGTGTTCTATGAGCTCTGATTGTGATCGAGCTAGAATCACCTAATCGTCCAAGTAGTTCAAAATTCGCATGCCCTGGAGTCCTAGGGGTGCGAGAGCCTTGTCCACGCATTTCTTAAATGTTCAGGGTGCCAGGGACAGGCCGAACGGCAGGACTTTGTATTGGTATGCCTGGCCCTCGAAGGCGAATCTCAAGAATCGCCTGTGACGTGACGCTATTTGTATTTGAAAATAGGCGTCTTTCAGATCTATTGACATAAACCAGTCCTCCTGGCGAACTTGCGCGAGGATTTTCCTGGTTGTAATCATTCTGAACTGGCACTTCGTGAGTGCTTTGTTCAGCTGTAGCAGATCTAGAATGGGTCTGAGACCCCGTCTCTTTTCGGTACCAGAAAATACTTGCAGTGTTTCCCCTAGAATTTTTTCCAGCAGCGGTGCTGTTACGTGCCCGAGGTTGTTACCAAGCCGCGCGTGGTGGGGTCCGGGGGCATGCACCCTGGAAGAGTTTTTTTTTTTTTTAAATCCTTAAACCATGACTTCTGGCAAGTTTTGTGGATAGAAATGGACATTTTAAGAAAAACAAATAAGACATACTATCAACTGATTCAAGGCATGATTATTGCAGCACGTACCTTGAACTGCAGTCACAAACAGAAACCTTAATTTTATAATTTTAGATAGGATTATTCATGTTTTTCTTTTGTGTTCATTTTCAGCTTGGTAGAAATTGTTTAGGGGAAAAATGAAACGGCACAACCCAGAAAAAGATTATTTACAATTTATTGAAAATTTTATGTTAATGGGAAAGGCCACACCCAATCTGTGAGCACTTAATTTTTCTGGGCTTTTCATAGAAGATCTCTAAGGCTCTTTGGTAATTGAATGATTGTGGGGGTATTTTTTGTTTTTGCAAGAAGTCTTATGCTCATCTAGCCTGCATTTATTTAATTAAAAAAAAAAACAGAAAAAACAGTAGCCTAATATTGTGAAATATTATTACATGATGTTCTTTTTAACTTTTTATTAATCAAAGAATCTTTGGAAAAAAAAGAAAAGAGCATCACATATCATATTAGAATGATTTCTGAAGGACACCAACAAGTTTAGTAGACTCATCTGAAAAATTAAATATGATTTAACGTTAACTATCAGGACTATGAGCAGTAGGTGATACTTCCTCGTCTTCATGGAGAGCACAGTTCGTACCGCTTTCTCCTTTCCACAAGCGCTTGCTCTCCCGTGGCGTCTGTCGTTGCTATGCAACCATGAACAGAGGCGCGCTTGGGAAAAAGAGCGCGCTGGCCGCATTTGAAATAATGAATTTGCACGCGCAAAAAACGCGCTATGTGAACGGCCCCTTATGGCAACGTGATATTAGTCTAATCGAAAATATTTCCATATGTGGCTCTTTCCTCCTTGTTTACAAGTGGATTCAGAGCCACTGCATGCAGCGCCGCCGGTCGCCATGTCTCAGTGTTTTTAGGTGTGTACGTGAATGAAGAGAATGTCGTGATATTACTGATCATGGAAAGATTTTACAGCGGCGCTGAAAATCCAGCGGTGGCGCTGCGCCGCTGCTGAATACATTGTAGGGGAAACACTGACTTGCTGTATAGCCACCCCTTCGCTCTGAGCCTGAGATAAAGGTTCTATAGCCCCTTTGCTCAGTAGTTTCGCTCTCTCGGCTCGAAGTAGATGAGATACTTCGTTTTTTACCGTCGTTTCGACTCGCGCCGCGCAACAGCGGGGGCGTCGAGTGAACTGCAGCGAATAGCCTCTTTTTATAATATTCAGCACCCTTCGATACCCCGGGAAGCTTTGGCCACGCATCTGCGTGAAAGGCTAGAGGTAGAATGAAATCTGGGCTCTGGCCGCGGCATAGCGGCGGCCGGAGAGCTCCGGTGTGCTGAGAAATAGACACTGTGTTTGCAGTGTGCGAGGCGGGGGGAGCGCTGACCACAGCGGGCAGCCCGACCGCGCTCAGCTTCTCTCTGACAGGTTGTGGAGAGAAGGCGAGCGGGACGAGCCCCGTGGGGTTCGGCATGTCTGTGAGGGAATGTGGGCGCGGGATAGCGGGCACACTCACTGCACTGAGAACACTGTCGGCTCGCGGCGACTGAAAATGTGTTGGTTTCGTTTTTACAGAAACCGTGGGACATGCTTCGTGTAGTGTTTGTGGGCACTGTGTCGTGGGCACGTACACTACATTTATTGCACAATCGACATGAGTCGATTTTATTTGTGCTAGCCCTGTATTGTGGCGGGCTGTGTCTGCGTGTGGGAATGGGCACTGAGACGTGGGCATTCTTGAAACACTCATAACACCATCGGCCGTGGCCGGAACACCAGAAAATACACTCTTTATTGGATTTATCTGCGTAGCCGTAAAAACGGCTTTTGTGTGCAGGCAAGCGGGCAAATGGACCGGCTTGTTGACTGCTAAATACGCTGGAACAGTCACATTGCATGGAACTGGACGAGCGAAACGTTTCGGTGAAAATCCGGCCGCAGCGGGATTTGAACACCATCGCTTTCCTAGAGAGGCTAGGAAGGCTTTGAGACCTCGGGCTTGATTTCATTCACTGAAGAGATGAAAATCAGTGTACCAGCCTAATCGAGCTATATTTATAGGGCTAGACCACGCCCTTTCTGGCGGGACGTGACGAAGTGGCCGCGAAATGCCCCCATTGGATATGTGTCACGCAGGGCCACTCTCGATAGGCTGCTGCTGTTGTCGCAGGGCACCCAATAGGCGCGCAAGCCATCTTGCCTATGTCTGCATGCTGCTGCACAGCGTTTTACATTAATTCAAAATTAAGGATAATTTTTGGCTTCAATATCTCGTGGAAAAGAGGTTTTCACGAGATACTCTCGTAAGAGAACTGAACATTTAAATACAATAAAATAATACAAAAAAATGTATAAAGTAAACAAAGGTTTAATTTAAGAATAATAGGTATCACTTTACAATTTCTCATTACTTATTGTTAGTTAATGCTTCAACATTAACAAAGAGCAATATTTACATTTGTTACAGACGTTATTCTTAATAAAATAGGCCTAATAAAAATCAGACATTTTCAATCAATATCTAGGGCATGTTGTAGTCCAGACTAAATTTTGTAAATAAAAGCCTAGTAAGTCTAGGTATTTAAGAGTTTAGTGCTGTGATGAACACCATTGTGAATACAAAAATCTAAATAGCTGTTTAATACATTTAATACTGTGCAGCAACAGAAAGTAGCGCAGCTGTTTTGTTTAGGGGGTCACCAGGGTAACGGCTGCAGTTCTGTTGTTCCATCCCAGCCAAAGCACAATAATTGGGATCGCTTTATTTATTAGAGGTTGTATTTTTGCAGTATCTGGCAGCCCTTCACCTGGAGCTTTAATGAGAAGTACACATTTTTTGTGTGAGGAAGGGGTGCAGAGAGTGGAAAGAGAGCAGCACGTGTCTTGAATCAACAGCAGCTACTGTTAGTGCCAATTGGTCGGACTCGGAATTGTAATACAGTAGTTTGAATTAGATGCGCTGTGTTATTTATTTTACTCTACCCTTTTGAGACTGAGATACTGCCGCAACCACTGAGCTGAGCTTTTAATATTTATTATACCTCTGATCGATCGTTTGAAGCATTCCTAGAAACTTTTAATGAAAATGTTTGGGGTTTTATATACAGTAGATGAGTTCAATATACAGTAATTTGAGTTCTATAGCTGTAAATACGTAAAAATGCTTCGGATTTATAAGCAGTCAGTACATCCATATTGTATATAATTCATGATGATGCCGCATGTATTGAAGTTTTCATTGTAGCTTGAGGCATCGCAGTGCCACTTTGGCAAGTTCATGACTAAATTAAATTAAATTGTTGGAGGTTTAAATGCAGCGAATTTTGGCATGAACTTTTGTAAACTAAGCTGAAGCTGTATTTTTTCATTTAACGCATCAGTCATGGTCAAAAACAGACTAAACAGTCCCTCTGGCTCCACCTGCTACAGTTGGTACACCCTAAACACTCGCTATTGGTTGAGCAGGAAAAAGATTGACAGATCTAAACGAACAGCTCACACTGTTTGATGGTGCCTGGGAGGCTCAATGTTTAGACTTTTGTGTGAGAAACGCATGAATGGCGTACTAAGAAGAAATGAACAATACATGGGTTAAGAGTCAAGGCAATATTTTTTACATAGCTAGTCTTATGTCAGGGTTAAGAGTCAAGGCAATATTTTTTACATAGCTAGTCATATGTCATGTTTAAGAGACAAAGGAAATTAAGAATTGGAATATCTTCCACAATCCAAAAACTTAGAACCATATAATAGACATTAAACATCACAAACATATCAGTTGATATCTTGAACACAATGGCCAATAAGACGTGTTTAAATTAGAATCCACCCACAGCTCAGAACGCCAGGGTTTTTGTCCCCTTATGTTAACTTATAACAAACAAAGTGTAGAAATTATGTAGGGTATGTCTGATTCATTGTGCAGTCAGCTTCATTGATTATAGCGGAACATTATGAGATCGCAATGAATTGAGGTGACAGCTTTTTAGTGATTATAAAGCTAGCGATCTTTGTGCGCTTTCTAGGTGATGTATACTATATTGCAAAAGGTTTTGGGACGTCTGGAAAGTTGGGAGCATGAAATTGTCCAAAATGTCTTGGTATGCTGAAGCATTAAGAGTTCCTTCCAGTGGAACTAAGGGGCAAAGCACAACCGCTGAAAAACAGACCCACACCATAATCCCCCCTCCACCAAACTTTACACTTGGCACAATGCAGTCAGGCAAGCAGCGTTCTCCTGGCAACCGCCAAACTCAGACTTGTCCATCGGATTGCCAGACAGAGAAGCGTGATTCTTCACTCAAGAGAACTCGTCTCCACTGGTCTAGAGTCCAGTGGCGGCGTGCTTTACACCACTGCATCCAAAGCTTTGCATTGCACTTGGTGATGTAAGGCTTGGATGCAGCTGCTCTGCCATGGAAACCCATTCCATGAAGCTCTCTACACACTGTTCTTGAGCTAATCTGAAGGCCACACGAAGATTGGAGATCTGTAACTATTGACTCTGCAGAAAGTTGCCGACTTCTGCGCACTGTGCACCTCAGCATGCGCTGACCCCGCTCTGTGGTTTTACGTAGCCTACTACTTCATGGCTGAGTTGCTGTTGTTCCCAATTGCTTCCACTTTGTTATAATACCACTAACAGTTGACCATGGAATATTTAGCAGCGAGTAAATTTCATGAATGGACTTGCAATATCCAGGTACCATGCTTGAATTCACTGAGCTCCTCAGAGCGATCCATTCTTTCACAAATGTTTGTAGAAGCAGTCTGCATGCTTAGGTGCTTGATTTTATACAACTGTGGCCATGGAAGTGAATGGAACAGCTGAATTCAATGATTTGGAGGGGTGTCCCAATACTTTTGGCAATATAATGTGGAATCCATTCAGAATTGTAGAATTGTTTCATTTTGTTAGTGTTGATAAAAAAGATGCGTCTTCAGCTGTTTCTTGAAAATGACTCAGCAGCTGGGTTGAGATAAGCAGGTCATTCCACCAGCATGGAACAGTCAAGGTAAATGCACCGTTCCTGGAATAAGATGTTGGTCAAAAAGAAAATAAACCGGTTTATGTCGCTAAGGATGTTGCGCAGTGATGCACAGCTAACCGTTTGGTGAAGCAGTCATAGTCATGCTTTATCATGAATAAAACACAGCTATTGACAAGTCAGAATCAAGGACTGGCTTTACCATGCAGTCAGTCATTGTCCTGCATCATGTTTGTAACTAAACTGCATGCACTGTAAGAACTGTTGGCAGCTATAGGTGTGGGCTGGGGTAAGGTAAGTTAGAGCAGTGTTTAATAGTGGGAAGTTCGGATCATTTTACTGACTCTGATCTTTGAATCCTCATAAACTGAGCTATGCAGTCTGTAGTACCAGATACAGAATTGATTAGTTCACATTTTAGAGTCTATCGACTTGGGGTTCCAGTCATTCGTTCATCACGTGACAGCCCCATATAGGCTGAGCTATGCAGTCGGTACTGGATAAAGAATTGATTAGTTCATCTTTCGAGTCTTCGGGGTCGAGTCATTCGAGTCATGGTTTAAAGGCTGGAATATTAGGTTTATCATTTAATAAAACATTTTGGTCAATACTTTATTTGAACATGTAATATTTATTTTAGTGTTTCTGCTGTTGTTGAATTTAATAAAAACTTAAGTTTTTTGTGTCTTTGGGGGTCGTTAAGGATTTTGAAAGTGAAAATGGGGGTCTCCTGGAAAAAAGTTTGGGAACCACTGCGTTAGAGCCTTACTACTTTTAACACCTTGCAAGATGTAAAAGGCAAAGCTCCACATATTATTTACCTTCATATTATGAATTATTTAATGCAGATTTAACCATGGATTATCGTTTACTTTTAAATGACCTGAATGTTTTGCTAGGGGCTTGTGTGAACTCCCTAATTTAAATAAATTGTTCAGCACATTAGAATAGCATTTCATGCATTATACTCGGGCTGGCTTGTAACATCTTAAGTTATCTGTTCAAAATGAAGGACAGCAAAACTGTGATAGGCCCACATCGAATTTACGCATTGTTTTGTGCTGGTTTTGGAAGAAAATCTGCTGAATTGAATTAAATGTATGCAACGGGTACAACTATGTGAATGAAGGGTGGAAATTCTGCTGAGCTTTCTGTGGAATTCTGTGGGCTTGAATTCAGTGTAGGCCTACTGATTGCATGATTTATTTACAAAGTGAACATCAATCTTCTGGACCAGTTAGGTATTCTCTAATGTTCCACATGAACACAAAATTCTGGCCATGGGTTTTACAGTGTCACTGAGCATGCTTCACCTTTGAAAACTGTTATGGTCCTTGGTCTAGGTCAGGGTGTAACGCAAAAAAAAAAAAAATCGTTTTCATTGTGATTATTCTTTTGATTTTAACAAAAAAAATTCTTATAAATAAAAAAGAAACCGCAACAGAAAAAGTTTGGATGCAAAATCTTCATTGTTTTGAGCTAATACCAAAACAATAAACAGAAACTGACTTTCCCACAAAAAAAATTACTTCCCTAAAAATCAAATAATAGAAACAAAACGTACAATGACATACCCTATCTCCTTATCTAATCAATAAACATGAGAAAAAGTGATGGCCTTTTGTCCTACAAAAAATCAAGGCACTCACCCTCTACGGCTTCTTACATAATTAAGAAGGTATACAGATAGGATCAACGGGCAGTGATTGGAAAAACGGCGTTACTAACGGCATTACTTTTTTCAGTAACGAGTAATCTAATTACTCTTCCCATCTTAAAGGGCCCCTATTATGCGATTTTAAAGTTTCCTAATGTTGATGTGGAGTCTCCTAGAACATGTTTACGTCATAGACTGTAAAAAAATATGGACGTAGTATCCATGACGTCACCCGTAGGTTTCTGAAGAGCGTTTTTGAAGCCTAAAGTGGGCGGAGTCACTCGTCGCCATCTTGGAAGCGCGTCACAGTGCGTCACTCCCGGATAAGCGAAAATGGGCAAAAAGGCGGGACGTGGGTGGTGTTGAGGTGCCTGGATGCTGAAACTACGCCCGCCTAGCTCGACGTGATCGAGTTTGCTCAGGCTAAGCTAATGTGCTACTGGCCTCGCGCTAAAGTGACAGCTGACTTGAAGTAGACCTAAAGCCAATAGTTAAAGTTTATGTTTTTGCCCTTGGAAATACTATAATAGTTAAAAGACATAACTAACCATGAGACTAACGTGTATTGTGATGCATTATTATTCTCATGCAGTAACTTACAATATTTGCTCTGAGTGTGTGTGTGTGTGTGTGTGTGTGTGTGTGTGTGTGTGTGTGTGTGTGTGTGTGTGTGTGTGTGTGTGTGTGTGTGTGTGTGTGTGTGTGTGTGTGTGTGTGTGACAGTGATAAATGCGCATACATGTCAGTCAGCGCGGCAATGCACGTCAAGTTCGTAGCGAGCTTTATTCAGTCCATTTTAAATTCTGATAGATATTACCTAAGAAGTTCAAGTAATGCACTAGAAATCCGCGCTCATTTAAGGGACGAAAAGAAAGCACTGACACCTGCAGGATTTAATCTGACGGTAACGTTACTTTTTATTGAACACTAAAAGCATATTATAACATAGTCTATCTGCTCCGTAAGATCAACGGTAAGTTACAGCAGAACGAGTGTGGCCTCTATACCTTAGACGTTTTTAAATCTGAACTCCAAAAAGCAACGATATTGTCAGACATCCATGAGTGCATGTTCACAGAGGAAAACAACTGAAGAACAGCGCTGGTTGTTCTCTCGATACTCGACAACGACGGAATCCAACGGCGTGGGCGAAGGTATAAGGGCGGCGTGTAATAAACTGTATGAAATAATCCCGAAAAGAGTACAAACACGGCAGAGATGACAAGTTCAGCAGCTGGAATCAGCTGAGGTGACATGATGGCTAACAGAGAGCAGACAAACGGCTAGTAATAACAGCAGCGGCAATCCACCTGTCACTCAAGTGGCCACGCCCTTGATTATGCAGGAATTTAATGCTTAATATAATTTAAACGGATGAGTTATAAAAAAATTCACCCCCCTCACAGTTGTCATGAAGGGCAAAATTAGCTGTATAGACCAAAACAACTTAAGGCACCAGGCTGTAAACATAATTTTTTCGGCTGTAAAGTTGGGCATTTTAACATGGGGGAGATACAGATTTGGCTCACTTTTGCAGTCAGCCTCAAGCGGCCAGTCGATGAATTGCAGTTTAATTCACTTCCGTGTTGGTTTCAAGAGGGAGACAGGGAGGTTGCCGCTTGGTTTACGTGCATCAAAAGTAAAAAAAAACTTTTTAATTTCCTCATAATATACATTTTGCACATCATCACATTTTCAATGATTCTCAAATGAATCAATCCCTCTAAATCCCTCCTTTCCGCGAGCTACTCTGTTCTGATTGGCCAGACAGCTCAGTCTGTGTTCGTTTACCGTGTACAGCGCTTCGAGAGCAAAAACGCCCATTGCCATAACAACGTCAGCTCTGTTTGTCCTCCTGAGGCTTCCTACACTGTAAACTAAACACAGTAACGAACGATGCCGATTTGACGATATTAATGCAAGTGTGAGTCCGATAATGAAACGTTGGAAGAGCTAGTTATTCAACCCAAACCTCCATCGCAAGGACGACTCGAGCAGAACGTTTCACAGGGATGCGCTAACTTACTCAGTTTGAGGAACATTTATGGAAGTAAAATGTCAAATGTTTTTGAAATAAAAAGCCTGTTGAATTGCACTACTTGAAAAAAAAATAGGCATTGCATTAACCATGATTGCATTTTAATGCATTGTATTTTTAGGGCTTGCATTTTTATGGGCTGAAATTCAACATGGTTGAATATTTAAGCTGTGAATATTTCAATTAAAAACATTTCAAACACATTTTCATTATTAAAAATCCAATAATCCATATTCACCATTCATATTTCACTTCCAAAATATTCGAACTGTTTAAAAATACAACCTATAATATTCAACAGGCAATTTTCGGTCCATTTTATTTCGCTTTGCAAATTCGCGTCCACAAATTCAGTGGTTCAAATTCGACAGTAAATTCAACATTGACGTCCAGGAACTGCAGGAAAAGCAGTCGATTGTCGAGCATAATCTCCATCTGCTGTTAGTCGACCTCACCATCAGATGGTGCAAAAGCGCTTGTTGTTGACGAAGACATTCATTTATAAAATGGAAATGATTATCTGTGACAGTATATGCGGAAAAGATGAAGTTTCATTCCATAACTTCATTGTTACTTTCCCTGTGTATTCTACATGTCATCAGCTTTCTCCACCATGAACAGGATTATAATCGGTTTCCCTCAATACCTCATACTCAAGGATTCCCTTTCCGTTGGGACAAAACGCTTAACACATACAGTGATATGAAAGACCAATCTTGCACCTTATTGGGGATGTAGGCTGTAGGCTACTATATAGGCTACAGGCAAGAAGATGGACTCAGATTATAAACTTTACGCGCAAAGTTTAATGCTGAGCGTTTCGTGATCCAAGTCCAAGTCCTAAAATGCCTATGTGTATTGCATTAGCTTAAACTGGGATCATAGCACTTGCAAATTGTTGTCCTCCTATTGTTAGTTTAACTGTAAATCGCTTTGGATAAAATCTGCTAAATTGCTAAATGTAAAATTGGCTTGACATTCGCACATTTAGGGACCGTCTCTAAAGTTGCATACAACATTGGCATGTACGTTTCTAACTTCAATAGCAAACTTAAATTTATTTGAATAAATATCAAAAATCCAAAGGGTGCGCATTATGCCTGACACTACATGAACACTTTACAGTTGGTTTTATGACTGTAAGTCGTTCTATTCAAATGCTATTGAACTTAGAAACGTGTATACCAAAGTCGTATACACTTTAGAGACGGTGCCTAAATGTGCGAATGTCCAACATCAAGCCATCTTTATGCTAGTCTATCACTGGGAAACGCTCAGCTGTGCGCGTTATTCTGAGTCCATCTGCTTGCCTGTGTGTTTGGACTTTTACATCAATACTCCATTAAGCTACGTTAAGCGTTGTATATGTCCAGCAGGGGAATCCTGAAGTATTGAGGGAAACCCTAATAGCCTGCATGCAGCACATCGCCACAATATAAAGTTAAGGCAACTAAACAACCAAGAGAAATATACGTCAACCTCAAAAATGTAACATTGGATCTGTATATCCGCATTGGGGAATAACATTATGATCTCGTTCACGGTAGATAAATATGCATGTAGGCTACACAGGAAAAGTACCCGTGAAGGCACCGAATTTAACATAAACAGACGTCATAATCACAAATAAACTTACATTGCTGTAAATGAGTTTTATGAATGAATGACTTGCTCTAATTTTTCTGGTCTTCGTCAACAACACGCGCTTTTGCACCCCCTGCTGGTGAGGTCGACTAACAGCAGATGGAGATTATGCTCGGCAATCTACTGCTTTCCCTGCAGTTCCTGGACGTCAATGTTGAATTTACTGTCGAATTTGAAGCACTGAATTTGTGGAAGCGAATTTGCAATCCGAAATAAAATGGACCGAAAATTGCCTGTTGAATATTATAGGTTGTATTTAGAATATTTTGCAGTTAGAATATTTTGGAAGTGAAATATAAATGGTGAATATGGATTATTGAATTTTTAATAATGGAATTGTGTTTTAAATGTTTTTAATTGAAATATTCACAGCTTAAATATTCAACCATGTTGAATTTCAGCCCATAAAAATGCAAGCCCTAAAAATACAATGCATTAAAATGCAAGCATGGTTAATGCAAGGCCTATTTTTTTTCAAGTAGTGCAATTCAACAGGCTTTTTTTTTCAAAAACATTTGACATTATTTTACTTCCATAAACATTATAAGATGTTGCAACTGTAATTCCTCACTATCAGCATTAACAAGTGCATCTCCATCAACAAACCCGATTTTTTTACTTGTACTAATTTATTTAAAGAGTATTTTTCTAATATATTGCGGTGAACATGTGGAAACTGTATCAAAAACAGTATGCAATGTACATTAGCCGAGCTCTTGGGTGAATGATCTGATGTAACATAAACATTGGTAAAATAAATATTTCCTCATAGTGAGAACGACAGACAATCTGCATTAATAGACACGGTTTTAGGTAATAGTGGCCCACAGCAGAAGTATTTCAGTAATACAGTAGGCCTAATAATGTGAGTTAACCAGTTAGCAGGAGACGTACACAATATAAAACTCAAAACTAAGTTTTTTGAACACCATCTTTCAAGAGCAAGTGGTTTGTGAATCCTGCATTGAACTCCGAGATTTGAGAAGCAGTCGTCAGTAAAATAAAGGGAACACAGCAAAAGTTTAGGATTATACTGCTGTGATATCATGGTAAATATGAATTTTAACCACTGATTCTTCACATGCTCGTCCTTTGGCAGTGAAAAAATAACTGGCTTTACCTTCACATTATAAAGCACAGCGCCGTCTTCTCGACATGATGCTGTCCAGTACAGGAATCAGCTGTTTTCCCTGGTGTCTGCGTGTGCAATATGTGGGCGGGCAATAATACTAATGTTTCGTCTTGACGCTTATGACTCGTTTGAAAAACGATTCATTTAATTGACTCAGAGTCGACTCTTAAACACTACATGAAAGGTCATTTTCAAAAATCCATAATAGGGGCCCTTTAAAAACACCGTTACCGTTACTGCTGTAGCGTATCTGACTGTCTCGCATGACTTACCCATTGTAAGTTTCAGGAAAGCTTGTAACCATTGACTTTCTGCATCTAATTGCTTCCATTGACACTTTTGTGGCTTGCGCGAGTTAAAACAAACAGCCATAAATGGGGATGAACTAGCCTCAAACAGATTTTTATCGCCTCAACTACCCCCCTTTCCGGCAAAAAAGAATTCCAGGTGAAGACGACAATACACACACACACATACATACATAAACATTCTTCGCATTGAATCTAGGATATGAGTAATTCTGAAAAGTGTACGATATATTCCTGTATGCCTGTACGAAAAGTTGCTGAATGTCATTGGTCAGTCTGCTCTGAAAGAGGTGTGGACTGCCTTCCTTAAAGGGCACCTATTATGCAAAATTCACTTTTACATGGTGTTTGAACATAAATGTGTGTTGGCAGTGTGTGAGCAAAACCACCCTAGAATGATAAATCCACACAGTGTTTTTTTTACAATCTCAATAAATCATAAGCACTGTCTCAGAACGAGCTGTTCTAAGATTCGGTGCAATGTGACGTAGAATTGCGCAACCCCCACCGACGTGGTTTGATTGACACTGTGGTTTTGGCATAGACCCAACCCTCGGTGATCTGTTCAACGAGGGTCCTCCATTGTTTCAACGACAGCCGGTGTTCTGACGATTTGTGCGTCCTTGTCGAAAATGTCTCCTAAGAAACGATACTCGGTTACTAACCTAACCTTGGTTCTCTCTAGAAGAGGGAACGAGTATTGCGTAAGCTAGCTTACGCTACGGGTAAAGTCATCTTTCCTCGAGATATTGAAGCCAAAAAATTATCCTTAATTTTGTATTTATTGTCAAAGCAGTGCAGCAGCTAGCAGACCTAGAGCAGGCCATATCGCGTGTTCATTGGTTGCCCTGCGGCAACTGCTGCAACCTACCACTGAGCCTCGCGCCTGACATCACGTCCAATGAGGTCGCTTTGCGCCCTTACGCGTCATAGCCCACCAAAATGGGGGTGGCTTAGCGTATTGTTTTATGGTGTGTGCTTTAACCTTACACCTTTAACCTTATTATTTATTATCCTCAGGTTAGGTAGAGTAAGTCAAATCTGACCTAAATCATAAGCGTTCAAATGGTACTTACAACTTGTTCAGAAGACTTCTCTGTGGTTTAGTTCTTGCTCAAGGTTTATTAACAACTATTATACTAATTGCAAGAAATTGTCTACCAGTATTGTTATTTATTAATATTCCAAAAATAAAAGTTAAACCAAAACTAATAGCAAAGTTACAATATAAAGCAAGGTCTAAATCAAAGGTACAATCAGCTGGGTTTCTGGCGTCGAGAGATACCGCTAAATCAGTATCTGCCTGTTCAGTCTTCTCATCTGTCTTTTATACTCAAACAGTTCACTGCCGAAGTCAAACTCTTTTCTGTTGTCATCAACTGGAGAGCTGCCAAGTCTTCCACATCCAAAACACCCTTTTAAGGTGTTTCCGATGTAGTCTGCCAAACTATCTTCTTGGCTCTTTTTCCTATTTGTTCTCCGTTTCTTCATCTGTAAAATATACCTTATCTAAAGCATTACATTTTTCTTAAAAGCAATTCATATCTAATACATACATGCTCTCTACTCTAAGTTACTTAATATAAACATCTACAACTTTTATAAGGTTAAGTATACATGCATAGTAATTGGTATTATTTTTTGCATATAATATCCAATACATTTTCATGCAGCATTACTACTTGGGTTACATAAAATTACTACTAAACAAAACCGACATTAATCAAGACAGAGTGATTGCAAATAATCATCTTCATTAACACCCACTCCTTGCAATTAATCTGACTGAAGCTTCCAGTTTCAAACTAAGATATGGTACAACAAGGTCTTTAAATGTATGATATTTAGCAAGCAGGATATTCACAGTTCCATCATTTGTCAGAATGTTAGTGTGAAACACATCCATGAAGTGTTCAACCCAAACTCGTGTGTTTCTTGGTTTCAGTCTACTCTATGAATTATTGTCCCTGTCACAGCAACACCTGCAGGCCAAGTCTTTGTGCTCTGCTTAAGCATAGACAAAAACTGACCAAATCTATATATTTCGAAAACCGTCCATTAGTATGCTCATGCAGATCCCAATCAAACACCCCCTAGGATCCTCACACAAGAACGTGCGGCTCCTCCCCTGGTTCAGACCAGGCTTGCAGAATCAAGGCAAAGGAATCTGGTTTTCCAGGCGAAGTACCTTGGAAACCCGTGTTGCATGTCTGTCCTTCGGATCCTTGGGGCGTGAAGGTGACTTGGTTTGAGCTCGATCCTCTTTCTCCAAAAAATCCACATTTCTCTGTCTACAACAAAAAATATCTCATCACATTTTACCAATCGTACAACTTTAGGTGTATATTTACTATGCAGGAAGTGCACAAAAATCTGGTCCCCCGACTTCCATGCTTTATGCGCATCCAAGTCATTGTACCAGTCTTTAAAGTCTTTGTCAAAAATCTTTAAGTTATTTTTCCTTTGTTCCAAAATACCTGTACTTAATCCAGTAATCAATTCAAAAGATCTGACATTGTACTCAATTGAATCATCATCATTGTACCACAAAATATATGCACTCTTTAGATGACAATCTTGACATAAATCTCCCATTACAAAGTTCACTCTTTGGTCCATCAGTGGCTGACGGCGTCTCATGCATTTGTCGTCTTCAATAACAACCCAGTAATTAAATCGTCTTGTCAAAAGTTCTCCCCCTGGAGCTCTCCTGAGTTCCTAGGAACATTAAATATATTATATCCAAATTGTGTTCCCTTTTCATAAATTCTTAACATTCACAAAGTTACATCTTAAATATGTTTATAAAAACAAGTATTTTGTCTGTTACAATAATACATTCAGGTTTTAGAATTAAATTTGTATATATAAATCTCGAACCCTTTTAGGACCATTCACAATATGAAATCATCATTTTCAAATTCCATCTCAGGCATATTGTATAGGCACTACATCAAATAACCTCTTTCTATTTGTTGGTGCAAGTTCCTTTTTATTTTTTTAGTAGTCCATTATTAGAATAATGGAATAATAATATTTATCAGAATCTCCCAAAGGGTTTCACTGATCCCAGCAAAGGTCTCAGTGTTGGTTGAGGCAGTGCTGTCGTTGCTAGCCATTGTAGTCTATCCTGTATATTTCTCAACTGTAGTATGTCTGGTGACTGAATAAGACGTGCAAACTAACCATATGAGATGTATACTACATCTACCCCCCTGAACAGTGGGGTTCTAGATTCAGTCAAGGCCTCTCGATGATTCCGCTTCATAATAAGAGCTTGTTTGTCTTTATCAGTATTACTTCCAAGCCCAGACACCTGCATAAGCTGAACAAATTCACAACAAAAGCCTTTCAATATAGCTCTTAATGGACCTCCAAGGCCTGCAATTTCTAATAGAATCAAAATACCTATAATAGCTCCAATTAGTAATATAATATACCAGTTGTCGATTATCCACTGTATTGCATTAAATGTAGAGGTAACAATATTTTTCCGTACCGTAACCATAGTGTCAACAGTCTTCTTAACCTTCTTCCCAACTATTTTCCATCCTTGAAATACCGTAACCATAGTGTCAACAGTCTTCTTAACCTTCTTCCCAACTATTTTCCATCCTTGAAATACTTTACCGCCTAAGTGTTTCCAGTCCTGTGTAGTCCATTGCCTGTATCCTGAATTTGTTTCGGCATATTGTAGTCTAGCTACTGCCCAATATAATGGGTAGGGGGGCATGCATTTACCTTTATCTTCTTCATCATAATTCATTTTATTATCCATATATATGGGTTTATAAGATGTGACTCCATAAGCCAGCATCCTATTAATTCCCTGATTAATATCCAATCTTCTAAGCTTACTGTCTATAGTTGTGTTTAGATAAGCCCATCCTGCGTACACAAATGTTATTTTTCCTTCAAAATAATAAACAGTCCATAGACTCAACAGTTAGCTCTTCTTGGTCATCCAGTATGCCACTGACATTAACCGTCATCTTGTATTTCAGCGTTGGCACAGTCTTTTTATTATGGTATTCAGGAATTTCTGGAGGGATAGCCCAAACTATTCTACTATCATTTACATATCGCATTCTAACTATAGGCAAGGGATAATAACCTCCTAACCAGGTATTTTTATATTTTATTCCCATTCCATTATGAGTTTCCTTGTCATGTACTTTAATCTTTTGAGCTTTCATACTTTTCACAGTAATACTCTTCAAAATATTAGTTCCGATACCTCCAAATAAATCCCACAATCTGAATTGTATTACCATTTGATCAGTCTCACTCCCGTTTTCAGTAATTACATTTTTTCGCAATTCACTTTTTCTTTCCATTATTGCTATTCGTAAGCCTTACCACGTTTGACCTTTTGAGTTCCTCCAAAAAGCCAACCAGTGTTTATTTTTATCTTCTTTTTCCCCAAGTCATTCCAGCTGTAGCCATATACTTCGTCCCACAATTCCATTTTCCAGAAATGTGGTCACAGGGGCATATACTAGTAATATATTATTTTCCCCTTTCTACACAATTTTGGTTCCATATATATGATACCAAATACCAAATTCCTTTTATTCCAGTAGCCATTTTCAGCTAATTCCACTGTACGTTTATCAATTATCTTAATTATTTTATATTTCTTAGTAATCAAATCTTTAGATGGTTTATTTGTATTTTTATTGTCCAACCTGATCCAGACGTTGTCTCCTACTTGGCAACAGTCTTCTGGTTGCTTTTCCTTTAATGCAGTCTTTCGTTTGATCTCTGTAAGATTAACATAAAACATTAATTCTTCAATATGTTGGTCCCATTTTTGTCATGATTGCAGTTGGCTAATCCAGCTCTTGAGACTGCCCACCGCCCTTTCCGCAGTACCATTGCTTTCCGGAGCATATCTCAAGGCCTTTGTTAAAATTATATGTTTCCCAGTTAGAAAATCATCAAACTGTCTTCCAAAAAAATATGTACCAATATCAACTCTTACACTCTCAGGACGGCCCCAGGCAATCATTAACTCTTCGATGGATTTAATTATTGCATTTGCTTTTGTTTCTTTTAAAGGTTTTGCCCAAATTCGTTCTGTAAATCCATCCACTGTTCCCCTGCCTCGATCACGGCCGCCCAGGCTCCGTCTGCTGCTGTCGAGTCTGAGGGGGAAAACGCGGATGAGGACAGCTGTTCTATTGCCGCGTCGCTGAGTGAAGGATGGTCAGGCTCCAATCCCGACCCCGCCCGCTGTGCAAGAGTCGAGCAGCGTGCGGGTCAGCGTCGACGAAGAACTGCTTCACCATCACCAAGGTCGTGGACGACCTCGGCCTCGATTGGTCGCTGCCCGAAAAGCCCGCACCCAGCAGGCTGGATGGCTGTTTCCTGCCCAGCCGCCGCTCGACGCCTCGAACGAGGCCCGCTCCTTTCCTGCCAGAGCTTCACAAGGAGCTATCTAAAAGCTGGAAGGCGCCATTTTCTGCCAGGCTACAGTCTTCTATCTCTTCGACGCTCTCATTTGTTGACGGCGCGAAGGATAAAGGCTACCTCGCCATTCCTCCGGTCGAGGAAGCTGTAACCACACACTTGTGCCCGCCCTCTGCTGGATGGCAGGCCAAGCCCACTCTTCCCTCGAAAGCCTGAAGGACTTCCGCTCTCATCGGTCGCCAGTCAGGCCGCGTCGGCCCTTCACTCGATGGCGGTGCTCCAGATTTACCAGGCCAACCTTCTCCGTGCTATGGACGAGGCGGGCCCGAATCCTGACAACTTTACAGATCTCAGAAGCGCGACGGACCTAGCTCTTCGAGTCACCCAAGTCCGCTGCACAGGCCATCGGGAGGAACATGGCGGCTCTCACCGTGACTGAGAGGCACTTGTGGTTGACTCTGGCCGACATGGAGTCCGACCGAGCCACTTTCCTTGACACGCCCGTCTCTCCGTCCAGCCCCTTCGGCCCGGCGGTCAAGGGCTTCGCTGAACGTTTCTCGGAGGTGCAGAAGACTTCATTCTGAGGCGCTCCAGCTCCGCGGCAGGTCGCTCTAAAAAGCAGCCGCCTAGCCGCAGTACAGTGCTCCCGCCTCCTCCGCCACCACAGAGGGACTCTCAGCAGCGCTCATGCTCGGCCACGGCCTAAGATAGCGCTGAAGCCCGAGCCCTCAAAGTCTTCCTGACCACTCAGGGAAGACGAAGATGGCTGAGTCCCGCCGCGGCCGGACCACCATCAAAGAAACCACGTCTCGCTCTCCCAGTCCCCTCAACAGAGCCGGCTGGAGCAGTACACTCTACAGTCAACAAGTCCGTCACTCGACCCGCTCGCCTGTATCCAAAAGCCGTTTTCACGGCTACCCACATAAATCTCAAAAAGAGCATTTTCTGTCTGTGCCCGGCTCGCGCCGCAGAGAATGTGAGTTTAGGAAAGGTGCCCACTTCCCAGTGTTCACCCCTACACATAAGCACGGCCCGTTCAGTGTCACACACTCTTTCACGGCCCACCCCATTAAACTTGGCTCACACCACACGTTATAAACGTAGGTTATGTGCCCACTGTACAGTATTCACTCCTACCCACAAACAATTTGTCATACGACACACTGACTGGCTCACGCCGTGGATGTTATAAGAGTTTAGAAGTGGTGCCCACTACCCAGTGTTCACCCCTACACATGCACAGCTCGCTCTGTGACTGACATGCACTCAGATTGCGTTCAGTTACGCCTCTCAGAGCGTGCGCCTTTCTCAGAGCGAGGGCTTACAGGCAAACACCAGCTATGCGTCACACACACCCAGCGGCTAGAGCCCAGATATCATTCTTCCCCTGGCTTTGAGCTTGAAAGCATGAGAAATGGTCCCGGGCATGTCTCAATGGGTACTGAACACCATAAAGCGAGGCTATTCGCTGCAGTTCGCTTACAGACCCCCGCACTTTCAGGCCAGGGTCAAAACTACGGTGAGAAACAAAGTAGCACATCGAACCATTGGTAACACCATTCTAGATCTCAGACGCCTGAACAGAGCCCTCTGGCGGAGATCATTCAAAATGCTCACGACCAGTCAAATCCTCGCGCAAGTTCGGCAGGGGGGCTGGTTTATTTCAGTAGATCTGAAAGATGCCTATTTTCAGATTCAAATATCGCCCCATCACAGGCCTTTCTTACGATTCGCTTTCGGGGGCCAGAGCTATCAGTACACCGTCCTGCCGTTCGGCCTGTCTCTAGCACCTCGCACATTCATTAAGTGCATGGACGCGGCGCTCGCTCCCCTGAGACTACAGGGGATGCAAATATTAAACTATCTGGACGATTGGCTAATTTTAGCCCAGTCAGAGGCAGAACTGATAGTGCACAGGGCTGTACTGCTTGCAAATCTACAAGCCTTGGGTCTCCAGGTCAACTGGACAGAGAGTTTGCTGTCTCCCAGACAGACTATCTCTTTTCTGGGAACAGACTTAGACTCTGTATCAATGACAGAATGGCTGACATCACAGTGCATGCTGCAGATACAGCGCTCAATAGCCCTTTTCAAGGTCGACAGTATTCTCCCTCTCAAGAGGTTTCAGAGGATGCTGGGCCTTATGGCTTCGGCTTCGGCTGGGTCTGCTTCATATGCGCCCCCTCCAGCGCTGGCTGAAAGTGCGGGTCCCGCGTCGAGCATGGACCTCGGGCCATTTTTGCCTCAAGGTAAACCAGAGCTGTGTGACAGCACTGGAAACCTGGAAGGTGACAGACTGGTACCAGTCAGGCGTGGATCTGGGAACTGTTTCGACACAAAGTAATCTTGACAGACACCTCCAACTCAGGTTGGGGCGCCCTCTACGAGGGCAGGCCGGTCTTCGGCCTGTGGGCAGCCCAGGAAAGGCTCCTACACATAAATTGTCTAGAGATGAAAGCGGTCGAGAACGTGCTGGGGCACTTTCTCCCCTTCTTAAAGGGCCAGAATGTCCTAGTCCGCATAGACAACATGGAAGTAGTGTCATACATAAACCGCCAGGGCGGTCTCAGATCAAGAAGCCTCCACACGTTGGCAGAACGCCTTGTGTGGTCTCAGTACAACCTGCACTCACTGACGGCGGCACACGTGCCGGGCTGTCAAAACGTGGGTCCGGACATGCTGTCCAGAGACAACGTTCCCCCAGGGTAATGGTCCCTGCACCTCCAAGTCGTTCAGTTGCTATGGGACCGGTTCGGCAGAGCGAAAGTCGATCTCTTCGTGTCATCAGAGAACGCGCACTGCCCAATATTTTTCTCGAAAAACAGGGATGCGCTGGCCCACGACTGGCCCAGCCTCCCGCTCTATGCGTTTCCGCCGGTCGCGCTGTTACCTCAGGTAATCAAGCGAATCAGGGAGGGCAATTGCTTTGTGCTCCTCGTGGCACCGATCTGGCGGAACCAAGTTTGGTTCCCAAAGCTGATGCAGTTAGCGAGCACGGACCCATGGCCTGTTCCGATGAGGAGGGATCTCCTCTCTCAGGCCAGGGGTGCGATTTGGCACCCGTACCCCAAATTATGGGCCCTGCACGTATGGGCCATCAACGGGTATCCGCTGATCTCCCAGTAAAAGTGCTTAATACTATCACACAGGCTAGAGCACCCCCTACTAGACGGCTCTATGCTTCTAAGTGGTCAGTGTTTTCTAGCTGGTGCTCAGCCCGAAACCTAGACCCACAACGTGGCAGGGTTACGGAGATCCTCTCCTTCCTACAAGAGCTTTTGGACGAAGGCAGGTCCCCCTCCATGCTCAAAGTGTATATTGCGGACATTGCTGCGTTTTTGAAACCCCTGCATGGTCAGTCACTGGGAAGGAATGATCTTATCCGTTTCCTTAGAGGTGCAAGGAGACTAAACCCTCTGCGACCCTCTATGGTTCCGGTCTGGGACCTCTCCACGGTCCTGGACGCTATGAAAAGCGGTCCCTTCGAACCCTTGCAGTCAGTAGACTTGCGGGTTCTATCTTTTAAAACTGTTTTCCTCATGGCTCTCGCTACAGTCAAGCGAGTGGTTGACCTGCACGCGCTCTCTGTGAGTGCGACGTACTTGGAGTTTGGGCCTAACAACTCTAAAGTTGTCCTCAAACCAAGACATGGCTATGTCCCTAAAGTGCTCTCCACTCCATTCTCTGAACGCAAGTCATGTACCTGTCAGCCCTACCTGGGTCTGACGACGAAAATTACATTAATCTCCTCTGCCCGGTCAGGGCATTGAGGATATATGTCGAGCGGTCTGCTGCGTTCAGGCAGTCAGAACAGCTCTTCGTTTTGTTCGGTGGCCCCAGCAAAGGGCTAGCCACCTCGAAACACTCTTTCCAGATGGATAGTTGACGCTATCGTGCTGGCTTATAGGTCTAAGGGCCTTTAATGCCCCTTAAGCATCAGAGCCCATTCGACCAGAGGCATGGCCTCTTCATGGGCCTGGTGCAGTGGGGTTTCACTCCAGGATATTTGTAGGGCGGCAGGCTGGGCCTCTCCGTCTACACGTATACGATTTTACAACCTGGAAGTTCCTGCGCTGCAGGCTAAGCTGTTCTCAGTCCAATACTTTACAGACAGACAATAACAGTCAGTTGCAATACAGTTCAGGCTGACTCAGGTCCATCCTGTCTGTGATTACGTGATAAGCACTGAATCCTATAATTATAGGATTATGATTTATTTTAGGCCCACTACTCTGTCTGAATATCACTCGCTAGTATGGTTCACAAATATGGTCCCCCGGGTACACACCCCTTGGGGCCATGTGTGGACACTTCAGCACGCACGGCGTAAGCTAGCTTACGCAACACGAGAGTACGAGAATGCTCTCAGTTACTTAAATAACCTCGGTTCTCTCTAGATGAGGGAACGAGTGTTGCGTAACCCTGCTGTGTTTGTGCTACGTTCTGATTTTGCTTCAGTGTGAAAAACCAAAGAGCATCCTATCTGGACTTGGCTTATATAGACATAAGCCAGGCCGCACTCATTGTTGCTTACGTCACGAACAGTCCATCGATAGGCTGCAGCAGTTGCCGCAGAGCAACCAATAGGTGCGCGAGGTGCTTCGCCTAGGTCTGCTCTGTGCAGCAATGCGATTTAAACGAATGCAAAATTAAGGATAATTTTTGGCTTCAGTATTCTCGAGAAAAGGGGTTTTTCCCGTAGTGTAGGCTAGCTTACGCAACACTCGTTCCCTCATCTAGAGAGAACCGAGGTTACGTTAGTAACCGAGAGCGTTTCCACATGTTCACCGCAATAAATTAGAAAAATACTCAGTAAATAAGTAAAATAATTGGTTTGTTGATGGACATGCCCTTGTTAATGCTGATGGTGAGGAATTACAGTTGCAACATCTCATAATGTATCTCAAAATGAGTAGTTTATCACTGAGAAACATCCTGCTCGAGTCGTCCTTGAGATGAAGGTTCGGGTTGAATAACTAGTTCTTCCAATGTTTCATCATCGGACTCGCGCTCGGATTCATATGGTAAAATCAACGGCATTGTTCGTTACTGTGTTTAGTTTACGGTGTAGGAAGCCTCAGGACAAGCAGAGCTGACATTATGGCAATGGGCGTTTTTGTTTTCAACACGGTAGACCAATCACAACACACTGAGCTGTCTGGCCAATCAGCAGAGTAGCTCGCGGAAAGGAGGGATTTAGAGAGATTAATTAATCTGATGAGTCGTTTGAGAATCATTGAAAATTTGGTGATGTGCAAATGTATATTATGAGAAAATGTTTTTTTTACCTTTGATGCATGTAAACCTGTTGTAGGAGACAAAAATATGATTTAATGACACAATCTGTGTCAATTTTTGCTTGATGGTGTAGGAACCCGAAAACTTTGCTTGTAACAGTGACCCTGGTAGAAGACAAGCACCAAATCACCTTCCTGAAAACTTTGATAAACACTTTTTTTTTTCTTTTTTTTTTTTATGAGTCTTCATTTTAATCTGAGAGTTTAGTTCCAACCCTGCTTCAACACATACCTGTAGTTTTCAAGTAAGCCTGAAGGACTTGATTAGCTAGATCAGGTGTGTTTAATTAGGGTTGAAGCTAAACTCTGCAGGCTATGGCCCTCCACGAGTTTGACACCCCTGTTATATGGGAAGCTGATAACATACTCCCAACTTCACAATTCTAGTGACAAATCAGATTTGAGGTAAACTAATCAAGGCAACTTTGATACAGCCAAGCTCAATGCCACGGATTAACCCGCTGGATCTGCTGTATGACTGTTCTGAAAAATCTAGTGCGCTTTCCACAATAAAGGATTGAGCCGAGCCAGTATCCCGCAAGATAGTAATTCAAATTTCCCTGCTCACCGGAAAGAGATACCATTGAAATGGGCAATAACCATTTAATAATAAATGAGGTGGGAATGTTTTCAGGTAGGTAATGGGTAAGGAGGACTGTGCAACAGACATCTTGTATTCACCACTGTAACAAAACATTACGTTAAACTGACTTAAAAAAACAAGAATCTTTATAACATATTAAAAAAGTTGAAAATTGCTTAACTTATTTTGATGAGTTAAATCAATGTAAAAACATATGTTGTCATAACTTATTGATCATATAATGTTTTACAGTGCATTGTAACAGATTTTTATAAATACATTTCAAGTCATAACCACGAAACAAGAATTCTGCTTGTTAGTTCTGGATATTCACACTGTAAACATTCAAAAAGTTGAGGTAATTTAAAGAATGGCAACCAGCTGCAAAACATATTTTTTTTCTTAACTCAATAGCTGTAGTAGTGCCAACAAATTGTGAAAGTTAGACTTGGTCGCCCAAAATAACAATGTGCTTGTCTAACTTTAAGATGCTCATTTACAAGTTCATTATTTTACTTTTGGGGTCTGCTAGATTACATTTGCATAAATTAAAGATTAGAAAACTTTTTTTTCTCAAAAGCCCTATTTGAGAGAGGACTATTTTTCCTCGAGAACGTTAGAGAAATTTGGGTTTCACAGGAGTACATCATGATTTTAATCCTGTCTGAATCTGCCATGTCTGTGACATGCCTGAAGCCTAGAAATCTAGACGCACCCTAGTGGCAGCAAATATTATTTTGCCACAAAGTGTGGTCTAACAGCTCTCCGTTGGCATTCGAGCTGGAAAAAACAAACTCTGGTCAGGCCAATCACATAGTGTATAGAGTTGGTGGGCGGGCTTAACATAATGACGGCAGAGTTGTGACGATTCTGCGTGACTTCCATAGGTGATTTGAATTCCCTGCCACTTGAAAACAAAGAAGATGCTGCTGGCGAACAGTGGTCTTTCGAATCGGCTTTTGCCGCGACTCTGGATGATTTGGAGTTAAGAGAACGCCACTTAAGTCATTCTTAAAAAAGGAAGATGTGTTCGGAGTTTTGACGACCGGATACGGCAAAAGTTTAATATATCATCTCCGCTGTTGGAAAAACGCATGGGACTCACTCAGCCACAGCCGTTCGTTGCTCTGGTTGGTTGTAGCGCTGTCCTATTGCGTGCAGAGGGAATTTGAAAGACAACCGTTTATCCCGCCCCTCGGATTGAGGTATGCCAATTGGGAGTTCCCAGACCTAACATCTTGATGTAGGTCTGGCTTGACAGGCTTGCTTGGCCTGAGCTACCAAAAACATTCCCACCTCTGTAATAAACATGTAGATGTTAGTCCCCTCCTAATGGGTAAATGAAATCACAGAGTAAAAAAATGTTTATTCAAATATTGTTTAGAAACATATTCCCGTCTGAATAGAACCCTTTTCAGTTGGTAAACATGATGATGTTTTTGTGAGCGGAGCTTAGGTGGAGGCAGAACGATCCCTCTGTCCGCTTCACTAACGCTAGTTTGCAAGTTTTGTTAGCTTGTTTTTTAACAATGACGGGAGAAAATCAGATTTTATCTTAATGTGCAAGGTCACTCACTGTCCAGGAGCGCGATTGTTATTTGCAAAAGTAAATTTTAACGGACGGAACCAGATTGGCCGACCCATACATGCTCAGTCAATGGATGAACGATCTGACAGGATTAACGTTACCTCTGTCGAGTGGCCTGCCTTCTACTCCTACCTGATAGAGAAACCGAGCGTAAAGACAAACTGAGGGCATTTAAATCTTTAGATTCCTATAACTATGTGTTGAATGGTCTTGTGGCAACATTACATTGCGCGGTCCTGCCCAGCGCCAAGACTAGAAGACGACAATGTAAAGTGACATTACAGTGCAATTTTAGTGATGTGAATATTTTCTAGAAATAAAAATATTTTTTATGAATTAAAATTATATCAATTAACTATGTATTTGATTATTCTTTCTTACCAGGTTCTTCAAAAAGTCTATCACAATCAATCACAACAATGTATACAATCATAGATTCACAAATAATCACAATCATTTACAAAACATTATGCAAATTTGTAAAAAAATTAAAATTGGATCCTGTAGGTGATTCTTGCACCCAGAAAAACAACAAGATGACATTTAATAAAAAATAATAATAATTTAAGATCCTTATTATGTAGCCGAATCTGTGCTGGTTTGTATTGGCCGCCTCCAGTTTTCACCTTGTTTTGCCTCCAGTTAACGCCGTGACGTAATTGTGACGTCGGCGCAAAAGGGGTCTATAGAACTCCCTGTTTTTTACTCCCTGCCTGAAACCCACTGTTTTAGTTCCTGTCTTTTCCTGCTCCGAATGGTCTCTTATACAATCTCTTAGACTTGGAGAATTTATTTACAGGTGTGAGCCCCAAAATATCCCATCCTCAAACAGCAGCTTTCAGTCTTGAATACTGTCTTATCTTTTTTGGCATGACAAGTCTCTAAACGAGTCCGACAAATTTATTAACCGACAGCATCTTTTATATCTGGGTGGAGCCATGGAGAGCACTTGAGTACTTGCACTTGAGTCGTGCGCAGAATGCAAAACTGATGGGAACAGCCCCCGTGGAGAACAATGACTAGATCTAAAACCTTCAGAGCTCATATCTCCATTGCTGTAAGTTACCGAAACCACACATGGAAAAACCCACAACACACAGTAGAAGCGCCATTGTGCAGCGCAGAGCGGCTCTCTTGCACTGTATGACGTGACAAACAACTATTGTCCAGTCTGGTTCTGTTCACACAGCGTGTTTTTTTCCAAGAATTCGGTTGTGGGTCCTGAAAATTTACGAGTATGGTTATACAATGTTGTCGTCACTACCGTAAAAATCAGTATTTCTGTCATGACAATTCTCGGGAGATTGGTATGGTACTAGAGATTGGCATGGTAATGGATATGACAATGTTAATGTATTTGATCTTGGCGGAATAGATCTGCTATGCTGCTGCTGCAGAGCAAGTACCGAGACTTGCTAATGCGAATACCTTTACAGACATTGCTGTGAAACATGTAAGACATGCTGCTGCTGCTGTACATTAATTAACCCCGTAGCAGATCCATACAGGTGGAGCTGGGGAAGGTGGGGGGTTTCTGAAAGACCTATCAGCCTGCACCATTCAAAGTTTCATGCCAGAACTATGTAATGTATGTGAACATAATCATATAAAGGACTTCATTCTGTTCCTGTGTGAATTTGGCCTTATTTCAAAGGTCCTTATAGCCTTCAACAGGAAAAGAACCTAAACCCACAAGGACTCTGACCAGGCAAATCATTTACAAAAAAATCTGTGAAAAATTTGGCAAGCTAATTCTAAGTTTTTCCAACTATATTACCTTTTATTATCTATTGAAAGCACTTTCTCACACTCTCCAATACAAATGCCCACACATACAGTGTCAATGACATATTTCTGTAGAAACAAAGTATACTTTTGTTTTCCATTTCACCTTTACCCTGCATGATTTAAGTGTTGATTTTTGGTTTCTGTTGGCTGGTGAGGCGAGTTGGGTGTGGAGGCAGAGACATTGTCCTTGCACAGTGGCTTTAGGTGTGTACCTGCTGATAACAGTGGAGAATGTCCTTGTTTGACAGGGGAGGTGATAAGCCATGGAAATATTTGATCTGCCTCTCACACGATCAAGACTGTCGAGGTCTTTTTGAAAGCGCAGCATTTTGTCTATTAGTTGATTGAATGTGGCCTTGTAGTGGAAAAAGTGCTAGTTCTTTCAAAGTAATCTCTCTGGGGTGACCAGGGTGATCTCTCACCCGGCTTTAAAACATTACATGATCTACGCAACAACCGGTAGCTTGAAGTGTTT
This sequence comes from Siphateles boraxobius, assembly GCF_051911475.1. NCBI lineage: Eukaryota > Metazoa > Chordata > Actinopteri > Cypriniformes > Leuciscidae > Siphateles > Siphateles boraxobius. Next base: position 14,120,614 of record NW_027508833.1, on the reverse strand, counting down.
TGAATGCTTATTTGAGTTATTTTATGTTAGTCATAAACTGCACGCTTGTCTGCATAAAGAGTTGAAGCATTGCTTTTAGTATTAGAGACTGGCGCTACATCTAAACTTGTGCCTACTCCTGAGGTAAGAATGTCAGAAGTCTGTGTATCTGCACCTGTGAATATTAAATTAAATAATGAGGGGAAAACAACAATGACAGTTTCTGGCTTTAGGAATATTGCTGTGGGTAACATTGAGTTATTGATGAAACACTGGATGTTGAAAAATTTGATGCGTTTGGAATGCAGTGGAATGCACTCTTATTAAGTGGTAATCCACCTGGTGGTTTTAATTGAAAGGGTTGTGGTGGAAAAGGAGCAGTTGGAGTTGATCTGCAACAAAGTATTTAATGAAAAGAGTGGCATGTATGTAGCATTGTCAGATGAGACCGCATCTCTACATGACATTGATTTGTGTTCACAGGGAGATTTTCTGTATAGTGCTGATATAATGAACTCAAGAGCTCTCACAAAATGATCCTTCACTGTAAATGTTGGAAGAGATTAATTCTTTTCTAGACACTTTTGGGAAGCAAGTTAATGTGCTTAACTGCATGATTTGAGGTACTGCCAGAAATGTTGCCCACATTTAAAAACACAGCAGGCTTGTTGGAAATATTGTGAATAAGAATTTTTCTGACACATTGCTTTAGAGGATCATATCTATCTGTGTGGCAGCAGAAGCATTTATTGTTATTGCTAAGAACAAACAAGGACATGCAACGAGCAAACCTACTAACTTGTCAGATCAAAGCTGTGTAAATGTTTATTCTCTAATTTTGAGAGAGAGAGAGAGAGAGAGAGAGAGAGAGAGAGAGAGAGAGAGAGAGAGAGAGAGAGAGAGAGAGAGAGAGAGAGAGAGAGAGAGAGAGAGAGAGAGAGAGAGAGAGAGAGAGAGAGAGAGAGAGAGAGAGAGAGAGAGAGAGAGAGAGAGAGAGAGAGAGAGAGAGAGAGAGAGAGAGAGAGAGAGAGAGAGAGAGAGAGAGAGAGAGAGAGAGAGAGAGAGAGAGAGAGAGAGAGAGAGAGAGAGAGAGAGAGAGAGAGAGAGAGAGAGAGAGAGAGAGAGAGAGAGAGAGAGAGAGAGAGAGAGAGAGAGAGAGAGAGAGAGAGAGAGAGAGAGAGAGAGAGAGAGAGAGAGAGAGAGAGAGAGATTTTTAAAATACATTTTATTACAATTCGGTTTTAATTCACACAAGAATACATATACAGCTGAATAAAAAAAACTCACAATATACTGTTAAAAATCAAAGTATTACTAAATATATTACAAAGAACACCTTTTATACACCATTTTTGCTCAAACAACATTACAACATTAGATTCTTTGTTGCATTGTAATAATGGAAATCAATTTGGATTCTTGATTTCAGCAGCATTGAAAAGAGCAATATTACATCAGTATCAGAATCTTTTTCAATTTTACTTTTTCTGCTTACATAAATTGCCATTTTTGCTTGACCCAAGAAAAAGTTAAACAACTGACACTCATAAGATCGTGTTCTCGAATACTTAAAACCACAAATAAAAATCTCCATTGAGAAGACTTCATCAAACTGTTTAAATAGATCTTGTAAAAAAATAATCAATGGTTTTAATCTTATACAATGCATAAAAGTATGAAACACAGTTTCTCTTTGTGAACAAAAAGGACATTCTTGATTAACTTCATGATTTAACATTGAAACAAATGCGTTAACAGCTATAGTTCCATGCAAAACTCTCCATTGCAAGTCCCCTGTTTTTTTAAGCAATGGTGACTTATAAAGTGCCCCCCATTTAGGTCTAATATTCTCACTTAAATGTAAGACATTGCGCCATGGTGCATCTACTTTACCATCAAGACTCCTCTTATTGAAAGCTTTAACACAACACTCATACATAGCTTTACTAGATGCTTTTTCTTTTCCCAACAACCTTAAATTATTACACTTTAAAAAAAAAACATGACACATTTCCAAATCAGGACTCAAAGACAAATTCGGAAAAGGATCATCATTCTTTGGTTGAATACACCCTTCTTCAAAGTCTTTTAACATTTTTAACTCTTCTTTGGTAATGATTTCTTTCCATTTAGACAGCAGCCGAGTTACTACCCGTGTTGACCTCATATTCAACTTTTCTTCCATTGCTTTAGAGTCAGATAAATCATGTCCAGTTATACGAACTAGGCTTCCAAGAGTAACGATGTGAGATCTAATGAGTACGTCCATCAAACCAGGAAAACATCCCTCGTTTGACACATCCAAACCTGATCCACAAATCAACGGTTCTTGAAGAGTCCAGTACAAAGAGTCCGTTATTTCACTTCTCGATACTTTAAAAAGTGACCATACTTTGAATAAATTACAATAAAAAATAGGTAACTTAGATACAGAAAACTTCTTAAGGTTCGTCCACAACAAAGGCTTGTCAAGACCCAGACCTTCAAAATTCCTAAAAATAATGGAAGCAACCAAACTCCAATTCTCATTTTCAGAACTTTCAAGAAACCTTTGTACATACTTTAGCCGAAAAGCGGCCACTCGACTCTGTAGATGAATCAGACCTTGTCCCCCTTCATTTTTAGACAGATACAAAACGCTTTGTGGCACCCAGTGTAAATTATCCCCAAAGAAATTAACTAAAATAGATTGAATTTTTTTCAGAAGAAGTGCTGGGGGGTCAATACATGCTAGCCAATGCCAAAGAGTAGAGGCTGCCAAATTGTTAATAATTAACACCCGCCCTCTATATGACATATTAGAAAGTAAAAACTTCCATTTATTCAAACGACCCACAATTTTCTCTTCTATCCCCTCAAAATTCTTCTTTACAGTTACATCATCTCCCAAATATACAACTAAATATTTAAACCCATCTCTACTCCATTTTAACCCCGCTGGGAGACTGGGTTGTCCATGAGTCCACTTTCCAACCAAGATAGCCTCACTTTTATTCCAATTTACTCTAGCGGAGGAAACAAGCATAAAATCCCTTAAAATCTTTATCCTTGACACATCGCTGTGTTCTTTAATGAAAATGACAATATCATCAGCATAAGCTGATAGTTTAAATACTTTTTCGCAATTTGGAATAGTTACACCCTTTAAATCTGCTCTAAACTTCCGTAAAAGGGGTTCAATTGTTAAACTATATAACATACCTGAAAGAGCACAACCTTGTCTGATACCTCTAAAAACACTAAAGGGGGCACATAAGTCACCATTTACCTTCAACAAACTTTCAACATCACAATAAAGAACTTTTAACTTATCAATAAATATGTTATAAAACCCAAAAGCCTCTAAAACCTCCCATAAATAACTATGTTCAATTCTGTCGAACGCTTTCTCTTGATCTATTGAAATCAAGCCAAAATCCACATCGAAGAGCTTACTGATATCAAACATGTCTCTGACAAAAGAAATATTATCGAAAATTTGCCTTCCTGGCACACAATAGGTCTGATCAGTGTGAATGACTTCTTCCAAAACCCCACTCAATCTATTTGCTAATGCCTTGGACAGAATTTTATAATCATTACACAACAATGGCACAGGCCTCCAGTTTTTTATTTCACTCAGGTCTCCCTTCTTGGGCAATAAAGTCAGCACTGCTCTACGGCAGCTCAGTGGTAACCTTCCACTGTTTAGACTTTCGTTGATGACTGCAAGCAGATCCGCACCAATCTCAGGCCAAAAAGACTTATAAAAGTCTACAGATAGGCCATCTATTCCTGGTGCTCTGCCGCATTCCATGCCTTGAAGAGCTTTCCTCAGCTCTTCTAACGTTATCTCTCTACAGAGACCGGCGTTCGCCTCTTCAGTCACCTGAGGAAGATCCTCAATAAACACATTAGTGTTTGACCTGTGTATAAGTTCACTGCTATATAGTTCTTCATAAAATTCTACCGCTCTCTTCCGAATTTCTGTATGATTCGACAAGAGTGCACCAACCTTAGAACGCAAAGCATGTATACATCTTTTTTGGCCATTTTTTCTTTCCAGATAAAAAAAAAATTTGGAATATACATCCATCCACTCTATATTCTTAAACCGGGATCTGATCAGAGCCCCTTGTTCTTTCAGGTCTAGAATTCCTGCCAATTCTTTGCTTTTTCGATTTAAAATTTCAATAAGCTCTTGATTTTGTTCAGTTCCAATAGATTCTTGTAGTTTTTTTATATCATTTTCTAGATTTACCATTGAAATATTTATTTCTTTAGTGATGTTGCAAGCAAACTGTTGACTCAATTGCTTGATTTGCGTTTTTCCAAAATCCCACCACTGCTGCAAAGAATGGAAATCAGATTTAGTGGTTCTAAAATCATTCCAAAAAGACTTAAAGATATCTCTAAATTCCATATCAATTAAAAGACTGTTATTAAAGTGCCACATTGCACTCTTTGGTTTTATGGATCCTAAAGTTAAAAAACACTGTACTAAACTGTGATCCGAAAAACTAACTGGAATGATAGAACAATCTCTAAAAAGAGTGAGTTGATGACCAAAACCATAAAATCTGTCCAATCTTGCTAAAGACAACCTATTATTACAAGAATGAACCCATGTATATTGTGAAAATTCCGCCAAACGTCAACAAGATCATGCGTTTCTATAAGCTGAATTAGCCTTTTTCGAGAAGCCATATGAGGCTCAACATGATTTCTATCTGAGGCAAATTCAGTGCAATTAAAATCTCCTCCAATTAAGAACAAATCCTCAGTATTACAATCACTTAATGCTTTACATAATGTATTCAGAAAGCCCATTCTTTCAACTGCATTGGTGGGAGCATAGATACAACCGAATTAATAAAAAGCATTGTCAAATTGAGCCCTTATTTTTAAAAACTTGCCTTTTACAACTTCTTCTACTTCATAAGAAATTGGAGTGGAATTTTGAGAAAATAAAATAGCAACCCCGCCACTTAGAGATGAATTATGACTACAAATGGTTAACCCATCAAATTCTCTTGCCCAATCTTCTTCATTGGAAACATCACTATGAGTTTCTTGTGCAAACAGAATGTCTATTTTCTTTATTTTCATTAACTCATATAATTCAAACCTTTTCTTCCCTTCTCGTGCCTCATTTAAATTAAGGGAAACAAAATGAAACTCTTTCATTAAAGAAAATGATAATCAAGACACAAACAAGCCTCATCTCATAAGTGGGATTTTAGAACTATTCAGCATTAATTCCCAATTGAAAATTTACTTTTGTGAGAATTTTTTTCAGTCTGTAAACCTCTTGATCAGAAAAAAGACCTTCACTCCTAAAACTCTTAGCTTTTTCTACAAATTGCTCAAGATCAGGAAAGTACTCTGAAATGTGCACATTTCTTGCATTCTTTGCTACTCTCAAAAAGAGCTTAACATCATCCCCACTGTAAGACTGTTCTGAACACTCATCTTTTGTCTGATCAAAAGTAACACTACATTCTGAAAGGTCAGTGACACTTTCAGTATCAGTTTGGCTATTTCCCAGTTTTTTTTTTAATTATTGTAGTGGCTCTGTTTCATTCTTCTCTTTTGCGGTGTTTTGAAAACACAATCATCTTGTTCCTTCTCAGAGTAAGGATCCTCGCCTTCCACCTCCATGTCTTGATTAATTACCGAACCCTGCATATCTAAAACATCAGTTAACTGATGCCTTTCATCAGGGACAGAGGCTTCTCCTATAACTCCCACTGCCACTTGCTCCTTCCCCTTTTCCTTCAAAGCTGCAGCATCACCTGATGAATCTGTTGAATTTACATCTACAAGTTTTTGTCCAGTGTCCTCATCAACTACCACTGTTGTAGGCACCTCACTCCTAACAATTTGTACTGTCCCCTCCTCTTCACCAACCCTTTCAACCGAGACTGGTGAAACTTTTTTCCTTGATTTCTCGTCCTATTTCACCACAACTAAGGCATTTCATGCTATTAGTCGTAGCATAAACTACATAGTTGAAGTCGTCATGATTAAAATTAAACGTCAAATCTAATTCCTCCTTGTTGTCCTTTAATACCATGTAAACAAAACGTCTAAAAGATACTACGTGTTTCAGCAACGTCGATTTACAACCAATCTGAATAATTTTTATTGGGGAAACCAATCTGCCATGCCTCTCCAAAAATTTCACCAACACCTCGTTTTTTATATATGTCGGCACGTTTGATAGAGTCACTTTTTTGGACGGAGTAGACAGTGGTAACACTGGAACAAAAACATTGTCAATGACAACACCACTTTCAACCAACAAGTTTGCTAATTCAACGGTTTTCAAAAAAACAACAACTGCGTTGTTCATTCTCGATGCTGACAGAACATTTTCGCAGCCAACCACCTCTCCTATAGCCAAACTGCACTCCTCCACACTAGCGTTCAAACTTAACTTCACCGCATGACGCCGTGTGAGGAAATCTAGCGTCCTCGCACTCGAAGTCATCCGGCCAGTTATAAAAACTGGCAGACAGACAACAAACCACTATCTTAACCCTACCAAACCCGTATACCACAAGTAGAAAGATAAAAGATAGAAAAATAGAAAACCTATTTTTGACACAGCGGCCAAAAAAAGAGAAAATAGTCCACACACTCACCACGCTTCCCACTCGCTCGCTCAACAGACGCTCACGCATGCGCAGAGAGAGAGAGAGAGAGTCTTGTTTAAGTGAGCATTTTTATATATAATAATTGCACTCAACAGAGTAATTGATCTGTGATTAAGGGATGTATTATGCCTCGTTCACTATACCTCTGATATCTTTGCATGATGTGAGCTCAGATCCATCGTCGAGAAACTTATATTTGAGGTATGGCCCACTCATGTCCTACAGATGACAGGCTCATCAGCATTCTGAGGGGGCTGCTGATAATATAATTTGCCTGAGAGGATATAAGCTCTGGTCTCAGACACAACATATCCACATGCTTCTCTAGAAAATAACCTCTCTTGATGTCATACTGTGTTCAAATTAAATGTGAGGCTATTTTCATCAGTTTGTTTGATTTTTAAATAGGTGGTGTCTGATGCTGCAGGACAAGGCGTCACCATCACAGGAGACAAAGCCTTCAATAACTGGAACTGGCCCAATGCCGTCATCTTTGCAGCTACAGTTATCACAACTATAGGTAAGGATCTGGTCCATTTAAGCAGTATCTTGGAAAATAATCAAAGGAAACAGATTTTTATTTTTAGACAAAAAAAAGAAACAAAATGCGGGTGAATTTATTTATGCTACAGTCATTAACACACAAATAATTTGTAATGATAAGTTATTATTATTATTTGCCATAATTCAGAGCCATTCAGGCATATCCCTCTTTCCTTACAAACAAGGGCACAGTACAGTGCTTTTGTTTGCTTAATACTCAGAGAAATACTTGTTAGCCAAAGATAGAACATGTGTTAAGACTGTGTAAATTGAACATCAAAAATGAGATGAATGGCATTTACTATAAACTGCAATCCATTTTCACCAAAAAAAAATTTTTTTCTGCAGGTTATGGAAATATTGCGCCAAAAACGCCTACAGGGAGGGTTTTCTGTATATTGTATGGTCTTTTTGGAGTGCCGCTGTGTTTCACCTGGATCAGTGAACTTGGAAAGTTTTTTGGTGGAAGAGCTAAACACCTCGGGCAATATCTTACTAAGAAAGGAGTAACATTGGTAAAGAGCAAACACACATATTCATTGTATTGCAAAAATGATTATCACTATAATAAATATAACTATAACAAAAATAGCTATGAGAACTTCTAACTGCATTTAGAAAATCTATTTTTGTGTTATAAGGTTGTTCTCTTTTTTTTTTGCTTCTCAAAGCGGAAAACACAGTTCACCTGCACAGCTGTCTTTCTGTTATGGGGTGTGCTGGTCCATTTGCTGATTCCTCCATTTGTATTCATGTCTCAAGAAGGCTGGACCTATATCGAGGGCTTGTATTTTTCTTTTGTCACTTTGACAACTATTGGGTTTGGTGATCTTGTAGCAGGTGGGTGTCTTAGTTGTTAAAACTGCTTGTTATCATAATCACTTGAGAAAATTAAGTCACTTAAGTTGGCTCTATCTCTCTATCTATATATATCCACAGTATACATCTATGTCTGTATATCTATATCTTTATATCTATCTCTCTCTCTCTCTCTCTCTCTCTCTCTCTCTCTCTCTCTCGCTCTCTCTCTCTCTATATATATATATATATATATATTAGGGATGGGACGATTACCGGCTTCACTATAAACCACGATAAAATGTACTGACGGTTAGTATTATCGTTTACAATTCAATTATCATTAAAACCGTGTTTGATTATCGCGATTTTAATAACTCACTATAAATCCTGTCCAGCCAGCAACAGTCTGACGCAGGTGCGCAATGTTGTTGTTTTTTTGTTTTTTTATTCGAGAAGGAATGGCGGAAGGCGGTGACCGTGCACGGGAGATTTTTCGGCCTTTTAAGAGGACCACAACTGAGGTGTGGTCATATTTTGGCATTTACAAAAATCCTGAGGGAGACTTAATCAAGGATGGTCACTGGACATGCACAAAAAAATTTGCTGCGATGGGGTAACGTTAAACACTTCAAATCTGCCGAGTCGTCTTGACCATCACACACTGTTGTAGCGAACGCAAGGCAAGTTAACTTTGATCTCAATACTAAAACTACGTCTGGGAAATATTTGGGCACAAAATGTTGTTTTGAGTTGAAATATTTTATCTCACTCACTTGAAATAAACTTGAAGCTTCCGCGAAGAAAAGTTTGCAGCAAGTGGCTTTGAGCCAAAGACGAACGAACAAGTTCAAACAAGACTATTAAGAGTGACATTTAAGAGATAAATGTATATTCATTGTACACTTATTACACCGATTTTCTTTTACCACATAATTAAGGGGACATATTGAATAGAGATTAATTTCTCTATTCTTTCCTGTTAAATCCATTTTGTACAGCTGTTTGTTTTATTTGTTGTTTGTTGATTCTTAAATATAAAACTTGTTGAAATGTTTTCAATGTGAGCATCAGTTCTTTTTTAACACTTCCATCTGGTTTCAACAAAACCGTAATATTGATAATCGCGATAATTTTGGTCACTATAATCGTGATATGAAATTTTCATACCGACCCATCCCTAATATATATATATATATTTATATCTCTCTCTCTCTCTGTCTCAATGTCTTCAGGATCACTAGAAAGGATCACTAGTTTTTATCAGGGTTGGAGCTAAACTATGCAGAAAAGTGGCCGTTCAGGTCAGAAGTTGCTTATCCCTGATTTTTATACTTTATGTAGGCTATTTAAAAATATATTTACCTCATATTATGCAATTGTTGTGTAAATACATTTATGCCACCTTTGATCAAGTCAGTATGTCATATGCAGCTTCTGTGCCACCTTGGCAATGTAAAGATGGCTTTTGTTGATGTTTATCAAAATTAAATAGGTAAAAGACTAGTATTCTGATTGATTGGATTCATTTATTAAATTTAAATATTTGACAAAAACAACACAGATGCAAGGTAGTTATAAAAATTGCCCTTACAAAGGTTAAAAATTAATACAGTGACCAGGAAGGGACATGTTCGGTTCACCTAGATTTGTCGTGGCCACGACATAGTAACATTCCAACTAACATTCCATAGTAACATTCCATTCATTCCAACATGATGGTGCTGAGTATAGCAGCCTCGGTGTTAGGTGCGCTTTGTTTTGTTTTTATGTGTTAATTTAGTTTTCGGCTGTGATTCTCGGTGCTCTTTCACTAGAGAAGAGCTCATGAACATCAGGGGAACAACTCCAGCGGACTTAGTTCCCACTTTCCTCGTGTCATCAGCGGAATTATTGGACTTTTTGGCGATGGGCTCTCTCGCTGTTGTTCGTGCTGTGAAGTGCCGCAGGAGAGGAAAAAGAGTCGTGCGTCTTCGCCTGCGGGGACTCCGCACATCGCTACCGGCAATATTTCTCTCCAACGTGCGCTCACTGTGCAACAAACTGGACGAACTTCAGCTTCTGGTGGGGAAAAACAGAGACTTTTATTCATCTTCTGTTCTGAGCTTCACGGAGACGTGGCTGTGTGAACTGATACCGGACTCCGCGCTGCAGCTGGCTGGCTTCCAACTGTACAGAGCGGACCGCGACAAAGAACCCTCCGGCAAAACAAAAGGTGGAGGTGTCTGTTTTAACATGAGCAATGACTGGTGTACCGACGTGACAGTGATTCACCAGCTCTGTTCTCCTGATCTAGAATTTTTTATCATTAACTGTAAACCATTTTACTCCACCCGTGAGTTTGCTTAATTCACTCTGGTTGGTGTTTACATTCCGCCCCAGGCCAACGTGCAGGACGCACAGCGCATGCTTGCTGACCAGATACTCTGTGTGGAACAGACAAACCCAGACTCCCTTATTATTGTTCTCGGTGACTTTAACAGGGGAAATCTCAGCCAAGAACTCCCCAAATACAGGCAGTTTATAAAGTGTCCAACCAGAGAGGGAAACACTTTGGATCACTGCTACACCACAGTCAGCTGTGCCTATCACGCCGTCACTCGCGCTCCACTGGGCCACTCTGATCACGTGATGGTCCATCTGATTCCTGCTTACAGGAAAAAATTAAAACTCTGTAAACCTATAGTGAGGACATCAAAGAAATGGACCAGTGAAGCTGTAGAGGATCTTCAGGCGTTTTTGGACTGCACTGACTGGGATGTTTTCAGGACTGCTACCAACAATCTGGACGAGTTTACAGAGTCTGTGACGTCCTACATCAGTTTCTGTGAAGACAGCTGTATACCAACACGCACCAGAGTGAGTTATAACAATGACAAACCCTGGTTTACAGCTAAACTCAGACAGCTAAGGTTGGAAAAGGAGGCATTCAGGAGTGGTGACAGGGCCGGGTGCAGGGCGTTAAAGTACAGGTTTAGCAAGGAGGTGGGAGAAGCTAAACGGCTGTACTCAGAGAGACTAAAGAACCAGTTCTCAGCAAACGACGCCACTTCTGTCTGGACCCCCTCCAGACAGATCACAAACTATAAACCCAAAGTCCCCCATTCCATAAATGACTCTCGCCTGGCAAATGAGCTGAACCAGTTCTACTGTCGCTTTGAGTCAATCGGACACCATCCCCCTTGACTCCTCCGCTCAGCTTCAACCACTCCCCCCCCCCCCCCCCCTCCTCAGAGTTGACCAGCTCAACCCCCTCCCCCCCTCTCTCCATCTCAGAGGGGGAAGTCAACAGGCTATTCAGGAGGCAGAACCCCCGCAAAGCAGCTGGGCCGGACTGTGTATCTCCATCCAGCCTGAAGCACTGTGCTGATCAGCTGTCTCCGGTGTTCACAGACATTTTTAACACCTCACTGGAGACATGCCATGTGCCAGCCTGCTTCAAAGCCTCCACCATCATCCCTGTCCCGAAAAAACCAAGGTCCACAGCACTAAACGACTACAGACCCGTCGCCCTGACCTCTGTGGTTATGAAGTCCTTTGAACGTCTTGTGTTGTCCCACCTAAAATCCATCACAGACCCACTCCTGGACCCCCTGGCCCTTCACTACACCCTCCAGCACCTGGACTCCCCTGGAACCTATGCTAGGATCCTGTTTGTGGATTTCAGCTCTGCTTTCAACACCATCATACCGGCCCTGCTGCAGGACAAGCTCTCTCAGCTGACCGTGCCTGACTCCACCTGTAGGTGGATCACTGACTTCCTGACGGACAGGAAGCAGCAGTGAAGCTGGGGAAACACGTCTCTGATTCCAGGACCATCAGCACCGGATCCCCTCAAGGCTGCATTCTTTCCCCACTTCTCTTCTCCCTGTACACCAACAGCTGCACCTCCAGTCACCAGTCCGTCAAGCTCCTGAAGTTTGCGGACGACACCACCCTCATTGGGCTCATCTCTGGTGGAGATGAGTCCGCCTACAGATGGGAGATCGACCATCTGGTGACCTGGTGCAGCCAGAACAGTCTGGAGCTCAACGCTCTGAAGACAGTGGAGATGGTCGTGGATTTTAGAAAGAGCTCAGCCCCACCCTCCCCCATTATCTTTTGTGACTCCAAAGTCACTGCTGTGGACTCCTTCCGCTTCCTTGGCACCATCATCTCCCGGGACCTCAAGTGGGAGCTGAACATAACCTCATCACCAAAAAGGCCAAGCAGAGGATGTACTTCCTGCGGCAACTGAAGAAGTTCAGCCTGCCATAGACAATGATGGTGCACTACTACAACGCCATCATTGAGTCCATCCTCACCTCCACCATCACCATCTGGTACGCTGTTGCCACCGCCAGGGACAAGGGAAGGCTGCAGCGTATCATTCGCTCTGCAGAGAAGGTGATTGGCTGCAATCTTCCATCACTTCAGGACCTCTACGCCTCCAGGACTCTTGAGGCGAGCAGGAAAGATTGCAGCTGACCCCTCCCACCCCGGACACATACTGTTTCAGTCTCTCCCCTCTGGCAGGAGGCTGCGGTCCATCAGGACCAAAACCTCTCGCCACAAAAACAGTTTCTTCCCATCGGCAGCTAGCCTCCTTAACAAGGGCCGGGTCCCCCACTGACACTCCCCCCTTGCAAATTACTCAAATGTCTCTGCACATGTAAAAACTTTCTTCTCATTTCATGCACAACCTGGCACATTGCACATACTTGTAGTTAATCTTTATTGTTGTATATTTTGTTTGGTCAATTTATATTTCATTTCATATTTATATATATTCCTACATTTATTTATGTCAACTGTATGTTTGTCTACATGTGATCACCTCACGACCAAAGCACTACTTGGCAATAAAGCACCTTCTGATTCTGATTCTATCTCTTGGGAACGTGTTAAGTCATGGCCATGTGATGTGAAGTCATGGCCTCCTGTGTCAACCTGGGATTATCAGAAATTGATATTACAGAAATGAATAGATTATTTTGAATTTAGAATGACAAACAACAGAGTTAAGATATATTACCATATTGTTCTGAATATAAGACATTTGTTTTTTTGTTGGAAATGCATCTGGAAAATGGGGTCATCTTATATAACATATCTTTATATAAATCTTATGATTAAATGGCTAAATATTAACAAGGCATTCACATTCATGCATTAAGTAGATTTACAAATTACTTTAAAGGCTAATACAACTAGTCTGTTACAAATTAATAATTAAAAAATTGACGCAAAGAGTAAAACTCAAGTGTATACACTAATATTATAGAACATTAAAAGACTGATAGTCTTGGTCACCATTAACTATCATTGCATCTTTTTATATTAAATATATTTAATGATGATTGAGATTGAATGCTGAGAACAAAAAAAAGTGTGTTTTTTAAATATACCTCTCGCAGTAGACACTTTATAAAGAAATCTTATCTTTTAACATTAAGGACCGAGAAATATAGCAGATCAATAGCTGTTCTTTTTGATGTAAGCTGAATATTGCAAGAGCAAAGATCTTTGTTTCTTCTTTATATTTTGCATAGCATTGGATGCATGCAAATATAACCGTGTTATTGGAGCAAAACAACTGAGCACCTGTGACTGGTCAATTTGTAGATGTAGAGAACAGCCACATGTGTATCAAAAATGTTCTTTTAGTTAGTATTCGCCCCCCAGCGATGGCCATATGGAGCTGAGATTTGAATATGAAGTTGTTTGCGGAAAAGACGTGCATGTTTCAGGCGATGATGAAAGTTTGTCACGTATATCTGGCTGCGTGTGCTGGAAGAGAAGACAACGTAGGAGATGAGGCAGATGTGCTGGAGTCTTAGGGTGTATTCACACCAGGAAAGTCCGATAGTTCACTTGCTTTGGTCCGGACCAAATAAAAAAATTGTTGTTTTTTTTTGGTACGGTTCGCTTTCACACTGCTCTTTTTTTCAAGTGAACCAAAATTTGTAAACAAAACCACACGTGTGTCGTGCCGACGCGGTGTCATTGGTTGTTGCGTTAAATCTTACCCAGATACAATGGTGCTATTTTCTGATTGGCTAACAACACCAGAGGAGACGCGCTTGATTCCTGCCAGTCCCACAGTGAGAGCGGCGCGGCCAGAGTTTTGGGTGCTGCGGCATATTAAATATATTACAAATAGTTTTTCAGCGTGAGAAATACAATGTGTGGCTGGAGAGCGTGACAAAAGACCGAAATGAGTGACTGTCACGCTCAATGCGTGACACTTGAGAGCCCTGTCACTCCATTCATTCCATTCCAATGATGCACACACGACGCGCAGAAAGACGAGCAACAGTATCGTGTGGCCAGACAGCGCGCCGGAATGGAATGTAGTAGGCTAAAACAGATCACTTTCCCATAACGCAACTCCGACTACGGAAGCCTGTTAACTCAAAGGCGCAGTGCTTTCTTGCAATTGGGTCGGTTCATGTTCACACCGTAAACGAACCGTACCAGAGTTCAGCTGGGTCTCTTCAGCACCTCTTCAGCTGGGTCTCGGTTCGGTTGTTTGGTCCGCACCCGAGTTCGATAATTGCTGTATTCACACCTGCCCAAAAGGTCCGCACCAAGGGGGTAAACGAACTAGAGTTCGATTCAATCGAACCAAACAAGGCAGGTGTGAATACACCCTTAGTGAAACTTAAGAAATTGAGGAACCTGCCCAGTGAAGTAAGATCGGTAACAGAGTCATGGCTTTCCTATCCGATACCCATTTTCCCTGTCACCATCGTCTCGACAATGTTGAGAGGGACCAAACATAAAGGAGTGGTTCACTCAAATCTCTGTTCTGTGAGACGAATTGGGTCAATAGAGCTAAGTGTCATTGCTTCTAATCAGCTTAAGTCGAATACAGTGCATATTGCCTTGATAAATGCACGTTCGGCTGTTAACAAAACATTTTAAATGGCTTTTATGTAACGCATGGATCAGACTTTTCTTTTTACTACTGAGACTCTGTGCTGATATGAGCTCTCTTGCTGAACTCTAGGTGTAATTTAAGGACTTGAGGACTAATTGTCGAGGTGCAATTTTTTATTAATATGATTTAGTGCAAGTTGTTGCATGTTGAAAGTTTCAAAAGTTTTGAAGTTTAATTAATGAAGATTGACCTGCCCTACGTCTCCTAGATACAACAAACATTTTCTTGATGAATTTTAGGAGTTATCTGAGGTTATTCCATCTGCAGATAGGATTTTGATTCTGGGTTATTTTAATATCCATGTTTATTGTCCTTGTAAACCTATGACCCAATAATTTTTTTGAATTTTTTGGTTTATTCTTTTAATGTATCTCAATGTGTCTTTGAACCAACACATGATCATGGTCATACGCTTGATTTTGTGTTTTGTTTGGGAATAAAGATCAAAAACATTTGGGTTGAGGAAATGGCTATTTTGGACCATATGTTTATTAGTTTCAATTTGACAAAGAAATTAATTCCTACCCGATCTCATGGCAATTCATACATATTTTACGTGGTGGCTAATTTGTATGAATTCATACGACCTCACTCATACAATATGTACGATTTAGCAAAAATCAAATTTGTACGAGTTGCCCAATTCATATGAATCTGCACGAATTACCTACCCCTGACCCCGCCCCTAAACCTACCCATCACTATGGTTCAGACAAATCATATGAATTCAAAAATGATGTTAAAGCTGCTAGATTTTCTTTTTTTTATTATTATTATTATACCACAAAATGTAAAATAACCCATTGTTTGCAAATTGCAACCATATAAGGTACTTGGTCCATCTAGTAAAAAATGTTCTTCCTTGTCCAAGGATTTGTTTTTCATTAACAGTTTTTCATTAACAAGGTTGATCTTATAAGGTTGAATATTTCACATTGCTTGAGTAAATTAATTTATTTCCTTAGCTTAGTTGAAAGATACAGGTCCTTCTCAAAAAATTAGCATATTGTGATAAAGTTCATTATTTTCCATAATGTAATGATAAAAATTAAACTTTCATATATTTTAGATTCATTGCACACCAACTGAAATATTTCAGGTGTTTTATTGTTTTAATACTGATGATTTTGGCATACAGCTCATGAAAACCCAAAATTCCTGTCTCAAAAAATTAGCATATTTCATATTTCATATTTCGACCAATAAAAGAAGTGTTTTTAATACAAAAAAAAAAGTCAACCTTCAAATATTTATGTTCAGTTATGCACACAATAGTCAATACTTGGTCGGGAATCTTTTTGCAGAAATGACTGCTTCAATGCGGCGTGGCATGGAGGCAATCAGCCTGTGGCACTGCTGAGGTGTTATGGAGGCCCAGGATGCTTCGATAGCGGCCTTAAGCTCATCCAGAGTGTTGGGTCTTGCGTCTCTCAACTTTCTCTTCACAATATCCCACAGATTCTCTATGGGGTTCAGGTCAGGAGAGTTGGCAGGCCAATTGAGCACAGTAATACCATGGTCAGTAAACCATTTACCAGTGGTTTTGGCACTGTGAGCAGGTGCCAGGTCGTGCTGAAAAATGAAATCTTCATCTCCATAAAGCTTTTCAGCAGATGGAAGCATGAAGTGCTCCAAAATCTCCTGATAGCTAGCTGCATTGGCCCTGCCCTTGATAAAACACAGTGCACTAACACCAGCGGCTGACATGGCACCCCAGACCATCACTGACTGTGGGTACTTGACACTGGACTTCAGGCATTTTGGCATTTCCTTCTCCCCAGTCTTCCTCCAGACTCTGGCACCTTGATTTCCGAATGACATGCAAAACTGAGCAACAGTCCAGTGCTGCTTCTCTGTAGCCCAGGTCAGGCGCTTCTGCCGCTGTTTCTGGTTCAAAAGTGGCTTGACCTGGGGAATGCGGCACCTGTAGCCCATTTCCTGCACACGACATTCTTACCCATGATTGCGGTTTTGAGTAATGAAACAGGCCGGGAGTTTTTAAAAGCCTCAGGAATCTTTTGCAGGTGTTTATAATTAATTAGTTGATTCAGATGATTAGGTTAATAGCTTGTTTAGAGACCCTTTTCATGATATGCTAATTTTTTGAGACAGGAATTTTGGGTTTTCATGAGCTGTATGCCAAAATCATCAGTATTAAAACAATAAAATACCTGAAATATTTCAGTTGGTGTGATGGTTCAGTTTTAGTGTTGGATGATGATATCAAGAAAAAGCCCTTGTAAATAAAGAGATGGTGGTAGGTGTGTTTTTTGACATAGAAAAGGCTTATGATATGATGACAATTCTTTATGAAGCAACAAAACAAGGAACCACAAGAAAGTTGATTTAAGAGTTTTCTATTCAAGTTTAACTCCAGTCATATTACATTACAATTCAGTACATCAATACATTTAATTTCAGGCCCAGAAACATTTACCTTTTAATTACCTCACAACAATAAATGAATGACAGATAAATCAAAGTAAATAATTCAGATAATTAAGACCATGTAATGACTCTTATGCAAGAACAGAAATTAACCAAAATACAATAAGAGGAAAACAGGCAAAAAGGAATTAAACGTTTGCTTACCATGTCACTCATTAAACTACTGGGCCTGAAATTCAGTACACTGCATCACACACAATATTTACAAAATACTTCGGCATCTCAAGCGCCAAAATAAACATAAAAAAAAAAACTTCCTACATCAAAACTCCTCAAAACATACTACCTATAATGCCATGAATCAACGTCTAAGCACAACATAACCGGGTTGAAACATCCAGCTCTCTCTCAAACGCTCCATTTACACGCAAATCACCAAATCGCTCAACACAACTTTCCAATGCTTTTCGAAGTTCAATGAGGAAAACATATTCCTCAAAATATGAATCATAAGCATTAAAACCAGGGAAAGACCGCAGCATTAACACATCAATACAACACGGCTACAACAACAATACTCACAAGCCATCCACTAGTGTGACCACGACCGGGAATAACCCGCGCCTGACAACAAAGGCTAAAGAGCGAGAGAGAGAGAGAGAGAGAAACGCAATCACACTTCCTTAAATAACTTCCCACCTGGTTCCCCGAGTATAGGCTCAACAGCACCCTCCCCAGTACGAAATAGGAAAATACACAATTCATTGACGACTGTCGCAGAGTAGTAATCATTAAGCTGTATGATGCAGGGATTCGGGGAAGAATGATTAAGGACTTTCTGAGGTCATGGTGTATTCTGGTAAGAATAGGAGGGAGCTTTTCTGACTCTGTGTTTGTAAATAATGGGACTCCACAGGGTAGTGTAATCAGCCCAGTCCTGTTCAATATAATGGTTAATAATATGTTTGAGGTAGGAAGTGGATTTCAGCGATCTTTGTTTGCTGATGATGGAGCATTGTGGAAAAGAGGCCGTAATACTGGGTATTTATTTAAACAAATGCAGTGTACTTTGAAAAAGGTGCAGGCTTGGAGTGATAAGTGGGGCTTTAGACTATCATTGACGAAAACAAAGTATATGTTTTTTGGCAGGAAGAGGAATATAGATTATAGTCTAGGTCTTAAGTTGTATGGGGAAACTCTTGAGAGAGTCAGGGTTTTCAAGTTTCTTGGGGTCTGGGTAGATGAAAAGCTAACGTATAAAGAACATCTATGTAGAATGGTGAATAGATGTGGAAAGGTTATTAATAATTTGAGGTGTTTCGCGGGGTGCTCTTGGAGTGCAGACAGGAATCTTATCCTGATGATTTATAAAGCTATGATAAGAATAGTTTTTGATTATGGGTGTCTTGCATATGGATCAGCAGCTAGGTCCACACTTAAGTTAGATGTGGTTCAATCTAGGGCTTTGAGGATATATACTGGGGCATTCCGGACAACGCCGATTCTGTCGCTGCTAGTGGAAGCAGGGGAGGTTCCGCTAAGGCTGCGACGTGCAAAACTGGCATTCAATTACTTTGTAAAAATGAAAAGCTTTGGGTCAGCTCTTCCTTCAGTTTCTTTGTTAGCAGATTGTTGGGAGTTTAGGAAGGGTGAGAGTAGACTTAATAGATATAGTGTTTTACATTCTGTTAAGACATACGCAGAGGAGCTTAAGGTTAATGAAAGGAAAATGGTGCCTTCTGTCTACTGGCCATCTATCCCTCATTGGTTATTCCCTGAGGCTGATGTAGACATATCAATTAAAAATTGAATAAAGGAAGGAAGTGTAGGAAATGTTGCTCACTATGTCCAGGAGCATCTTAGGAAATTATGGAATGGCTACATAGATATTTATACAGATGGATCTAGAGACCCTGAGAGTAAGAAAGTGGGCTTTGGTTTATATGTTCCACATTTTCATGTTAGACAGTGTCATAGACTGCCTGATGGTCTTTCAATCTTTACAGCTGAATTAGTAGCAATCATATGGGCTCTGTGGTGGGTGGAAGAAAGTGGGGTGGAGAAAGCTATCATTTGCTCTGACTCACTATCTGGCTTGATGGCGTAGGGCTGGTCCGAATACCATTTTTTGAGCTTCGAAGCTTCGGTAGTAATGAACATCGAATATTCGAAGCTTCGGCGAGAGGGGGCTGAACATATTCTTTTCACTAATAAAGGCAGGAATCTCTGTGTTGGTCTGTCTTTTTGCATTTTGATTATTTCGAGAACCGTTCATCCAACCGACTTCACAAGGGAGTGCAGTGTTGCATTTGGTGCAATATAGATGGACACGCGAGACGCGACACATTCAGAATTAATAAACTTTTAGTCAGCTACAGAACAGCGCGAGCGGGAAGCAGCGCACCTCACGCGGGCAGGGTTTATATGCTCCGAGAACGGACACTCCACTATGATATAAAACGCACACACACAGGTCTGTTAAATTAAGCAATACTTTTAAGGTAGTCTAATATTTTTCTGACTAACAAATTACTGACACAGTAAAGGGTAGATTTAAATAAAGAAAAACGAAATTTAAATAAAGAAAAAAATTAATTTAAATAAGGAAAAACAAAATTTAAATAAAGAAAAAAATAAATTTAAATAAAGAAAAACGAAACTTAAATAAAGAAAAACGAAACTTAAAGAAAAATGAAATTTAAATAAAGAAAAAACGAAATTTAAATAAAGAAAAATGAAACTTAAATAAAGAAAAAACAAAATTTAAATAAAGAAAAACGAAATTAAGTTCAATTAAAAACGAGATTAATTTAGATTGATAATAACGGGTAAAAGGCTAATACATTTTGTTTCTATTATTCTATTTTCCACAATGTCAAAGCAACGCAGCTTAACCCAAAACACAAGCTCAGGCATGCACTTCAGTCCATACAAACTCCGCTGTTCTGCGCTCTAGCCAGAGAACACTCCCGTTGCAGTTAGGCGTCGGTTCTATTTCTAGCATGCACGCATTTTCCGCGTGGCTCGAGCCGCGCTTGAGACGCGTGTTTCACACAGGCAGTGTGCAAACTCAAACCTGTTAACATGGGAGCTGAAATAAAAACGTACATGCCACACAGCTGAGACGCTCACGCCATGCAGCCAGTGTGTCGCCGGCCTTATTCAAGCGCGAGTGAGAACCGTTTCGCGGGGGATCCCAGGTGTGCAAAAAAAAAAACGAATATTCGAATGTCAAATTTTCAAATCGAATACCAACCCACCGAACGAATATTCGAATATTCTGGTCCAGCCCTATGATGGCGATGGGGGAGAAAGAGGTTAGGGATAGGTTAGATTTGGTCGGGAGATCTTAACAAGGATTTATAGATTGGAGAGGCGGGGGTGTAGTGTGGGTTTCTTGTGGGTTCCAGCACATGTGGGGGTTGAAGGGAATGAGGCTGCTGATGAGGCTGCTAGTGCAAGTTTAGTTAGGGAAAATGTGGAGGTGGAGGTTCCATTTGACAGACTGGAGTGCCGTAGCATCATTAAGGAAAGACTGACACAACAATGGCAGCACGAGTGGTGTCACAACACTAGCGAGAGGAAGTTCTATGAAGTAAAACCATTAGTCAACCCTGGGAATACAATTATCCTGCCTATGATGGATCAGATTAAGTTGGCCCGACTAAGACTGGGTCATTGTGGATTGGCAAGTGGGCGGTTTCTGGTGGGAAAACATAGTCACGTATTAAGTCTGTGGAGTACAGGAGTCTGTCAAGCTTGTCATCTTGTTCTGTCCGAGATATGCTGAGGAAAGGAGACTGTTATTCATTGGTCTAAATGTTCTGGGAGTTGATTTATTCTCTGTTAAAACTCTGATGGGTGATAGTTCCAATTCTCTTTCTGATTGATTAGGACCATTTCACTTCCTAAAGGCCACGGGTCTATATTGGAAAATACAGGTCCTTCTCAAAAAATTGTGATAGTTCATTATTTTCCCTAATGTAATGATAAAAATTAAACTTTCATATATTTTAGATTCATTGCACACCAACTGAAATATTTCAGGTCTTTTATTGTTTTAATACTGATGATTTTGGCATACAGCTCATGAAAACCCAAAATTCCTATCTCAAAAAATTAGCATATTTCATCCGACCAATAAAAGAAGTGTTTTTAAAACACAAAAAAAACGTCAACCTTCAAATAATTATGTTCAGTTATGCACTCCATACTTGATCGGGAATCCTTTTTGCAGAAATGACTGCTTCAATGCGGCGTGGCATGGAGGCAATCAGCCTGTGGCACTGCTGAGGTGTTATGGAGGCCCAGGATGTTTCGATAGCGGCCTTAAGCTCATCCAGAGTGTTGGATCTTGCGTCTCTCAACTTTCTCTTCACAATATCCCACAGATTCAGGGGTTCAGGTCAGGAGAGTTGGCAGGCCAATTGAGCACAGTAATACCATGGTCAGTAAACCATTTACAAGTGGTTTTGGCACTATGAGCAGGTGCCAGGTCGTGCTGAAAAATGAAATCAGATGGAAGCATAAAGTGCTCCAAAATCTCCTGATAGCTAGCTGCATTGACCCTGCCCTTGATAAAACACAGTGGACCAACACCAGCAGCTGACATGGCAACCCAGACCATCACTGACTGTGGGTACTTGACACTGGACTTCAGGCATTTTGGCATTTCCTTCTCCTCAGTCTTCCTCCAGACTCTGGCACCTTGATTTCCGGATGACATGCAAAATTTGCTTTCATCCGAAAAAAGTACTTTGGACCACTGGAGCAACAGTCCAGTGCTGCTTCTCTGTAGCCCAGGTCAGGCGCTTCTGCCGCTGTTTCTGGTTCAAAAGTGGCTTGACCTGGGGAATGTAGCCCACCTGTAGCCCATTTCCTGCACACGCCTGTGCACGTTGGCTCTGGATGTTTCTACTCCAGACTCAGTCCACTGCTTCCGCAGGTCCCCCAAGGTCTGGAATCGGTCCTTCTCCACAATCTTCCTCAGGGTCCGGTCACCTCTTCTCGTTGTGCAGCGTTTTTTGCCACACTTTTTCCTTCCCACAGACTTCCCACTGAGGTGCCTTGATACAGCACTCTGGGAACAGCCTATTTGTTCAGAAATTTCTTTCTGTGTCTTGCTCTCTTGCTTGAGGGTGTCAATGATGGCCTTCTGGACAGCAGTCAGGTCGGCAGTTTTACCTATGATTGCGGTTTTGAGTAATGAAACAGGCTGGGAGTTTTTAAAAGCCTCAGGAATCTTTTGCATGTGTTTAGAGTTAATTAGTTGATTCAGATGATTAGGTTAATAGCTCGTTTAGAGACCCTTTTCATGATATGCTAATTTTTTGAGATAGGAATTTGGGGTTTTCATGAGCTGTTTGCCAAAATCATCAGTATTAAAACAATAAAACACCTGAAATATTTCAGTTGGTGTGCAATGAATCTAAAATATATGAAAGTTTAATTTTTATCATTACATTATGGAAAATAATGAACTTTATCACAATATGCTAATTTTTTGAGAA
Organism: Siphateles boraxobius; assembly: GCF_051911475.1. Lineage (NCBI taxonomy): Eukaryota > Metazoa > Chordata > Actinopteri > Cypriniformes > Leuciscidae > Siphateles > Siphateles boraxobius. Next base: position 14,097,836 of record NW_027508833.1, on the reverse strand, counting down.
GGACCTGTATAGGCTAGGAGAGCTAGGCTTGGGCGGTATCCAAATTTTGATACCGTCAAACCTCCTCCGTATTTTACCGGGGTATACGGTATTACCGTGACTAATTAAAAATTATGACATAAGGCTCAGACAGCGTCACCAATCTGTTGGCTTGTGCCTACACCGTTCAGAAACTGAATACCAGATCGGGCAAAAAAAATAAAGGCTTGTCTTTATCACCAGTGGGAGGCAGCAATGCACTAACAGTGCCTTGTCTGCCGGAAAGGAATAGAAGAAGTAGTAAATAAAACTAATCAATGTTATTTAGTTAAACATGATGAAATGTTAGAATATGATCTGTATGTTTTTCTAATGTTGATCTAGCTTACTTAGTCTCATACAACCAACAAACAACCTAACTAACAACATTCAACACATTCAAATGCCATTTAGTGTGATAGTGTAACTGTTAGACCAAGTGAAACAGCGCTGCGTTACCTCAAGTTTAATTCGTCTAATAAACTGACCTGTGTGAGTATTAATTCAGCACTTTCGTTTAGTTCAGTAGAATGAAATGTCCTTATTCCTTTATATCCGCGGGACTCCCCGTGTGGCGCTGGTATACGTCTAGCAATCGTGCCCTGCTTTATCACAGTCATGGTAAAAACATCAATGTATTCACTCATCCATAAAAGATCCACCAGCTTGACGACAAGATCCATAATTCCGCTTAATGCAGAATATACGTCATCAATATACGCCTTTGTTATTGTAAGAGGTTAGTGACCCCTGGTGGCGAAAAATCCTGCATATTGTACCTTTAATGGGGTCGTCGACATTATTAGTCCTAGTATTTTATCGATTATTAATAGCCTTTTATTTTATGACACTGAGCCATCATATGGGAAGCATGCCACTGTTGAACCAGTTTACAAAAGGCGATCCTGGATCCACAGGATTTTAAAAACTTCAGGCCTATTTCACAACTTCCTTGTTAGGTTTTTTTTTATAATAACATCTTAAAGACGTTCATAAACAAGGTTCAAGTTTTTTTGTTTTTTTTGTTTTTTACTGGAAGTAATGTTATGTATATTTTTCAGTCAGGATTAAGGACTAAACCTAGCACAGAATCATTTTTATTGAAGGTTGATATTTTGAATGGACTCCGGGAAAGGTGTTGCTTTAATGTTGTTAGATTTGAGCATAGCCTGTGATACCATAGATCACTTTTTTTTAATAGAGCCTTAGAGATTATGTAGGTATCAAGGGTGTGGCCTTTAAATAGTTTGCTGCTTATCTGCAGGATAGGACATGCTCAGTTAAGATTGTAAACTGTTTCTGCATCAGCAACTATCTCTTGGGGGCTCCCAACTCTGTTCCCTTTCTATAATAAATATTACTAATAATAATTCATTACATTTATATAGCGCTTTTCTGGGTATTCAAAACGCTTCACATTAGGCTTGGGCGGTATCCAAATTTTGATACCGTCAAACCTCCTCCCTATTTTACCGGGGTATACGGTATTACCGTGACTAATTAAAAATTATGACATAAGGCTCAGACAGCGTCACCAAACTGTTGGCTTTTGCCTACACCGTTCAGAAACTGAATACCAGATCGGGCAAAAAAAATAAAGGCCAACCCATGCACGTTGTGTCTGATCCCGGCTGACGGCATTAAATGTAATATGGGCCATAGCCCTATTTAGACTCGACTATTTTTAATACGTGGGCCGTTATAATATGGTGGCGCCAAATAATTTTTTAACCCAGGTGCTGAGGGGGTGGTAGATATAAATACTATTTATAAATGAACAAAAATGGGACAATTAATAATATTTAATTATTTTAATTATGACAATTGTATTCATTTTATTAATTAATTTAAATTAAATTAACAAGCAACAAGCAACAAGTGCATTTGTAAATCCGGTGACACGCGTCCATTGATTTTTATTAAAACAACTTTTCTGTCAGTGCTGCAAAGATTAAGTTGACGATCGCCATCTCCTAGTGAACGCGCATATATAGAGAGAAATGCAAATCATGGATTACATAATCAGAAGGTATAGGCTAGCTTTTTTCTTTTCGTTTTGAATTGTTTCGTTTAAAGAAATTGACGATTGATATCTCCGTATGAACGCGCCTATAGAGAGAAATGCACATCATGGATTAATCAGAGAGTATGCTGCCTATATTTGTTTTCCTTTTGAATTGTTTCGTTTAAAGAAATTGACAAATCGCCATCTCCATAGTGAACGATAGAGAGAAATGCACATCATGGATTACATATCAGAGAGTAGGCTAGCCTATTTCTTTTCGTTTTGAATAGTTTCATTTAATTTGATGATCGCCATTTCCGTATGAACGCGCATTGAGAGAAATGCACATCATGGATTAAATAATCAGCGAGTGGCCTATTTCTTTTCGTTTTGAATTGTTTCGTTTAATGAAATGTCAAGCTTTATTTAGATATAGGCCTATCTGTCATGTCTGTGAGACATACACTGAGTTTCGTTAATTTATGATGAGATTTCAGTGCAAGTGACCGCGGCGCGACAGCGCACGATCATGTCATGATTATGTTGTCTGCTATATTTGATTCTTATTTATTATTGGTTGATAAAAAAATATTAAAATTAAGATACAATTTATACAAAATGAAATTCACTTTAAAGGCCTTTTACAAAATGAAACTTAATTAAGTGGTCAATGACTGACTCCCGATGCATCCCATCTTACTCGTGCTGTTCAGTTTTCATTATCAACGTAAAAAAAATAACATTATAATATTTTAACAAATAAAAACTAATGCGCTTATTAAATGAACTCGGGGCAAAATGCATCCTCGCAGCAGTGAGTGGGTGGTTGTTTCGGAGATGCGACATTAGGTTAGAGGTGTTTCCATCTCTTGCGGTCACCTTTTTTATTGCAACATTTACAAATTGGCTCGTCAGTATTTACCGCCTCTCCCTTCTCTCTCTCTCTCTTTCTCCTCCACACTGTCACTTGATGACAACTACATAAGCATTTTTAGGCATTGAATAAAATATATTTTATATTATATATAAGTGCCGGTAATGACGGTATTGAAACTGATATTTTAAGACCCCGCGGTATACGATATTACCGTAATACCGCCCAACCCTACTTCACATATGGAAGGGGGAATCTCCTCAAACACCACCAATGAGCAGTATATATGTCCAATATATATGCTGCCCACTGATCTATATAGAATGACTGGATAGCTCATGACGTTTTAAACTGCCATCAGGCTGTGAAGCCACCGGAAGTGTTCGAGCGGCCATCTTACGATTCCCTACGTTCCCTACCAGCAGAGGGCTCCAACGGCCGTAATACAGATTTTGCTAGCTCTGACGGCACTTTTAAGATGACTCGCTGTGCAGCATACAAATGTCAAACGACGTTCACAAAAGGATGTAGAAAAACTGCCCACAGGTTGTAATCCAAACCCTATAAGTAGTAATTTAGATGTACAATTGTGGCTATTCCTGTTTTTTTCTCCGAGGCAAGAGTAAGTTAATGCTTCTGCAAAAAACAAAAAACAAAAACGATAAAACATTCAACAGTAGCCTATAAGAAACCTCCGAGCAGCAATAATCACAAGTGTCCAATAGCGACACCCTTTGACAGCTTAAAAAATATCTTCGTAAAAAGTTTTTTTTTTTAGCGTTACTTGACACTGATCTAACGTTATATAATGATGTCATTATCAGTTAACATTACTTACATTTACCCATAAAATGTGTGCATTTTCTGAACATGTACTTGCTACACACTTTTAACAAACTACTGATCTATAAAAAACAATGAGAAAGAGCAATATTTTAAGTACATATAGGATTTTTTTCTATAGTGACAAATCTTTGTTTTATTTGATTGTTAAAATTGTTAATTTGCCATTTGAAGATTAATAGCTCTAAACAAGTGATGTTAAAAACTGTCAAACCATGTGCTTAATGTGTAGATAAAAACTTTATTTGGCTTATTGTGTACAACTTTGTAGATTTCCAAAAGATCCTGTCAGGAGGAGAGAATGGGTGGTAAAGCTCTGGAGGCAAAACTTCAGCAACGTAATTTAGGTATTCTGATCAAATTTTTTTTATTACAATATAATAATTCGTTGTTACGATAACTTATTTGTCCCCTCGTTTTAATAAATCGTGGACACGGTGAACTTATTCCCTCCCTCATTTTGATTTAACGAATTACAACGTGGCAACAATACAGTAAAACGACGGAACAAATTAGTTAAACGTGCTGAGGTACTATTAATTCGTGGCCACGAAACAATATTCATCTGAATATTCACCAATTCACAAAAATATAGGACTTTATATTCTAAGCATTCACCATTTAATTAATAGTGTCATCATCTTTATGCACCAACTGTTTTTCTTACCTGTTAAGATAACTCTTCAGTGAAGGCCGAGTCCCGTCTCATACCGTCCATGCCGAGTCCGACTAGCTTCTTCATTCAAAGGACAAATCACAAAATAAAAACACGTCATTACCGCCTCCTGCTGTTAGCCTAGAGTCTAGACAGACACTGTCCACGCTCCTCTCTACAGTATCAAAGCAATTTTTAATAAGCAGGAATCATTTTCGACTTTAAACAAATATCCATTTAAATGGTTAGGGTGTTTGCGTTGTAAAAATGTACAGGGAGACTCTGTAGTCGTGAAAGCATATTTTTTTCAGTTGTGAAAATTGTCTACTGAAACCTATTCTTTCAAACAAGGATTTGGAGACTGTTGTTGTGCTTGCTTTCATTTCCACATGGCTGGATTATTGTAATGATTTATACTTGGGCATAAATGAAGCCTTGGTAGCACATCTTCAGTATATGTCCAAAATGCTGCAGCGAGACTTTTGACTAATACCAGGAAAAGGGATCATACCTGTGCTCTTCATTGGTTATCTGTAAAAAAACAAAATACAATACAAGTTGTTAATGTTTGTTTACAAAGCACTGCGTGATCAGGCTCCAAAGAGGCATAGAGGAGATCGCACTTTTACTGTTGCAGCTTCTGCACTTTGGAATGAACTGTCCTCAAGTATGGACACTTTCAAAAGTGATCTAATGAGTGACTTATTATTTGTCTGGCTTTTGGCGCTTCATTAGGTATGATAAATGTGAGTGATTTGCTGTATGATGGATGACTTGATTGTGATTTATTGTTATTTTATGTTTGTAATAATTTTAGAGTTCTATGCCATTTATGTACATCACTTAGCTCAAATTGTATTTATAAATCACTTTCAAAACCATAAGAATGGACCAAACTGAGTTGAGTTGATTTGCACAACTTTCATTGCATAAAGTTACATACTGATTTGGAGATGCGCAAAATATTTCCATTACTTACCATTTTTCATACGAGTGTGTGAATGTTTTGCACCATATTCACTGCAGCAACAGTAGCAAGATGTGAGTCTATGGGTTTCATAATTTGTGATTCATAAAATAGAATTTGTCCACCTGCAATTAAGAATTTAATTAGACTTACTGTTGTTGTATTTGTGGGAGAGAGAAAGAGAAAAAAAAACTGTTTGAGTATCTTTGCAACTCCTAAAAAAAGGTATCTGCGACTTCAAATTTACTGATACACGTGGTATTCTCTACAACTACAAATTCCACTGTCTCAGGTGCTCCGTTGTTTTGTTCCAGTAATACCTTAAAAGAACATGGTGGTACTAGTAGTCAGCAAAAGCAGAGAGGTTGGTGTGTTGTAGGACTGGAATAGACGTCTGTCCAGGCTGACACGTTTAGGCCAACAGTTGTTTTTGATGCTTTCAACTGGGGCTTCCAGAATATCTGCAATAAAAATAGTATAGTTCAATAACAGTCGGACCCATTTCAAAGTATCACATCTGGTATAACAGTGTCATTCCAGGTTCAATTTAAGTTAAGCTCAATCCACTACATTTGTGGCATAATATTGGCACACTTTTTTTTTATTTTGACTTAACATGACATTTTGTAAGAAGTCCAGTGACTGAGAGCATGAGTTTGAAAATCACATTTCATTGGTTCAGACTCATGCCATTGAGAATTTATGAATATTCACATAGTTGGAATGCTGTGCTTTAAAACGATGCCAAACTTGTGCTGAGAGTGGCAGTCGTCAAGAAGCGAGCAGAGAAAAAATGAATTTTTTTGGACAAAGGAAAGGTACTCCTCTCAGAAAACGTACAAAAAAGATACTTTTAGATGTGTAATCGCTATTTGGAGCATTGGAATTGTTAGAGGATGGCTTAATTAACTAATTTTTGTGAAAACCATCTACCAAAACTGGCCCTGTAAATCGTAATTTGCCAACATCAAAACTCCAACATTGAAACTAAATGAAATCACTTCAATGTTTTTTTTTGTGATTGTGATTTATCATCTTGCAAACTTTTTTCTCTTTATCTGTATTTTGTGTAGGTGTTGATCCCAATGCTGACTACCCTTCTCTCTATCGCTACTTTGTGGAGGTGTGGATATATCTTGGTCTGGCATGGCTCTCCCTTTTCTTCAATTGGAAGGTGCGCATGGTTGTGGAGGCACACAAAGCTCTAAAGAAGCGCCGTATGAAGCGCAAACTTTCTCTGGATGAGTTACAGTGCATCAAGGAAAGTCACAAGACCCTACACCTGCCTCCAACCCCTAATGAAGTCAACATCTTCAGTTTCATGACCAAGAAAAAAACAGATATCTGCTTAGTCAAGCAGATAGGTGTCGAGAAGGAAGGAGAAGATCAACGTGTCAGCTCCAATACTGGTAGCAAGAATAAAGCTCCAAACCGCTCAAAGAGCTGCTGTGATTCTCTTTCAGTAAAAGGAAATTCCATCCTCAGTCTAGACCGCTCCCCTCGACAGAAGCGCCGCTATAGCTTCAGTGACAGAGTTGCTGTAGCCTTCTCAAAATCCAAGGGTTACCTTCTTAACAAAGAGGAATGTCTTCTCATGAATGAAATGCATGGGGGAGGAGAGTATGAGAATCAATTGGACAAGGAGGTAGGAGAGAACCAAGGTCTTGAACCTGCAGGCTGCAGTATTGGCCGGATCACGTCGGACTCCAAAGTTAACCATTTTCCCAATGCTAACATCACCTTCATTGATGAGGAGAATTTGCTAAACAACAACCTGGGGGATGATGATAATGACTTTATGCCTAAATTCTCAGCTTCAGATGAGACAGATTTCAGAGCGGAACAGGGCTCAATATCTGAGACCCCTGTATTCACCAGAGATGGGTCAGACCATGACCACTCCAATGAGCAGCTGGTGGAAGAGTATTCCAAAGAGGACAATACTGACATTTGATCCGGTCTCATAATAGTATTTGGTCTTCTGTCTTAAACCTTAGTAAAGTGTTTTTTTTTTTTGTTTTTTTTTCATGGACTTGAATTGGTGTAAACTAATTATTACTCACAACCCCTTTCCATCTGTCTTCCAATGTGAGCAGACTTATACAAGTTTAATGTGATTTTACAAATTATAATTTCTGTTGTTTTTTAAGGATTTTGCAAGTGGAACAACAGACTTAAGTCTTACTTTGAACTGACATTTAAAATTAAAAAAGCTGTTGGCCTTTAGACTTATAGAGATGTATATCAATAGCTGACTTTTGCATTGGCTCTAGACTTGATTAGGTTTTTATTTATTGTATAGCAAATAAATAAAAATAGACAATTTAGGTTCTACCTAAACTGTCTGGTTCACAATGAATCTGAGACTCCTGCAGTTCAGTTCACTGACAATATAGATTATAGATAGAAATCAGATAGATTAAGATGTTTGCATGGTTTTTTCACCACATTGGTGATTTTATTTTTAAGATGAAAAGAAAAAAAAAGCTTAATCCTTATTGGATGTTAAACCAAATATGTTATCTTCCATTTTAGCCTGAAATGTTGTTTTTGGGTAACCATATTGGCCTGATGTTTTAACTTGGGATTTATTTAAAATGGTATGTCATAATTTGACCTTTTTTTTTTTTTTTACTTTTTTTTTATTCTTTTGTTTATGCAGACATTGTTTTATTGTTCCTGAAATGTGCTGTTAACTCCTATCCAAAGATCATCTCAATATTTATGGTTTTCTGTACTGTCAATACAATGAGATGATCTACACTAAAATACTCTATCAGGCTCCCTCAATGTGTCACTGTCAAGTAGATAATAGTTGAATCAGTCAACATTAAAAATGAGAAACAAATTGTTATTTCAGTGTTAGTTTTACTAACATAACCACCGTTTGGTGTCTTACTCATTTGTTGACATGGTAGTTCAGTGTTGAGATGAAACCAGCATACTGACAAAATAACCATTTTAATACATAAGCAAAAAAGAAAGAAAGATCCTGGTTGTGGTTCCCTATGCTGAGCTCTAGCCATGTGTGTTCTCACACTGTCCTCTAGCGTCATGCTACTGAGTGCCCCTGGTGTGTATAGCTGCATCCTGAGCCCGTTTCCTGTTTGTATTTCAAGTGTTATAGGAGTGATCTCTCTTAATCTCCTTTTCGCTTTCTTTAAAAAGGGTGTTGTTTTTTTTTACTTCATGTATGCATTGAAATATGCATTCTACTTTGTCTTCTAATATTCAGTGCTGTGCATGTCATGTAAGTACATTTTGCACCAATTTGCATTTCTTCTAATGAGGCCCTTTAATGTTGTCTTTTATGGTGTTACTATCAAACTTTTGTTATAGGCCCACCCCTGTTTTCTCAGTAGTAACCATCCCTGTTGGTCTCGTAGTCTCAGTTTAATTATCTATGAGCTAAATGGCATGAATAGCCTTGGCCAGTGATGTAAATTCTGGTTGTCTAACTAATCTTAAAAACCAATACCATGACTTGACTGGTTAACCTATTCATAGTGCAAATGTTCACCCCATTCTTTCACAGAAAAAGTAAGAACATTAACCTTTACATCACTTGGATAAAAAATGAAAAGCACTTTCTCTATTCTCCATGTTATGTTTTGAATTTCCTGAACTTTGTAATGCTATATTTCCATATTGTAATTGTTCTCTGGTGGTGCTACTTAACTCTGTTTAGATGAGCTCTGTATGGATTTGAATGTTGGACTAAATCAGAATTTTCCATTTGAAATAAAAAAAATTGATTTCTGCCTTGTTCTTTTCCCCTCTCTCATCTTTGAGCTGTGGTTTCTTGAAGACACTTGTACTTAAATGAAGCTAAATTTCTTTGAAAGGAAATGTTAAAAAATGCATAACATTTTTTGTGTATTTTCTTGAATTATACGCCAGCCTAAATTAAAAAATATGTTTGTTTTGCTGAGATTATGATCAGTAGATATAAAACGTCTACACACCCCAGTTAAAACTATGAAAGCCTGTTTCCGCCACAAAATAAAAAGGAAGTTGTGACTTTTTAGCTCACAATTTTGACTTTTTATCCCAGAATTGCGTGATGTAAAGTCGAAATTGCAACTTTATATCTCACAATTCTGATCCCAGACACATGTCTTTAATAATCCACATAGAGAAAGATGAAGGAAGGCAAAGCAACAACCGTTAAACAATAAGACCGGCCAACTAAGAACAGAAACAAGAACTTGAATACAAAAGACAGACCGAGTTAATTAATAACACACAGCTGTACATAATGACGAATCAAATCAGTAACCATAGTAACTAATCAGGAAACTGACAGGCAGGAATAAAGCAAAGACAGGAAAACAAACTCAAACTGAACACAACTGAGACAGTCAAGTCATTATTACATACAGCGCTTTTAACAAAGTAGATTGTTTCAAAGCAGCTTTACAGAGATAAACATCATTTAAGGTAACAGAGATTGGTTTGGTTTTGTAGTGGTTCTTGAATGTTTTTTCCAGCTAAAGTTAGTTTTGATTGATTCACTTCCGTTGAAATGATAATTTGTTATTAAATAGGGGCCGCTAAGACGACACCGTTCTCTCTAAACAGACTTTAAACACGAACCTATGATAAATGCTGATGGCGTTCAGATGCGCATTAAGAATTGATTCTACAGTTATGTGCGTTTGAATATATGAGTGCAGGTTTGTAATTCCCTACAAACCATGCCTAAACAAACTACTTGCTTTGCCTTTAAATTTTTTTGTCCTTTAAATTTTTTTGTCTTTAGAAATAAAATAACATCAACTCAAACAGACAGTGAAGGGGAAACAACAGACATATTACCAATAATTTTACAATATGAAAGGAGGAGAAGAAAATAAACATAGAAAAGAAAAAATAAAATAAATAAAAAGAATAATTCCTTTATATAGTCCAATATCTTGGAAGAAAAACATTGCCATGCATCAATGGTACTAGGTTTAGCCTTGTTAATTCTTGCTGTAGTGCATTCACAAGTCACTATTTTGTGGAGGCTATGAATCCAATATGTTTCTGCACACGTGTGGAGTAAACCAGTTCTGTATTATAGTCTTCTTTGCAGCTGTAAACCCAGCAAACAACATTCTTTTTTGCAATGAACTTATCAAGGAGTCAGAGTCATCATTGAGAAGACATAAACCTGGATTAGACATGTAGTCCATTTGTAACAAGGAGGACAAAACCAAGTTTACATTAGCCAGTAAACTTAGGTTGACAACAATTGGACACTCCCAGAACATATGAAGAAAAGTACCTGACGATACAGTGTTACAGATATGGCAGTTATAAGTTGATTGCAGTTTCATTTTGAACCTCTTGTAAGGGGTTATGTATGCTCTATGTATGACTTTGAAATGGATAAGACGATGAGCCAGGTTTTTAGAAATTAAGATTAGATTAGACCACACCCTCTCCCAGTCGACAGATACATTAAAATCAGATAATTCATCCTTCCAGATAGATTTAATAGAAAGAGGCTTTGCAACGCGATCATTAAGTTTACTATATATTAACGAAACAGAAGGCCGACCAGAGGATGGTGCGATCCAATCCCACATAGGGTGGGAAGAAATGGGGGATGCCCAGGGAACTCCATATGCCTTGAGAACCGAGCGTAGCTGAAAAAAGACAAAATATGAGGATGCTGGTAAACAAAACTTAGTTCTTAGTTCTTGAAGTGCGCAGAGTCCCTGGTTATCAAATAGGTCGCTGCATGAGTTTATGCCCAATGAAGACCAAGAAGGCTGGACAAATGGCTGATTTCCACATAAAAATTTAAAGTTGTGCCATAAGGGTGTGTTGCTACAAAATTTGAAAGGCCCTCCCATCAGACGTTCAATCCTTTTCCAGATCCTAATAGAATTGGCCACAACCGGGCCAAATTTGTACTTATTTTTATTTCCTGTACCAGCAAATAGAATATCTTGGAGCCTATGTGGTTTAACCTTGTCAGCTTCAACTTCTCTCCATGGAACTTTGGATTGAGAATCAACCCAAATATGAAGAGCCTTAATCTGGAATGAACAATAATATATTTCAAATTTGGCACAGCCAATCCTCCTGAAAGTATAGGATGCTGCAATGTGGCTAGTTTTATTCTGGCTCGCTTACCATTCCAGATAAACTGGGAAAGTATGGAATTGGTCTCCTTAAAGTAACCTGGAGGGGGGGAAAGTGGCAGCATAAAAAAAAGAAAATTAAGCCGAGGTAACACATTAATTTTGACTGCGGAAATTCGGCCTTGAAGAGAGACTTTAAGATTATTCCATCTTTGAGTATCACTCTTGATCTTCTTGCCTTTAAATTTTGATGCAGAATTTTATTTTATTTTATCACTTCGGGTAGGTACGCGAACTGAATTTTCCACAATGCTTTATCTGTAGAGTGGTATAGGGATCCTCCATAGAGAGAGGCTAGTTGGCACTTCAGCACTGCGTTGTCATCGGGTCCAGGCGAAGGTCCTTCATCAGATCTGGAAACGGCCTGGATCCGGCAGGCTGCGGGAAAACCTCGGGATAAACAAAGACACTAAAATTAGCATAGATGCCATTCTTCTTATGATGTAACAAGTACATCAGGATTTAAGGGAAGTGTTCCCAGTTAGGAACCTGGGTGTGCTTTTTGATAGCATGCTTTCTCGTGAAAGTCACATTTCATTTGTAGAACTGCATTTTCCATCATATAAAATATCTTTAAATTATGATATGCACTTAATGTCAAATGCATAAAAATCACAATGCATTCATGGCCTCAAGGCTAGATTATTGTGATGCTTTACTGGATGGTTGCCTTGCAGACTTAATAAACAAACTCCAGCTGGCCCAAAAAGGAGCAGCTTAGAGTTTGTACCCTTGGTCTCAAAATTCTGGCCAGTAATACGTAGAATATCAAAATCGCTGATGGTGCAGTGGATAAGACACACCATTTTGAATCCACTGTGAGACACCAATGTGTCCCTGAGCAAGACACTGAACCCCTAGTTGCTCCAGAGGCGTGCGACCTCTGACATATAGCAATTGTAAGTTGCTTTTGATAAAAGCTATCAGCTAAATGTAAATGAAATGAAACTTGCCAATTAACTATGTTAAGGTTAACTCTGGTATCCCTTCATGTATTCCTATTAAAGATTCTTTCTTTCATCTATTTGGGTATTACCATAAATAAAAACCTCCATAAGAGACAATTTTAATAACATTCTAGTCAAGATCAAAATTGATACTCAAAGATGTACTTTAAGGAGATTAACAGCACAAATTAACAAGGCTAAACCAAGTACCATTGATGCACGGCAATGTTTTTCTTTCAACATGTAAGATTATATAAAGGAATGACCTTATAAACCTTTCTTTCATTCCCCTTTTCTTTCAGATTGTTAAAATATTGATCTGTTGCTCCCCCTTATCCCTGTTTGTTTGTTTGTTTGTATAGATGTTTTTTGTTATATCTAAAGACAATAAAAAGTTGATCACAAAAAAAGATGTCTTACAAGTCAAAATCTCACAAGAATAGTTCAGGTGAAGACGGGTATGAAGTACTTTGAGCTTGGTATTTGTTAATTCTGAACACAGCCACATTCAATAGTGTGCACACTTGTTAGTTTTTGGGTTATTTAAGTTTGTATTTTTATATCCTTTTTCTGTGTCACTGTTTTCAGTGGCATTGCATAGGTTGTAATTTTTACATTAAAGGTGCACAAGTTCTGATATGATTTATCTTTGTTTCATTTTTTTACAATTAAAAAAACAGCTGTTTTAACAGGGGTGTGTAGACTTTTTATATCCACTGTAATATGTAAAACTGAACTGTTAAACTTAAAGTCCCATTTAAGGTCAAATATTGCCACTTCTCATAATTTCAACTAAGCATGAATGGTGCTAAAACATGTCCATCTTGATAGATGAGCCCTATCTCTTCTATTTCATGGCCTTGTAAAGTTATAAACCTTTGTCTTTTCCACGTCATTACATTCTCGCAATTGTTATGTGTGAATTCTATTTCTAAAACACAAAGGCCACTTATTTAGACTTAATGGTCATGAGGAAGGGATGTGACAATGGGAACCCGTCACGTTTGTTTGCGTGACTAAATCAAGGGATTTAATCACTATATTTCCATACAGGAAAAGTGCTAGATCGACAGTCTCTTGAATATTTATTTCATTCATCATATGCTGAAAAGACTCAGATTAGAGCCTGCATACCAGCAATACAGTGTAAGGTAACTGGGCTATTCAAATTTGGCAAACTTATTAACATGCCCATTTTGACCACAATATTAATACACCTCTGAGCACAGAGGCCAGTGTTGCTTAAAATGCTCCAGTGTAAGACTCCACCCTCTTCAATCTACCATTTCAAACCTACTATATTTTCTCACTTTAAAACTGAGAGTTATTCATTTTAGTAACTAGGCCAACTCTGAAAGCTGCCAATATTTGCATTGTATCACACGCGTGATTTTTTTTCCCAAACCACTTCAGCGGAAATCCCGCCCTGCAGCCGATTCTAAAGTTTTCATTGGTCATGTCAATCACTGTACTGATTGCCTACACCAAACACTGATCCCTAAACCTACCCGTCACTGTAACCTAAACCAATGAAATCGGCTGCAGGGCGGGATTTCCGCTGAAGTGGTTTGGGAAAAAAAAATCACGCGTATCACACACTCACTTCCATCAGAAACATGCTAGCAGAATGGAAGAATAGAGTTACGTATGCTACTAACCATGCCGCCATAAAAAGTTTCTACTGAATTGAAAAACAGTCTTGCTTCATTAAGACACTCCCCAGAAGTCATAAAGGTTCACAAACAGGGGAATTAAAAAGGTTACTTCACATGGAATGATAAAAAGTATACCTGGAAGAAATGTAACAGTACAAGTAAATGATGGATTCTGATTGGCTGTCAATGTTTTTTTTATTTTTTTTTATCGTTCATAAGCTGAAAAAATCATTCTGAAAGTGATTCCATCTTTATTGTTGTGGTGTGGACTATTAAATTTAAAATTATTAAATTTAATGTCACTTTATTTAGGCCTATTGTAAGTTATTTTTTCTATAGTTTGCATCATTTATAGTCCATATGTAATGTATTAAATACTATAGCCTATTGTAATTTCCCAATACAACCATAGTGGGTATGTAGGCCTGCTTTGTCTGCGCTATGACGTATCAATGCATTGAGTTCTAACACACTTTGCAGCTACGAAGATCAAGTGCTCAAAGTATTTCTCCCAAACAACAACATTTGTAATTCTTTACACAAATATTTATTTATACTTTCTTATTACTCTGTTATCTGTAATTATATATCTAGTTTTCTGTACTTTTCTTTTGGGATTGCCAGTTACTGGATTTGATGATTGACCTCATATGAAATCACACACACACACACACACTTTAGACAATACAGTAGAGGGAGAACGGGTATGGTTGTAACACTTTTTGCCTCAGCAACTCACTGATGTTTTGAGTTAGAGTGCTCAAACTTTTATACAAAAAATCACACACATTTGTTTACTACAAAAGCCACCAATTCAAACCTCAGCACGAATATCACAGCCCTTATGAGTTTGTCAAATAAATGGTGTGCCTTTGTTACAATCTACCCCACTACCGTGAAGGTTTGTAACACATGGTGGGGTGCTGGGGAATTGTAACACATGCTTGGGAATTGTAAGTTGTAACAATTCAACAAAAAGAGCAAAATCAGAGGCCACATTGTATGCTTAAAAAATTTGGTTTATTGAAACAATCCATATGAACAATCCAAAACAATGCCTTTCTCTGTGATTGACCCTAACTAAAATCCACTTTCTGTTTGACCCAGGATTGTGTGCATTGTATGTATAAATTAGTCTACTAGAACAAAGGGCTTGGTGGGCCCCGAAACTGCATAGAGCACATTTTACCCACACTTCTGGCTTTCAGTTATCAAATGGCTCCCTACAAACATCTTCATTCAACAATTTCATTGTCTGAGGTGAGGATTATGTGACCTCACCACTGGCTTTCAGCATTTTTTTCGCAACTCATCTGACTGTTCTGTCCATTGAATCATCATGATTTCCTTTTTGTAAACACAAACACACCTCTGTCTGTCTTGGCATTCTGTAAAATTAATTTAAAAAAATTAACTGTTCTTAGTTTTATGTAAGGGGGTGCTTGTAACACTTTTTAAAGATGTTACAACCCACCCCTACCCTCTCAGGCATGTTTAGTAAGCTGTATTAGCATAAGGGTTTGAAAAATCAAAATTTTCCTGTGAAACTAAATTTAATCTAATATAAGTTATGATTTTATCTGCAAACGTTTAAGGCCTACTAAACAAAATATAGCTTTGGTCAAAAAAGTTTTAATTCTTACCTCAAAAAAATAATTATATATATAAAATCTGTATGAACCTATTTCCTGCTTTCACATCCATCCATATGGGATCAGGTACGAATAGAATAAACACTGAAATTATCATAGGCCTCCTAGCTTTTGGGGTTTGATGGTGTTGCAACTCTCCCCATGTGACAACCACCCGTTCTCCCCCCATAACAATTTAGTTTATAACAACATAAATATTTGATTCTTGACTAAGAACAGGAGCCAAAACATTTGTTTTAGTGAATTACATGATGGGTCAAATAATTATAATGTAACTCTGCTGATCATTTACGCTCAGCGCACGAATAAACTCAGACTTGAATGCGCAGGGGAAGATGATGATTGATGATGAGTTAGGCGATGATGACCTCTACTGGTGATCTGAAGTAACTATGCTTAAAGATTATTTCAACATTGGCATTGTACAAGGTTATCTCAAATAAATAAATAATAACGATCTAAGCTGACAAACCAACATTCAACATTTATGGCAGCTTATTCAATGTGTTCTATTGCAATATCTGAATATCTATTGCAGTGTGTGCTTCATAACTGATGGTCTGCAAAGATCACACTGATCTCCTTGAGTAAATTGTTTCTGCTCCAGAGCATTTCAGTTCATCCTGGTAGGTATCTCTGATGGACGAGGATGGCAAGTTAGTATCATTTTAGCATTTCAGTTAAAATATGCATTTATTAATTGTTCTTTATTGCAGGACTGATGGCCTAATCATATCAAGTAATATCATTTTTTGGTTAAGGCACACAGTTTTGATACAAATACTTTAGCTAAAATAATATGTTTTTAATAATGTCTACGTTAAATCTTGTTTAAAACAATCACTAGCAAAGTTTGTATTAGTTTCTGTTTATTTTGATAAATAAAATAATTCCTTTTCCATATCATTCAATACTGTCATTAAAATATGTTATTATAAAAATATTAAGTAAAATATAAAGATTCTGAAAGCATTGAAGGAGATCCCATAATAATTTAATATAGATTTACAGTAGTAACAATAAATTATATTTTACTACATGATATGATTATTAGTATCTAACAACACACCTGGGAGCAATCAGGAACTAATCAACATGAAAAACTACAAAGGACTACAAACATGGCACAGAAACAGGAAATAAGACAAAAGTCCAAACCAGACATGGGAACATTTATAAATACTGGTGGTTCAGTGGTTCACTTACACCTGTCACTGTAAATAATAACTTGATGTATTCAACGACAAAAAAGTACAATTGTTTGTGTGTTAGTTATGTTAGATTGTTTTGTCTATAATTGTTAGTAAATTAAGATCATACCACATTATAAGTTATTAATGCAGACATTCATATAATCAAAGGGTTCACAAACTTATTTTTGCAACTATAAGCTTTGAAAATCAGTGATTAAATTTTAAGACATATGGCTGAATACAACAACAAATTTAGTGCAGTTTTAAGACTGCCTTGTGGCTGTTGCAAAGATATCTGTCGCAAATAAATGTGAATATATTAATTTTCTGTTGATACATGTAGTGCATTTGTATAGAGATAACATTCATCAATCATCACTTGATTATTCTATACTGCTCTGTCCCTCCTTGTAAAAACGGTCTGATGGTTTCCGGGTTCTATGAAGAAAGTCCCTCAAAAATACGCAATGGGCTCAGATTTGTTAGCTGGCCCAGTGTGTTGTGATTCGCTAACCAACTAGTGCACATTTTCAAAATGTCACGCTCCGTACCTTTACCGGTAGCCTAGTTTGTGCTTTGGTGTATTATAAACGATGGCGTCAATAAAACCAAACCAATTTGAGCCCGAATCAGACCCAGAGAATGTTAGTGAAGATGATCGAGCAGAACCTGTTCAAGAACGGCTGTTAAACAACGTTTCAGAAAGGTTTGTTTTTTGTTGTCTCATTACCTTTTAGATACCTGTTATTTAATTGTACTAATTATAATAGTATTACAAAAAAATAAGCTTCATAAACAAGAATTTCATATAATCGTTCTAACAAATTATACTACAGTCCTCAAAGGGATTTTTTTTGAATAAAGACTGCGGATCTATAGGGATCGTTACTGGCATGGTTACTTTTGTATTTTTAGAACGATTGTAGCCAAATATCTGTCGCCAGAACTAGCCTATTAACCCAAAACGAACACTAAACATTGGCTTTACTGCAGTAGCCAAATCAAACACAGAACCATGTTTAGCATGCCTGTAGATAAACAAGCGATAAACAATACATAAAAGCTCTAATCAAAGAATAATTTACTCTAATTCCAAGTTCACTGTTGAGATTTAAAAAAAGTTTGTAACGTTAACGTTAGGTGTTTGTCGGATAACGTTAACTATGTATGAGCATTTAACAAGCTGGTTTGCAGAGCCAAACAGCGTTGTCATTTGTTTACTTCCTTGCTACAACGTACAATTAACATACGAACTATTACAGGAAAACACATCGACGAAAAATAAATCATACTTACAGATTGTGCCCCGTAAACAACAGCTTCATTTCTTAAAGTTGGAACTGCTCCATCTTTCAGCACAAGCCGTTGTGCGAATCCTGCATTGAACTCGCCAAGATTGTGGAAGCTTTCCTCCGTAAAATGTGCAGCCTGAGAGCAAGATTTGGGTAATAATTAACCATTGATCCCTAACTCCCGCGACCCTAGGAAGGCTGAACAAAGTGGAGCTGCAATCCGGGCACTGATGAAAATAACAGCGTTTCGACGACATTGCGGCGGCAACAACACTCCTATACCACAATAACTCTTCTCCAACGCAATATAAAATGGCCTCCCCCCCCTTATTTCGTATTCTCGGAGGGGGGGTTTATTGGGGTTTGCTGACGTCCGCAACCCTGGAGGAATGCCGTGTAGTCCCTACCGGCTGTTTGCTGTTGTCCTTAGAAATTGATTTCTTTAAAAGCAAATATCTCCGTTTGCTTTGAACTTTGAGCACTGTAACTTTGCAGATGTTGTTTATGCTCAAACAGCAACATTACACACTAACTAAAAACTAAAGTTAGAAAAGTGAAAGCCTTTTTTATCACCCCTTTAAACCGTTATGCTAGCTAGAAAATGTCTAAAATGGGGAGAACTCATAGACAGAAAAAGAAATGGACACAGCGACCCCATTGATTTCAACGGTGAAGACTGAAGCCTGATTATTGCACTTCCTGTCTAATTGCTGAGCGACTGCGCAGGCTCAAACTGAGAGTGACGAAAGTCTGACAGTTGTACATCTTGTAGTTGTAGCTGTGGCAAAACAAATCTGAATCACCTAATTCCTCAAAAACGTTGTTGAAATATTTTGTCCCGTTGTTTTTATGGACTCTCTATCTATTGGCTTCTTCCTTGACTTAATGCCTCTATGTTCCCCCGATTGCCTCATAGACAGTAAAAGACTGCCTGCGAGCTTCTCCTCCTGTCTATACGGTAATGTCTCTATTGTGCGACATAAAGTTGCGTGGTTATGACGCAATCGTTAGCCTGTTTTTAACAAAAGAGGCTTCTACGGGGCCATAACGTAAGATACAAAGTAATGGAGCCTTTTATACATTGTCGTGTTTATTTAGAAATAAATAATGGACAAATGAAGTCTTTGGACGCCTCAGATGTAAAGTTATTCGCTGTCAAAGTGACGCCAAAATGAATGGGAGTCAATGGAATGCTAACAGCAGGTGAAGTTCTGCTACCATGGTGGCTCCCGCGAGGCTTCAACTTCCGGCTGATGGATTACCCCCTTGGGAGAAATTTCACTCAGAAAACTTACGGCTTCTGAACTGGTTGCAGTTCCACTCTAGGTTCATATGAGGGCGCTCACAGGACGAGTGCAGAATGAATGGAGGTCTATGGAGCTATACCTCTCAAAATCCCCTTTTCTCAGGATATAATTTTTTGTCTAGTAATTTGAATGTTGTATTCGAAAGGAGATGCAAAGAAATTACTCATTGCTGGGTGTTAGATTTTTTAGAGTCACTCATTTGCTTTAAAAATTCTTTTAAAATGTCAATGACGTCATACACATCGTTCCACCAGAGATACTTCTTTACGGCAATCCTTAAAGCCCCGTTCACAATACAAGCGACTTTGTCGCTGCATGTCGCCAGTGGCTGGCGATGAGATCGCTAGTGGGCGTTCCCACTACTGGTTGCCTTTATGAATGACATCCAATGATGTGGAGAAGGATCATGCGCGCTCCACTCCTATTGGTTGTCACTCCCGAAAGTCGCTCTTCATTTACATAAAGTTAAACAGATGTCAACTTTGTCGCATCACCAGACACACTTTGTCGCTTGTAGTGTGAACGGGGCTTAAGTCACTTTGGTGCTTTCACGCTCTGCACTTTCTTTTCTCTCGAGGCATCGACAACACCACTGACACAGGTAAATACATGTGCTAGAAGAGTTTTTGTTTTGTTGTTTTAAAAGATCACGCTGAAAATACACACACACATTCTCGTCCCGCTTCGGATGCCACGATGCCATCAAGCAGTATCTCTGGTCGTAATCAGTCAATAGCTGGGTTTCAGTCACGTGATTATGATGGCGATTATGATGACGCGGGAAGGCGGGGCGATTTCAGATGGATGGCAGGAAGTAAACATGGAGAATACGTCTATGGAGGAAAACGTTGCCGCGAGTCCGTATTGAGTCTACTTTACCTTGATCATTTAATGTCCCATTCCCACTGAACCCCTGAACGACAACCTAATTCTATATAAAAACAGACACAAAAAAACACGTTGGCTAGCTAACATACCATCGCTGCAGACACGGCATTAACAGACTCTGCTCCTCCCAAACCGCAGACGTAACGTTACGTTAAAAATCCACTTTTTACGGCGTTGTTCTGTGAGCTTTTTACATTTCTCACCTCTATATATTTATATTTATAAATATACAGGTCTTTGGTACTCTATAAAAACCCTTTCCCATTTCTCGATTAGAACGATTTGAGCAGCCGTAAACTACACGCGTGATTTTTTTTCCCAAACCACTTCAGCGGAAATCCCGCCCTGCAGCCGATTCTAAAGTTTTCATTGGTCATGTCAATCACTGTACTGATTGCCTACACCAAACACTGATCCCTAAACCTACCCGTCACTGTAACCTAAACCAATGAAATCGGCTGCAGGGCGGGATTTCCGCTGAAGTGGTTTGGGAAAAAAATCACGCAAACTACACAAAACATTGATGGCAGACCCTCAGCTATTTCACTTCCTGCCCTCAATCTGAATTTTCGCGCTCTCGCGATGCAGCAGCGCGACGTCACGTGAAACCAACCTATTGGGAGAGAGAGAGTGCCTGCGAGTGCGAGCGAGAGTAGGTCATTAGTAGGTCATTATCTTGGCCATTAGTTGATTTACTTGTTTTTGTGTTAGTTAATACGTTGTCCAATATGTTTAAACTTAAATAAACTACATATACAAGTAGTTGTCTCTTTTGTATAAATTTTTCCTGTGACAAAATGCGCAATCAGATGTTCGAATACCGGAATATGTGTTTTTTAAGAGGGAATATTCGCACGTCATTTTTGAGCAATTTTGACAGCCCTAATGACCAGTCAACATGAATCAGGCTGTTTTTGTAACTGTCATTCTGTTTTCCTAACTGATATCTTTCATCCAGTTCTATTGTGCTTTACTACACTAGTAGCCAGCTAATTTACTATTTTCTTCTGAATCAGTGCTCACACTGGTGTCACTGAGTACAAGAGAGGTGAGGGGGTGGAAAGAGATTATCAGTTCAAGAATGCAAGTGCAAAAAATAGTGCTGAGTCCAGACTTTGTCAGCTGAAGAAAACTAATTTACAGACAGTAAATTATACATTTCATATCTGTATCATGACTGGTATTGGACTATTAGCCTACATCAAAATGTCAAGTTACACATTACATGTTACTTTTCAGTGTATTATCTTAAATAAGACAAACTCACGAATGAAAACAATGGACATAGACAGCTACGGGAGTTTTCTTTCCATAAATATCCATTTTAAAAACTCTCAGACGCAAACGTCAGACGCAAAATGTTCTAAATATCTTTTAGTTACTAAGACCCACATTTCGACATTTTGCCAACATTATCATATCAATCACTCTACCTGACATTTAGTTTTAACCTTTTAAAAATATGATGAAACATAGAGCGGGTGTGTCAGCAGCCTGGCACGTCATCACACGCCTCGGCCAATAGCATTGTAGGCGTAAGTGTATACGGGCGTCCGATTGGTCAAAAGTTTCCGTTTCAACACAGACGCAAATGTCAACAGACATATAAGCATGAAAAAGAGACGCAAACAACCGAAGACAGAAAACAGGCAGGAGGTTTATTTCAGATCCGGAAGACGAACAGTTCACGTGGTGTGATAATTCAGTATGGTGGACAGTGTTTACCGTACACGCTCTCTCGGTATAGGTGCAGTTGGTCTTCCTGATCAGTATGCCGACGGTAAAGCAGCGAAAGTGTGGCAGCTGTACATCGGAGACACTCGGAGCCGGACAGAGGAGTACAAGAGCTGGGTGTTTGCCCTGCTCAGAAAACATGGGGTTCAGAGGGTGCTGGATGTAGCCTGCGGTACAGGGTATGAACTAATAAAACTTAAAATTAAGAAATAAACTTAAGAAAAAATAATAAAATTAAGAAAGAAATAAAACGAATAAAAACTGTCCCTCACATGATATCTGATGGGCAAGGCCATTTCGATTGTCTGTAGTACTTTATTTATTTACTCTGCTTATCTGTCCGATGGATATTTGTCACATTTCAGATTTAATAACAAAGCATTTAGCCTTATAGACATTTAGTCCACTGATAGATTGGTTACTGTCTTCTTGGTTTACTCAACTCCACCTCTTACTAATCTGGGTCATGTGGGTTGGCCCTGAAGCTTTTTGATAAGTGGAATGCCATTTTGGCTAAATTACACAAAGTCAGTTTTGCAGCCAGAGTCCAACGATGAAAGAGTGCTTGTGCTTTTTTGTCACTGGCAGCTGTATAGCTGTATTTTAAGTGATCATATTTCAGAGCCGGTGTGTGTTTTAAAAGAAACAAATAATTTATATTTTTGTGTATTAATAGATAGTTTAAATATACTTTTGAAAGATGATTCTGTAACACTTACAATAATACTGTAATACTTACAATAATACAATAAACTTTTAACTCCGTTAATGTATTAACTAACAATGAATAAGCAATACATTTGTTACAGTATTTATTAATCTTTGTTAATGTTAGTTAATAAAAATAGTCATCTTAGTTTGCAGTGCATTCATGTTAAGTAGAAGTTGTTAACTAATAAAAAGTTATTGTAAAGTGTCACTGATTTTAAAAAAAAGTGGCATTTGAATTTGACTGCAAAAAAATCTGTATGACACCAAAAAAGTAATACAATATATGTTTATTGAAATTTATTTTGTAGGTACTCCATAAAGACATGAAAGTAAGTGAAAATTGGTGTGAGGTAGTCCATTAATAAATGGTCGTAATGGACAATTGTTAACTCAGCATAACCTACAAAACCTGTTTTCTGTTTAGACGTACCTTTGAACTCCTGCCCAAACATGTTGTTCTGTTTTTCTATTGAATTACACATGCATTAACTTTCCCAGGGGTTTTTGTTCATTAATGGTCTACTTGCACTGAGCTTTATGAGCTCAATTTGAAATAAAATGGCTCTCTAGTTTCGCTGTATGTTTACAATGTACCATTCTTGTCTTGTTCCTGAAACTCCACAAAAAACTCCAGTTTGGATTAGCAAATACACAGACGTTTTCATGTAGCAACAGAAACACTTTTCATTCAGTACCTTATGTGCTGCTTAATACAGCACCTGTATGTACAAAAATTAGTCAACATAAGCCTATACTAATACTCTATGGCCTGGTTTCACAGACAGGGCTTAGATTAAACTAGGATTAGGCCTTAGTTTAATTAGAACAATTAAGTAGCTTTTATAAACGTGCCTAACAAGTTTACTGGTGTGCATCTTGAGCCAAAACAATGGCACTGACATATTTTTGGATATATCAGTGCAAGTTGCTTTCAGTTAAAACAGCTCAAAAGTGCATTTCAGCCTGGGACTAGCCCCCCTTTAGTCAATAATTGTATCCCTTAAAACTCATATTTGATCATCAAAATGACATTTAAATAAATAAAAAAATCAGTAAAAAAAATTATTCATGCCTTAAAATAGCTTGAATGTAAACTGCACCCTTGCTTCATTTAGTATACGTGGACCCATAATTGATGTTTTATTAACAAGGTTCGGGAGGAACACGTTCTAATGATCAAACAATCAAGTCATTCCAACCAGATGTCAGCAATTAGTAATCAACAGGTCCACTCCATCAGCATGAGTAAAGCCTATAAATATACGCAGTCAACTCTCTTCCTCGACAGTTTTTAGCATCCCTCCACCACCCCATTTCCTCACACTTGCCTGGTTATCTTCCTAAACAGAGATACGGGGGGAGTACTCTGGGTTAGGGCCCAATTTCTGAGCTCGGAGCCCTCCCCCCGGACAGCACGCCAAATACGCATAACCATTTACTCTCTGATCATTCGTAAGTGTGAACTTGTGAATGTGCAAATTAGCCCCACCTCCAATCACTTACACCAGCTGAGAGATCCACTCGGGCAACTTTACCTTTTCCAAAGCGCTTTTTTGAGACTGTCTTTGGTTCACTGCTGTTTTAAGGAGAAAATACTCAGCATGGTGTTCACATTTGCACATGGTTTTACGTTTGCACATTTTTACCTTTTTTTTAAGGGTGGATTCCATCATGTTGGTAGAGGAAGGATTCAAGGTGGTTAGTGTGGATGCCAGTGACAAAATGCTCAAATATGCTCTTAAAGAGAGATGGGAGAGGAGAAAAGAGCCAGCCTTCGATAACTGGGGTAAATGAAGATCTCTGTTTTGAGTGAGAATAAAAAAGAAAATTGTTTTAAAAGTTTCTCCCTGGTCTGATCTTTTCTTTTTAGTAATTGAAGAGGCCAACTGGCTAACATTACACGAAGATGTTAAGAAACCTGGAGATGGGTTTGATGCAGTAATCTGTCTAGGGAACTCATTCGCTCATTTACCAGACTTCAAAGGTAAGAATACCAAACAAAAATTGGTTTCAGAATTTGACAGATTTATCTAATTAACTTCTTTCTCATATCTCACAGGGGACCAGAGTGATCAGAAGCTTGCCTTGCAAAACATAGCCAGCATGGTGAAACCTGGAGGGATCCTAATTATTGACCACCGTAACTATGATTACATCCTCGAGACTGGTCAAGCGCCCCAAGGAAAGAATATTTACTATAAGGTAAAACGTCTCAGTTAAGTATGTAACCCCCATTCCAATGCGCCCAGATTTGTTTTTGCTGGATGGTTTCCCCTCAGATCTGTAAAGTAAATCCGACTTATTTGTATTGCATATATTGTTAATGGTAGCTAGGAAGACAATTACTGTGAATTGGATGAAGGTGCACGAACCCACGGTGACAGAATGGAAACATAGACTGAAACAGATATACATATTTGAGAAGATGACTTCTGATTTGCAGCTAAAATCTGACATTTTTCGACAGAAGGGGGCATTAATTGAAAATTTGCTTGAAATAAATAGATATGTTAATGTTTGAAAAATGCAGATAATGTTCTGTAATAATGTGATAAATAATGTGTATTTATTTTAAGTTTATTTGTTTCTGTTTTTGTTTTTTTGTTGTTTTATTATTATTATTGTTTTTTTTAATTACACATTGTTTATAAGAAAAGTTCAATAAAAACAGTTAAAAAAAAAGTATGTAACCCCCGTTCCCTGAAGGAGGAGGAACGGAGAAGTTGCGTCAGAACGACTAACGAATTGGGATCTCGCCTGAGAACGTAACGTTGAACGTGACTGACTGAAAGGGAACCCAATTGTGTACATGTAACCACACTACAGTGCTCTTCATTGTGTTTTAAGAATAGCATATATACTATAATGTTGCTTGTTGGCTTTTAACTAAAGTTATGCATACACTTGATTGTTTGTTAGCTGCAAAAAAAAATTGAAAAAATTTAGACATATTCCATGTAAGCCTTCTGATAACTATTTGGTCAGCCATACCTGCCTAAACATTAATGTAACTGAGCCAAATCATAGATTAGAAGACAACACTGTCGGCATATAAGAAAGAATATTAAAAAAAACATACAGTTTGACAGGATCTGTAGTTGGTAAATCATTCTATAAAATTATGCTTAAATCTGGAGAAGCTATACCATAGTATATAATAAATTATATACACTATAATGACTCATTAAGCAAGTCATCTTTTTATTAATTTAAATTTAATCTTGAAAAACGACACTGTTGCATTCTGTGAGGCTCATATACTTAAGGACTTATGTTTCAGAGTGACCTGAGGCAGGACATCTCCACCTCAGTGCTGTGGGTTAATAACAAGCCTCACATGATCACATTGGACTACACTCTAATACTGCCTCAACCAGAGGACATTCAGACTCCGCCTGAGACGAGGTACTGTGACCTGGTGGGGTCAGTTTTTGGGTGGTTGTGATGCATTATCAGTGCACTATAGGAGGCTGTACTGTACCAACTACCTCAGGGGAGACTAAATGCCGCTTGGTGGAACAAACTGTAATGTGACCCCAAAACCGAGTTACGTAGCGAACCGTGACTTTACACCCTGCAAATTCTTTGGTTTTCCAGCATCTTTTGCATATTTGAATCCTTTACAGCAGTGTCTGTATGATTTTCTTTCACACTGAGGACAATTGAGGGACTCATACGCAGGTATTACAAAAGGTTCAAACATTCAATGATGCTCCAGAAGGAAACACGATGCATTAAAGTGCCCCTATTATGCTATTTAAAAGTTTCCTAATGTTGTTTTGGAGTCTCCTACAACAGGTTTACATGCATCAAATGTCAATCAAATGTTTCATTTCCTCATAATATACACATCACCACATTTTAAATGTTTCTCAAACGACTCGTCAGATTAAATGTGCTCTATGCGAGGTTGGGTGACGTCACTTCTTGTTGACGTTCGAGGTAATGTCAAACAAAACGGAGGCTAGCTAGACCCTCCCTCATCTGCACACTAACCCCCCAAACCCCACCCCCAAATCCTTGTCGGTTATTGGCTGGAACAGTTTATGTTTCGTGGTGTGGGTTAGCCTATTTTGTTTTTGTTGCCAATTTTGGAGCCTGGGGTGTCTGCAGAGACCGCGTCTTTTTACAGTGTGTTCAGGGGACAGGCAGCTAGCGGATAGTGAGGAGATGTTTGCTGTATGTGACAAAAAATGTTTTGGCCTAAATACGCGTGACTTCGCTTAGAGCCCCTTTAATCAATCTTCTGGAGCAGGGATGGGCAACTCCGGTCCTTGAGGGCCACTGTCCTGCAGAGTTTAGCTCCAACCCTGGCAAAAAACATTTTTTTGTTATCCTGAAAACATTGATTAGCTTGTTCGGGTGTTTTTAATTAGGGTTTGAGCTAAACTCTGCAGGACAGTGGCCCTCAAGGACCGGAGTTGCCTATCCCTGTTCTGGAGCATCATTGAATCTTTGAAACTTTTGTAATACTTACATATGGGTCCCTAAGTTGTCCTCAGTGTGATGTCATACAAAAATTTACATTTTGTTATTTACACACCCTCATGTTGCTCCAGTCCATTCCACCATATCTATTTTTACATTCATTTGCAGGATATTTGTCCTCTATCTCTAAGTTTACTGAGCCAGAAAAATTACCGCAGCGATTCTTGAAAACGGGCACCTTACAGTTAATACTTATTTTTATTTTTAAAACAATCAGCCATAATCATCTGAAATAAACAAGGTCTGAATCCATCACATCGCAAATTCTTTACCGTAATAAATAATACACCCTCCAGTGATGTCATGCTTTAAGGGCTGAACAAGTTTGCAGTTGTAAAAAAAGATCAGCCTTAAATTTATTAACAGATTTATGCCGGCCGGTAGCCAAACA
Source organism: Siphateles boraxobius (assembly GCF_051911475.1). Taxonomy (NCBI): domain Eukaryota; kingdom Metazoa; phylum Chordata; class Actinopteri; order Cypriniformes; family Leuciscidae; genus Siphateles; species Siphateles boraxobius. The sequence continues at coordinate 14,070,082 of NW_027508833.1, read as the reverse complement.
ATCAATGCATCCCTAGTATATGTAAAATAATTTGTAGTTTGCATTTAAGATAAATCCAAAATTATTCGTAGAATGGGAATGAATATGTTTAGATGCTTTTTAAATGTTCGACACAAATACTAGTTTGCTTAACAGTTCTTTCAATACCTCACTAAGTTTTTGTTGATCTATTACCATTTTATTGATCTATTACCATTTTATATGAAATTATAAATGTGTATATTTTATATACAATGCAAATGTATGTGTGAATCAGGAATTGGTTATACATGATGTTTTTATTCATATGTTTTTTCTTTCTGTCTTGTAGTAAATTCCGCCTGTCATACTACCCCCATCGTGTGGAGAGTTTTAAGGAGATTTTAAGAGCATCATTTTTTGGAAAATGCGAGCACAATGTATATGGTGACTTCAAGCAGTACACCCCAGGGCAAGGAGAAGTGCCCTGCTATTTCATCCATGTGGTTACAAAGACTACTTAAAGCCACATGAATTCTGCAATTCACATTTCATCTTCACATGGAAAACTGTTTTTCTCTGTGCAAATGCCATGACTGGGGCTCTTAAGACAACGCATCAGGGAAATCTTTTAGTTGTTTTTCTTGGAAAGTGTAAAATTGATTTTGGGATTTCATACAAAGATTTGTACCTCATTTGAACTGGTAAGAGGCCAACATACTCTTAATTTTATTGCTTATTTCCTTCAACGCTTCACAAGAATTTTTTTTATTTTTTATTTAACCTTTCGCAATACACATTATTGTTCTTTAATTATACCACTTCTTGTATAATTGGTTTGATATTCAGATTCCACATTTCTACATGAGTTAGAATGAGTGTCTAAATGTAGAGCCACAATCACTTTGTATCTTCCAGAATTGCAATTCCAGAATAACAGCTTCTTTTGCGTTGAACATTTTTCATTTACATTGTACTTTACAGAACATAGTTAAGAGCCTGTTCACACAATGTTTTTTTTTTTTTATGTTTTTTTTTATATATAATTCCACTGTGCTGGTTTGTAATTGTTTTTCTAAACATGGACATCTTTGGACACCGACTCATGTCAGAATATAAGACGATAAATATATAAACACCACCTTTTCCCTGTCCCAAATATTAAATCATTGTGGATTATGCTACAATATGTATTATATTTAAAAGGAATATAAATATAATTATAATAATAGTTGTGACACAATGTCACAGGTAATCACATCCATGCCATTGTTGCTTTTGGCTTGCTTATAGGGGGCTCTAACACCATTTTCTTTTCCTCCATGTGTATTTAACCATATTTCAAGTTCATATGTAAAACATATTTAAAAGTTGGATTAATTAAACCAATTAGTTACATTATTAAAAAAAACAACGGTTTATGAGACCATTTGATTCACTAAGTAGTGCTAAGAAGTGTGTGAATTACTATAAACTGCATAAAACACCATGGTAGACCAAAAGAATTCACCCAAATGGTGTCCCTCAACTAGTTGTCTGAACACAGAACTTTGAACAATATTGATGAAATATAAGGGTTTGTGATTTTCCAACATGAATTGCAGCATTAATAAATTATGAGGTTTGCAAGAGAATTATTGTTTCTCTGTTTGCTGACCTAAAAAAATAAATAATTAAAAACAGTTTTGACTTTATTGTTGTTTATTTGTTGTGATGCTAAGAGCTCACCTTTTAACAATAATAGTTAACAATAATTCACATATTCATTTATGGGAGGAGAGTATTTAAATGAATCATGCAAGGTGGTTTTACTAAGGTTTGTGCTAGTCAATTTACTGGTAGCTTATTATACGCCCAAAAAAGCACGTCTTAAACCAGATGCTAATTTGCGCTGCTCTTGGTAGATCGTGTTGGTCATTATGGAAATTATCCGCCTGCGTATGTGTCTTCATCCTTCCCTTTGGGTCATTTGAACCCGAAATATATATATATATATATATATATATATATATTTTTTTTATAAAATATTGATTGTTCATCAGAGTGGTCCAAGACCTTAATGAATTTTGTCGCACTTGAACTTGGAATGCACAAAAAAATTGACTGGATTCGAGGAGTTTATGTGGTTGAAATTAAAAAAAAGTAACAAATCTTTCCCTATGGGGTCAATTTGACCTCCATAGGAATGAATGTAGTGTTAAGAATTTTTTTTTTTTGTCAAAAAAATATAAAAATTCTGGCACAATCCAGAACAAACACACACAAATGAAGGCATGAGACTATAGAACATCCCCAATGCTGAACACACCCCCCCCCCTCCCCCCCCAACACACACACATCAACCCCCACACAAATGTAAAATAAATGGTGAGATTATAACAGCATTTTTTGAAGCTGTAACAGTATTTTCTTTTATTCTGAATTAAAATAAGCATTTTCAAATTAATATTCTTAAGGGTTTTACTTGTTTTTTTTCTTACTACATGAATTATTACAATATCTGACACATCAATTTATATAGAAAAACCTTTTAAAAAAGGGTCAAAATGACAACAAAAATGTACCAAAAATTTATTTTATAATGTCTAAATAGATGAATATCTATAATGATGAATAGTCTTTATGACCCAGCAGAACAGTTAATTTTCTCCATATAGAGAGCTATATGGTGATCTAGTGGCAAGAGTCATGAAACATCATGTTATATTATTTTTGTCCACAAGAGGTCGACAGAAACACCTGAGATGTGAGATATTGGTTGCACCAATGTGAGATATTTTGAGCTGAATTTACAGGTTTGTGCTAGCCTGACGTCCAGAGCCGGATTAACCTAAAGGCAAACTAGGCACGTGCCTAGGGCCCGATTGGCGGGATGGGGCCCAGACAGAGGGACAAAAAATAAATAAATAAAAAATGTACAAATGTCCTACAATTTATTTCAATATTTATTAATTAACTAAAAATAGTGACGATGTTTATCTTAACCATAGACTGTTACATTACGTCACATTAACGCCAGCCCATCAGGTGCTGCGTAGCAAAAGCCTAAATAGGCACGCAAAGAAGTAAAGCTCGTAATACAGGTGTGTGCGTTGTCGTCATCTATTTTGGAGTGATTGCAATGTATTCTAAATATAAACTTGTACTGTAGATCAGCGTCATTTCTGGAAAAATCATCCACCGCTTTATTACGAGTTTAAAAGAGCGCGAGCGTCATTACCGTGCCCAGACGCGACGCTTTGAATTTGCGCGTACAATGAATAACATCGCGTCGGGAGCTGACTAAAAACGCTACAAAAGTAAAAGTCAAGACGTTTGTATTCAAAGTTAAAAAGCCAACACACTACAACATTTTTAAATGTTTCAAATAAAGGATCTCATGGGTCTATCTTCTAAATTCTCCTGATGATTAGATTATACCCTGTCTGACATCAGCCTACTTACGCCAATAATATCGCCAATAATATCAGTTTAGATTTTTTTTTCTAATCAGTAGCGATCGTGTCTTTCTCGTCCACTTGATTTGTGTATAGCATATTTAAGGTAGCAATGCAATGCATGATATCATATTAGGCTACTTATATTAATAATATGACAATATCTGCAGTCAATATTGATTAAATGGGAGGGGAAAATCCTGCCCATACAACCTATGAAAAAAATGATAAAAGCATATATCACTGAAGTGCATGGGCGGCGCTAGGGAGGGGCTAGCAGGTGCTTCAGCACCCCCAAGAAAGACCAAAGCACCCCGATAGCACCCCCGAACATAATGTCTGTAATCAATTATATTCAGGCTATTCTATGGAAGCCGCATGGTGAAGAAAAAAGAAAACTTATCTTGTTATTTGGAGATATTAAGTCGTTATTTCAATATAATATCTCCTTATTTCGACATAAAAACAGGGGTTTCCCTTCATTGAATTTTTTTGGCGGTTGCCAAAGCAAATTTTTGTCCCGCAAAGCCTTTTTTGATCGGTGAGTGATGTAGAATAGAATGACTGCTGCTCTTGACAGGTATAACGAGCTGCTCTTGACAGGTATAACTGCTATAACGAGCAGAGAGAGAGAGAGAGAGAGAGAGAGAGAGAGAGAGAGAGAGAGAGAGAGAGAGAGAGAGAGAGAGAGAGAGAGAGAGAGAGAGAGAGAGAGAGAGAACACGCACCGGCCGCGCGCGAGCACTCTCAAGTCTTCAAACAACACGAGCGCTGTGTTGCTCTCTCTCCCTCGCGCATATTAATCAAATTCAATTGACACCAGGGACGTACTGGGACTGAAATTCAGCCCGGGACTTTAAGATGGAGAGGCCTTTTACGCGAGTGCCCTTGGTGCACGAGCACAAGGATTTTTTGCAGTTATTTTAATTCTAATAGTGTTTTTATGGTATAAAGAGAATCAGATTACACTGAAGACCTTCAAGAAATTTTAGGATGATACCTGCCTCTTCAGCTAGTATAAACAAGTCACAACTGCACTGAACACAACCAGGTCAGCAAAACCTAATCTCAAACACTTAAGTCACAGTATACTGCTAACTACCAGCATGTCATGTGTACAGTCAGTCGGAGTGATAAAATAGTTACAAATACTACCAAATACCCACTCAGATACTCAAAAACTACGATGCAGTCCCATAAAATAGAGATTTGTGTGTGTGTCCTCACTTTCAACTCTCCCTGCCTCTGCTTACTGATTGCACAGCTGAGAAGAACATGATAAATATGCATAATATGATTGCCTAGTACCGAGCCCTGCACTCTGCCCCTGTACCTGTCCTTGTTTTTGTGCTGGTTCCATTCTCCTCATCCTCCAGCTCTTCTTTCTCTTGCTGCTTTCCTTCCTCCCCCTTCTCATCAATATGACTGCAGGGGTCATCATCAACCTGTCCCTCTCTGACCTTAACAGCTAATATACATATACAGACATACAGAGATTCCTTGCTTATAGAAGGATGTTGTCTGTGTGTGACGACAAACTGCTGTTTATAATATATAATATATCTATAAATATATAATATATGTAAGGGATAATGTATAGCGAGGCGGTTGTTATAGCGTTTGTATTCGCTATAGCAACCGCCTCACTATACATTATCCCGCTTATTACATGTCTACCTACCAAATAAATCAATAATTTCACACAAAATATTGATTTAAAAAGCAGTGTATTGATTTAAAAACGATTGTATTGCTTCCGCTAAAGAAAATAGTCTGTTCCGTCTCTGAACTGCATCCATGGCAACGCGCAGTTTTTCATGGCAACGGTGTGTTATACTTAACAGCGGTCTGTTATCAAGAAATAACACCGCATGCTACATTGGAATTCTACCAAGCCATGTAATAAAGGCCTATATTTAAATGCAAATATAAACAATTTCAGTGTATTATAAATCACCAATATACCCCTAATCGTCCACCTGTCCTGTCCATGCTGCTGGGTCCTTCCTCATCTGCACCTCCGGCTGCCACAGCACTCTTTCCACTACGGAAAAGGTCTGTTAATTTGGTGCATTTAGCTGCCTCTTGTGCCAAATATCTTTTCTTTTTAATTCTTATTTTTCGGCCCCACCCATTTCGTTCTCTTCTTTCCATAGACAGTAATCTCTCCTTTTCGCCATTTTTACCGTCCGTCTCTGTTGCATTGCATTCACACAAACCCGCCAAACATGATCAAAAGTAAACTCCTTTGATCGGCGCCTAGTTAGAGCCAATCGGATGTCAGGAAAAACGAGGATCAGTCCAAGTTAAGAGCATCTCGCATCTCTCCTCAGATTGAAAGTATTGGTTTGGCCCGTTTTGAATCACACACACACACACACACACACACACACACACACAGCGTTCCGGTGCAGGCACTAAGCGGCCGGTTAGGCCGGTCGCGTATCATTAAAAAAAAAAAAAAAAACCTCTTAGACCACCGGCCGGTCTTCGGCCTGAAATGGACCGGCCGTTCGGGATTGTTCCCGGTATTCCCGATGGCCAATCCGCCCCTGATTGACACCATAGTAAAAGGTCGGCCAGATCACCAGACCGCTGAATCGGTGTATAAAAAAATCGGTAACTTAATTAGATTAGTTAACATTTACTATTAATAAACTGCACTTCTACAGCATTATTAATGTTAATTTCAATATTTCGGAGTCTGTAGGCCCACTATATGTGCCATTAAATAAGCGCATTTAGTTTCATTTTTGTTAAAATATTATAATGTTATTTTTTTTTTTTACATCTGTGCTGATTATGGAAATAGAACAGCATGAGTAAGATTCGCAAAATGTCGGAAGATATGATGGGTCAGACATGATTTTGACCACTAAATTAAGTTTTGTTTTGTAGAAAGCCTTTCTTTAAAGTGAATTTCATTTTTTATAAATTGTATCTTAATTTTAATAAATTTTTCATCAACCAATTGCCTGTATATAATAAATAAGAAGCAAATATAGCAGACAATATGATCATGATATGGAGGCGACGGTGATTGCATTGCACTGCACGTGAACTGGAGCACATCTCATCATAAATTTTGCTCATTTAAATAATTGTGTGTGTGTGTGTGTAGCCTAATTATATATATATTTATATATATATATATTAGAGGTGGGCATAGATTAATATTTTTAATATTTTAATATATTTTTAATATATATATTTACGCAGCTCCCCCTGTCAATGATCTAGCACCCCCTCAGCAGCTGCCTTAAACATTATCTGGCGCCGCCCCTGCTGAAGTGGTATTCTGGAACTGTAAATAAATTAAATAAAACAGCAAAAAAACAATAACATCTTCATTAAACAAAAAAGAGATTACCTTAGATGAAGTTTGATTAATATGCACATACAGTAGCCTACAGGTAAAAAGTCTGGACCAATTACTAGTTTTAATGTTTTTGAAAGAAGTTTTTTATTATGCTCTACAAGCCTGCATTTATTTGATCAAAAATACAAACAAAAAAAACAGGAATATTCAGCAAGGATGTGTTAAATATATAACAAGTGATAGTGAAGACTTTTTTAAAACAACTTTTTAATAATAAAAAAAATCCTGAAAAAAAGTATCACAGGTTATAAAATAAATACTAAGCACCATTTCTAACATTTGATAATAAATCAGAATATTATAAAGTTTTCTGAAGGATCACATGACACTAAATTCTGCTTAGCATCACAGAAATATATTTTAAAGTATAGTAAAATAGGAAAACCATTATTTTAAATTTTTATAATATATTATTTTTCTGTATTTTTGATCAAATAAATCCAGGCTTGATGAGCATAAGAGACTTCTTTCAAAAACATTAAAAATAGTAATGTGTCCAAACTTATGTACTGTGTAAGTAAAAACATTTAAAATTAAATGTTGTATAAATTAAAAGGTTAGGAATCATATTTGTTTCAAGAGTTTTTTATTGGGGGTGGGGGGCCTCGAAGATGAATATTGCCTAGGGCCTCCAAATGTCTAGAACCGGCCCTGCTGACGTCGTCATACTCCGATTCCAGTCAGAATGACTTCTATACTCTTTGATGTGAGTCTGATACTGCTCCATTGGGCTGTGATAATGGGGCGTGTTTCAAACGAACCAGGAAAGAAAATGCCTCTGCACTCAATTGGATCGACAAATGCCTTGATCGCGGTTCTCTGTTCGTCTTTTAAAACCAATGCGCGGTCTACATCTTCTATAACAGAAGCGATGGCTGAATCTACACATCAAATTCTCCAGCGGAAGCCATTCTTTGTTGTAAAATAATTAAACGCAAGCGCTCTTTGGTGACGTGGACGATTACGTTTCTGTTGATCATCTGTCCATCATCATATAAGCCCGCCTTGACAATTTTGATTGGTCCAACGGAACAAGTCCTGACGTCCATGGGTTTCCCAAAAGCATCATAAGCCTAAATTCGTAAAAACGATCGTACGACTGATAGCCTACTAATATTATCAAAGAGTATAGAAGAACAAGAGGCGAAAATCTGATGTTTTTTTGGAAACAGCCACTAGGTGGCGCTTCGGTAGCGCGGCCGCCATTTTGGGGTGAAAATTCCAACTGGAGTTACTGGACAACAGAACAGATAACAGTTAATCCAATCATTAAATACACATTTGAGGTAGTTTTTTCTTGCTTTATTGAGTATTTCCATTTAATGCAACTTTACACATTTATTACTTACCAACTCCACTAGGCCTGAAATATATTTTGTACTTTTTACCCATAGAAAAATTTCATGTAATATAATGTTATATTTTAAATAGCATGAAATATATCTATACATATATTTGACTTATCTGAGAACACAATATAGCCTATGTCTGCAACATATATGAACATTATGTGTCCAAACACGTGAAGAAAATATTTGAGTTAATCTACTGTATATATGATAACATATATCTGCATATATTACAGAGTAGGCTATAGTATTTCTCGCATATATGGACAACATTAAGTATAAATATGTGACATACATAGGCCTATTAGTTTTCCACATATTTAATAATATGTAAACATACATGCATGTGATACTGATGCATTGAAATAAGTACATATATGCATACATATGCATCTTAGGCTACATATATTTAACATTTATGTGCATATACGGGAAAATATATGGCACTTACATGAAAACGGCCATTTTTGCTATATTGTTTCATATATGTCTATGTGTTTTATATGAATTTTGCATATATTCTCATATAGGCAGCAGACATACATGGGCACTGACATTAGGCTATATATGTAATTTACTTATATTGACATTACATTTCTGTATGGGTAATCCCCTGGATCATGCTACAAACATGATGATCTTATAGAACATGATGGACAGTGGCTGTGTTTTTTTATGTGGCTGTTATTAATATAACATAGTATACTGCAAAAAAACAAACAAACAAAAAACAGTTGACTGTAAAGCTATTCTATTGCTGTTATATATAAATATTGTCCAACATTCCCAATTATCTGATATAGCATGTCCTTTACTTACTGTTATATGTTGGTATTAATTCAGTGTTTGTAATGCTAATACTAAAGGTTTTGTGGAAAAAAAGTAGAAAACTTGTCTAAGTCTGTGAAACTGTTAAAAGGGATTTGATGATCACTAGTCTAGTCATTGTAGTTCTCTTACGAGAGTATCTCTCGTACTGCGTAATATCTTACGCTATGGGGAAAGCCTCTTTTCCACGAGATATTGAAGCTAAAAATTATCCTTAATTTTGAATTAATGTAAAACGCTGTGCAGCAGTATGCAGATATAGGCAGGACGGCTCGCGTGCCTATTGGCTGCCCTGCGGCAACAGCAGCAGCCTATCGAGAGAGGTGCTGTGTGACACCATCCTATGGGGGCATTTCGCGCCCATCTCGTCACGTCCCGCCAGAAAAGGCGCAATCTCACCCTTTGTGTCTGAAGTCGCTGGCACCACCGCCTTTAGCCGCCGTACCTGCTACGCTTTCCGGCGTTATATCCTTTCATTACTGTGTGTGTGTGTTCGCCGCTGCGACACACATTTTTTCACCGTCTCTCTCTCTGCTAAAAGAGCTGCGTCTTTTTCAAGATGCAAAGATCCTGCGGCTCGTGCCGAGCCACACTCAGCGACGGGGACCGTCATGTCATCTGCGTTTCCTGCCTGGGTGAGGATCATGCGGCTCTTGCTCTCGTCGACGGCGGATGCCCTCTCTGTGAGCTACTGCCTATGGTGACTCTGAGGACTCGCCTGGCATCCTTCTCAGAGCCTGCACTTCAGCCCGCCGTAGCGCCGCGCCGTAAAAAGCGCCGTGCCCAGCGCGGCCCCGAGCTTTCTCCTGCCCGCCAAAGCTCGCCGGTTCGCCCGCTAGCTTCGCTGGCATCGCTCAAGTCCCTCCGTCCGCCGCCGCTTCCGCCATTGAGGTCGACGAAACAACCGAGGTCTGTTCTCTCCTGGCATCAGATAGTGAGGAATGGGCGAGCTCTGTGGACCTCCCCCCTGCTAGCCGCGAGCCTTCTGGAAAACGAGCCGGCATTGAATCAGAGCTGATGCGTCTGCAAGCCGTCTCTCAAGCCGTCGACAACCTCGGTATCGACTGGGAGGCGCCCGCGCAGCCTGCGCGCAACCGACTGGACGGATGCTTCCTCAAAAAGGACCACTCGCCGTCACAATCCAGGCCCGCGCCTTTTCTTCCTGAGCTTCACGAAGAAGTCGCGAGGTCCTGGGGCGCCCCCCTTTCGGCCAGGGTGCGTACCTCTGTCTCGGCTGCATTCTCCACTGTGGACGGTGCGAAAGACAGAGGATACCTTTCTCTTGCCCCAGTGGAAGCAGCGGTAGCTTCCCATCTCTGCCCGCCCTCTGCTGGACGGCGGGCGCAGACGACGCTACCATCTAAAGCCTGCTGAGTGACGTCAACCATGCACGGTTGCGCTTACACCGCCGCCGGGCAAGCCGCGTCAGCTTTACACACAATGGCCATCTTGCAGATCTTCCAGGCCAACCTTCTCCGAAAAATGGACGAGGAAGGCGCTGAATCGATCAGCGTTGCAGATTTGCGGAGCGCTACAGACTTGGCTCTACGCGCCACAAAATCAGCTGCACAGGCCATTGGGCGGAATATGGCCTCTCTCACCGTGGCTGAGAGACATCTGTGGTTGACGCTGTCTGAAATGACTGAAGCGGAGCGCTCTGTATTCCTCGACGCGCCCATTTCGTCAGCTGGCCTCTTCGGATCTGCCGTCAAAGATTTCGCGGACAGATTCCAGGAGGTTCAAAAGACATCACAGGCGATGAAGCACTTCCTCCCGAAGTGCTATAGTTCCGCAGCAGGTCGCTCTAAACAGCCGCCTGCCCGGAGCTCCCAGCCTCAACCCACACAACCCGCCGCCGCTGCTTCTCAACGCCGCCAGGCCCGAGAACAGAGACCGCGCTCTCGCTCTGCTGGACGCCGCCCCCCTCAACGCGGGCCCCGGCCGAGGATTGAAATCAAGCCCGAGGTCTCAAAGCCTTCCAAGCCTCTCTGGGAAAGCGACGGTGTTCAAATCCCGCTGCGGCCGGATTTTCACCGAAACGTTTCGCTCGTCCAGTTCCATGCAATATGACTGTTCCAGCGTATTTAGCAGTCAACAAGCCGGTCCATTTGCCCGCTTGCCTGCACACAAAAGCCGTTTTTACAGCTACCCAGATAAATCCAATAAAGAGTGTATTTTCTGGTGTTCCGGCCACGGCCGACGGTGTTATGAGTGTTGTAAGAATGCCGACGTCTCAGTGCCCATTCCCACACGCAGACACAGCCCATCACAATACAGGGCTAGCAGAAATAAAATCGACTCATGTCGATTGTGCAATAAATGTAGTGTACGTGCCCACAATACAGTGCCCACAAACACTACACGAAACATGTCCCACGGTTTCTGTAAAAACGAAACCAACACATATTCAATCGGCGCGAGCCGACAGTGTTCTCACTGCAGTGAGTGTGCCCGCTATCCCGCGCCCACATTCCCGCACAGACATGCCGAACACCACGGGGCTTGTCCCGCTCACCTTCTCTCCACAACCTGTCAGAGAGACGTCGAGCGCGGTCGGGCTGCCCGCTGTGATCAGCGCACCCACCGCCTCGCACACTGCAAACACAGTGTCTATTTCTCAGTACACCGGAGCTCTCCGGCCGCCGCTATGCCGCGTCCAGAGCCCAGATTTCATTCTACCTCTAGATATTCGCGCAGATGCGTGGGCAAAGCTTCCCGGGGTATCAAAATGGGTGCTGAACACTATAAAAAGAGGCTATTCGCTGCAGTTCACTCGACGCCCCCGCCTTTGCGCGGCGCGAGTCGAAACGACGGTAAAAAACGAAGTATCTCATCTACTTCGAGCCGAGATAGCGAAACTACTGAGCAAAGGGGCTATAGAACCTTTATCTCAGGCTCAGAGCGACGGGGGTCTATACAGCAGGTATTTTCTGGTACCGAAAAAAGATGGGGGTCTCAGACCCATTCTAGATCTGCGACGGCTGAACAAAACGCTCATGAAGCGCCAGTTCAGAATGATTACAACCAGGAAAATCCTCGCGCAAGTTCACCAGGAGGACGGGTTCATGTCAATAGATCTGAAAGACGCCTATTTTCAAATACAAATAGCGTCACGTCACAGGCAATTCTTGAGATTCGCCTTCGAGGGCCAGGCATACAAATACAAAGTCCTGCCGTTCGGCCTGTCCCTGGCACCCCATACATTTACGAAGTGCATGGACGCGGCTCTCGCACCCCTGAGACTTCAGGGCATGCGAATTTTGAACTACTTGGACGATTGGCTGATTCTAGCTCGATCACGATCAGAGCTCATAGAACACAGGGCCACATTACTCGAACATCTCGAGAATCTGGGTCTCTCAGTCAATTGGGCGAAGAGCTCGCTGTCTCCCAGCCAGAAAATTTCTTTTTCTCGCATGCGCCCACTGCAGCTGTGGCTGAAAGTGCGAGTTCCGCCCGGGGCATGGACCGCTGGTCGGTTTCGCCTCCGGGTCGATCTGAAATGCGTCTCAGCTTTGAAACCTTGGCAGAAAACCGACTGGTATCAGTCAGGTGTGAGTCTGGGGACTCCCTCGGTTTGACGGTGGTGTCCACGGACGCCTACACCTCGGGATGGGGAGTGCTGCTCGAGGGCAGACCGTTCTTTGGCCAGTGGTCAGAAGGGGAAAAGCTCCTACACATAAAGTGTCTGGAAATGATGGCAGTCGACAACGCGCTACGGCGCTTCTGTCCCCAGATAAACGGCCACCACGTCTTGGTCCGGTCGGACAACATTTCAGTGGTGGCATACATAAATCGCCAGGGCGGCATCAAGTCCCGAAACCTTTACAGGCTAACGGAACGCCTCCTGGTCTGGGCTCAGCACAACCTGCTTTTGCTGAAAGCGGCGCATGTGCCTGGTCGCCTGAATCTGGGACCAGACAGACTGTCCAGAAACAATGTCCCAGCAGGGGAATGGTCACTGCACCCGCAGACGATCCAACTGCTGTGGGAGACATTCGGCAGAGCGCAGGTGGACCTGTTCGCGTCTCACGAGAATGCTCACTGTCCGAAATATTTCTCCAAGAGCAAGGACGCGCTGGCCCACGCTTGGCCCCGCTGTCCCCTCTATGCTTTTCCCCCCGTCTCACTCCTGTCTCAAGTGCTGGAGCGAAACAGGGAAAACGGATTCCCAGTGCTGCTTGTGGCTCCGCTCTGGACAAACCAGACGTGGTTTCCGGTCCTGATGCGGCTGACCAGCACTGCCCCGTGGCCAATACCGCTGAGGAAAGACCTCCTCTCTCAGGCCAAGGGCTCGATTTGGCATCCTCGCCCGCAACTATGGTCCCTGCACGCATGGGCCATCAACAGGTACCCGCTAACCTCCCGGAGGGAGTGTTAAACACGATCACGCAGGCGAGGCCCCCGTCTACTAGACGGCTCTACTCCTCGAAATGGTCTGTGTTCTCTGCCTGGTGTCAAGCTCAGGGCTTTTCACCAGTAGACTGCGGGGTCACGGAAGTACTCTCCTTCCTGCAAGAGCTACTGGATAAGGGCAGGACCCCATCCACGCTCAAAGTGTACGTGGCGGCCATAGCTGCGTTCACAAAACCTGTGTCTGGCCAGTCACTGGGGAACAACGACCTAGTCGTGTGATTCCTCAAGGGAGCTCGGAGGCTGAACCCTCCTAGACCTCCTTCAGTCCCGGTGTGGGACCTTTCTACGGTTTTGGAAGCCATGAAAGGTGCCCCGTTCGAGCCAATCCATTTGTCAGACATGAAGCATCTGTCTTTCAAAACGGTGTTTCTTTTGGCTCTCGCTTCAGTGAAGCGCATAGGGGACTTACAAGCGCTTTCTGTAAGCGCGTCATGTATGGAGTTTGGGCCTAATGACTCAAAAGTCATACTCAAACCAAGGCACGGGTACGTGCCCAAATCCCTCAACACACCGTTCAGGGCCCAGGTTATTTCCCTGTGCGCTCTCTCGGCTCATGATGAGGAGGAGGATGCGAGTCTCCTTTGCCCTGTCAGGGCACTGAGAGCTTATGTGTCCCGCTCGTCTGCCTTCAGACAGACCGAGCAGCTCTTCATTTTGTTCGGCGGACGCTCCAAGGGACTGGCCGCATCGAAACAGAGCCTATCCAGATGGATAGTAGACGCCATAGCACTGGCTTACACTTCTAAGGGCCTGCAGTGTCCTTTGGGTGTCAGAGCGCACTCCACGAGAGGCGTTGCCTCGTCGTGGGCGTGGTATAATGGGGTTACCTTGAAGGATATCTGTACGGCTGCGGGCTGGGCCTCGCCGTCTACATTTATAAGGTTGTATAACCTAGAGGTTCCCGCCTTACAAGCCAAGCTTCTGTCGGTATAGAATTCAGTGCTATCTGCCCCGCTGTGCCGGCCCAGATGCTGAGTTTTGCTTGTGTATCGCTCACTGAGCGATAAAACGGCTCTATGGGTGTAGAATAACCCGTACTATTACCCAGTTCAGGCTGAACACGTTCACCCTGCCTGTGTCAAACACTATTAACATAACTAGCTCCTATAGGATGCTATTTCATGGGGAATGATGCTTGCAGCCTCTCTTCTCCGACTCTCTGTCAGTCTATGGTGATTATGCACTACATGAGCCCCGGGCTACTGCCCTTGGGACCTTGGTGTCGGATCCCAGTACGCACGGCGTTTTGCATTGTGTTCCCCATAGCGTAAGATATTACGCAGTGGGAGAGATACTCTCGTAAGAGAACGTACTCGGTTACTAACGTAACCTCGGTTCTCTGTAGAGAGGGAACGAGTACTGCGTACTGCATACATAGTTCTGGTTCGCTTCGACGATGAAAACCAGTGTACCAGCCTTATCGAGCTATATTTATAGGGCGAGATTGCACATTTTCTGGCGGGACGTGACGAAATGGGCGCGAAATGCCCCCATAGGATGGTGTCACGCAGCGCCTCTCTCGATAGGCTGCTGCTGTTGCCGCAGGGCAGCCAATAGGCACGCGAGCCGTCCTGCCTATATCTGCATACTGCTGCACAGCTTTTTACATTAATTCAAAATGAAGGATAATTTTAAGCTTCAATATCTCGTGGAAAAGAGGTTTTCCCCATAGCGTAAGATATTACGCAGTACTCGTTCCCTCTCTAGAGAGAACCGAGGTTACGTTAGTAACCGAGTACGTTATTCTGTGTTGTCATCATTCAGTTTGGATTTGATCTTTAATGTAGGCTACTTAAAAAAAATTACAAAGCAGCTGATATTGCCATAGCGACAGCAAAAAGCTAGAGGATAGTGATGGGAAGTCCGGCTCTTTTTAAAGAATCGGCTTTTAGAGCGGCTCGTTCGCGAACGACACATGCACACTAGTGGACTGCCGAGGCGCTTTCACCCCAAAATGGCGGAAGCGTAGCGATGCTGGGTGATTCTATAATTGGAGATACATTTTGTATTTCAATAAAAAAAAAAAAAGGTTGTCATACAGAACCATTGTTTAAGAATTACCTTGAAAACACTTTAAAGTTGATATATTCAGTGCTATACAAATACAGATAGTTTATTATTTTCTCTATTTTATCAAAATATCACCTGTTCATAGTTTTTCTCGTCAATTCTGTTACGGACGAACAACCAAATATATAGAAGTAACAGTACATCAAAAAATTATAACTCTTTTTAGTTTAATTTGTCACATAGTCCTTTTATTCAGGCCTTTAAAACCGATATTAAATGTTATATTTATACAACTTCAAAATTAGATTCACCCCCAGGCAATAGTGGATTATCCAAAGGGTGCACTTGTTTTTTTTTTATCAAATTACTTGAACATTACAGGGTAGAGTTAAAACTATAACATATATCTTACTCTTGCACAATATAAAAATATCAATATTAAGTAGTTTGATATTTCAATGTATTATCTCATTAATATTCAAGATGAAAGACTAAAAACAGAATTGACACATCTGGCAACAGAATTGACGGGGTAACAGAATTGACCCAAACCAACCAGAACATGCCTATAACAAGAAAATAACTGCTGAGTTATTGAGAAATACTCAACCAGATATCCCTCTGGATCTCTACATGCCGTGTCGCATGTATTTTGTAAATTTCCTACCGTAAATGTATAAAACATTTATTTTTGTGAGTGAATGCAGCACAATCACGAACATAAATTGACAACTTTAAAGGCGATTTTCTCAATGTTTAGATTTTTTGCACCCTCAGATTCCAGATTAATTCAAATAGTTGTATCTCGGCCAAATATTGTCCTATCCTAACAAACCATACATCAATGGAAATTATTTATTCAGATTTCATGTGATGTATAAATCTCAATTTCAAAAAAATTACCCATATGACTGCTTTTGTCATCCAGGGTCACATTTGGTGCATGCACTTGACCCTCACGTGAGTCTCATTGACCTCCAGGTCTCTACACTGCTCTCGGCTGGCTCGACTGGCAGCCTGGGCATTCTTCCAGTATTTCTGCTGTCTCCTCCTCTCTCTTGGTGTTAAGTCTGCAACCAATCTGACTCTTCCCATTTCTTTCTTGTGCCTCCATCTTTCCCTATCCTTTTTTAAGTTCTCCTCTCTTCTCTCTGGGGTAGCATCACGTCTCGCTCGATATCTACTCTGTTTCTCCGCAGCAGAGAGTGGCATGCCTGAGGCACACATTTTTACATTATATTACATTATTATTATATTATTGTACGGCAGAGGTGGGAGTAAGTCACACATGTGCAAGTCACAAGCAAGTCTCAAGTCTTAACCTTCGAGTCTCAAGCAAGTCCAAGTAAATTTTTTATAAAGGCAAGTCAAGTCAAGTCAAGTCACTGCCTTATGTCAAGCAAGTCAAGTCAAGTCGTAGCTTGGGTCACAAGTCACTGGCAAGTCATACAAACGTTTGACGATTTCACTGAATTTATATATTAAAATAAGTTAAAACTACAGAAGTTGTGGACTATGGTTTTATTTGCAACTTTTTTTTTTTATATATGCATTTCCACATATAGCTGAGTGGTTACTACAATAAAAATCTAAATGTAACTGAAATTAGGCCAACATTAAAGCATGAAAAAATAAATATGCCTCAAACATTGCAGAAGACCATTAAAAGGTATTAAACAATTCACAATTCAAGTATAATTCCTATGCGACCAAAGGCATTCTTCAAACTGGCATCCCCTTAATACAAGTTATATATTTTTAATTATGAAGTTAAAACCACCAATAGGTGGCGCCAAATTACCGTATTAATGTACGAGTCATAGAAGCATTCATTTAACTTATGTTCAAAACGGCAGATTCGTTCTGGAACTAAGCAACTAGGTCACTGAATCACAAATATATCATTATGTGAATCACATAACTCTTTCTCTGGTTTGTTTGGAACTATTGGCATTGGAGAAATCGAGCAAAAACAGAAAATATTTGGAATATTAGGCTATGTCTAAATGTCACATCACAATATTCACTCTTTGTTTACTGAACTGTTTTATAAAATCATTATCACATTTGCAATCGCGTCAATATTCTGGAAATATTTTTTTCATATCATATGTTATAATTATGAAAATAACTCATACTAGGGCATTTTTTCCACCACATTTTGGGTGCAATATTAATTCTGCTGGCATTTTGATAACATCTTATAAATGTAACCCCTGATAACATCTAACCCTGCTTTAAGAGAAACATAAAACACGACAAAACATTAACAGTTTTCTATGTTGTTTTTGTCATTGGAAAGAACGACATATTTGGCTTTAAAGCATGATTTGAAAAGAAATGTGGCAAATGTTATACAAAACATATGACATCATTAATTATCATTTGAATATTGACAACATTAAGCTACATTTGAAAACATAATTGTGTATAAAGAGGCATGCTGTTTTGATCAATATTCTCTATTTAAAGATAGTCACATTGACTATAACAAACAGGTTAAACAAGCCATAGCTTACTTTTAGACGTGGTGAATGAAGTTCGACTGTTCGAGGATGTGATGGTCGTCCGATATCCCTTGCCAGTTATTATGCGTACAGCAAATCTTCTTGTATGAATATAGTCAATTTCTAGTGTTTATATCCAAAAGAAACGATGCTGGGAGATGTTTTTGTATTTAGCGCGCTCATCGCAATGTATGTTTTTTTCTGGGCTTGTGCAGTGTCACGCAATCGCGCAGAATCTGATGACTGGCGTCAATGGTTCCGTTGCTTTCATTTTGTTCATCAATTGATGTTGCGATGATAAATGTATATCAAGTCATTCTCGAGTCATACAGTTCAAGTCAAGTCAAGTCTCAAGTCATTGGATCTCAAGTCAAAGTCAAGTCGAGTCATTTTCTTAATTTAGTCAAGCAAGTCTCAAGTCCTTAAATTTGCGACTCGAGTCTGACTCGAGTCAAGTCATGTGACTCGAGTCCTCCATCTCTGTTGTACGGTAGCATGACAAATAACCACACATGCTTGGGTGGAGGGTGCATGTGTGTGTCTGTGTGTTGAAATCCTCTGAACATGGTAGAATGACCCAATTGATCTGTGTGTGTGTGCGTGCCTGCGTGCGTGCGTGCGTGTGTGTGTGTGTGTGTGGCTATAAACACACATTATGCATTTTTGTGTGTGTTTGCATCATTGTGTGATTGTAACCAAGGAATTGGTCAATTCTGTTACCGTACCTTGGTAACAGAATTGACAGTAACAGAGTTGACATTTTTAGAATTTTTTACTAATAACACCACATGCTAGCATAAAGGCTAAGAGCACATGGCCTGATACTAAAGATGATTTTAAAAACTTTTAATACCTCCTTTTGTTAATATCTTGGAACTTTGCTTTCCCTATGAGATTGTTGAAACAGTTTTGACATGTTATATAAGAACTCTTGGTGCAAGTGCCTTACATGGCTTCATAGAGAACAAAACACATACCTCCTAGTTCTTCAGAGTTTAATACCAAAAGGGAAGTGACATCATCTTGCGTTGCTTAGGATACTGATGCGACAGATAAGCATAATTTAAAGAGACAATAACATGTAGTAACAGAATTGACACAGGATTTATGGATTGGTATTTTTCAACAGTAAAAGTTACTTTTAAACAAATTAATTTAGCATAATTTGGAGACTGTCACCAATAATAATTTATAAACAAAATAATTAAAACCCCAACCAGAAATTTGTCATTTAAAACATGTTTAATGCATATTTTACCCTTGTTTGAAAAAAATACCACCCACTAAGGACAGTATGATATCATGACTTTCAGCATCATGAAATAGCTTTTAAAATAAAATATTTTCTAGTTTTACACTCTAACATTTTGTGACTCTTAAAAAGAATTAAAATAAAATAAAATTTGTTTTTGGAGTAAAATTTTGGTAAAGCTGTTAAAAATAAATGGCTTCGGACTTCAAATGTATCTCCAATTAAAGAATCACCCTGCTGCTGGGCGCTGGTGTTGCAATGGAACGTTCTATTGAGTTTCGCCTCTTGTTCTTCTATACTCTTTGATATTATGGTCTGTTGTTTCGCGAAACCATCGTAACTTAAGTAGCACTTGAAAATATTCGTAGAACTATGAGAGCACTGGAGTAATCGTTAATTCCCAAATGCATCGTAAGAAGACAGATGCTGCGTCCCAATTCGCCTACTTATACTACGCCCTAAAAGTATGTACTCTTTTTGTGAAGAAAAAGTATATACTTTTGAGTGTGTAGCAAAATAGTAGGCAAGCTTTGGGACATACTACGTCGTCATCTTTAACGGACAGCTCTATCGCGTGCATCCTGTCACCGTAAACTGCCCTGTCAATCAACTCGTCACAGTTAAAATCTCCATTCAATCTAATATAATTTCTTACCGTTTCGGAGAGAAATGTTGTTGCACGTTCACCTGCCAGTCGCAGGTCTTTCATGCGGAGACTCTCACTCTCCTCATGTGTTTGCAATTTGAATGTAATGATGCATTTAAAAGTTAATGGCTAAACGTATCTTTACAAAAGTTCACAATGCTGCTGCAAATGCAATAAAATGTAGACAACATTGAATAAATACATTTTCGTCAGATACTGACAATTAATCGCTCAAACCCCTTTACCAAACGTCTACATAACCGCCGGACTCGCGCGTCCTCCATGTCTGTAGTTTATTTTAACACTTTTCACTCGTGTTTGTAGTTCTAACCGAATCCTCGTCCAACGCGCGATGGTTTGTGGGCAATATCAGCCGTTAGAGTGTGCATCGATCTGCACTTCGGATTCTGACCGCCGGATATAGTAGACCATCCGGGTCTCTTTGGAACACTCATTTCAACATACTACCATTTGGGACGTACTAATTCTATTTTCGAATACTATTTAGGACGGATAGTATGCGAATTGGGACGCAGCAATGGTGTTGTTTTAGCAGGCAGCTCCGTAGATTTTGAGACGCAGCCTGTCACCCCGTTGTCAATGGAGAAAACGGGGATTTAGAAAGGCCGCGTTGTTTTGAAAACTTATATATATATATAATAATAACGTATATTATTGTTAAATAGAGGAATTTTAATGTCAGTCGCAAATGCAAAAAAGACGATCCTCAATCCAGTAAGTCATCGATTTATTTATTTGAGACGCCTTTACAGCTAAGCGAAGGCTAAATTACGACAACAGTAGCTACTGTATTTAGCTTACGAAATTAACATTCTGTTTCTATCATAATAGTAACCTAGACTATAATAAAATGCAAAAGTATTGTGTTTATAACGTTATGAACGTGGTTTTTATTTTGATTTTCACCAGACTGTCCCCTTCACTGAGATTATACCGGGTGGGCTTCACCCAGGAGAGATGATTGTTATACAGGGATGTGTTCATAATGATACTGACAGGTAAATTACATGAGAATCTTAAAGCATGCCATAGTCTGCATTAATTTTATTTATATTTATTTAGGATTGAGGTTCTATGCCCTTCTGTGTCCCAGTTTCATTTAATGTTTATTGTAGTGAACACTATTCGCCTATGCAACATAAGCAATGTCAAATCATTCATTAATTCAAGTGTTTTTTAAATTTTATATATTCAGGACTATGGCATGTTCACATAAACTGTTAATTGTCTCACAATGATATGCTATGGGTGGATTTTGCCCCAAAAAACTCCCGTTATCATACAAATTATTTATAAAAATTCACTATACAATTCACCTAAATTTTCACATTTAAAAGTTGTGGTACAGCCAAGTGAGATTCACTACTGGTGGTATTTTAGCAATAACTCATGAATACAGTATACTCAATTAAAAACCCTATATTTTCACCTAAATGTTATTTTCTCATTTCAGTTGCTGTAGTAGGTTCCAAGTGATCATATTGACTTAGGCTTACTACAAATGAGGAATACTAAAAAGGGAGGTACAAATATTTCCGTGTAGTACAATATGTGCTTCCATAGGTTTCAGTTTGATTTGACATGTGGCTGCAGCACAAAGCCACAGGCGGATGTTGCCTTTCACTTCAATCCCCGCTTCAGCAGCTCTCCGCAGATCGTGTGCAACTCTTTACAACACGAAAACTGGGGAAAAGAAGAAAATATGGACCTCATGCCTTTTAAACAAGGAGCTACCTTTGAGACCATTATCTTGGTACTTTGTGATGTTTTCAAAGTGAGTGTGAAACATTATATTACAGGTAAACAAAGATAGTCTTCACCCTATCTGGTTTAAAGCATTTATACCCAGATATTAATTATTATTCATAGTAGTAGTTGTAATAGAGCTAGTTCCAGA
The DNA here is from genome assembly GCF_051911475.1 of Siphateles boraxobius. Lineage (NCBI taxonomy): Eukaryota > Metazoa > Chordata > Actinopteri > Cypriniformes > Leuciscidae > Siphateles > Siphateles boraxobius. Next base: position 14,048,382 of record NW_027508833.1, on the reverse strand, counting down.
GAGAAAATGTAGATTTGTTAAGTGACAGGAATTTAACTATTTTACTTGTAGGTTGCAGTAAATGGCGTTCACATTTTGGAGTATGAACACAGAATTCCTCTTGAGATGGTCGACACATTTTCAGTCTCTGGAAAAGTAGAACTGCATGCCATTGGCTTTATCCCTGACTCAGTAAGTGACAAACACTACTATCCAAAAATGTGGACACACCTACTTTATTATTCATTTTATCATTATTATATTCCAAATGTTAGTATAATATTTAAGTCATTAACACTCAAGTATGGGAATTATAGAGACAAAAAAAAAAAAATATATATATTTTTTTTTTTAAATAAATATTTTTTTCTATTATGTTTATATATATATATATATATATATATATAAACATAGTAGCCACCCTGTGCTTAGATTACAGTGCACCGACTGGCCAACTTTGAGGTTTTTAAAAAGTATTATACAGTTAGTTCAGCTCCATGTATGCATAATTAATATCATTTGGGCATAATTTATATCACAATTTATATTTGTATACAAAACATAAGGATACAAGCTGTTGTTGAAAAGGGTAAATATTCAACTTTTCAACTTTGCAATGACATATGTTCTGTTTTTGCACAGGCAATATTTTCAAAATCAGATGACCAAGTAAGTTTAGCACCCCTTCACCTGACATCAACAATTGAATTTTCATAATTACATTTTTTCCTATTAATGAAAAAAATGCACTTCATATTAACATGATAAAAACATGACTCACCACATGAACTGTCATTTTGCAGAGCATACCCTACAAGGGCAGTTTACTTAGAGGAGTCATTCCAGGGCAGCATATAACAATCAAAGGGCATATCAGCTTATTCCCTCACAGGTAGATACTAAACTTATCTTTTGTACAGTTTTTGCCTTTGACACCTAATTATCTTGTTTTGTCTTTTCTCAAGTTTCACTGTTAACCTAAGGTGCAGCCAATCAAACAACATCGCCCTGCACCTTAACGCACACATCAAATCTGACATGCTTATCAGGAACTCTTTTCTCAGCCAGTCATGGGGGCCAGAGGAGCGTGAACTGCCATACTTTCCCTTTTCAGCTGGAAACTACTTTGAGGTACCTCTGACCTTTGCTTGGAAGCATGGCATTAATTTTCACTGTGATACTCAGCTCTATATTTCTTCGCGCCCTGACGAAACTTACCAATTCACAAAATTAATGGAATGCATAGCTGATATAAAAAACTGGATGACTAGTAATTTCCTACTACTTAATTCTGAAAAAACAGAGATTCTAATTATTGGACCAAAAACCTCCGCTTTTTACTTTTTTTTTTTTTGTAATTTAGTGTTTTTATTTATTTTGAAAAAGTTTGACAATATTTTGTAAAATAAGAAAGAAAAACTTATATAAGTACTAATTTCCCTCTAACCCCCACCCCTTCCCGCACCCACCCCATTGCACTTCGGGACATTGAGCAGTATCCGATTAACAAGGGATAAAATAAAATTAATTTAGAGAAAGACAAATAAAATAAGGTTAATGCCAACATCCATAAGTAGCTGCAGATTAAGTAGACAAGAATTTCTTGACTATAGATATCCAGTTCTTCCACATCGAAAAAGTCCTAGGGTTAGTGTGATTGGTCCGTGCAGATGACAGCTCCAGGTATAATATCTCCAATAAGGAGTGAAGCCAATGTTTAATAGAAAGGTCATGTGGAGGTTTCCAACGTTGAACCAGTAACTTCTTTGCAGCAGTCATGGCAGCTAACCAGAATTTCCGTACCTTCTCACATAGAGGAAATTGAGAATTGTCATTCAATAATAAAATAAAATAATAAAATCCTCGAAGCCTTGTACAAAACATCAAGCACCCCATCCCAGAATTTTTGCACATCTGGACAGCCCCACAGCATATGTACCAAAGTGTCCACACATCCCGGTCCACAGAAATTACAATACGGTTGGGGTGATAGACCCATTACATGTCGTATGCGTGTGGTAAGATATGCCCTGTGAATAACTTTAAAATGAATGAATTGGTGGTTCGGGTTCGTGGATGCATGGAATGTATTATCCCACACTGTATTCCATTCAATTGTCCTGTAAGAAACGTTCAGATCTAATATCCAAGCCCTAGCTTTAGAAAAATTGTCTGTATTAAGATTTTGAAAGCAGAGATAAAAATACGAAACAATTCCTGTGCTTGGTGCGTTTGAGATCCAATTCACCACCGGGTGAGTATACAGATTTATACCCCAAGGTAACTTATGGGTCTTTAACACGGCACGTAATTTGAAATATAAAAATAAAGTGTTATGAGAAATATTAAATCTTTCTATTAAGTCACGAAAATCCAGAATTGAATCTTCCCCTTTTATGTCGTTTAACGTTAGGATACCTTTTGTAGACCAGGAGGGCTGTACGAAAGGTTGACCGCCAGAAAGTAAGTTCAGATTGTGCCAAATCGGAGTATGAGTGTGCCATAAAGTTTTAGATGTAAAACAGGCTTCAATCTTTTTGAAGGGTATAGGAAATTAAAGGACCATAATATAATGAGCATTTCCTGTGAGAAAGGCCTGAAAATAAAAAATCTTGCAAACGAATTGGTAAAATGCGCTCTTTTTCTAATTGTTTCCATGAAGACTGTGCGCTCGAATCAAACCATTTCAAAACTGAGAGCAGGATAAAAGACCAGTGGTACCATTTAAAATTTGGGCAGCCCATTCCACCTTTTATTTTACTTTTTTGAAGTGTAGACCACTTAATGCGGGGACGCTTTCCATTCCAAATAAATTTTATTAGTAAAGAGTCCAACTTTTTCCAGTAATTCACTGGTGGGGGGAGAGGAAGCATAGAGCTAATAAAATTAATGCGGGGCACAATATTCATTTTTATTGTTGACATTCGGGCAGATGGCGATGAAGGCAGACAAATCCATCTTTGAATATCCGACTCAACTTCCCCATAGATAGACATATAGTTAACTTTGGAAATGAGGGGTAAAGTGGGTCTCAACTGAATCCCTAAGTATTTGACTTGTGTTGAAATCTGAATATTATTTGGCATAGAAAAATTAAAACCATCTGAATTGAGAGGCATTAAAATAGTTTTAGAATGATTAATTTTAAACCCCGATAATGTGCCAAATTCGTCTATAATTTGAAGGGCGTTAGGAAGTGAGCGTTGTAGATCAGATAAAAATAGCAGAGTATCGTCGGCATACAAAGAGATAAAATGGGTTGATGAGCCTAACTGAATCGGGGTAATAAGTTTACATTGTCTAATATACTGTGCCATGGGTTCTAACGATAAGTTGAACATAAGGGGAGAAAGCGGACACCCTTGCCTTGTACCTCTGCAGATATTAAAAGTATCTGAAATGAGTCCACCAGTAGAAACCCTGGCCATGGGATTAGTGTATAGAGTTTGAATCATTCTAATAAAATGGTCACCGAAATTGAACTTCTTCAATGTATACCATAGATAGCTCCATTCCAGCCGATCGAAGGCTTTTTCAGCGTCAATAAACAGGAGGCCACTGGGTGTTTCTAATTTCTCGGATTCGGCAATGATATGTAGCACTCGACGAACATTGTCAGAAGCCAAACGACCCGTAATAAATCCTGATTGATCTGAGTCAATTAATTTATGTATCACTGACTGTATAGACGCCTGGCAATAACTTTAGCATACATTTTAATGTCATCGTTAATCAAGGAGATGGGCCTATAATCAGAACAGTCCGAATGATCTTTGCCGGGTTTAGGCATAACCGTGATTAGAGCTGTATTGAGGTCTTTGTGAAAACGGCCTTTGAATATGGACTCATTTATAGTACGTAACCATATATGGCCAAGTAGATCCCACAGCACCAGATATAAATCAACTGGTAAGCCATCGATTCCTGGGGACTTTCCTTTGTTTGAATTTAATAATGCGCAGTGTAATTCTTCTATGGTGATTTCAGATTCAAGGCTGTCAGCTTCCTCCTTTGAAAGTATGTTTAAGTTTAACTGATCAAAAAATTGTTTAAACTGATCAGTACTGGGTTGCATTTCTGAAGAATATAATTTTTCGAAAAATGACATGAACGTTTTGTTAATGTCTGTAGGATGTGAGGTGAGACCATTTTTTGAACTCTGGATTGCTGGAATGTTAAAACGCCGCTCATGTTTTTTAAGAGTAAGTGCAAGGAGTCTGCTCGGTCTGCTTCCATCTATGTAATATTTATGTTTTGTAATGTGCATTAAATACTCAGCTCTTCTTCGCAACAGATCATTAAGTGCGACCCTCTCTACACTTAATTTTTGTTGTGTATCATTGGAAAATTGATTGCTTAATTCCTTTTCCAATTCCCCACATCTTCTCTCTAACATTGATATTTGTTCAAGATAATTTTTTTTAAGCTTAGCCGAAAAGGAGATAGCATTGTTCCTTAAAAACCCTTTGATGGAGGCCCATAGCATTTCCTGATTAGAAACAGAGTCCTGGTTTATATTGATAAATTCAATCAATCCTGCTCTTAGTTGAGAAAGAAAGTCTTCATTTTGCAGTAAAACCGTATTAAATCTCCATCGGGATGGTTTACAAGATGTATTAATCTGAAGATGTGCTAGTACAGCATTATGATCTGAAATACTTTGTGGTAGAAATTCAATATTGATTAGCCCTGAAAGTAACGAAGATGAAAGTAAAATATAATCAATTCTTGAAAATGATTTATGACTTGGGGAGAAATAGGTGTATTCCTTGGCTGTTGGATTATGTAGTCGCCAGGCATCACATACATCTATATCTTTAATGAGCAATCTCAGCGCTGTAGAAGACTGAGTTTGTGCTACTGAAACTGAAGGATTAGAACGATCCAAAACTGTGTCGAGCACGGCATTCATATCAGATCCAATGATGATTGAATAGCCTTGGAGAGATAGTATGGTTTTGGAGACATTTGGAAAGAAGGAGGCGTCATAAGAGTTCGGAGCATAAATATTCACAAATGCCACCCTCTTTCCTTCTATTAACGTACAGCAATATGCAATTCTACCATTCTCATCGGAACCTGTGTGTTCAATAATAAAATTAGAATTACGTTTAAATAAAATTGTCACTCCCTTCTTCTTAGATTTACAGCTAGATGATACTATGGGGATATAACGCCTATTTTGCAGTCTTTTAGCATCCATGGCGGTCAGGTGGGTTTCCTGAAGAAACGCTACATCAACCTTTTTCCTGTGTAAAAGATCTAACACCCGTGTACGTTTAATAGGAGAGTTTAACCCCCTGACGTTAAAAGACAGCATGCTTATTTTAACCATAGTCTGTAGTAACCGCACACACACAGATTAGCATGTAATTGTTAGAGCAAGTTATTGAGTGTACCATTAAAGTTCCCATTGCAATATGCAAAAACACAAACAAAAAAGGTCCCGAGTGCTTTAAGCGCCTAAGCGTCCCCTCCCTCTCCCACCTTCCCCTTTTAGCAAACGTCTGTGGCGGTCGCGAGGCAATGTCTGAACACTATTAACCTTCTTAGCCCCCTATGGATTTAACAGTTGAGGAGATTTAAATTAAAGAAATGTATTTCAAAATCAGGAGAACTGTCAAACATGCACTATTCCATTAACTAGATTTAAGGCAACTAGATTTAACTTAGATTTAAGTCTAAGAACTGTAACCTAGTCGTCTTCTCTGAGTAGACAAACAAAATTAACTGTCTACAGCCTATACCATTTGAAAATTGAATTTTGAAAACTGAAAATTGTTTGACAAAATGCATTTATATGAAAATAAAAATAATTTACCATTTCACTTTGGTGAACTAAAGTCCATAAATACGCTGACAGAGAATTAGTCCAAGTATTGTATAGGTTGTTCAGCAAAACTCAAACGATGTCACCGGCTGATTCCTCCATTTCCTCCGGTGGCGGGAAGTTTAAGGATCTACGAGCAGTGGATACTGATGCGTTAACATCAAGACCCTCGAGATATTTTTCAGCGCTCTCCGGAGATTCAAAAGAGTATTTCTGACCCTTGTGTGAGACTCTCAGAGATGCTGGGTAGATTAGGAAAGTTTCTGCGCCTTTCTGGTGTAGCTTGAATCTTACGGTCGAAAAAGCCTTCCTCTTTTGTGCTGTTTCGTGACTGTAGTCCGCGTAGAATTCCAGGCGCGCTCCTCCGGGCAGAGTGAGTTTTGCTTTCCGGGCTCCTTGAAGAATGGCTTGCCTGTCAGGATAGCGGAGGAGACGGAATATCAACGCTCGTGGTTTTGGTGAGTTGGAACTCGAATACACTCGGTGAGCTCTATCGATCTCGATCCGACTAGAGCGCGCCGACAGGTCGCGGATCCATTTAGGTAGCATTTTCTGTAGAAAGCCGACCGGATCATCCCCTTCCATTCCAGTTGGTAGATTAACCAGGCGGACATTGTTGCGACGTGACCGATCTTCTAGGTCATTGCACTTCCGTTGCATCTGTTCAAGCTGAGATAGGCAGAGGTTCGTATCTTTTTTAGTGTTGCGTAAACGGCCTTGAAGATTATCCACTTTGGTTGTGATCGACGCCACATTTTTACTCAAGGAATCAATTTCTTCTTTCATCGAACGAAGAGCAGCGCAGTTTTCATTGATAAAGTCCTTGAATGGATTAAGGGCCGATTGTATTGCCTCTGTCAACATGCGGGAAACCATTTCGCGCATGGCCTCCTGTTGTGCTTCGATTGCATGGCTAACAATTGAGGCTACGTCGTCCTCTAACGTTTTGAGTCGTTTGCAGCCCGTTGCCGATTTCTGCGGTGAACTCGATTTCTTACTAGTTGCCATACTGGAAATAAAACTTATACCGTTGTGACAAAATAAGAGATTCTTCCTCAGCGTGAAAAAAAAACTTCAATTAGGAGGTTTTATTCAGGAGCCTAGTGCTGTGCAGCCATCTTGCAGCGCGCGCCACCGGAAGCCCCGCTTTTTACTTTTTGTAAAAGTGTTACTGTCTAACACTTGATGGCAGCTCTGTCAAGTCTTAGTCGTCGGTTAGGAACCTGGGTGTGATCTTTGATACCAATCTTTCATTTGAAATCCACGTTTCTAGCATCTGTAAAACTGCATTCTTCCATCTTAAAGGGGTCCTATAATGCCCTTTTCACAAGATGTAAAATAAGTCTGTTTAAAATTTAAACTCTGTTTAAATCTATACTAAAAACACATCTCTTTAACCTAGCATAAACATTATCAATTTATATAATTCAATTGTTAGGCTGCATAAACTAGGTCAGCCGGAACCGGGAACACTTTCCATAACACCTGATGTACTCGTTACATCATAAGAAGACTGGCGTCTACCCTTATGTTAGTCTCTCTGTTTTTCCCGAGTTTTACCATAGTCCGCCAGATCCAGGCCGTATCTAGATCTGATGAAGGACCTGCGCCTGAACCCGACAACAATGCAATCCTGAAGTGTCAACTAGTCTCACTCCTGTGAAGGCACCCTTCTCCTTCCCTTTACCTCTGTACAGATAAAACGTTATCATAATGATTCCAGTTCGCAGAAACGACAAAAAATTCTGTATTATGCAGGCCAGACAAGTAATTTGGCAATGTCAAGTTGTAAAGAAAGACTTGCGTGCCTGCACACATATATATTTAAATGCACACCTTTATGTTAACACCTTAATGTTACCTTTAGACTAAACACGTGATATGCATGTGCAAGCCATCGCCGTTTTGACAGATTCACTTGACTTGACCTATGCCACCTATGTAGGCAAAACATGTGTATATATATATATATATATATATATATATATATATATATATATGTACACATGTCTTGTATCAAATTTATCACATTTATAATATACATTATGAGCAATATCACACGAGAAGCCATACGATATAATAATAATTCATTACATATATACAGTGCTTTTCTCTGCTCTCTACATAGCACTTTACATAGAAAGGGGGAATCTCCACAACCACCACCAATGATATGGCTGTATATCTGCACAGCTGTGATTGACCGGAGGCCTGATATACAGCCATATCGCATGGCTATGAGTGTGATATTGTGTTTATACTATACAACAGTTCCACTGCACAAGTCTGTAAATAAATAAGAAACAACAACAGTTTGTCTTTAAAAAATCTCGTTGACAGTTTTATAGTTGTGCCCAAGCCTATGTTACTAATTCTAAAATGAATCCATCAAAACTTTACTAGATGCTGGTTTGCTTTATCCAGCCGAGAAACATAGTTTTTAACATCATCTGGCCATACATGTTTTGGGATGTTTTGACGTTCCAGTCAATCTGTATTTTACACAACAGAATATGATTGAGCTCGTGTTTTAAAGCTAAACGTACACCAGAATGAATAATTAACTGAAAACCGTCCGCGAGTCACTGTCATCTCTGATGTAATAAGCCTGTTTTTCTTTACATTAGCACCATTTTGGACTGATTGTTTGAATGCATTCGCTTACTGGACTGGAAACTTTCCCAGAGTTTGGCAGCTTAAAATTATCTGATCGCACCATTGTAGTGATAAACTCCCGACTCCCAAGACAATCTAACTGTGTGACGTAAATTACTTCATTGAGTTATTTGCATTAAATTATTTTAACACGTTAAGGATTTTGACATCCACGACCTAGTAAGCTCTTCATGCACTGGATGCCCTCCATGCACGGGAAAGAAAGGCACTGGGGCACTGGGGTTGAGAACCAGCACGGCCCATCCCAAGAAACCAATCATCCAACCGAGACTGAGCAGGACATGGTGGAGGATTCCATTCGAGCCCGACAGCCCCTTTTCAGCATAGCTGACAATTCTGGATCTGGCTCGGGCAACGTTACACTCCCAGAGGTAACGCAGCCGAGTCATCATCTCCAGAGGCCAGCTCACCCTCCGATGCTGCAATCGGCATCCTCTGGAGGGACCCCGAATGAAATGGCTAGGTCATTACAGAGGGACCAGCACGCTCAACGGGGGACTCCACCGGCTGCGGTGTGATGAAGGACTGACAGGGAATGGTTACCGGGCAGGTATTCTATCACTATCCTCCGATCACCCATCCCATACGGCACCTGGGGCTGGGGCATGGTAATGGGGACTACACCTTCGCGGACAAAGGCGTGTCTTGATCTCAACACCGAGATAGTCATATTCCCGCAATAGGAACATTAACTATCCACAAAAGCTGCTTCAGCGTGCTGTAAGCCCAAACACATGATGCAACAATTGTGACCGTCAGAGGGGGACAGGGAACGACCGCATCCAGAAACGCACCCGTGTTGCTCTTTCAGAAAATGAAAAACTCTCACCAGTGCTGGAGCACACAGGGGAACGATCGCGGCAACACTGACAGGGATGGTGCAGCCTGTACCAGTGAAGCACTCACTTTCTTCGCCCTCAACCGGCGGTCAGACAAACAAACACAGAATTGTTATGCTGTTAAAACAGCAGTTGAGTGTTCAGAAGGCTCGTGACCACCGCTGCACTCGCGCTGTAGAACCACCAGCACCGGGAGAGACTTCCTGAAGAAGTGTCGACACATTCGCTCGTTGTAATATAACAACACACGTCGATCGGCTCCGAAGCGAAAGACAACTGGTGTGTGCATCCACTTTCGTATTTATACCCGCGGGGCTGAGTGTGAGATGCAGGTTCGTTTTAACAGTACTCGACAGGCTCCCTAAGCTTGATCCCAATCATTCGACTACATCGAATGTGAGCGACTGAAAGGGAAATTCGATGTATAGTATATTTTGGACAAATAAATCAAGAGCTGTATTTTTAGTTGAGGGATTACTACACCAAGAAAAGGAAAACTTCAGAGAATCAGGAAGTAATAGAAATTAACAACATGTACTTACTATATAATTAGTATAATGCATAATTTACTGTTATTACTATAGTAAGTACATGTAAGATATGTAACAGTACCTATCTTATAAATAAAGTGTTACCCAAGATTAATTTTAGAAACTTTGGTCTGAGAATAAGAATCGGAAGAATAATAATGAGCCTGAATAGTAGGTCCAACATCTCCCTGCTGAAACATTGCCCAGCATTGCTGTCACCAGCATAAGGAATGTTTTGCATGCTGGGACCAGCATGGGATGCTGGTTGCTGGTCCCCAGCTTGGGAAGCGGAAGTGCTCAGTTTTGCTTGACCAGCTTCAGCACTTTAACAGCTTGAACCAGCATGAACCTGTTTGGACCAACATGCTGGTTTATACTGGATTTTTCAGCAATGGTTTAGCACATTGCTAGCATGTTTCTAATGTAGCATTCCATTTCTACCATGTTCTATCAGACATTTGAGTTACGTTATTTGTCTTCAGAAGCAAGAATTGTGTATTTGTGAATAACAATAAACTTTTTTCTTTTTTTATCTTGTCAGATGATCATCCTATGTCAGCTTCATCAGTTTAAGATAGCAGTTAATGGATCCCACCTGCTGGATTACAAGCACAGAGTGCAGGACTTGACCTCCATTGATCAGCTGGAGATTCTGGGTGACGTGGAACTGCAGAATGTTCAATTGTGGTGAGATGTAAAAAAAAACAGAAGGATATTTGATTATTCCTCACTTTTCTTTCCAGTGTTCCACAGCCAATACACGGTTTTAAACAGGGATGCACGATACTGGTATCAGTATTGGGCCCAATACTGCGCTTGTGTACTCCTACTCATTGAAATGCTCCGATACCACACAGCTTGTGACAAAGAAACAGACAACAGAGAACAGAATGGATATATCAGAGAAGGATGTCTATGAAGTAAATGTTTAAAAACGTGAACAAATATTTACGCCTATATAGCTTGTTTGCACGAGCTGATAAGCGAAACGCGGAGTAGATTGAGTGCTCAGCGGCGCAGACCCGAAAGCTTGTTGAGCGCTTCCCTTTTCCAAGAAATTGCTGGAAAGTTTGCAGTTCGGTCGGATATGTCAGTAGCAAATAAAGTAAAACAAGGCACATATTACTAACATTAACTGACGTTAAAGAGAGAGAAAGTGCACTTCTGTTGCATGCTCTTGATTACTGATCACATTTACTAAGCACACATTTGGATTAAAACTAAATCGTAAATGTAAGTAAATACTTGAACTGTTACGTGATTTATGTTATTATTATATTATTATTACAGGCAGGGCCATACGCAGGATTTTATAAATACAGAGGTCCCAAAATTGATGTTTCTAGGGGGTTCTGTTGCTAAATTAATCAATATTTTTGGACTAATCAGTTCAATTAATGTTTCAATTGCTCACTCATAAAGAAAGTCACCTGTCGCCCTCTACTGGCTTATCATGCAAGTTGTGCAAACACAGACAAGCGGAGTGATACAAACGGTGAAAAGTCCCAGTGCTGATACTTGTGAAATATTCAAACACATTTGAGGTACAGAAATATATATTTATACAATAATACTATTATGGAAATACATTTAATAGGTGCTTGTGCTGTTAAATTGAGCATATAGTTTCCACTGTAATAGCAAAGAACAAGATATCTGCTCTTTTTCTCATAAAACCCGTCTACTTTGGATTTGATTGGTCATCTCAAACATTTTGACATCGATGAGCAGTGTTGTTAGACCGCTGAAGCGGTTAATATTAGGCAATTATTTCACAACCTTCATTTTATACAGTTCAAAAATTACACACTTCGGACCTCAATGGTGGGTACGGCCCTGATTACAGGACAAGAAGTTTACTGTGTGCAAACATCCGAAGCTCGTGCCTAGTAAGCCGCATTTAGACAGTTCTTGAATACTGAATTAAATTCTTGAAGTCTTCTTGCACTTGAACTGAATTCACACGAAATTATGTAAAAATACCTGTACTGGCGAGTATCCTAGTAAACATAGTTGGTAATATCCTAACTGAACGTAAACAGTTGAGAAATAAAACGCATGTGTAACAGTATATTTGAACCCTGCATTCGGTCTTAAAGGGACATCACAGCTTAATAAACCTGCTACTGATGTTAATCAAACAAAGGACAAAAAAAAAATTCACTAATTGCTCTTGACTGAATGACTTTTGTAACTTTAATGAAAAATAATCTATATTTAATTTATGCAGTGATGACTATGCAGTGTTATTTTATATGTGATTACTTTATTCAAATTCTGTACCTGAAAACTACTGAACCCCTGAAATTACTGTTTATTTCAGTTGTATCCTTGTTCTATTTTATTTGTAATTTACTTATTTGTTCTTATTTTATTACTGACGGTTTACTTGTCTTTAATAATGTTTTAATTTTACATTAAATAGGCTCGTAGTTTTTCCTGTTTTTTCACTGGTATCTAAACATTTGAACCACTGACCCAACCACGCAAGTAGAAAAAAATCCTTAGCACTGAGGCCTGCTGAAGCAGCTCTAAATAATCTCTGTCTGTGCTATTAAAGGGGCTCTAAGCGATGTCAATGCCAAAACCGACAATATGGGGGTGGGGTTTGGGGGGTTAGTGCGTATGAGGAGGAGGGAGGGTCTAGCTAGCCTCCGTTTTGTTTGACAATACTTTAAACGTCAACAAGAAGTGACGTCACCCAACATCGCTTAGAGCACCTTTAAATGAAAGGTAAAATATGATATAAATGAATGGAGATAGGAACAGCCTTCACTCAATGATTAAACTTAAACTTTAAGAATGCTGGCCTGATGATTAGAATATATAAGCAGGAAAGAGGCGCACTATGCATAAATTGTTTTATTTGCAAATAAAACAATTTATGCATAGTGCGGCCCCTTTCCTGTTTATAAAATATGATATAAGGAATAGAATGAACAGTGAAAGCAACAGAAGCTCGTACAATATATTTTAACAGGTATAATTAAGCATGAAAATAACAGGAGTAAATATATGCTTTCTAAACAAAATTAAACCAATTAATAAAATTCATATTCTTTTGGTTTCTCTACCTAATATATTTACAAATTACAAAAATGAAAATACAGGTCATGGTATCGGTGAGTACCAAAAATGAAAGTATTGGTATCGGCCTAGTTATGGAAAAAGTGGTATTGGTGCATCCCTAGTTTTAAAGAACATATGGTTCGGAGGTGTCAGGTCTAAATCAGATGTACATTACATTGTACTATGTATGTAAAAGAGGTGATCTATATTTTTACAATCAGCCATCACTTAACATGAAGGGCTTTTTTCAATCACAACCCAAATTTTTTCTAATCCAAGTTTGCCCTCTTTACACAATGAAAACAAGAAAGACTCGAAGACAAAAAAAAATATCTAATTTATTTGTTTGATTGCTCTAGCAGTACTGTGAGAAGCATTCTAGGTTTACATAACTGAATTTCATTAGATTTTTCTTTTTCTTTATTAGTTTGATTAACTTCAAATCTCAAATAATAATAGCATGTTCTTTATAGGCATCTCTTGGTAGTAATCGTATTTCCCTAGATATCTGATAAGGACATGTTGGTGAAATGTTTAGAATCATTGATGGGATCATTTTCTCAGAGCTAACTTTACATTTCTTCTTAGCCTTTTTGTTTTTTTTTAATTGCTTACCCAGGTGGTTCCAAAATGATTTTATAAGGGATATTCTAAATGAAGTCACATTCATACAGGTGTAGTTCATGGCTGCGTTTCCCGATAACTTTGTCTCTTAGCACGCTACGAAGTTATACAACTGAACTAAATTTATACCATTTCTAGGCGTGTTCCCTACCATACCTTAGGAAGTTTTCCGCCATCACCACCCACTACAAATGTTTAAAGACGTTTTTTTTTTTTTTTTTTGCAGTGGTGGCTACCTGTTAACAGTGATAAGGCAAAGCTTAGAGTGGTCCAGACCAACCTTCCGAAAGTATGACTTACATGACTTAGTATGACTTCCTTCCCTCAGGTATACTTAACTAAGGACGTTTCGGGAAACACGTATTAACAATGTGGTACAGCTTAAGAACGACGTAGCGTTAAGATTTCGGGAAACGCAGCCCATATAATTAGTGAAACATACCTTTAGTAAATGTATGACAACTAAAGTATCCAAATACTTCCTAAATTTTGTTTAGTTTTTCTATTGTTTTATAATTTATAACCCAACAAACGTCTTTTGTGAAATGTCAAGTCAAGTCAAGTCATCCTCATTTATATAGCGCTTTTAACAATGTAGATTGTTTCAAAGCAGCTTTACAGAGATAAAGATATAATTTAAGGTAACAGAGATTGGTTTGGTTTTTATAGTGGCTCTTGAAAAATGTTTTTTCCAGCTAAAGTTAGTTTTGATTGATTCACTTCCATCTAAATGATTGTTTGTTATTAAATTAGGGGCCGCTAAGACGACACCGTTCTCTCTAAACAGACTTTAAACGTGAACCTGTGATAGACGCTGATGGCGTTCACATGCGCATTAAGAATTGATTCTATAGTTATGTGCGTTTGAATATATGTGCGCAGGTTTATAATTCCTTACAAACCATGCCTAAACAAACTACTTGTCTATAAATTTTGATGCAGAATTTTTATTTTATCTTATCACTTTAGGTAGGTACGCGAACCGAAAAATTCCACAACTCTTTATCTGTAGAGTGGTATAGGGATCCTCCATAGGGAGAGGCTAGTTGGCACTTCAGCACTGCATTGTCATCGGGTCCAGGCGAAAGTCCTTCGTCAGATCTGGAAACGGCCTGGATCCGGCAGGCTGCGGGAAAACCTCGGGATAAACAAAGACACTAAAATTAGCGTAGATGCCATTCTTCTTATGATGTAACGAGTACATCAGGATTTGAGGGAAGTGTTCCCAGTTCCGGCTGACCTAATCTAAGCAGCCTAATATTAAATTATAGAAGTCTATAGAGTGTTATGTGAATGCTAGGTCAAAGAGATGTGTTTTTAGTCTAGCTTTGAACTGACAGACTGTGTCTGCTTCCCGGACAATGTTAGGAAGATTGTTCCAAAGTTTTGGTGCTAAATAGGACAAGGATCTACCGCCAGCAGTCGATTTAGATATTCTAGGTATTATCAACTGGCCGGAGTTTTGAGATCGCAATAGACGTGAAGGACTATAATTCGTTAAGAGCTCGCTCAAGTACTGCAGAGCTAAACCATTTAGTGCTTTGTAAGTAATCAGCAATATTTTAAAATTTATACGATGTTTAATAGGGAGCCAATGCAGTGTTGACAGAACCGGGCTAATATGGTCGTACTTCCTGGTTCTGGTAAGAACTCTAGCGGCTGCGTTTTGGACTAGCTGTAGTTTGTTTATTAAGCGTGCAGGGCAACCACCCAGTAGAGCATTACAATAATCTAGCCTTGATGTCATGAACGCATGAACTAGTTGTTCCGCATTTGTCAATGAGAGCATATGACGTAATTTAGATATATTTTTAAGATGGAAAAATGCGGTTTTACAGACACTAGACACATGACTTTCAAATGAAAGATTGGTATCAAAGAGCACACCCAGGTTCCTAACTGACGGCGAAGACTTAACAGAGCAGCCATCAAAAATGTTTTTTTTGAAAAGTGTAATGAAATGACATTCATGCATTAAATGTGGCTCAAATGTCACAAAATATTTATTGTTTGATTATTACGTTTTTGATCCCCAAGCAACCAGCAAGAATTATTTTTTTTATTTTTATTTTTATTTTTTTTTATTGGAGAAATATAAAGAGTACAAATAAGTTTCACAGGAAATATATCCAAAGATTCTCCGTCTTTTCCTTATATATACAAAAAATCTAACAGGATAATATAGTAAATAAAAAACAAAATAAATAAACAATAAAACCGCTACCAACAATGGAGTGGTCTTATGTCCAACTCAAGTTGAGTCAGCATCTCTTTCCTCCATGTCTTCTCCACCTAAATACCTTATGAAGGGTTCCCAAATTTTAGCAAACTGTTGTCTTTTATTCCTTATATGGAGCCGTATACGTTCCAGATGAAGAGTATTTGTGAGTTCGTCGAGCCATAGCTGGAAAGATGGCGGCAATTCACTTTTCCAGAAAGTTAAAATAAGCTTTTTGGCTGTTAAAAGCCCATAGGAAAGAAATTGTTGTTGAGACTTGGACAAGCAGAGCCCATGTCTTGAAACCCCAAACACAATTAAAAACTCCTCTGGTTCAATATATTGATTTGTGATTTCAGAGATGACATTGAAAATCTTGCACCAGAAGTTTGGAGGATTAGGACAAACTACATAACTGTGAAGCAGGGTCGCATCCGCCGTCTTGCATTTATCACACTTTGGGGAGACAGCTGGAAATATTCTGGATAATTTTGTTTTAGAATAGTGTAGTCTATGCAAGATTTTGAACTGAATGGGGCAATTTCTGGAGTTTATAGAACATCTATTAATCTCTTCCAGGCTATCAGCCCATAACTCATCAAAAATCTCTGACTTTAATTCTTCCTCCCATAGACTCTTGATTGAAGATGTAACAGGCAATTGGGAGGCCTGGAGGGTGTTATAAATGTAGGAAATCATTTTCCCTTTGCCAAAATAATAATTAAGGCAGGTATCCAGACAAGAAGGGCTAATTATAGAGAGCCTGTTTAAGTAAGATTGTACATAGTGCCTGACTTGCAAGAACCTAAAAAAATTACTTCTATGAAGTTTGTATTTCTCCCGAAATTTTTCAAAGGAGACGAATGTACCGTCTTGATACAGATCCCTTACTGCGTGAATTCCTGATTCTCTCCATTGCTGAAAACCTTTATCCAATCTGGAGGGTATAAAAGAGGGATTGTCAGCTATGGGAATTGATAAAGGTAACGTCTCCACCCCAAAATTAATTCTAATTTGTTTCCAAATACGGATCATACTACTAATGACAGGGCTGCACCTGTAGATTTATTTTTTACAGCTCGTTGGTGAAAGAATCACAGCACCAAGATCGTAGGGGGTACATTCATCCTGTTCTAGTCTGAGCCAGTCCAGTTGTCCACTTTTGTCATTTAATATTATTGATATAATTCTGAGGTTAGCTACCCAGTAATAGCAGCGTAAGTCCGGAAAAGCAAGACCCCCTGCCTTTCTGGGTTTAGAAAGATGTATTTGCTTAATTCTACTATTTTTATAATTCCAAATAAAGGGTAAGATAGTTGAATCGAGTTGCTTACAAAAGGATTTGGGGAGAAATAAAGGGGTGTTTTGCAACAGATATAATAGTTGCGGGAGAAAAACCATCTTGATGGCATTTATTCTACCTATTAACGAGATAGGAAGAGTTCTCCAGAACTGAATATTTCTTTTCAATTTCAACAAAAGGGGGACATAATTGGTTTCTCGTAGAGAGCTAAACTTCCTAGTTACAACAATTCCTAAATAAGTAAATCTGGCTTTAGCTATTTTAAACCGAACTGGGTACATTTGTCCAGCAAGAATTCTGCCTCCCACAGATTGGTTATGTGCCCATGTGGAACAGAGATTAGTCCTGTCACTTTTAGAAAGTACTCAGGTTGTTATGTGTATAAAAGACACCTGTCCACAGAATCTGTATCTTCCATTCCAACCTCTCCACCACCATGGGCAAAACCAAAGAGCTGTCAAAGGACATCAGGGACAATATTGTAGACCTGCACAAGGCTGGAATGGGCTACAAGATCATAAGCAAGAAGCTTGGTTAGAAGGAGACAGCTGTTGGAGCCATTATTCGGAAATGGAAGAAATACAAAATAACCATCAATCTCCCTCGGTCTGGAGCTCCATGCAATATCTCGCCTCATGGGGTAAGGATGATCATGAGAAAGGTGAGGGATCAGCCCACACTGTAAAAAATATAATCGTTAAAAAAAGGGTCAAATGACTGGCAGCTACGGCTGCCAAACAAAAACCGTAAAAATAAAGTAAAATATCCTAATTTAAATTAAGTGCAAAAAACTTTTACAAATATTTTCTTTAAATGTTTTACAGAAAAACACTGTTATTTTACAGCTATTATCTGTCACAGTGTCGGGTTTGTGTTTCCCTGGGTATCCACCAGAGGTCCTCTTCCACCATGGTGTCCTTCACTCAGACTACATTTCCCATCATCCTGTTTTGTCACTCATTAATCATTGCACACATCTGTTTCCGTCATCTCACCTAGTTAGTATCTGTGTGTTTGTTTCTGTGATTGTCATGGAGTCCTTGTTTAATGTCACTGGCACTTTGGAGATCTGTTCCTGTTTTTGTTTCTTGTTTTTGGACTGCTTTGTATGGATTTTGAACCTTTGCCTGGCTGACTACGATTTTGGATTGTCCCAAATAAATACTGCACTTGGATCCTAACCTTTTGTCGTGACATTATCTGGATTATTACAATCAAACACCCTAACTGTAAAAGAAATCCCATAAAAAAACAGTCAATGACTGTCAGCAATGGGTGCCATAAAATGAATGTAAAATATCCTAATTTAAATAAGTGCAAAAGACTATTACAGAAATCTTCATTAAGCTTTTTAACAGAAACACTTATTTACATATATTTCCTGATTATTTACTAAAAAAACATGTAGTTAACTACATGTATGATTTACTGTGACTATATGTGACTTACTGTGACACTAATGTTAAAAACGATACTCGGTTACTAACGTAACCTCGGTTCTCTCTAGAAGAGGGAACGAGTATTGCGTGAGCTAGCTTACGCTACGGGTAAAGTCATCTTTGTTCGAGATATTGAAGCCAAAAATTATCCTTAATTTTGTATTTATTTTCAACGCAGTGCAGCAGCTAGCAGACCTAGAGCAGGCCATATTGCGTGCTCATTGGCTGCCCTGCGGGCAGTTGTTCCAAACGCCTGAAAGAGGCGGAGCGCGTAATGTAAATCCTGAGCGCCCTAACGGGGCAGAGGAGATTCACATCACCCTCACTGTCGGATGCAGGCAGAACCGAGAGAGAAATGACCTGCGCTCTGAATGGGGTGCCCAATATTTTAGGGACATAACCATGTCTTGGCTTGAGGATAACTTTAGAGTCATTTGGCCTGAACTCAAGACACGTAGCACTAACAGAGCGTTTAGATCCCCCACACGTTTAACTGATGACAGAGCTGTCAGAAAAACGGTTTTGAGCAAGAGATACTTTAGGTCCACGGAGTCTAACGGTTCAAAGGGGAAAGCTTTCAGGGCCTCTAGGACCAGTGAAAGATCCCAGAGGGGAACCGAGGGGGGTCGCGGGGGGTCCACCCGTCTAGCTACTCTAAGGAAGCGAATGACGAGCTCGTTCCTTCCTATTGACTGGCCGCGCGTCGACTCAGCGAACGCTGCAACGGCAGCCACATAGACTTTAAGCGTGGATTGGGGCCTGCCCTTATCCAACAGCTCCTGAAGGAAGCTAAGCAACCCCGGGACCCCGCACATTCGTGGGTCTAGATCTCTATCAGCACACCATTTGGAGAACGCCGACCATTTAGACAAGTAAAGCCGCCTCGTAGAGGGGGCTCTGGATTGCGTGATCGTGTTCATCACTCCGGGTGGTCAACGGGTATCCGTTGATCAACCATGCATGTAGATACCAGCGCTCTGGATGGGGATGCCAGATTGAGCCTGTGGGCTTGAGGGAGGAGGTCTCTGCTCACCGGAATCGGCCAAGGGGCTGTGTGGGACAGCCGCATCAGCTCCGGGAACCAAGTTTGATTCTCCCAGCGCGGGGCTATAAAGAGCACCGAGTGGCGCGTTTCCCTGATTCTCTTGATTACCTGTGGTAACAGAGAGACCGGAGGGAAGGCATAAAGTGGGAGGCTGGGCCAGATTTGGGCCAGCGCATCCTCGTTCTTTGAAAAGAACAGCTGGCAATGAGCGTTGTCTTTTGACGCAAACAGGCCGACTTTCGCTTTGCCGAAAAGGCCATAGTAACTGGACTGTTTGGGGGTGCAAGGAGCATTCCCCCGGGGGGATGTGGTTCTTGGACAGTGTGTCTGGACCGTCGTTCAAATGGCCTGACACGTGCGCGGCTCTCAGCGAGTGCAGGCGGCCCTGAGACCACATAAGAAGGCGTTCCGTCAGATGGCAGAGGTTTCTGGATCTGACACCGCCGTGACGGTTTATGTAGGACACCACCGACATGTTGTCCGAGCGGACCAGTACATGGTGGTCCTTTATGAAAGGGAGGAAGCGTTTAAGCGCGTTCTCGACCACTATCATTTCCAGACAGTTTATGTTGAAGTGTTTCTCTTGGTCTGACGTCGAAGACGGCGCCCCAACCCAGGTTGGAGGCGTCCGTCGAGATGAGCAATCGATGTGAAACAGCCCCCATCGTCACTCCCCGTTGGTACCAGTCGGCCGCTAACCAGGGCTGCAGAGCCGAAACGCAGCTCTGAGTCACTCTTATTCGCCTGTAGCCTGAAACCCAAGCCCTGTGAGGCACTTGGGAGTTCAGCCAGCATTGTAGCGGGCGCATGCGCAGCAGGCCCAGCTGAAGCACAGCCGCAGCTGATGCCATACAGCCTAGCATCCTCTGGAATGTCTTCAGAGGTATAATACTGCTTCTCTGGAAAGACGCGGCTAGCTGTCGAACACGGCGCACTTGCTGTGTCGGTAAGTGGGCCATCATAGCCACCGAGTCCAGTTCTATTCCTAGGAAGGAAACTGACTGACTGGGCAGTAATGAGCTCTTGGTCCAGTTGACCGTGAGACCCAAGCTTTCCAGATGGCTGAGAAGCGCAGCTCTGTGAGATATCAGTTCCATCTCTGACTGGGCTAAAATCATCCAATCGTCCAAATAGTTCAGAATTTGCAGCCTTTTCACTCTCAAAGGGGCGAGAGCCGTATCCATGCATTTCGTAAATGAACGGGGTGCTAAGGATAGGCCGAACGGGAGGAAGGTGTATTGATATGCCGACCGTCGAAGGCGAATCTAAAGTATGCATCTTTCAGATCGAGAGAAACGAACCAGTCTCCCAGGCAAATGTGCGCGAGGATTTGTCTGGTCGTAATCATTTTGAACGGCCGTCTCATGAGAGCTTTGTTCAAATGTCTTATATCTAAGATAGGTGTGTCCTTCTTGGGTAAGAGAAAATAACGGCTGTAGAAGCCTGACTCGCTCTGAGAAGGAGGTACTATGGCCCCTTTGCACAGCAGTTTGGCTATTTCTGCGCGGAGTAGATGAGCTACATCCGCTTTCACTTTCGTCTCGGCCCGAGCTCGAAAGCGAGGGGGACGGCGAGCGAACTGAAGCGACTAGCCCTGACTTATCGTGCTTAGCACCCAATCTGTCACATCTGGAATAGCCTTCCATGCTTCTACATGTATGGTTAGGGGCAGAATGGACTCCGGGTTCCGTTGGCCGCGCAGCGCGGGCTCGGGAAACTGTACCTGAGGCGTGAGCGGGGTGCGCACGCTCTCTGATCTCAGTAACGGCAGCTCGCTGACAGCTGTAACTGCCTGAACCACTTGATATGACCCGATTACTGGGAATGGGGAACATTTCGTGCCTATATTTATCGCGAGCGGAGCCTGGGGCGAAGTGTTTGTCAGTAAGCGTGAGCGCTCATGGGCGGGCATGTGACTTATATTCACAGCATGGCCGCTGTGAGGCTGTTCCCGTGTAACAGAGCGGGCAGCGAGTACGTGTGAGCACAGATTTGTGGGCACATTCTCTACATCTAACACTCGAGCGGCAATTGCCAGCTTTATGAGAGTGGGCTCTGTGAGTGTGAGAGACACGGGGGTAACCTGCTTGCGTGTAGGGGTGAACACTGAGATGTGGGCACAATACTACACTTAGAGCACCACGGCAAGAGCCGGATAGCCAGACGTTACACTCTTGAGATTTTGCAGGCGAGCGGGTAGCATTACCGGCTCATTGGCTGCCGAATACATTGCTGCAGTAGCCTTTTCTTAGGGGACTGACAGAGCGAGATGTTTCAATGGTGGTCCGGCCACGGCGGGACTCAACCATCTTTTGAGAGGTTCGTCTGGGTTGCCATAGCAACGGCAGTGTGTGCAGGCGAGCGGGTTGTTTTACCGGCTCGTTGGCTGCCGAATATACCTTAAACAGCTGTCACCTAGGTCCGTTCTTACAGCTGTCACCTAGGTCCGTTCTTTCAGCTTCGTCCCCTGAGGCGGCGGCAGTGCGGGCCAAAGGCGGCAGCTGTGCGTCCGGGAGGGGCGGAGAAGGAGAGAGAGAAGCTGGCGGGATGTAACGTAATCCTGCGAGCTCCGGGGTGACAGTATTTGCAGCGAAGGCCTCGAGTCATTCCGCAGGGTCGACTGCGGAATCGCTTCCCATGTTCCGTGCCCAGGAAGAGAGCGCCGAGCACATGGCGGTCTCCGGCGCTGGGCGGGGCTCTGTTCGAGCCACAGGAAATGCAAGGCATTTTTAGAAAAACGCCTCGCGCTCTTTTAGTAAGAACACAGAACGCTATAGCATTAAAGGATATTCGTCGCCGGATGGCGTAGCAGACACGGAAGGCTGAAGATGGCCGGCTTCCTCAGGCTCTTTCCTCTGCTTGGTGGTCGCTGGTTTCAACGGCGGCGGCTTCTCTCAGAGTCCAGCGATGCGGAGAGCTTCGCTGAAGATGATGAAATCAGTGAGGTAACTTATGAGCCTGGCTTTTATACGCTAAGCCACCCCCATATTTCCTGCATTATTATGATCAAATACCTTCATTGTAAAAAAATCGTAAAAAAAGGGTCAAATGACTGGCAGCTATGGCTGCCAAACAAAAACCATAAAATTAAAGTAAAATATGCTAATTTAAATAAAGTGCAATAAACTTTAACATAAATTTGATGTCACCATGATTGAGATCAGTGTTTGCTTTAGTTGGGCTCATGACCCTTGAGTTTTCTTAGGAGAGGTTCTCTCGTATTGCGTAAGCTAGCTTACGCTACGGGTAAAGTCATCTTTGCTCAAGATATTGATGCCAAAAATTATCCTTAATTTTGTATTTATTGTCAACGCAGTGCAGCAGCTAGCAGACCTAGAGCAGGCCATATTGCGTGCTCATTGGCTCCCCTGCGGCAACTGCTGCAACCTACCACTGAGCCTTGCGCGTGACGTCACGTCCATGATGCTCTGGGGCTGTTTCTGTGGTAAGGGTACAGGACGACGTCGGCGTATTGAGGGGCCGATGGACGGGGGCCATGTACCTTAAAATCTTGGACGAGAACCTCAGCCAGAACACTGAAGATGGGTCGTGCATGGGTCTTCCAGCATGACAATAACCCAAAACATTCCGCCAAAGCAACAAAGGAGTGGCTCAGGAAGAAGCACATTAAGGTCTTGGAGTGGCCTAGCCAGTCTCCAAATCTTAATACTATAGAAAATCTGTGGCCAAAAAATGACAACCAAGAAACCTTAAGGATTTAGAGAGGATCTGTAAAGAGGAATGGACCAAAACCCCTCCTGAGATGTGTGCAAACCTGGTGACCAACTACAAGAAACGTCTTACCTCTGTGCTTGGCAACAAGGGTTTCTCCACCAAGTACTAAATTATTTTTTGCTTGGGAAGCAAATACTTATTTCACTCACTGAAATGCAGATCAATGTATAACCTTTATATAATGTTTTTTTTTCTGGATTTTGATATTCTGTCTCTATCCGTTAAAATAAATCTACCATAAAAATTATTTACCCTTCATATCTTTGTAAGTTGGCAAACTTAAAAATAATCAAATAATTATTTTCTCCACTGTAATAATTTACAAGATTACTACTATAATCATAGATTTATTGCACAAACTGTGAGAAAGATGATGAACATAATTCATAGTTGTTATTAGAGCCATGCATTAAAAATCTCAGTAACCAAAATGTTATTGTTTTTAATCAGCTATAAGCACATATCAAGTGGATCATTATTGGCTATCAAAGTGAGTTTACAACACAAGTTTAAAGATGTTTTTTTATTTTAGTTTTTACAATGAAGAGCTTAGATGCAAAAGCCTCTAAGTGTCATCTGAAATTTTCTTCTAAAATGATCATTTTTGTCAAGCTCTTACATTTAAGTTCAGTAATTTCACTTAAATGACAATTAATAGGTCATTTTCATTGACATTTAATTGAAATTAATGAACTTAAATATACAGGCTTGATAAAAATGATCATTCTAGAAGAAATTTTCAGATGGCACTTAGAGGCTTTTGCATCTGAACTCTTCATATATTCATTATTAATCTATGTAAATGTCAGTGCATAAAACCCAACAGCAATCAGGCAAAAAACAAATGCCTAGTAACCAGTTAGAGAGCCCTCAAAATGCCTAGCAACCGGCTATAAGATTAATAAGGCCCAGGAACTTGCAAAATCTTAAAAGATTTTTAAAGGCGCTAAAATAGTTTTTAGCTCGAATACCCTAGAATGCCCAGTAACCAACCAGAAGATCTTAACATGGCTAACATACAGCAAGCGTACTCTAGCAACCAGCCAAACGATTTTAGTATTATTAGTAAGAAGCATTCCTGTATCTCATAAAGCATACCTGTAGCCTCAGTATAGCATGGCACTAGCAATGCAATTAAAAAAATTGAAGTGTCCGCCAAATGCATAAAATGTAATTGTAAACCCAGGGGGCCCATCTATATTGCATCTATATTGTCAGAGCAACCTTGAAACCAAACAAAATAATCGTGAGAAAGAAGAAATGTCTGGAAAAACATTTGAGAAATGTTATATATCTGATTATATGACCCTGGGAAGTTGTACTTACAACCAGTCGACAAAAGTTGCACGATTTTGTTGGCCCGTGCAAGACAAAGTAGCAGATGTTATGATAACCATATAGGAATTTGGTCATTTTCAGCAGAGGAGTGAAGTGTGATGAATGTGAAACTTAATTATTTTACCTGGGAACATAAGCGAGATATACAACTTTATAACAATGTTTTATAGCCTCTCATTAAAAATTTCTATCCACAGGAAATTTAAAAAAGAAAAATTGTAATGGCAAAACATCATGCCATAACAAATGTAAGACATCCATTGCAGAGATTTCGAGATTTTGGTATGTGCTAATTAAAATAACTCATGCATTGTGTTGAATGAGACAAGATTGGGTGACTGAGCACATGGAAGTTGAGCACATCATAAAGAGAAAAAAGAAAAAGAACGTCTTTGACGTTGGTTGTCAAATGTTTGCTTTCGAAAGGGAACTAGCACTGCGTTGATGGGGAACGCTTCCATGTGAACCGGTGTCTGAAACGCTTATTTAATCACTGCAATCCTACTGGCCGGAGACTGCCTATGACGTCACTACTAGTGCTACCCGGAAGTATATACTGTAAGAGGCGCCTGAACATGTCAGCCATTATATGTAACACTCTTGTTTTGGTCACATACTAAATGAAGGGGATCCATTCATCCAAGAGTAGAGTTAAGTGTATTTATGTTTTTGTGAGATAACCCAAACTATATAGATATATACACAACAGCAATATTTTCAGCAAATCATCACATCCAAAGAAAAAGAAAAACATAACTTCATTATGTTAGAAAATTTCAGTTCATCACATGTTTAAGTCCAGGCAGAAATATAGTCAGTTTCTCACTACACCACAAGTAGCTCAGGTTAGAAGCGAGCGTTTCCAATATTCCAAAAGTTCATTAGAAGTCCCGGAGTAGAAGTCCAACAAAAAGTGTTTCAATTCATAACCAAGCACCAGTTCGGGTAATCAACAAAGGTGTAGAATGTAGCTGTCCAGAAAGCTTGTGAATGCGTGGTTTATACTTTTGGCAAACCTGACACTGCTTGCAATGATTCCAATCATCCCGTCGAATTTCTGGCCAGTATACTACATTGAGTAACCGACGTAACGTCTTCACACGCCCCAAATGTACGCTCAGTGGGTTATCATGGGCGAATTCAAGGAATTTCTGACGAATATCTGTGGGAATAACCACTTGCAAACTGCTACCTTTCAGTGGGTCAGGAATGCATAGAACAAAAACTGATTCTGTACAACGTAGTGAATATGATCTGGGCCTTGTGGGGGATATTTGGCTTTGTCCCATAGATCCCGCAGTGCTTGGTCGTCCTTCTGTGATTTTTTTAATTCTTCCCAGTCCACAGACAAATCCTTACCCACATCCTGTGCATGACATATTGCAATAGGACTCGGGAGATCCTCTTCAGGTAAGACTGATGAGACTTTCGTCTTCCTCTTCCTCTACTGGTGGAGGTGGTGGAAAATTAGTCAAACCAACCTCTTCTTCCTCTTCCTGTACGATGGCCTCCTCTTCAGACTCCAAGTACAAACTACTAAAGGACCGAATCATTTCTTGAATTGTTTCACGGCGAGTTGTAAAAGGTTCAGCAGTGAAGTCTGGGTCCGTACCCACATCAGCCTCGTCATGAGATGCGTCCATAATTTTAACCTTGCTCTTACTCTTTACCAGGATGTCCCTGTTCGGGCGCCAGAACATGTCAACATCTTTTCATCTTCAGGGACTGTTTTGTTTGTACGCTTCAACCAGAAAACTTCAAAAAGGTAATCATGGCTCGTGAAAACGCTTCAGGAAGTGTGTGCATCCTTGTCTAAGATACTTGATGACACACAACTTGTGCGTTTATTGTTTTGGCTCAGAGCACGCACAATCATTTTCCTGAGGGAACAGCGGTTATTTACTATTACTTGATTGAGATTGAAGGCTGAATTTATAAACAAAGTACATTATGCTGATGTATTTGTGAGGATTATTGAATTATAGTGTGCTCCATTCTGCAAAGAAGAAATCGTTCGCTCTTTTTCTACAAAGAAGAACTTGCGTCCACAACCACAGATCTGCTAGGTTCCTGCACCAACCCATCACAGCGCACCAGCCAATCACAGCGCACTCAGTCTCCTGAGTTCTAATCAAACACACCTGCACCTCATCTGCACCCTCAATCACTTCAGCTATATAACCACACACCTCGCCCCAGCTCATTGACAACGTTTACATGCAGACAATTTTCGGGTTATGGTCGGGTTAAGGTCACTATTCGGGTTTGTGAAACATTAGGAATAACCCGTTTACATGCGTGAGCAGAGAGAGTTTCTCTTGTATACATGGAATTGCAATATCCAGATGTAAACGGCGACGCACGGTTAGCGTCTGGACATACGGACAACCTTAAGACGCAATATGCGTAATTTTCAGACACAAGCCGGAAATGACCTCCGGAAATGAACCTTCATTTCACCTCACGGACACAAACTTGTCAGTTCTGATCTAAGTCAGATGATGCAGGGTGAACTTTTTACCTTTAAGTGGCCGCTCCCTGCTTACTCATAACAAAAAGTGTAATTTTATAGTCACAAAACTGCAACTTGCAGATATTTTCATATACTCAGCCAACCTATCCGAGCACCACCACCATTTGTTCTCCAGCGTCTACGAGATCATCAACTCTATCTGAAGTTAGAGAAGTGTGAGTTTCATCAGGAAACGATACTCGGTTACTTAACCTCGGTTCTCTCTAGAGAGGGAACGAGTATTGTGTAAGTTTAGCTTACGCTACGGAAAGATTCATCTTCTCTTGATATTGAAGCCAAAAAAGTATCCTTAATTTTGTATTCATTGTCAACGCAGTGCAGCAGCTAGCAGACCTAGAGCAGGCCATCTCGCGTGCTCATTGGCTGCCCTGCGGCAACTGCTGCAGCCTACCAGTGAGCCCGGCGTGACGTCATGCCCAATGAAGGGCGCCCGCGCCTTCATAGCGTCACAGCCCGCCACAATGGCCGTGGCTTAGCGTATAAAAGTAGGGGCTATAGGCTGACTTCCCTGGTTTTTCGTCTACTGAAGCGAAGTCGCTCGTGGCGCGAGCACGGCCGGTTACGCAATACTCGTTCCCTCTCTAGAGAGAACCGAGGTTACGTTAGTAACCGAGTATCGTTTCCTGATGCGAGAGATTCTCTCGTATTGCGTAAGTTTAGCTAACGCTACGGGGACACTTTGTCAACGCCGTGCGCGCCAAGCATCCACCATGAGACCCCGAACTTTCAGGGGAACCCCATAAGTGGAAAAAATGAGGTGGCCAGCCACGCGGGCCATCACTTGTACATAAGCACACATAGGGAATACAGAGCAGCGCGCCGGGACCAATGAAAGATCCCACATAGGAACCGAAGGGGGGCGCGGCGGGTTCATCCTTCTAGCTCCTCTAAGGAAGCGGATGACCAACTCATGTCTTCCCAGTGACTGGCCGTGCGTCGATTCTGCTAACGCTGCCACGGCCGCCACGTATACATTGAGCGTGGGTGGGGACCTCCCCTTATCCAACAGCTCTTGTAGAAAGGTAAGCAGATGCCCCACCCCGCATGTCCGTGGGTCCAGACCTCTGTCGGTGCACCATCCGGAGAACACCGACCATTTATACGCGTATAGGCTTCTTGTGGAAGGAGCTCTAGGCTGCGTGATCGTGTTCATCACTCCTTCTGGCAGGGCAACGAGTACCCATTGATCAACCATGCGTACAGAGACCAGCACTCTGGATGGGGATGCCAGATCGCGCCGCGAGCCTAAGAGAGGAGCCCTCACCGGAATCGGCCACGGAGCTGTAAGTGACAGCCGTCCTAGTTCCGGGAACCAAATCTGATTCTCCCAATACGGGGCTATGAGGAGCACCGAGTGGCACGTTTCCCTGATTCTCTTGATCACCTGTGGCAATTGAGAGACCGGAGGGAAAGCATATAGCGGGAGGCTGGGCCAAACCTGGGCCAGCGCGTCCTCGTCCTTCGAGAAGAACGTCGGGCATTGAGCGTTGTCTTTTGACGCAAATAGGTCGACTTCCGCTCTGCCGAATAGGCGCCACAGCTTCTGGACCGTTTGGGGGTGCAGGGACCATTCCCCTGGGGGAAAATTGTCCCTGGACAGTTGTCTGGGCCGTCGTTCAAATGGACAGGCACATGCGCCGCCCTCAGCGAACGCAGGTGCATCTGAGACCAAATAAGGAGGCGTTCCGTCAGATTGCAGAGATTTCTGGATCTGACACCGCCCTGACGGTTTACATAGGATACCACAGACATGTTGTCCGAGCGGACAAGAACTTGTTGGTCCTGTATGAACGGGAGGATGTGCTTCAGCGCGTTCTCGACCGCTATCATTTCCAGACAGTTTATGTGAAAACACTTCTCTTGGTCTGACCACTGGCCGAAGACTGGTCTGCCTTCCAACAGCGCGCCCCACCCGAGTTGGACGTGTCTGTCGAAATGACTTTCCGATAAGAGATGGTTCCCATCATCACTCCCTGCTGGTACCAGTCGGCTACTAACCAGGGCTGTAGAGCCGCTATGCAGGTCTGAGTCACTCTGATTTTCTGGCCGCCAGAAACCCAGGCTCGGCGGGACGCGCAGGCATTCAACCAGTGTTGGAGCATGCGCAGTAGGCCCAGCTAGTGCTTCAGCTATCGTCCAGATAGTTCATTATTCGCAACCCCTGACTTCTCAGGAGGGCGAGCGCCGCGTCCATGCACTTCGTAAATGTACGGGGTGCTAGGGACAGGCCGAACGGCAGGACTGTGTAGCGACAATGAGTCTTACATTAAATTAGCTCAAATTATATATAGGGAATTTAATAATTAATCATGAATGATTAATATATTGCACATTACAGTTAAATTATCGAAGCTGAAAATAGATCGATTGTATATATGAATGATCACCATAATGGGTTATGGTTCGTCATTAATATATCAATAGTCTTATTACAGATCGATTATATGAGATAATCTTAAATGGAATTAATTTAGTTATCGAACAATCTGTTTGTCCAGCAAACGGCCGTAAGATTAACTCATCAACTTCCCAACAAAAGTTATCACTTCTTATAAACTCCAAGAAATATTAATTTTCTGGCCGTGAACATTAATTTTCCTGTGTTTATAAAATTAAACTACTCAACGTAGTAAATAATAAAGCTTTTTGTAGCTAAAGGATCGAACATTTCATTGACTTTGTAAAAATGAGCACTTTAGACAGAAAGCAATCAAGAATATGGTTTTAATAAAATGAAACTACGGATACAGAATTCTACATTTAAACCCGGGATACATGTATGTACAGTAAACAGTAAAACTAACGAGACAAACGAATAACAACGGGAGTGAGAGAGAGAGAGATTGAGTGAGAGGGAGAGAGAGAGAGAGAGAGAGAGAGAGTAAGAGGATGAGAAAGTGAAACTAAAGGTCAGGATTAGAGAGAGAGAGATCACCTAGATTATCTCAGCATGGCAAAAATCACAGACAATGTAACCTTAAGAGAGACAACAAGAAATCATGTCAGGTCATAACCAATACTTGCATATGGTTCTCGTTGTGTTGCTGAGGAACGCAGTCGTGTGCGTGGGTCCTTTTTCGGAGCGACGTGTTCTTTCGTGTCTTTTCCGGGCAAGCAGACTCGTGGGAAGTTTAAACTTTAAAGGTTCAACGGCGTGAAGTTACCAAAGAAATGATTCAGAGTTCATCTCCCTCGTAGAGGGAGAGGCGAATATGAAAATAACACTTAGTAAAGAAAAGAAAAGAAAGATCGGGTGTGACGCGGAGGTGCGCGTCCGAGACGGTGGCCGAAGCCTGTCCGAAGCTGGTGTTTCCCCATTTTTGACCGAAGAGAAGAAAGTGAGAAACGGGCGAGTTCCTCTTTTGAGGGAATCCCATCCCCGCCCCTTTTTGCGGGGAGGGCAAATCATCTTGGAGCACTTTGAACGGGAGAAGTTCTTCTTTGTTTCGTCAGGAGAACTTATTTGCATAGTTTATGATGGTATAAACTTCCGTCATTTCTAATTAGACAGGCTGTACACATAGACTAATACATTTTACTGTAATTTTTCCATGTATGACTAGTTCAGTCAAAGCACGACGATCATGAGGCTACCAAACATGAAATATGAAAGAAAACCAAAGTGACATTCATATGCAGAATTACAAGCATTTTAAAGTTTGATTAACACAATAAAATTGTCAGTAGTTCTCGTGTGGCATGTGAAGACATCGACGCACAAAAGGAATACATTTAAAAATATTTACAGGCACTTTTTATCTGAAAAGTGCCATGGCTGGTCTTTGTGTGTTCAATGTGTATGTGTGTGTGAGTGTCAGCGGTGAAAAGTTCATCAGCGCTTTACGAGTGGTGGACAGGTTACACAATGTTGCCTTGTTATAAAGTCACGCGGCGCTTCGGGAGACTTCAGCCAACGTGGCACTAGGGAGTTAACCCTAAGGCGGTCAAACAGAAGCTCTTGTCTTCTCCTCTGACAAAAGGGCTGTGTTTGAAAGTCATGATTCGCTAATTCAGAACATCTGGCCGGATAACCTTTCATTATCCTTACAACGGTGTATTGATATACCTGACCGTCGAAGGCGAATCTCCAAAATTGCCTGTGACGGGGTATTATCTGAAACTGAAAATAGGCATCCTTCAGATCTAGAGAAATAAACCAGTCCCTCGGGTGAACGTGCGCGAGGATTTTCCTGGTCGTAAGCATTTTGAACGGTCTTTTCGCAAGCACTTTGTTCAAATGTCTCAGATCTAGGATAGGTCTGAAGGCTCCGTCCTTCTTGGGTACGAGAAAATATCGGCTGTAAAAACCTGACTCGCTCAGAGAAGGCGGTACCTTTTCTATAGCCCCTTTGCACAGCAGCTTGCTATTTCTGCGTGAAGTAGGTGTGCTACTTCCGCATTCACTATCGTCGCGGTCCGGGCTTGAAAGCGTGGGGGACGTCGAATTAATTGAAGTGTATAGCCCTGCTTTATTGTGCTCAGCACCCATTCTGAAATCCCTGGGATAGTTTCCCACGCAGCTATGTGAGCCGCTAGGGGGCGAATAGCCTACGTGTTCAGATCGCCGCCATTTGCGGGCTTGTGAAACTGAACCGGAGCCGAAAGCGCGGCGCGCGCGCTCTCGGTTCTGGGCAATGGCTGCTCGCTGAAAGCCGAAACCGGCTGATTTATGTGAGATGTCCCAATCATAAGGGATGGGGAACATTCTTTTTTTCACTTTTTTTTCTCGATCATAATGGATGGGGAGCGTCTTATTATGCCCTGCGTTTTGTGATAACACTTAAACGCGCGGGCGGAGCCCGGGGGGAGGTTTGTGTTAGCAAGCGTGAATGCTCTCTGGCGGGCACGAGACTTACATTCATAACCTGCTTTTTGGATTGTGTAACAGAGCTGGCAGATAGTGGGCACAGACCTGTGGGCACATTTCTTACATTCAACACTCGAGCGGCTTTTCTGCGCTTTATGAGAGTGTGCTCTGTGAGTGACACGAGATTCGAAGTGCTTGTGTGTAGGGGTGAACACCGAGATGTGGGCACTTTTACTACACTTAAAACACAGACGGCGTGAGCCGGACCAGACATTATGCTCTTTTTGAGATTTCTCTGGGTCACTGCGAGAACGGCGGATGTGTGCAGGCGAGCGGGTTGCATTACTGGCTCGTTGGCTGCCAAATACACCGCTGCAGTAGCCTTATCTAAGGGGACTGACAGGGCGAGACCTTTCGACGGCAGCGCGCAAGCCCGTCCGGGTCATGCAGAGAGCTCGAGAGGGCTCTGCATGACGCGCGAACAGGGACGCGAGGGCGGGGTAGCTCTCTTGTAACGTAAAGAGAGCTAGCCGCGTGATCGTTGGTCAAGCAGAACTGTATAAAAATTTCTGCTCTTACCACGCATCCAGTACGTCGCGTCGCGTATGTTGATGCCCGTCCGGGTCATGCAGAGAGCTCGAGAGGGCTCTGCATGACGTGCGAACGGCGACGTGAGGGCGGGGTAGCTCTTTTGTAACCTAAAGAGAGCTAGCCGTGTGCTCGTTGGTCGAGCAGAACTGTATAAAAATTTCTGCTCTTACCACGCATCCAGTACGTCGCGTATGTTGATGCCCGTCCGGGTCATGCAGAGGGCTCGAGAGGGCTCTGCATGACGCGCGAACAGCGATGCAAGGGCGGGGTAGCTCTCTTGTAACGTAAAGAGAGCTAGCCGCGTGCTCGTTGGTCGAGCAGAACTGGGAACAGTGTTTGTATGTGGGCGCACGCACTAGTAGTGGGCACGGGACCTACATGTGACACAGATGATGCCCGTCCGGGTCATGCAGAGAGCTCGAGAGGGCTCTGCATGATGCGCGAAACGGGGGCGCGAGGGCCGGGAAACTCTCTTGTATCGTAACGCTGAGCGGCTCTGCATGAGCCATAGGAAGTGCGAGACTTGAAAAAGATCTTGAAAAAGACGTCTCACTGCTCTTTTAGGAAGTGTAGAAAACAGAATACAGAGATAAAAGGATATGTCGCCGGATAGCGTAGCTCGCACGGATGGCTGAAGGTGGCGAAGACGGCCGGCTTTCTCAGCGCTGTCCTAAGCTGGCTGTTTCGCTTGTTCGACGCCGGCGGTGGCTTCTCTCAGATCCAGCAATTCGAAGAGCTCGCTGAAGAGAAGAAAAATCAGCCTACAGCCCCTACTTTTATACGCTAAGCCATTCTGGCAGGCTGTGACGCTATGAAGGCGCCGGCGCCCTTCATTGGACGTGACGTCACGCCGGGCTCACTGGTAGGCTGCAGCAGTTGCCGCAGGGCAGCCAATGAGCACGCGAGATGGCCTGCTCTAGATCTGCTAGCTGCTGCACTGCGTTGACAATGAATACAAAATTAAGGATAATTTTTGGGCTTCAATATCTCGAGAAGATGAATCTTTTTTCCGTAGCGTAAGCTAAACTTACGCAATACGAGAGTCTCTGTCCTTGACCACTGAAGCCACCCTCGCCTTCGAGAAGCTCAAAGCTCCTTCACTTCCGCTCCTACCCTAGTCCATCCCAATCCTGATCTACCGTTTCTCGTCGAGGTGGACGCCTCCACCGCCGGGGTAGGAGCGGTTCTCTCGCAGCGGCAGGGGACACCACTCGGACTCCATCCATGTGCCTTCTTCTCCAAAAAGCTGTCCCCAACGGAGCAGAACTATGACATCGGCAACCTAGAACTGCTGGCTATTAAACTCGCCCTGGAGGAGTGGAGACACTGGCTGGAGGGAGCAAAACATCCAGTCGACGTCATCACCGATCACCTCGATCTAGAATACCTCCGAGATGCAAAGAGACTCAACACCCGTCAAGCCCGCTGGTCAGTATTCTTCACCCGATTCAATTTCAAGGTTACCTACCGCCCAGGAGACAAGAACACCAAGGCCAACTCTCTTTCCCGCCTATACCAACCTGATACCATCACCTCCAAGACGGAACCCATACTCCCTCCAGCCTTGGTTGTCAGTCCCATACAGTGGAGTCTAGATGACCACATCGCCGATGCCACACGATCAGAACCTGCTCCGCCGGGAGGTCCTGAGGGACGGACCTACGTTCCCACTCGTCTGCGTCTGTCCCTCATGGACTCAGTCCATACATCTCCGGGCTCTGGACACCCAGGCAGCCAACAAACACTCTCGCTCATCCAACAACGCTACTGGTGGCCCGATATGACCCAGGATGTCTCCCGGTACGTAAGGGGCTGCTCAGTCTGTGCCATGGCCAAGGTTCCTCTACGCCTACCGAATGGAAAACTAGTACCACTTCCAGTGCCCACAATGCCTTTGTCTCATCTCGGCGTGGACTTCGTAACCGACTTACCTTCTTCAGATTCCCATACATGAATCCTGGTTGTAATTGGTCGATTCTCCAAAGCCTGTAAACTCATCCCTCTACCTGGTCTATCCACTGCCTTCGAAACCGCTGAATCACTCTTCAATCAAATATTCCGTCACTTCGGCATACCTGAAGATATTGTGTCTGACCATGGACCTCAGTTCATTTCCCGTGTCTGGAAGGCCTTCTTCAACCTTTTGGGGGTTTCAGTCAGTTTAACCTCTGGTTACCATCCACAGTCATGATCATCAGGACTGCTGGAGCCGTTACCTTCCCTGGGCAGAGTATGCACAAAACTCTCTCCAGCAATCCACCACAGGACTCAAGCCCTTCCAGTGCATACTCGGCTTCCAGCCGCCCCTGTTTCCCTGGTCAGGAGAGCCTTCCGACGTTCCAGCAGTCCACCACTGGTTCCAGGTGAGCGAGAGGGTCTGGGACACAGACATGTCCATCTGCAAAGGGCTGTTCGGAGACACAAGAGCCAGGCCGACGCAAGACGATCTGCTACGCCCCTATACCAACCGGGACAAATGGTCTGGCTCTCCACCAGGGACATCCGTCTCCGACAGCCCTGTCATAAGATGAGTCCCAGGTACATCGGTCCGATCGCCATACAGAGGCAGATCAACGAGGTCACCTACCGGTTGTCACTCCCTGCTCACTACCGTATCTCACCTTCATTTCACGTGTCCCTACTCAAACCCTACACTAATCCTCTCACTCCTTCTGCCCCAGGGTCTGGTGCTGAGAACGTACCTCCTCCTCCTCCCGTGGACCCTGAGGACGTAAACATCTACCGGGTCCATGACATCCTAGACTCCCGACGATGGGGCGGCCACCTGGAATACCTCGTTCATTGGGAGGGATTCAGTCCTGAAGAAAGGTGCTGAGTTCAAGGAGAGGATATTCGGGACCCCACTCTCCTACAGGAATTCCACTCTGAACATCCCAATCGTCCTGCGCATAGAGGTCGTGGTCGTCCCCGTGGTCGGACCCTTCCGCCATCAGGAGCTGGCCGTGGAGATGGGGGGTACTGTCACGGATACACCAGTTTGAGCGCCAGATTTCTACATTCTGCCCACTCGTTCTGCCTCACCTGAATTCTAACCATCCGCACCTGTCATCACCACCTGCCTGCAAGCCACATTCACTTCACCCACTGCTTAAAAGCCACACCAGTTCACCTTCCCTGTTGTCTGGTCTCGTCTATCCACACGACAAACCTGACTCTCTATCAAGAAACCCTTCCAACCTGCTGTTTACCTACCTGCTGTGATACTTACCCGTCTGCTACCTCGATCCCGTCTTCCTCTCCAGTCTGGTCCTTCTTTAGCCAGTCCTCCATCAGCCTATCAACCAGATCTTCTACAACCTGCATCAGATAAGAGACTTAATCAACCATAACGCTACCATCCATATGTTCATCTGTCTTCAAACCTGCTTCTCACCTGCCGTATCTGTCCCCGAGTGCATTCAAATAAACCTCTTGTTAACTTTACATGTTTGTGTCATTCTGATTTGTGACAGTCTACTGCACCATTCATATTACATACTAACTAGGGGTAAACTTTTAATTTGATCATTGGTGATGCTTTTAAGTATAGAGAGAGAGTTTACACTGCTCTCAAGACAGCTTCATGTAAAACTGATAAGCATATGTAAGAGTTCTCTTTTATGAATTAAAAATTGCATTTGCATTGCATTGCAGACATTGGCTCCCTATTAAACATCGTATAAATTAAAAAAATATTGCTGATTACTTACAAAGCACTAAATGGTTTAGCTCCTCAGTACTTGAGTGAGCTCTTAAGGTATTATAGTCCTTCACGTCTATTGCAATCTCAAAATTCCGGCCAGTTGATAATACCTAGAATATCAAAATCGACTGCTGGCGGTAGATCCTTTTCCTTTTTAGCACTTAAACTTTGGAACAGTCTTCCTTTCTGTTTATTCCGAAGTTAACTGTAATCAGCCGGACTGTATCCCGATCAGATGGTGGACCTGTGTCTGGACACGACCACAACGCATCCCTGAAATGTCAGCAGAGATTGTGTCAACTAGACTCTCCCCTGTGAAGGCCTCATCGACGCGACAGCCATCGGCGCTGATCTTCAACAAAGTTGTCCCCATACGCGCGTGATGAGACTGATCTTCAACCAGATGAACTGCATAATATAATGTTCCGAACCAATCTGACTTCTGTAATGCTGCCTGAATCATAATCATGCCCTGTTCATTCGTTGGCCAGAGGAGGACTGGCCCCTTGACTGAGCCTGGTTTCTCCCAAGGTTTTTTTCTCCATTCTGTCACCTGATGGAGTTTTGGTTCCTCGCCACTGTCACCTTTTTTTTGCCTTTGTCGCCATCTGGTTTAATGATATACATTAAAATAGAGTGAGCTTTAGTGAAAACTAAGTAAATATTTAATGACTACAATAGTAATTTCTTGCTAGAAATTACATCATAAGTGGAAAACATTGATCAAAAATGTACATTTACACACAAACTGATGACCAGCCGCAATTTTCAGACGCCATATTTTTCTAGCTCAACTGTCAAAGAATGGAAAGCACAGCATTGTGGGATATCAAAGGTAGGGAAGGATACATCTTATAGCCTTCAAAAATCGATTAGATGAAGGAATCTCAGGAGACAGGAAGTGAAACTTACATTGCATCCGGACGTGTCTTGTTGCTTTCCGACCTTGGAATGTGTCCTCCGTAGGCAGCATTTATCAGTTTTCGGACGCAGCCCTTGATCCTCACCTCCTTGTGGTTCAATTAGAGAGTTGAGTTGTCCAAGATGGCTGAGCTCGATCGGTTTCCGGGTCATAGGATGGAGGACGGAGGAGCAAAGAAATGAGGAGGGTGATTGAGATGCACCCCTTGACTGCTCGCACACTCAAACAAGCCACAAACTCATGGACTTTATTTTTCAAGTTTATTTTGCCTGTTTTGAATGTTTTCTTTTTGTTTAAATAAATTTCAAGAGTAGCTCTAACATTGATGAGTGTTGATTGATCATGAGTCATGAGGAAGCTCCCGACTGTTTGAGGACTGAAGTTTAGGCAGAACACATCAAATAAAATAATGGTCATGGATTAATTTGGCTAACTATCCTGGCCTGGGTTATTGTTGTAGCAGACAGAAACA
Source organism: Siphateles boraxobius (assembly GCF_051911475.1). NCBI lineage: Eukaryota > Metazoa > Chordata > Actinopteri > Cypriniformes > Leuciscidae > Siphateles > Siphateles boraxobius. Next base: position 14,010,729 of record NW_027508833.1, on the reverse strand, counting down.
GTGCCGGACCTAACTTTTCCTTTTCAGTATTTCATGATGGATTCATGATCATCAAACTGATTCTCTGGCAAAAATATGAAATGCATTGTGATCACAGCTAGAGAGCTTTTCTACCTAGAAAACACTTTTAACATCAGAGGATTAATATGTTAAAAGTGTTTTATAGGTAGAAAATATCAATTTGTTAATCATTTTGAAATGCAATGGAAGTTTTAGCGTTAAGTTCTGCCAGGAAGACTCAATTGCTACGTCACTTATTACCTTCCCATCTATCCAATCATGTCTAATACTTGCGGTATAAAAGACCGGTACTTACACATGTCTGAGTTCGCAGATGTTGACGCTTCCATTCACCTCCACCTCCACCTACAAGATGGTTCCTTCCCGTCCATCCTCCCCACCACCACCAAGATGGTCCCTTCCTATACCTCCCAGGGGGTCGGCTGTGCCCCGCCTTCGTCTTCAGGCAGGAAATGCAGAGTCCGGACCCTCGGATTGTGAGCTATGGACCTCCATAGTATAAATGGCGTATTTGGCCTACGCCAAAGAACTTTATTGCTTGCTGGGCTATCAATAAATGTATTTATTGTTACAGTATTTATTCTCCCGGGTCTTTCTGATAGAACTGTATATCACACATATAGAGGAGAAATTATAGAAAGAAAACAAATGATGTATGATATTGATTGAAATTGGAATGACATGGGTTCAGGTTTCAGCCCTGATCAATGTATTGCTAGTAAGGGGCAATAAATACGGAAGAGGATTAGGGCCAAGCTATAATAAAAAAATAAAACCATCTCGAGATTAAAGTCATCATAATGCGAAATTAAACTCGTTAAATTTCGAGAAATTAACTCGAAAAATTATCTTGAGAATAAACTCATTAAATATCGAGAATAAAGTTGTTGTGATTCGAGAAAAAACTTGTTAAATTTTAAGAAAAAAGTCGAAATACAATCTTGAGAATAAACTCATTACATTTCAAGAATAAAGTCATTTTGTTTCGAGAAAAAACTTGTTAAATTTCGAGAAAAAAACTCGAAATACAATCTTGAGAATAAACTCATTAAGTTTCGAGAATAAAGTCATTGTGTTTCAAGAAAAAAAGTCAAAATGAAATGTAGGGAATAACGCATTCGATCAGTCTAAATGGCATAGCAGACTGAGTACAGTTGAGACACTTTTTGCGTTTTGATTTTTCACAGAAAAAATAGATACTGAAAAGAAGTGAATTTCTACATGACATGCCACATGACATTTCATTAGCTTGTAGACTAAGATATTATCAATCAATAATACCCATAAGTAGTTTATATTTTCCACAATTAGCTCATAAAAATAAGGTGCTTTTGTCTCAACTTTGTCTCAACTGTACCCATATGTGGTACAGTTGAGACAGTACCATGGTACAGTTGAGACACCCATTTTTAATGATGTAAAGGTAACTAAATGTTCATAGCAAATATAATAAATAAAGACAAATAAAAAAAAAACAATTGGGCAACATGTTTATTTATTCATCCAAATTCATTCATTTTATTTAAATTAGCACTGGTTAAAATATATAAAACAGGAACAATATATTTAATATCTTTATTAATAATACACAGTTTAAATATCACAAATATCAAATTTTATTTTCATTTGCGTCCTATGCTGGCTAATTACGACGTTTAACCTGTTATCATAACACTGAACAACTAAACAGTGTTTACTAATAAAATCTATCGGGGTACAGTTGAGACACGTGTGTCTCAACCATACCCCGCTGGTCACCTCGCAAATTCCTCTAGATTTTGCAATGACCTTGCACAAGAATAACATTTGTGATGATACCAGTTACGTTTAACAGTCACATAAGGATAATAAGCTATTCATTGTGGAGTGTGCATGGTAAAGTGAAAGTCTTATCTTAGAAAAAAAACTTTTGCTGATATCTTCGGATCGGATATGTTTACGTTGTTAAAATTTCCCATGATTAAAGAGGACACTAATACACATGTGCACAGCAAAAATCACAACTTGTGCATGCTGCAAACGCAAGTTATTTAAGGTGTCTCAACTGTACTCATGTCTCAACTGTACACAGTCTACCCTACTGATAGAGGACATGGCAGAGTTGGATCACTTAGTCAAGCTATATTTTAGACTTTCTTTCAGTAACATAGAAATACTATCAACTTTAGCTAATTATGACAGAATAATAATTAGCATACAAACTTTAAAGGGAATTTGCAAGCGGCTAGCTCTTTTTAGAAAAAAAAAATCAGTCCAATTGGTGCGATGTACTCGCTTTTGTCCAACATGAAATGACAACCAGTGGACAAATGCAAGGTTATCGATGGCTTCACCTACGCGCGATTCATCAGGGTTTCGTGGTTTCCCAGGATACCATAGGACAGATTATTAAACTTGTTGATCCTCAAGGTGTGGAATTTCAACGAAGGAGCTGTTGAGAAGACGCTGGTACACTTGCGCTGGCCCAAATGCACTCTGGCATACATGCCAGATATGTCCACATATGGACAGCTATGATAAATTAAAACGTACTACTCGGTTACCAAACGTAACCTCGGTTCTCTCTAGAAGAGGGAACGAGTATTGCGTAAGTATAGCTTACACTACGGGAAAGATTCATCTTTTCGAGATATTGAAGCCAAAAAATTATCCTTAATTTTGTATCCATTGTCAACGCAGTGCAGCAGCTAGCAGACCTAGAGTAGGCTGTCTAGCGTGCTCATAGGCTGCCCTGCGGGAACTGCAGCAGCCTACCACTGAACCCGACGTGACGTCACTTCAAATGAAGGTCGCCTTCACAGCGTCAAAGCCCGGCAATATGGGCGTGGCTTAGCATATATAAGCAGGGTTCGTAGGCTGATTCTCTGGTTTTCATCGACTGAAGCGAAAACCGCTCGTGGCGCGAGCACGGCAGGTTACGCAATACTCGTTCCCTCTTCTAGAGAGAACCGAGGTTACGTTAGGTAACCGAGTACATTCTCTTACGAGAGGTTTTCTCGTATTGCATAAGTATAGCTTACGCTACGGGAACCCCTTGTCAATGCTCTGCGCGCCAGAATCAACTTATGAGTCCCAGAAAAATCCGGGATCCCAGATCAGCGGGAATAAGCGCATGTAAATAAGCACTCACAGGGAATACAGAGCGGCGACGCCGTTCAATCTATAAGCATATAGCACATAACCTGATACAGTGCAGCTCAACCAGAAGAGCTAAGTCATATGAGAGTAGTTTGCGCACGATAGTACCTGTGCAGAACTTACCTCTCACTTAAACTGATAGTAGTTTCGCCTGCAGGGCGGGAACTTCCAGATTATAGAATCTGACAAAGGTGGAAGGGGAGGCCCAGCCCGCCGCTACACATATGTCATGAATAGAAATTCCACTGGACCATGCCCACGAAGAGGGCACGCCTCTGGTGGAATGAGCCCTGACGCCCAAGGGGCATTGCAGACCTTTTGCTGTATAAGCAGCTGCAATCGTGTCTATTATCAATCTGGATAGACTCCGTTGGTGTCCTTTGGTGAGACCTTTGGTGCGCCCACCAAACGAAACAAAAAGCTGCTCAGAGCGCCTGAAAGGGGCGGAGCGCGTAATGTAAACTCTCAGCGCCCTCACCGGGCAGAGGAGATTAATATCACTCTCACTATCGGATGCTGGCATAGCCAATAGCGAAATGACCAGTGCTCTGAACGGTGTGCCAATCACTTTAGGAACATAGCCATGTCTAGGTTTGAGGATGACTTTTGAGTCATTCGGGCCAAACTCAAGACACACGGCGCTAACAGACAGCGCGTGTAAGTCCCCCACGCGTTTGACTGATGACAGAGCAATCAGAAAAACAGGTTTTAACCCTCTAGGCGCCACGGTCGAGTTTACTCGACAAGATGCGGCACTGAATAAAACGGCCGATTTTGTCAAATTGGGTGTCAAATTTCGTTCGACCTCCCCTCCACTGGATGGCAGACATGTCATACTTCATCCCCGAATCAAAAATACGTCATGTTTCTATACAAAATGTTCGAGTTAGAGCGCATTGAATCAGTGCGATCAAAAGCGGAGCTAGTGTGCGAGTGAGCCATTTTATCAGATCCTCTCCGCAATCGCGGCGACAGTATTGTGGTGGAGACTTAGTCTAATACCACTGGGTATGTTAGACAAAGTCGAAGTATTCATAGGACAGTTAGGAGACAACGTGGAGGAAGGGTGAGGAGTCGCAATGACAATGACAGTAGTCCGAGCTGTGCACACTCTGCGCGCGCGCGAGGCAGATCTGGCCGCGCTGCTCGTATCATCTCACTCATGATCTGTGCCTTGCCGTGGCGAGTGAGCGTTTGAACTAAACAGGTCTTGTCTACTTGTGTTTGTATGTCATATGAATAATATATATGTGCCCCATACATGGAATCAGAGTGCCTACTGTATTTAGTAAATGGAAAATCTCTACAGCAAAAGGCCAACCACTATATGCATTCGGTTTGTTTCTAACATTTATTAGTAATGATTTACACAGTTTGTTTACTACTTACTATATACCTGAGCATTCAGTATTGTGCAATATAGCATACAGAAGGTGATGGACATTTGGGGGAAAGAAGTGCTGCATTTTATCATTTAAACATGTGACTTTTCATGAAAATTCTATAATCCAAGATTGCCACCACCATATGACGTCATAATATGCAAATTAGATGGGAAAATGTAATCCCTAGATAAAATTTGGGTCATCGTTAATATTTCTCTAATTTACAGAAAGTCTCTATCTTTTATCACTTTTAAGATATAGCCTTTTGAAATTAAGATGTCAAAATCGAACGTTTTAGGAAAAAACCTCTGGCGCCTAAAGGGTTAAGTGATTAGTATTTTAGATCCGCAGAGGTTAAAGGTTCAAAGGGGTATGCATTCAGGGCCTCGAGGACCAAAGAAAGATCCCACATAGGAACTGAAGGGGGGCGCGGGGGATTCATCCTCCTGGCTCCTCTGAGGAAGCGGATGATGAGCTCGTCCTGCCTATTGACTGGCCGCGCGTCGATTCTGAGAACGCTACGACGGCTGCCACATAGACTTTGAGCGTGGATGGGGACCTTCCCTTTTCCAACAGCTCTTGAAGGAAACTAAGCAACTGCGGAATCCCACACGTCCGTGGGTCCAGATTTTTGTCAGCGCACCATTTAGAGAACACAGACCATTTAGACGCGTAGAGCCTTCTGGTAGAAGGAGCTCTAGACTGAGTGATTGTGTTCATTACTGCGTCTGGCAGGGCAACGGGTAACCGTTGGTCAACCATACGTGCAGAGACCAGCGCTCTGGATGGGGATACCATATCGAGCCGCGAGCTTGAGAGAGGAGATCTGCTCTCACCGGGATTGGCCACGTGGCTGTCTGTCACAGCAGCGTAAGCTCTGGGAACCAAGTCTGGTTCTCACAACGCGGGGCTATGAGGAGCACTGATTGGCACGTTTTCCTGATTCTCTTGATCACCTGTGGTAACAGAGAGACCGGAGGGAAAGCATATAGTGGGCGGCTGGGCCAGGTCTGGGCCAGCGGGTCCTAGTTCTTTGAAAAGAACTTTGGGGAGTGAGTGTTGTCCTGTGACGCAAATAGGTCGACTTCCGCTTTGCCAAAAAGGCGCCATAGCAACTGGACTGTTTGGGGGTGCAGGGACCATTCCCCCGGGGGAACATTGTTCCTGGACGGTCTGTCTGGGCCGTCGTTCAGGTGGCCTGGCACCTGCGCAGCTCTCAGCAAGCGCAGATGGTGCTGAGACCAAACGAGGAGGCGTTCTGCCAGATTGCAGAGATTTCTGGATCTAACACCGCCCTGGCGGTTCACGTAGGACACTACAGACATGTTGTCCGAGCGGACTAGAACATGGTGGTCCTGTATAAATCTTTGGTTTCCTGTTAAATAAACTGTCAAATTAGCAAAAACTTCTTTTTTTTTATGGACAAGCAAGCAAGCTTGCTCTGACCTTGATCGAGGGTGAGATGTGTACATAGTTTCAAAAGTTTAAACTTTTCATCATTGTAGTCTCCGAGCGTTTCAAGCAACTGTAAACTTCCGTAATCGACTTTGAATGTATTAATGATAGGCCTAATATTAAAACGAATAGGCTAAGATCCTTTTTGAAAAATAGTTTTTGGTTTCATATCCCCAGTCAAATCTTTTTGAAATTAGAAGTTTCCTTAGATGTGATTGACCTTAAAAAACACCCTGCTAAGTTATCAGTGTTTCATCAACAGGTTTTATTACACTGGAAAATGATCCACAAGCATAATTTCAGTCTTCGTAAATGTACAGGGTGCCAAAGAAAGGCCGAACGGGAGGACGGTGTATTGATATACCCGACCGTTGAAGGCGAATCTCAAGAATGGCCTGTGACAGAATCGGAATCTGAAAGTATGCATCTTTCAGATCAAGAGAGATAAACCAGTCCTTCGGGCGAACTTGCACAAGGATTTGTCTGGTCGTGAGCATTTTTAACGGTCTTCTCATGAGAGCTTTGTTCAAATATCTCAGATCTAAGATAGGTCTTAGAGCTCCGTCCTTCTTGGGTACGAGAAAATAGCGGCTTTAAAAGCCTGACTCGCTCAGAGAAGAAGGTACTGGTTCTATGGCCCCTTTGCACAGCAGTTTGTCTATTTCTGCGCGGAGTAGATGCGCTACATCCGCTTTCACTTTCCAAAATAGGCCACCAAAAACGTTGGCGGATGGAGGCGAGAATGCCCCGCACGCCGGGATGGGCTGACAATGTGGAGGAGTGTCCCCACTGGAGGGTAGCCAAGCGCGCAGAGACAGGAACAAACAGAAGGTGTTTCGGACAGGCGCGCGGAACGGTGGCGCGAGCGAGAGCGCGCTTTACCAACGTCTTGACTCCCCAGACAGCCGCCCCCACTACGCAGTGTTGGAGGGAATAATCTCCTCCTGGGAAGTGGTGGGAGTCGAGGTGTCGAAGAGGCGGGAGAGTGCATCTGGCTTAACCTTCTTAGATCCAGGACGATAGTAGATGGTAAAATCGAAATGCGTGAAAAACAGAGCCCAGCGGTCCTGGTGAGCATTTAATCTTTTGGCGGAATGCATATTTTCAAGGTTTCTGTGATCCGTCCAAACTATGAAAGGAACCAGAGCTCCCTCTAACCATTGACGCCACTTTCCCACTGCCAAGCGTATGGCGAGTAATTCACGGTTACCGACGTCATAGTTGCGTTCCACGGGAGAGAGACGATGCGAAAAGAAGGCACAGGGGTGTACTTTCTCATCAGCAGGCGAGCGCTGGGAAAGAACAGCCCCGACCCCCACCTCAGAGGCGTCGACCTCGACGATAAACTGCCTCGCGACGTCGGGAGTGAGCAAAATGGGAGCGGTAGTGAAATGGGCCTTAAGAAGATCGAAAGCGCGCTGAGCAGGAACTGACCACACGAACTTAGACTTGACTGAGGTCAAGGCGGTGAGAGGGGCGGCCACCTGATTAAAGTTGCGTATAAAGCGGCGATAAAAATTAACGAAACCGAGAAATCGCTGAAGCGCGACAAGAGAGTCGGGGACTGGCCAATCAGTAACGGCCTGGACCTTAGTAAGATCCATACTGATCCCCTCCGCAGAAACGACCGAACCGAGAAACGTAACAGAGGGAACGTGAAAAGAGCACTTGTCAGTCTTAACAAAGAGTCGATTCTCCAGTAATCGCTGGATATAACAGTAGCCCTCCGTTTACTGGCGAGCCCTGGCTTTTACCGGACACACATTGACAAAATGGTTAGGCGAAGCACAGTACATGCAGAGGCGGATGGTCACTCTCCGCTCCCGTTCCCCTGCATCGCCTCCGGCTCCGGACCAGTAGGAGGCGAAGAAGAGGCGACAGGTGGAGAAGAGAGCAGAGAAGATTCCAGGCTCCGTGCCCGTCGGCGCAGGTTGAAGCGTTTCTCAATCCAGATAGCCAGGTCGATGAGAGCGTCAAGACGAGTCGGCGCCTCTCGAACGTAGATCTCATCTTTGAGTTCGGGATTAAGCCCCTCCAGGAGGCGGACCACTAAGGTCAGTTCGTTACAGCCACTAGAGGTAGCTAGAGTGCGAAACTCGATTGAGAAATCCGCAGCAGAGCGCTTACCCTGGCGAAGCGAGGAGAGTATGCGAGAAGCTTCTTCCCCGAAGGCCGAGCGGTCAAAGACACGGATCATCTCGGCCTTAAACTGGGAAAAATTAAACACACAGTCTGTCTCAGCCACCCAGTTGGCTGCTCCCCATTCACGGGCTCGTCCAGCAAGGAGAGATATTACGAACACGACTCTGGCTCGATCCGAAGCATAGGTCGAGGGCTGGAGAGAGAAGACAACCTCACACTGAGTTAAGAAGGCGCGACATTGAGTGGGCTCACCCGAGAAGCACGGAGGGTTGTTGATTTGTGGTTCTGGTGTCTCGCGGTGATCCTGAGTCACAGGTGCTTCGTAATCAGTGTTGGGGAGTAACGGAATACATGTACCGGCATTACGTATTCAGAATACAAATTATGAGTAACTGTATTCCGTTACAGTTACAATTTAAATAGTTGGTATTTAGAATACAGTTACATTGTTGAAATCAATGGATCACATGAGAATACTCTGTTTCATGAGTTTATTCACTCTCTAAATAAATTTAGGCAACTCCATGCATTTCCCAGAAGCCCCAATATGAAAACGAAAAAATGCGCGGTTTGCGTGATCAGTCACAATGGAGTCGGAAGAGGAGCAGCTAGAGCTAGAGGTAGAGATGGAGCCGGAACAACAGAGCCAGGGCAAGAATGCGTTTCTATCTTGGAAATTCAAACAGAATTTCACATTAAAGAAAGAGAAGGGAGAACAAATATAACTGTGCAGTGCAACCTCTGCTTGCAAGCAACCATCCTCCTTTCAGCATCCAAAGACTCCACCTCCAACCTGAAGAAGCATCTTATTTTTTATTTTATTTTTTTTTACTTTTAGGCCAAATATATTTTTAGTACTTCTGTGAATTAGGCTACACTGCGCAAACCAAAAGTAATACTTTACCCACCGGATGAAGAAGGGTTGGCTCTCCACAGAACATAAAATATTCATTTTATTTTATTTTTCTTGTACACATTTATGAGGAAAAAACATCAGACAAAAAATTTCTTTAAAATGAAACAGAACAATTACAGAATTGTTTAAATTACTTTAAACAGAACAATGCGGTCAGCATCGTCAACTTCATCTTTGCAGCCGACACTAACATATTCAATCATTACTTTTGCCGGTTCTTTGTGACAGCTTTTAGGTGCTTTATTGGCAGCGCCACCCTTACATGTTACATGAACGCCTCACGACCGCACCGGTGACCGCAACATACACTTATAGTCTTTGTTCTTCTATAGCAAATTATAATATAGCATATTGCACTTTCAGGGAGACATGGGCCTAACACATTCAGCCAGTTGGAACAGAAGCAGGATTTAGTAAGCAGGATTTGATGGCCGCATTCCTATATTATAAAATGCAATTCAATGTGGAAGTAATCCAAGTATTCAGAATACGTTTCTCAGATTGAGTAACGTAACGGAATACGTTACAAATTACATTTTTGGGCATGTATTCTGTATTCTGCAACGAAATACGTTTTAAAAGTATCCTTCCCAACACTGTTCGTAATGCAGATGATGAAGCCGTGTAGTGAGATTAGATACCTGGGAGGCTAACGACTCGACGGATTGCCTTGCGGCAGAAAGCTCCTCTTCATGCCGACCGAGCATAGCACCCTGGAGTTCGACAGCAGACTGAAAGTGATTGCCGCTCACTGGGTCCATACTGGCCAGATTATTCTGTGATGGTGAGAGAAGGATGACCCAAAAGCGAGATGCAGCACTACAGTCTTTAATGAACAGAAAATGCTGTCCAGAGGTTAAAAAAGAAATCTTCAGTACAAAATAAAGAAACAACGAAAGTCCTCCAGAGAAACAGGATGAGTAAAAAACAACTTAAATCCTCCGTTCAGACAGCAGAGCATTTTCGGCATTCAGGGACTTCATAGAGGTGCGAACCAGCTCGGGAACTCACAGGAGGTCAGAGATATCAACGGACGATGATGGACAGGTGTTGGGCAGGTGTTGTATCCTGTCTCCTCTTTTATACTCACCTAAAGGATTATTAGGAACACCTGTTCAATTTCTCATTAATGCAATTATCTAATCAACCAATCACATGGCAGTTGCTTCAATGCATTTAGGGGTGTGGTCCTGGTCAAGACAATCTCCTGAACTCCAAACTGAATGTCAGAATGGGAAAGAAATTCCCAATTTCGAGTGTGGCATGGTTGTTGGTGTTACGTTAGAAAACGAGGACACAAGATGCAAGTACAAACTCTTTATTGAGTGTAAATAAAGATGATGATGATGATTATTTCAGGTGATGCAGGCGGTGGCGCAGGGACTTAGATAGTTAGACACTGAGTGATGGATGAAGTGCAGGGTGCTCTGAAGGGTGACGACGTAATCCATACACGAAACGAAATCCAACACGAAGAAAACAGGAACACAGGAACTCGAGACGGGACACGAAGCACGGGAACAGGAACAGGTAACACGAAGACTTCATGCAACGATCTGACAATGGGAGTGAGAAAATGGTAAGTATTTATAGGAGATGAGATGAGTGGCAGCTGGTACTGGTGAGTGATCGCAGCTGGATGCTGATTAACTGTGACGATCCGGACACACCCACTCACACACTCACACGCATGTAAACAACAAAGCACGAGACTAGAGAGAGACACTGGATCCTGTGTCCAACTATACCGTGACAGTTGGTGACAGACGGACCGGTCTGAGTATTTCACAATCTGCTCAGTTACTGGGATTTTCACGCACAACCATTTCTAGGGTTTACTAAGAATGGTGGAAAAGGGAAAAACATCCAGTATGCGGCAGTCCTGTGGGTGAAAATGCCTTGTTGATGCTAGAGGTCAGAGGAGAATGGGGCGACTGATTCAAGCTGATAGAAGAGCAACTTTGACTGAAATAACCACTTGTTAGAACCGAGGTATGCAGCAAAGCATTTGTGAAGCCACAACACACACAACCTTGAGGTGGATGGGCTACAACAGCAGAAGACCCCACCGGGTACCACTCATCTCCACTACAAATAGGAAAAAGAGGCTACAATTTGCAAGAGCTCACCAAAATTGGACACTTGAAGACTGGAAAAATGTTGCCTGGTCTGATGAGTCTCGATTTCTGTTGAGACATTCACATGGTAGAGTCAGAATTTGGCGTAAACAGAATGAGAACATGGATCCATCATGCCTTGTTACCACTGTGCAGGCTGGTGGTCGTGGTGTAATGGTGTGGGGGATGTCTTCTTGGCACACTTTAGGCCCCTTAGTGCCAATTGGGAATCTTTTAAATGCCACGGCCTACCTGAGCATTGTTTCTGACCATGTCCATCCCTTTATGGCCACCATGTACCCATTCTCTGATGGCTACTTCCAGCAGGATAATATACCATGTCACAAAGCTCGAATAATTTCAAATTGGTTTCTTGAACATCACAATGAGTTCACTGTACTAAAATGGCCCCCACAGTCACCAGATCTCAACCCAATAGAGCATCTTTGCCCTGGATGTGCATCCCACAAATCTCCATCAACTGCAAGATGCTATCCTATCAAAATGGGCCAACATTTCTAAAGAATGCTTTCAGCACCTTGTTGAATCAATGCCACGTAGAATTAAGGCAGTTCTGAAGGCGAAAGGGGGTCAAACACAGTATTAGTATGGTGTTCCTAATAATCCTTTAGGTGAGTGTATTGGTTTGTAGTCTGAAGTTCAATGTAGAAACTGGATTTGGGGAGGTTGAGTAAACCCAAGTGGAGGCACGGTTGATGCTCCTGAAGCAAATTCAAGGATAATCTCTGTAGTAGAAATTTTAATAGTCATTGATCCCAAACAGGTAAGAGAGAGAACCTATTCAATGTATAAAAAATATATGTGTGTACGTGCTTGTGTGTGACGTTTCAGGAACATATGGGACAGGACCTCTGACCTTTGGGACGGTCAGTTTTGGCCAGTTTATTTCAATACCAGTTTGTGTCTTTAAGTAGAAACTGAATAGCAGTAAGGACCTTATCTGGGTGGGTGAAAGGTACAGCGGGCGAGGAGGAACCTTGAAAAGAGTATAAAGGCTGTCTCATATCTTCCTGTGGGGTGTCACTCTCTTGCACAGCTTAACTTCGGTGTACTAGACTGAACCTATTCTTGCAAGAATAAATACTTTCCTTTTATTAATTTTACTCTGAGTGTCTGAGTTACGCAGTGATGATGTTTAACAGGATTTTTGCCACAACATCTCCATTGTTAGAGGACTGCATTCTCCTTCTACAAACAGGTAAAAAAAAATTTCAATAAAAAGTCAAAAGACAGGATCATGGATATTACAGTAAAATAAATTTATACCATAAAAAGCATTCCGGCGTTTCTAATCAAATTGATGTATTTTCCAAGCTGATAAATGTAACATTGAACCGATTAAAATTGTTACAACTTTTTTCCACCATTTTTCAAAAATTGCTTAATCTTATTACAATGATTTCATGTGACACCGAAAACTGAAGTAATGGCGCATGAAAATTCTGCTGTGCATCACAGAAATAAATTAGGTCCCACTTTATATTAAGTGGCTTTAAGTATAATGTACTTACATCGACAAATAAGTACAATGTACTTATTGTGTTGATGTTGTATTGTAAAACACTTGTGCTGCTATTGAGATGTGATACGGGTAAGGTTAGGCACAGGTGTGGTGGTATGGGTCGGTTTAAGGGTGGGTTAAAGAGTAAGGGAAGGGTCAACTGTGTAATTACAAATGTAATTACATAAATTAATTACAGCTGTAATTACATGCAGGTATTTTCAAAATATAAGTACAATGTAATAACATGTATGCACAAAATAAGTCCATTGAATCAAATTATTATTTTCAATGTAAGTACATAGTACTTAAAGCCACTTAATATAAGGTGGGACCATAAATTATATGTTAAAATATATTAAAATAGAAAACAATTACTTTAAATTGTAATAATATTTCACAATATTGTTTTCTTCTGTATTATTGATCAAATAAATGCAGGTTTGAGTATAAGAGACTTATTTCAGAAACATCAAAAATAGTAACGTTTCCAAACTTTTGACCAGTACTGTGCATGTACGTATACAAAAGCAATAAACAATAAAGCAATAATACCATATTGTTCAAAATATAAGACAATGTTTTTTTCTTAGAAATACACCTGAAAACACAGGTGAGTCTTATATTCAGGGTTTAGACCACGCCTGCCACACAAGTCCTGAAAAGTGAAGCTAAAGCATCTCGCGTCATCGCCCCCAGGTGGCTGGAAGCAGTATAGGTCATAAACCCCACCTTACCCATGAAATGTAATGGGGCTCAAGTCAACTAAACTACGGAGCCAGTAAAGGTACGTGGTGGTGGAAATAATTTGGGATGGGAGAATTTTAAAAAATATATATATTTTGCATTCCCAGGCAAAACTTTTGCGTTCCTGCAAAACCTGTTGTGAGCTCAGACAGACACTTCATGTTTAATGTCCCGCTGGCAGTGTTTCAGAGCTCCGTAAGTTAATGAAGTGTTTCATGGTGTTTGAACTTGGACTCAAATATAAAGAAATGCGCTCAGTGAATGCTTAACTCAAGGGATTCAGTGAAGTTGGCAATATACTCACAATTTTGACCTTCCCGGATCAATATTCGTGAGATAAACACTGTTAAAACACAAATGACACCTATTTACAATCACAGTAACCCAGACAACGAGCTACAACACAATTTTTTATTTGGTGGATTTGCTTGACCATCATGACAGTCACCGCAAGTGGAGTGACAAACAGTGAAACTGTTCCAGTGCTGATATTACATGTTAGAAAATCTCATGGCTGGAAAAGGCTGGTCAAGAACCAGACCAAACTGTTTTATACTGGTCAAAACTTTGAAAACATTAATAGTTTTGAAAGTCTCATTAGTTCAGCAGCTGAATTTATTTGGTAAAAAAAATAAAAATAACGACTTTATTTCAACTATTCATTTCCTTCTCTGTGGGCCTCTAGTCAGTTAACGTAGTGTGATTGCGTAGTGCTACGTCACACGTAGGCTCACTATTGGCCGACGCTGGTCATGTGTGTGATGCGTGTGATTTACAACACAAAGATCTCAACAAAGCTGACTGAGTTCCAGAACTGAATCTCAACAAAGAATTAACCTTTCTGACTGAGTTTTTGTTCCAGACGGAATCTTTCCGTACAACCAACGATTTGGTGAGTTTTCACTCTATTCAAAGAACCACTGAAGACCAGTACAAATTTGATATTCCTTGATATTCCCTAACTAAGTTTATCCTCTAAAGTTTTCTGTTAGAGATAAAAGTTATCCTCTGTTAGGTAGGGGAGATTAGCATTACGTGTTAATATTGTTTATCCTCTGTCCAAGCAGGGTAGATTATCATTACGTGTTAATATTTGTTTATCCTCTGTCCAGGCAGGGAAGATTAGCATTACGTGTTAATATTTTGTTTTACCCTCTGTGCAGACAGGGAAGATTAGCATTACGTGTTAATATTGTTTATCCTCTGTTCTTGTATGCAGGGGAGTTAAGTGTTAAGTGTTGGTAATTTAGAAGGTTAACAAGAATTAATCGGAGTTAACAAGTGTATCCTCTGTTTGATCAGAGAAGTTTTAGTGTTTGTTTGTGTGGTAAAAAAGAAACTCACAAAATGGTCAGAAGGAATGCTAGGTTGATTCCAACAACTGAAAAAGGTGGTCTTGCGACTCCGGTGTGGTCAGATAGTGAATTCAAAACACTGTTAGGAGAACAAATGACCCTTATAATCACAGAAAAAGTTAGACAAGAACTAACACAGAAATATGAGATTCATCCAGACAAGACTTGGTAGGTAGATGAGTGTAAAAAGGTGCTTGGAGCAAGTATCCGCAAAAAAATGTGAAAGGCATATTATGCTGCCATAGAGAATTTGGTTTAGCACTAGCTACACAACAGTCTCAGCATAACTCAGAACTAGAGAAAGAGAACAAAGAGCTACGTGCTAGAATTTCTTCTTTGACCAAGAAATTGAACCGCAACAAACCTATAGGAAAAAATTATGTAGTAGAAGTTAGTCAGCCAGATAACATTTACCCTAACTTATAAGCATTCTTTGAAACAGATGCGGCTCTCCGCCCATTAACTGATGTGCCTGTAAATTCAGTCAATGTGTTTTGTGCTAGAAAGAGATCGCAGGGAATTGAGGGAACTGAAAGTGTTCCTCCCAACTCTTCTGTTGTCCAAATCCAAACTGTTGCAAAAGCACTTGGACCTAAAGATATAGAGAGACTGTCCCGGAGCCTCCCCTTAGCACGCAAACAGTTTTCTGGGTCCCACTTTATATTAAGTGGCTTTAAGTACTATGTACTTACATTGAAACTAATATTTTGATACAATGGACTTATTGTGTAAATACCAGGGTGGGAATTATGTAATTTTAGGGGCAAGGCCATTTGGCCTCCACCTTTTCTTTTTTTTTAGGGGCACCAAGGCCATATGACAAGGCACAAAGGCCATTGAGTACAATTCGATGGTTTTCCCATTCAGATTGATACCATAACATCCTAATTTGGAATAAGACATGGATTATGACTTTTTTTAATAAAAAATAAAAAATGTACCTTCTGTGATCTGATTTGGCTTCAGATAAAAAAAAAAATCAGACAGAAAATATAATATTTTATGTATAATCAGGCATGAAAACGGTTCAGGGGTGAAAAAGGTGAGAAGGATATTACCCCTCTAGGGGGGTCCGGGGGGTATGCTCCCATGTAAGAAAATTTTATATATACCATATTTTAAAGCATCAATCTGATGCATTTTTCGATGCATTTTTTTGCATACCAGCGCAGTTAAAAAAAATCAATTAGAATTTCTATAACTGTGTTGAACTGATAATCACTCTTTTGTGTGTTAAACACAATCTACTTAATACAGACAACTTCATTATAAAGAAAAACAACAAATAAAAAAAAATATGATCATAACCAATCATGACAAAAATTCTATTATAAACTAGATTAGTGGATAACTCAGCGGTAAAATTTAGTCTAGAAAAATCACAAATGTACAAAAATTTTATCAAATCTGAACATTTAGTGAAAAAAAACATTATTTACTGGGGAACAAATAAGAGACAATAAGTGTAGCACTAAATCTGGTAAAACGTTACACATTGCTCTTTGTATTGTTGTAAAATGCATGAATGAAAAACAAGATAAAAATCAGAAAGATCAATTATTTTATATATAGTCTAGGCTACTATAAAATTAAGACATTTTTTTAAATGTATATCACAGCTGTTTGATGAGGCAGCAACATATGATAGATAGGACGGAACAAAAAAGGCTATTAAGAATCTTTCACTGCGCAAAAGTTTGCATATGATTTTGAAAGGATCCAACACAGTGCGGCTCAAAGCGCTTATGCGCATCCCGAGCGCAGAATGATGCGCTTGAAGCAACACAGAGTCACAGCGTGCAGCGCGTCCTCATTGAAAAGTTCAAAGCACAAAGGAAAGACATATCGATGCGTAGTGTATTATACAGTATCTATCTATGCAATAGTTTATTGAGCCTTTTCTTTTAACAGTTTTAAATTTCAGTTATTTCAGCGTGAAGAACAATTATAGTGCTCCAGTGTTGTGATCTAACAGACACACGATAGAAAGTAACATGATTTAGGTACAGCAATACAGTCCAGCAAGATAGTCATTTTATGCGAAACCATAGAGCTTTATCTACAGATCAAGTATAATAATATTAACATTGAATCATCTTGGAGAGGGTTTCATCTGTAACCAAACGCGACGCGCTGTTTGAATGCTGAATGGAGAATGACTCACAGTCGCAGCGGAGGGAAAAGTTTTCGTGAACTTGAATTTAATGACTTTCATTTCACATCATAGGCTACTATAGTATGGCTTCATATAGTATACCATTCTATTCAATTCAATAAAATATTATTCCTGTTAATAGAAATCTGATGTAAACTGAGAATATATAAATATTTCTCCAAATCTGCACACTTCTGAGCTAAAAGCCGTGAGTGACGTAGTTTTGTGAATCGCTGTCATGACGACAGCACATGAGTTTTTTATGAATGGGAACGCGATGGGAAAAAACAAACGCTTCAGTGCGCCGACGCACTGGTTATGACACTGCAACTGCGCGAATCCACGAACTAATTGAAGTTCAGAGACTACTTGGGTGGCGCACTATGCCACACTGGCGCTTTATATATGGAACTTGGACAGGGCCAGGGCACACAGGCCACTGTGGCCGTACGATGATTTTTTTTTCACGGGGCATGAAGGCCAAAGTGTAGGGCAACGGCGGCCATGGCCGCGTGGCCGCGGTATAATTCCCACCCTGGTAAATACATGTTTTTACATTGTAATTATATTTTAAAAATACCTGCATGTAATTAGGGCCCGAGCACCGATGGTGAGAGGACCCTATTGTTTTTGCTCCGTTTATTATTATTCCGCTTCTTCTTCTTCTTCTCCTAAATGAATCGCTTTTTAGAGGGCCTAAACGTGCTCGAAAACTCATGAAACTTTGCACACGCTTCAGAAGTGGTGAAAATTTACATGTGATATGGTTTTCAAAATTGGGTGTGGCAAATTCTGTAAATTATTGCCCCCACATTTTGCCCCGGCTCTACATTTCCGTACAGGTATGAAATTTGGTACATACTTGTAATGACCCAATACCTACAAAAAAGTCTCTTGGAGCATAGCCCTAAACTCAACAGGAAGTCAGCTATTTTGAACTTCCTCCTAGATTTTGTGCATTTTTCGTAATTTCCTGATGTTGTACTTTAACGAACTCCTCCTACGGTTTTGATCTGATTCTCTTCAAATTTGGTGAGTGTAATCTTAAGGCCTTTGCGATGTTAAATTGCGAAGATCTTGAGTTTTTGTCGAAGGTTGTACCCTTGGCGGCCTGACAAATGGTCACCCAATTTCAGCCTTTTGGTGATTTGTGCATGAATATGTCATATAGTTCAATATTGCTTGCAGTTCCGATGTTGCTAGGCAACCACACACAGCCTGCAGTAACTCAGGCATACAATGTCCGATCTGCCCCAAACTTCACATGTTTGATAAGAGTCCTGTCCTGAACACATAACCATGCTCATATTTGGTTATAGCAATAGCGCCACCTGCTGGTAGAAGGAAGTGTGCAAATACAAATCCTTTGACATAGTCCTCCTATATTTACCTCCTATATTTATGTATCAAGACCCTTTGCTAGGGTCTTGATACATTGGGGCAGACCCGTCGCCAGACCTCAGTCTTAAGGGGGGCATATGAAATGTATGGGGGGGCACAATTAATATTAGCCTACAGTATGTATATTTATAATAATAAATATTATTATATAATATATAACTCTAGTCGCGCAGCAAGTAATCATCACGTTAAACATATAACCAACAGCAATAGGCCAATGACCAGGTAGCCTAGCCTACACCACATTACACAGAAGCAATGTTATGAATATCCATAAAACACTTGACTACACAACATATTAGATGTAACACTAGAAGCATCTCTCAAACATTGCATTTTAAAGCAGTCAACAGAGGGATATGCATTGCCATGACACACACACACACACACACACACACACACACACACACACACACACACACACACACACACACACACACACACATACATACGCACGCAAATACACTCGCACATATTATCATACAATGGACTTATTGTGTAAATACCAGGGTGGGAATTATGTAATTTTAGGGGCAAGGCCATTTGGCCTCCACCTTTTCTTTTTTTTTAGGGGCACCAAGGCCATATGACAGGGCACAAAGGCCATTGAGTACAATTCGATGGTTTTCCCATTCAGATTGATATCATAACATCCTAATTTGGAATAAGACATGGATTATGACTTTTTTTAATAAAAAATAAAAATTTTACCTTCTGTGATCTGATTTGGCTTCAGATAAAAAAAAAATCAGACAGAAAATATGATATTTTATGTATAATCAGGCATGAAAACGGTTCAGGGGTGAAAAAGGTGAGAAGGATATTACCCCTCTAGGGGGGTCCGGGGGGTATGCTCCCATGTAAGAAAATAAAAAAACAAGATAAAAATCAGAAAGATCAATTATTTTATATATAGTCTAGGCTACTATAAAATTAAGACATTTTTTTAAATGTATATCACTGCTGTTTGATGAGGCAGCAACATATGATAGATAGGACGGAACAAAAAAGGCTATTAAGAATCTTTCATTGCGCAAAAGTATTATATGATTATGAAAGGATCCAACACAGTGCGGCTCAAAGCGCTTATGCGCATCCCGAGCGCAGAATGATGCGCTTGAAGCAACACAGAGTCACAGCGTGCAGCGCGTCCTCATTGAAAAGTTCAAAGCACAAAGGAAAGACATATCGATGCGTAGTGTATTATACAGTATCTATCTATGCAATAGTTTATTGAGCCTTTTCTTTTAACAGTTTTAAATTTCAGTTATTTCAGCGTGAAGAACAATTATAGTGCTCCAGTGTTGTGATCTAACAGACACACGATAGAAAGTAACATGATTTAGGTACAGCAATACAGTCCAGCAAGATAGTCATTTTATGCGAAACCATAGAGCTTTATCTACAGATCAAGTATAATAATATTAACATTGAATCATCTTGGAGAGGGTTTCATCTGTAACCAAACGCGACGCGCTGTTTGAATGCTGAATGGAGAATGACTCACAGTCGCAGCGGAGGGAAAAGTTTTCGTGAACTTGAATTTAATGACTTTCATTTCACATCATAGGCTACTATAGTATGGCTTCATATAGTATACCATTCTATTCAATTCAATAAAATATTATTCCTGTTAATAGAAATCTGATGTAAACTGAGAATATATAAATATTTCTCCAAATCTGCACACTTCTGAGCTAAAAGCCGTGAGTGACGTAGTTTTGTGAATCGCTGTCATGACGACAGCACATGAGTTTTTTATGAATGGGAACGCGATGGGAAAAAACAAACGCTTCAGTGCGCCGACGCACTGGTTATGACACTGCACCTGCGCGAATCCACGAACTAATTGAAGTTCAGAGACTACTTGGGTGGCGCACTATGCCACACTGGCGCTTTATATATGGAACTTGGACAGGGCCAGGGCACACAGGCCACTGTGGCCGTACGATGATTTTTTTTTTCACGGGGCATGAAGGCCAAAGTGTAGGGCAACGGCGGCCATGGCCGCGTGGCCGCGGTATAATTCCCACCCTGGTAAATACATGTTTTTACATTGTAATTATATTTTAAAAATACCTGCATGTAATTAGGGCCCGAGCACCGATGGTGAGAGGACCCTATTGTTTTTGCTCCGTTTATTATTATTCCGCTTCTTCTTCTTCTTCTCCTAAATGAATCGCTTTTTAGAGGGCCTAAACGTGCTCGAAAACTCATGAAACTTTGCACACGCTTCAGAAGTGGTGAAAATTTACATGTGATATGGTTTTCAAAATTGGGTGTGGCAAATTCTGTAAATTATTGCCCCCACATTTTGCCCCGGCTCTACGTTTCCGTACAGGTATGAAATTTGGTTCATACATGTAATGACCCAATACCTACAAAAAAGTCTCTTGGAGCATAGCCCTAAACTCAACAGGAAGTCAGCTATTTTGAACTTCCTCCTAGATTTTGTGCATTTTTCGTAATTTCCTGATGTTGTACTTTAACGAACTCCTCCTACGGTTTTGATCTGATTCTCTTCAAATTTGGTGAGTGTAATCTTAAGGCCTTTGCGATGTTAAATTGCGAAGATCTTGAGTTTTTGTCGAAGGTTGTGCCCTTGGCGGCCTGACAAATGGTCACCCAATTTCAGCCTTTTGGTGATTTGTGCATGAATATGTCATATAGTTCAATATTGCTTGCAGTTCCGATGTTGCTAGGCAACCACACACAGCCTGCAGTAACTCAGGCATACAATGTCCGATCTGCCCCAAACTTCACATGTTTGATAAGAGTCCTGTCCTGAACACATAACCATGCTCATATTTGGTTATAGCAATAGCGCCACCTGCTGGTAGAAGGAAGTGTGCAAATACAAATCCTTTGACATAGTCCTCCTATATTTACCTCCTATATTTATGTATCAAGACCCTTTGCTAGGGTCTTGATACATTGGGGCAGACCCGTCGCCAGACCTCAGTCTTAAGGGGGGCATATGAAATGTATGGGGGGGCACAATTATTATTAGCCTACAGTATGTATATTTATAATAATAAATATTATTATATAATATATAACTCTAGTCGCGCAGCAAGTAATCATCACGTTAAACATATAACCAACAGCAATAGGCCAATGACCAGGTAGCCTAGCCTACACCACATTACACAGAAGCAATGTTATGAATATCCATAAAACACTTGACTACACAACATATTAGATGTAACACTAGAAGCATCTCTCAAACATTGCATTTTAAAGCAGTCAACAGAGGGATATGCATTGCCATGACACACACACACACACACACACACACACACACACACACACACACACACACACACACACACACACACACACACATATATACGCACGCAAATACACTCGCACAGATACTTTGAGTGGAGGCAGCGCTGTCCTCTCTCCAGTCCCAGTACAGCGGGAGGAAGCGTTTCTCCGAGCAGAACCTCCTCATCAAAGTATCATTCCACTCAGAAGGAACTGAAGCGAGTAAGCCGGCGAAAACTCGTTTTGAAACAGCTTTCAAAAATGCGCGGTAAGTGTTGAGCGGCTTAGTTGTATGTCACGTACGTAGCCTAACGTTCTTTTGTAAGGCCGTGATAGGCTGTTGCAGTGTAGATTCCCATCAATCAAACTAAATCACACCGTTGTTTCTTTATATTTTTTATATTTTTAATATTTTAATGATAAAGAATGCAACATGAATGCAAGACAAAATTAGCAACTATGATAATATTTAAATTAAATTAAAATAAAATTATCTGTGCCTCAAGTGGGGGGGCACAAGCATTTGTTGGGGCGGGCCCAGCCCCCTATGGCCCGCCCATAGCAACGGGTCTGCATTGGGGGCTTAGCCCAGTCCCCACCACCAACCCACCCCCGCTTTTGGTAACTACTACTTCTACTCAGAGGCACATAATAATAAGCAATAATAATATAAATGGGGGGTCTGGGGGACCTCCCCCCGGGAACGTTGGGCATTAAACACTTCATTTCCTGCATTCAGGTGCATTTTTTGTAGCATTTTAAATGATAGGTAAAAAGATACAATGCTTTATTTGTAGAACTGTAACAGCTATTCACAGAAACACAAATAAATAATACATGAATATTAAATAATATTTTAAAAAATGAATATAAAACATATATATATATATATATATATATATAAAATAAAATATATATATAGTTCTGTATCATTTAAAATATATATATATATATATATATATTAGTGCTGTCAAACGATTAAAATATTTAATCGCGATTAATCGCATTAATGTCATAGTTAACTCGCGATTAATCGCATTTAATCGCACATTTTTATCTATTCTAAATGTCTCTTGATTTCTTTTTGTCCCATTATTTTTCTCATTTTAATGCTCTTATCAACATGGAAAAGTGGATCGGCTTGCTTTGTGCAAATGTTTTTTATTGAAAACAACATTGGCATATATTGTGTTCAATTTCACACTAAAACATTCTTACTTGGAGCAAATAATCTCTCACACAATATAACACTGTCCATCAATAAAAGGGTGAAAGAAATACTGACGAGGTCCTGATATTGACGAGGGGGCGGAGAATTCGCATCAGCTGTGTGTGTATGTGTGTGTGTTTGGCCATCATCAAGTGGTATTTCAGACTGGACGTGCTGCGATGATGATAGCTCAGTTCACAACGACAAAACACACAGATCACTTTGGTCTCGTCAATGGAACCATTTGGCAACTTTTTAAAAGTAAACGTTCCATTCAGAATCTTATTGGCATCCATTTCGGTGTCTCGCGCTCGTCATCCACTCAAAACTGGACGTTTTGAACGTTCCTATAACATTCAGAAATAACGTTTTTATAACTTAATGGGAACGTTATGAAAACGTTCTTATAACCTAAAATTGTTAGCTGGGGAAGAGGAGAGATTCGCGATTGCACTGAACACGTTTTAAGTGCAGGCACATATTGTTTGAGCGAGCCCAGAGAAAATTCTAACAAGAGCAGCTTGTATCTGAGAGCGCGCTACTCGAGCAGAGAGATTCGTGCTCGGCACATTATATTCCACGCGCAAGCAGAGAGATTCGCGCTCGCGCATCCGGCTCGCAAGCCCAAACAAGTGTGTGCGGCGTGCCTGTTATTTTGTTTCCGGTCTAGCTAGATCCGCTTGCGCTTTCAAAACGTCCATGCCGCGTCCTATTGCAAAAGCATGTGAAAAAAAAACTACAAAGTTTGCTTGGCCAAAAAGACCGTTAATCGCGCGATAAAAAAATTAACGCCGTTAAAATGGGTTTGCGTTAACGCCGTTAATAACGCGTTTAACTGACAGCCCTAATATATATATATATATATATATATATACTGTGTATATAGATATTTATCTATATATATTTATCTATATCCATTTATCTATTTATACACACACACACACACACACACACACACACACACACACACACATAAATCACTCCAACAGTCTGCTTGTATAAGTCTGGAAAAGGAACTGTAGCAGGCATGAAAACGGGTCAGGGGTGAAAAAGGTGAGAAGTATATTCCCCCTGTAGGGGGGTCCTGGGGCATGCTCCCCCGGAAGAAAATTTTGAATATTCCATATTTTAAAGCATCAATCTGATGCATTTTGAGATGCATTTTTGCCAACCTGCGGAGAGCTGGAGAAACTTAACTTCAGCCATGAGTCAAAAATATTATGGCCTCCGTAGCGTTAGCTAATAATTTTCCACCGGAGCTTTAGCTAGCTGGCTCACGTTGCGTTCTCTCCTGCTGTGTTCAACGGCTCAATTCATCAAGCTAAGCCTGTCAACAGAGCTCCTGGGTAACTTAGATATAGCATACCAGAAAATATTAGGGATGTCCCGATAGCATTTTTTCTGAACCGATCCAATCCGATACCAAAAATTTTGAGTATCGACCGATACCGATCCGATACCAGCGCAGTTTTTTTGTAAATCAAGTAGAATTTCTATAACTCTGTGTGTTGAACTGATAATCGCTCTTTTGTGTGTTAAACACAATCTACTTAATATAGACAACTTCATTATAAATAAAAATAACAAATAAAAAAAAATATATGATCATAACCTATGACAAAAATTACATTATAAACTAGATTAGTGGAAAACTCAGTAAAATGTAGTCTAGAAAAACAATAATTGTATAAAATATGAACATTTAGTGGAAAAAACATTATTTAGTGGAGCTCAAAGAGACAATAAGTGTAGCACTTAATCTGGTAAAACGTTACACATTGCTCTTTGTATTGTTGTAAAATACATTCATGAAAAACAAGAAAAAAATCAGAAAGATCAATTATATATATATATAGTCTACTATAAAATTAAGACATTTTTAAATGCATAGCACAGCTGTTTAACGAGGCAGCAACATATGATAGATAGGACAGAACAGAACAAAAAACGCTATTAATAATCTTTCATTGCGCAAAAGTATTATGATATAATCAGGGCCGGCGCTCCGCAAACGCACATCACGCACTGCGCGTAGGGCACCAAGTGCTTGGGGGGGCACCAAAAAATCTGGGTCGTGAAAAATCATCACAATAGGCTACCAGTAAGCCTACAAATAACAAATAAAATGTCTAAAGCATGTTAATATACAAAAGCAATACAAAAGTAATATAGGCCTAGACCAAATTAGTCAGGAAAAAGGTGAATCTCCTGTGCCAGTCTCCCTCTGGTGCCCCCCCCCTTCCCCACCTCCCAGTGGTCTGTTCATGCCTCAATCAATGTCAAATTTGGCAGACACCGTCCTCAGACATGGCCTCGAAACGGCACCAAGAGTCGGGGGCGGAAAAAGGAAAAAGAAGAGACAGCGGGATGATATTCGCGCCTCACTTGCTGGTAAGACAACGTTTTAAATAAAAATGTTAGTTTTGTAGTGCGGGCGCCCTTGCGTCGTGTATGCATGTCCAGACGGGCGTCGCTAGTAGTGCAAATGATCCGGGGAAGGCTTTTTTAGCCCTGCATGTTGAATCTTTTATTTTAACGGGGGTCCGGGGGTTTCTCCCCCGGTAAATTTTGAAACTTGGGCTGTTTAAGATGCAGTTAGTTTGTTTGTGAAGAAAAGGAAGACCGCTTAGATACGTTTTTTCGTTGTTGTTCTATGCGGATAATGCGGTCATTTTCAAGAGGTTCATAGGCCAAGGCCCAAGGTGTCGTATTGTTAGGCATAGATTCAAGCGACACATTGTAGAGCAACTGAACAGCATTTATTTATCGTCATTTTCCAACTCACATCTTTCTTTGATCCCTCCCCGAGCACCCAGTAGTTCCGGTGCTTCCTCTGAGACGCTTCAAAATAAAACCCCCCTTTCATAATAAAACCCATTACTCCACATCCCCCTTTCTAGGAGATGAATGCAGACTCAAAGGAACATTTACTGCATAAATGAAAACATTTTTTTTTCTCTCTCTTTTTCATTTTACGACTAAATAAACACTTTCTTTTTGATATAACTCTTTTGTATTCACAAGTCCAGTCTTTGAGGTTTTATAACACTTCTACCAGACCTGGTTCTGACAGGACCTGGGGAAGCTGCCTTTAGAGTCTTAACCGCAGGCTCTGAACAGTTAGGTGTGAGCCTGGCGCCCTCTGTTGGACAGACTGGTGTACTTGGAATTTGAACCTTTGGTGTGATTTCAGGCAATGGCAACAGATGATGCCTATTCCTCCTGATGACTCCTGACGGGCTCTCCACGATGTATGAGCGGGGTGTAAAATGAGGTGAGACGACAGTCCCTTCACTCTTGGTGTCTGTGATCCACACAGGTTGTCCTGGTGAGAGCTGAGGAAGAACTCTCACACGATGTCTTTTGTTAAACACTGAACTGTCCTTTAGTCTCCTCTCTCTCTCTCTCTTCACCACTGTAGCCTCATTTGGCAGGCTGGGAATGAGCAACGAGGGAAGCTGAGGAACTGGCGTACGAAGTCTCCGTCCCATTAATAGTTGCGCTGGGCTGTATCCATTAGCCAATGGGGTAGCTCTGTAGGCTAAAAGCGCAAGATATGGGTCTTTTGCTTTCTTTAGTAGTCTTTTCACAGTCTGGACATGACGCTCAGCCTCCCCATTGCTTTGAGCAAACTTTGGACTGCTGGTTACATGTCTGAAACCATATGGTGCAGCAAAGTCTTTAAACAGCTGGCTTGAAAACTGAGGTCCATTGTCACTGTAGAAAAGCTCTGGAATGCCATGTCTGGAAAAGATTGACTTTAGGTGAACTATAACATCCTCTGATCTTGTGGGCATCAATTTAGCTATCTCCACAAATCTGGAATAGTAGTCCACCACCAGAACATAGTTACTGTTGTTAAGAGTAAAAAGATCAGCTCCAACTTTTTGCCATGGTCTTTCAGGGAGCTCACTGGGCATTAAAGGCTCCACTGAATTGGGACGTTCCTTAATGCATGTGGTGCAGTTTTTGACAAGCTCGTTGATTTGGCCACTCAGACCAGGCCACCACACTGTCTCTCTAGCTCTCTCTCTGCACCTAGACATTCCCTGATGTCCCTCGTGTAAAGCTATGAGAACAGAGTTGCGCATAGTAGTAGGAATCACAAGTCTGGTGCCTTTCAGTAACAGTTCGTCATGTACAGTTAGAGTGTCTCTGTGTGGCCAATATGCTTTGATTGGACCTGTGAGATGGCTGTAATCTGGCCAGCCTCTCTGACACAAAGACATGACTTCACAACATGTGTTCTCTGTCTTTAATTGTTCTTTCAGTTGTGTGATGTATGTTGAGCTAGCAGGTAGGCTTCTGACTATTTCATCGACGTAGATGTTTGTGTCAGCCATCAAATCTGCTGCAGCTTTAGAATCGGAATCTTGCACGACGGGTGCACGTGAAAGGGTGTCCGCTGTGAAGAGTGCTTTGCCTGGAGTGTGTGAGATGGAGTAACTGTACCTCATGAGCCTGAGTCGGAACCGCTGGATCCTGGGTGGAAGCTCGGTTAGGTCTTGTTGTCCCAGCAGACTGACAAGTGGCTTGTGGTCAGTTTCCAAGGAGAAGTGTCTCCCGATGAGGAAGTCTTTAAATCTTTCACATCCCCACGTTAATCCAAGTGCCTCCTTCTCCACCTGTGCGTACCTCTGCTCTGTCTCTGTTAAAGAGCGTGAGGCGTATGCTACCGGTCTCCACTGCTCGCCTTCTTTCCGAAATAGGACTGCTCCGAGTCCGTAGGATGAGGCATCAGCAGACAGCTTCAGATCTTTGTTTGGATCATAGAGTGTGAGAACAGGTGGTGATGTCAGTTCACTTTTCAGCTGATCAAATGCTTTTTGTTGTGCATAGCACCAAACCCACTGGTTTTCCTTTGAAAGCAGATCTCTTAGGGGCTTATCTTTTTCAGCCAGTCCTGGAATAAATTTGCCTAACTGGTTGACCATCCCAAGGAAGCTGCGAACTTCGCTGACATTTGACGGCTCTTTCATCGCTTTGACTGCCCTGATTTTATCCGGGTCAGGTTGGACTCCCTCCGCAGACAAAATGTGTCCAAGGAACTTTACCTCATGTTTGCTTAAGTCACATTTCTCCATATTTAGTGTGACACCAGCCTCTTGCAGTTTGTGAAGCACTGTGTGAAGTCTGACATTATGTTCCTGCTGGTCTTTTCCCCAAATGAGTATGTCGTCCATGTGACAAACCACGCCTGGCAGCCCGTTGAGAATCACTGACATTCTCCGCTGAAAATGCTCTGGGGCTGAGGCTATTCCAAAAGGAAGTCTGTTAAAATGGTAACGTCCAAAAGGGGTAATGAATGTTGTATAGTGTGCCGACTCAGGTGACAATGGGACCTGCCAAAACCCTCTGTTTGCATCTAACTTACTGAAGACGATTGCTCCAGCCAGAGATCCAAGTGTCTGTTCCACTGAAGGTAAGATGTACTTCTCTCTGCACACTGCATTATTGAGGTGAGTGAGGTCCACACAAATGCGCACTGAGTCATTTTTAGTTGGCACTGGGACCATACCTGAGCACCATTCAGTTGGCTCTTCAACTCTGCTGATTACTCCCATGGACTCCATTTTTTCCAGTTCCTGTTTCACTTTTCCCAACAAAGGGATGGGGACACGTCTTGGTGTGGCCAGGGAAAAAGGAACAGCGTCAGGTTTTAGCTTAATAGTATAAGGTTGCTGCATTAACCCCAAACCCTGACACAGCTTTGGGTATTTCTCATTTAACACTTTCATG
Organism: Siphateles boraxobius; assembly: GCF_051911475.1. Taxonomy (NCBI): domain Eukaryota; kingdom Metazoa; phylum Chordata; class Actinopteri; order Cypriniformes; family Leuciscidae; genus Siphateles; species Siphateles boraxobius. The sequence goes on along the minus strand of NW_027508833.1, from coordinate 13,982,156 downwards.
TCTATGCTATCTGCCCTAGACACAAGGTTTAGCTTGACACTTGCTGGCCTGCTCAACAGCGCTATGTGCAAATCTTTGACAACATATACGTTTTCTTCAATTTCTTCTTCACCTTTGCACAATGTTTCTCTGCACATACCCAATACATTGAGAGGAGTGCCCCCAGGTCCAAACAATGGTCTGTCTGATTTGCATAACTCTGCCACATTGTGGTTTATACTGTAGTACATCTGGGCTGGGATAACTGAAACATCCGCTCCAGTGTCTATCTTAAATCTGACTTTGTGGTTTCTGATGGTAAGATCTGCATACCAAGGATCTGAACCTGCGTCCACAGAACCAAGGAACATGGGTGTGTCGTTATAATCCTCTGTTTCTATCACATGCACAGATTTAACAGACTTACACACCTTACTGTAATGTCCTCTTTTACCACAAGTGTGACAGGTCACATCTCTTGCTGGACATTGAACTTTAGCATGTGCAGGTGTTTTACCACATCTGTAGCAGGATCTCTCATTTGGTGTTTTGGACTTTGAGTACTTTGGTTGGCTTGGAGACTTGTATTTTGGATACTGTTGTTTTGGATGCTGTTGTTTTCTATATTTCACTGCCACAGCATCTATTTCCATGTTGCCTTCGCCCCTGATGTCAGTTTGTTGCCTTTTTATGACTTCTGACTGCCGAGCTTGATTTACTGCTTTCTCCAGCGTCAAATCCTTGTCCATTTGTAATCTCTCAGCTAAGCTAGTGTCTCTGAGTCCCACGCGAGGCGATCTCTTATTAACTCATCGTGCAGTGCCCCGTAGTTGCAGTTTTCCGCCAAAGCATAAAGCGCGGTGACAAACGAGTCAACAGTCTCATTAGCTAGCTGCACTCTTTGATTAAACCGGGCTCTTTCGTAGATAATGTTTTTCCTGGGCACAAAATATATGTCCAAAGTGTCTCTTACCGCTTGGTACTGTTGTCTCTGCTCATCCGATAAAGCTTGACCTCGAAGAATGTCGTCCGCTTCATCCCCCATACAGTAGATGAGCGTGTTCACCTGGTTAGCCTCAGAGCTAAGATGCAGATTGCTGGCTAGACGGCATCTTTCAAATCTCCGTATCCACTTTTCCCATTGCTGAGGCTTAGAAAAATCAAACGCTTCGGGAGGCTGAATGGTGAATGTGGCGTTCAGGGGTGGATTTGCGTTACCATTGTTGCCGCTGTTTACCTGTAGCTGGGGCGGTAGCCTGCGAGGCTGCGTATGCGGTGCGCTTGCTCCCGCTTCCTCTGCATCCGACATTATTTTCTTCCGATAACGTCTTCTTTTTCACTCCCAGAACAGCTTACTTTCACTCTCCGGCAATTAAGCTCTTACTGCCGCCCGACTTCTGACACCATGTCGTATTGTTAGGCATAGATTCAAGCGACACATTGTAGAGTAACTGAACAGCATTTATTTATCGTCATTTTCCAACTCACATCTTTCTTTGACCCCTCCCCGAGCACCCAGTAGTTCCGGTGCTTCCTCTGAGACGCTTCAAAATAAAACCCCCCTTTCATAATAAAACCCATTACTCCACACAAGGGTGACATCTGTTGGTGAAACTGCAATTAGGAAAAAAAAAACCACAATCTCAGTGTTTGTATATTTTCATATTCACAGAGTTGTCAAATTATTAGGGCTGGGAAAAGATTAATCGCATCCAAAATAAAAGTTTGTGTCTACTTGATATATGTGTGTGTACTGTGTATAATTATTTTGTATAAATACACACACATATGCACGTATATATTTAAAAAATATTTGCATGTATATACTGTATATATTTATATATAATTTATATTATATATACCTTTAAATATTGGGGCACCACCAAGCATTTGTGCCTAGGGCACCCAAATGGCTAGCGCCGGCCCTGTGTGTGTGTGTGTGTGTGTGTGAGAGAGAGAGAGAGAGAGAGAGAGAGAGAGAGAGAGAGAGGCGCAGAAATCATTTTATACGGAAATCAATTATTTATAATTCAGATGAGAATAAAGTTAGTGTTAATTAAATTTAAGGAACATTTAGTTTTTCTGTTCTGAATATCATTAAAACAGAAAAGGCAGAGACAACATAATGATGAATAATCTTAAGATATTATACTGTATGCTTGTCACATGTCTGTCCTGTCTTGGTTATGCACATGAGTGTTTTGTTATGTTGGGCCATGTGCTCTTGTTATTGTCTGGTCCCTCCCCCTTGTTATCTGATTATTGGTTTATTTGTCCCACCAGTTATCCTCGTTACCCTCCTTATTTGCCTTCCTATTTAGTCTTCCTGTGTTTGCTGTTCTGTGCTTGTTCGTCGTATTTGTTTCAGATCTTGTTGCGTTAAGTTCCGTGCCTGTCTTGCCCTGCCTTGTTTGTTCTGGATTTAGTTAGTATGATCATGGTTTTCTTTTGTTGATTTGTTTATTTTATGTTTTGTCTTTATTAAAAGAACTCATTCACTTCGCACCTGAGTTCACGGATTTATTCCCACTACGCACCGTGACAGAACGAACGAGCCACATGTGGATTCAGCGGAGCGAACTTTGTCTGGCTGAGAGAGAGAATGGGATTTCTCTTTTTAAATATTTCTCTCTGTGTGCCCAGAGGAATGAGGGAGTCTTCTTAACTGGTCTCTCCTGGAATGGGATCATCGTCGTTGGACCCGTCCAGCGTTGGGATTCCGTCGATGGTTTTGGCCAGCCTCGAGTCTGCACACATCCGTCAGAAAAGACGGAGGAGGAGAAGGAGACCTGCGTCTACCCAGTCAGAGATTTTCCACGTCACGTCTGCCCAGTCAGAGACTGTTCACGTCCCGTCTGCCCAGTCAGAGACTGTTCACGTTCCGTCTGCCCAGTCAGAGACTGTTCACGTTCCGTCTGCCCAGTCAGAGTCTGTTCACGTTCCGTCTGCCCAGTCAGAGACTGTTCACGTTCCGTCTTCCCAGTCAGAGACTGTTCACGTTCCGTCTGCCCAGTCAGAGACTGTTCACGTTCCGTCTGCCCAGTCAGAGACTGTTCACGTTCCGTCTGCCCAGTCAGAGACTGTTCACGTTCCGTCTGCCCAGTCAGAGACTGTTCACGTTCCGTCTGCCCAGTCAGAGACTGTTCACGTCACGTCTGCCCAGTCAGAGACTGTTCACGTCCCGTCTGCCCAGTCAGAGACTGTTCACGTTCCGTCTGCCCAGTCAGAGACTGTTCACGTCCCGTCTGCCCAGTCAGAGTCTGTTCACGTTCCGTCTTCCCAGTCAGAGACTGTTCACGTTCCGTCTGCCCAGTCAGAGACTGTTCACGTTCCGTCTGCCCAGTCAGAGACTGTTCACGTTCCGTCTGCCCAGTAAGAGACTGTTCACGTTCCGTCTGCCCAGTCAGAGACTGTTCACGTTCCGTCTGCCCAGTCAGAGACTGTTCACGTTCCGTCTGCCTTCATGGACCTGGACTATCTGGAGCGTCTGGCTCGGATCCTGGACATGCCCGTGTCTCCTGTTCCAGAGCCGGAGCCAGTTTCTCCTGTTCCAGAGCCGGAGCCAGTGTCTGCTGTTCCAGAGCCGGAGGCAGAGCCAGTGCCCGTTCCAGAGCCGGAGGCAGAGCCAGTGCCCGTTCCAGAACCAGAGGAGAGAGCCAATGCCTGTTCCAGAGCCGGAGGCAGAGTCAGTGCCCGTTCCAGAGCCGGAGGCGGAGCCAGTACCCGTTCCAGAGCCGGAGGCGGAGCCAGTACCCGTTCCAGAGCCGGAGGCGGAGCCAGTACCCGTTCCAGAGCCGGAGGCGGAGCCAGTACCCGTTCCAGAGCCGGAGGCAGAGCCAGTACCCGTTCCAGAGCCGGAGGCAGAGCCAGTACCCGTTCCAGAGCCGGAGGCAGAGCCAGTGCCGTCTGCCTTCATGGACCTGGACTATCTGGAGCGTCTGGCTCGGATCCTGGACATGCCCGTGTCTCCTGTTCCAGAGCCGTAGCCAGTGCCCGTTCCAGAGCCGGAGGCGGAGCCAGTACCCGTTCCAGAGCCGGAGGCGGAACCAGTACCCGTTCCGGAGCCGGAGGCGGAGCCAGTACCCGTTCCAGAGCCGGAGGCAGAGCCAGTACCCGTTCCAGAGCCGGAGGCAGAGCCAGTACCCGTTCCAGAGCCGGAGGCAGAGCCAGTACCCGTTCCAGAGCCGGAGGCAGAGCCAGTACCCGTTCCAGAACCGGAGGCAGAGCCAGTACCCGTTCCAGAGCCGGAGGCAGAGCCAGTGCCGTCTGCCTTCATGGACCTGGAATGTCTGGAGCATCTGGCTCGGATCCTGGACATGCCCGTGTCTCCTGTTCCAGATCCGGAACCAGTGTCTCCTGTTCCAGGGCCGGAGCCAGTGTCTCCTGTTCCAGGGCCGGAGCCAGTGTCTGCAGTTCCAGAGCCTGAGGCAGAGCCAGTGCCCGTTCATGAGCCTGAGGCAGAGCCAATGCCCGTTCCAGAGCCGGAGGCAGAGCCAGTGCCCGTTCCAGAGCCGGAGGCGGAGCCAGTACCCGTTCCAGAGCCGGAGGCGAAGCCAGTGCCCGTTCCAGAGCCGGAGGCGGAGCCAGTACCCGTTCCAGAGCCGGAGGCGGAGCCAGTAACCGTTCCAGAACCGGAGGCGGAGCCAGTACCCGTTCCAGAGCCGGAGGCGGAGCCAGTACCCGTTCCACAGCCGGAGGCGGAGCCAGTACCCGTTCCAGAGCCGGACGCAGAGCCAGTACCCGTTCCAGAGCCGGATGGCAGAGCCAGTACCCTTTCCAGAGCCGGAGGCAGAGCCAGTACCCGTTCCAGAGCCGGAGGCAGAGCCAGTACCCTTTCCAGAGCCGGAGGCAGAGCCAGTACCCGTTCCAGAGCCGGAGGCAGAGCCAGTGCCGTCTGCCTTCATGGACCTGGACTATCTGGAGCATCTGGCTCGGATCCTGGACATGCCCGTGTCTCCTGTTCCAGAGCCGGAGCCAGTGTCTCCTGTTCCAGAGCCGGAACCAGTGTCTCCTGTTCCAGGGCCGGAGCCAGTGTCTGCAGTTCCAGAGCCTGAGGCAGAGCCAGTGCCCGTTCATGAGCCTGAGGCAGAGCCAATGCCCGTTCCAGAGCCGGAGGCAGAGCCAGTATCCGTTCCAGAGCCGGAGGCAGAGCCAGTACCCGTTCCAGAGCCGGAGGCAGAGCCAGTAGCCGTTCCAGAGCCGGAGGCAGAGCCAGTACCCATTCCAGAGCCGGAGGCAGAGCCAGTACCCGTTCCAGAGCCGGAGGCAGAGCCAGTGCCGTCTGCCTTCATGGACCTGGACTATCTGGAGCGTCTGGCTCGAATCCTGGACATGCCCGTGTCTCCTGTTCCAGAGCCGGAGCCAGTGTCTCCTGTTCCAGAGCCGGAGCCAGTGTCTCCTGTTCCAGAGCCGGAGCCAGTGTCTGCTGTTCCAGAGCCGGAGGCAGAGCCAATGCCCGTTCCAGAGCCGGAGGCAGAACCAGTGCCCGTTCCAGAACCGGAGGCAGAGCCAATGCCCGTTCCAGAGCCGGAGGCGGAGCCAGTGCCCGTTCCAGAGCCGGAGGCGGAGCCAGTACCCGTTCCAGAGCCGGAGGCGGAGCCAGTGCCCGTTCCAGAGCCGGAGGCGGAGCCAGTACCCGTTCCAGAGCCGGAGGTGGAGCCAGTACCCGTTCCAGAGCCGGAGGCAGAGCCAGTGCCGTCTGCCTTCATGGACCTGGACTATCTGGAGCATCTGGCTCGGATCCTGGACATGCCCGTGTCTCCTGTTCCAGAGCCGGAGCCAGTGTCTCCTGTTCCAGAGCCGGAACCAGTGTCTCCTGTTCCAGGGCCGGAGCCAGTGTCTGCAGTTCCAGAGCCTGAGGCAGAGCCAGTGCCCGTTCATGAGCCTGAGGCAGAGCCAATGCCCGTTCCAGAGCCGGAGGCAGAGCCAGTATCCGTTCCAGAGCCGGAGGCAGAGCCAGTACCCGTTCCAGAGCCGGAGGCAGAGCCAGTACCCATTCCAGAGCCGGAGGCAGAGCCAGTACCCGTTCCAGAGCCGGAGGCAGAGCCAGTGCCGTCTGCCTTCATGGACCTGGACTATCTGGAGCGTCTGGCTCGGATCCTGGACATGCCCGTGTCTCCTGTTCCAGAGCCGGAGCCAGTGTCTCCTGTTCCAGAGCCGGAGCCAGTGTCTCCTGTTCCAGAGCCGGAGCCAGTGTCTGCTGTTCCAGAGCCGGAGGCAGAGCCAGTGCCTGTTCCAGAGCCGGAGGCAGAGCCAATGCCCGTTCCAGAGCCGGAGGCGGAGCCAGTGCCCGTTCCAGAGCCGGAGGCGGAGCCAGTACCCGTTCCAGAGCCGGAGGCGGAGCCAGTGCCCGTTCCAGAGCCGGAGGCGGAGCCAGTACCCGTTCCAGAGCCGGAGGCGGAGCCAGTACCCGTTCCAGAGCCGGAGGCAGAGCCAGTGCCGTCTGCCTTCATGGACCTGGACTATCTGGAGCGTCTGGCTCGGATCCTGGACATGCCCGTGTCTCCTGTTCCAGAGCCGGAGCCAGTGTCTCCTGTTCCAGAGCCGGAGCCAGTGTCTCCTGTTCCAGAGCCGGAGCCAGTGTCTGCTGTTCCAGAGCCGGAGGCAGAGCCAGTGCCCGTTCCAGAGCCGGAGGCAGAGCCAGTGCCCGTTCCAGAACCGGAGGCAGAGCCAATGCCCGTTCCAGAGCCGGAGGCGGAGCCAGTGCCCGTTCCAGAGCCGGAGGCGGAGCCAGTGCCCGTTCCAGAGCCGGAGGCGGAGCCAGTACCCGTTCCAGAGCCGGAGGCGGAGCCAGTACCCGTTCCAGAGCCGGAGGCGGAGCCAGTACCCGTTCCAGAGCCGGAGGCGGAGCCAGTACCCGTTCCAGAGCCGGAGGCAGAGCCAGTACCCGTTCCAGAGCCGGAGGCAGAGCCAGTACCCGTTCCAGAGCCGGAGGCAGAGCCAGTGCCGTCTGCCTTCATGGACCTGGACTGTCTGGAGCATCTGGCTCGGATCCTGGACATGCCCGTGTCTCCTGTTCCAGAGCCGGAACCAGTGTCTCCTGTTACAGGGCCGGAGCCAGTGTCTGCAGTTCCAGAGCCTGAGGCAGAGCCAGTGCCCGTTCATGAGCCTGAGGCAGAGCCAATGCCCGTTCCAGAGCCGGAGGCAGAGCCAGTATCCGTTCCAGAGCCGGAGGCAGAGCCAGTACCCATTCCAGAGCCGGAGGCAGAGCCAGTACCCGTTCCAGAGCCGGAGGCAGAGCCAGTGCCGTCTGCCTTCATGGACCTGGACTATCTGGAGCGTCTGGCTCGGATCCTGGACATGCCCGTGTCTCCTGTTCCAGAGCCGGAGCCAGTGTCTCCTGTTCCAGAGCCGGAGCCAGTGTCTCCTGTTCCAGAGCCGGAGCCAGTGTCTGCTGTTCCAGAGCCGGAGGCAGAGCCAGTGCCCGTTCCAGAGCCGGAGGCAGAGCCAGTGCCCGTTCCAGAACCGGAGGCAGAGCCAATGCCCGTTCCAGAGCCGGAGGCGGAGCCAGTGCCCGTTCCAGAGCCGGAGGCGGAGCCAGTACCCGTTCCAGAGCCGGAGGCGGAGCCAGTGCCCGTTCCAGAGCCGGAGGCGGAGCCAGTACCCGTTCCAGAGCCGGAGGCAGAGCCAGTGCCGTCTGCCTTCATGGACCTGGACTATCTGGAGCGTCTGGCTCGGATCCTGGACATGCCCGTGTCTCCTGTTCCAGAGCCGGAGCCAGTGTCTCCTGTTCCAGAGCCGGAGCCAGTGTCTCCTGTTCCAGAGCCGGAGCCAGTGTCTGCTGTTCCAGAGCCGGAGGCAGAGCCTGTGCCCGTTCCAGAGCCGGAGGCAGAGCCAGTGCCCGTTCCAGAACCGGAGGCAGAGCCAATGCCCGTTCCAGAGCCGGAGGCGGAGCCAGTGCCCGTTCCAGAGCCGGAGGCGGAGCCAGTACCCGTTCCGGAGCCGGAGGCGGAGCCAGTACCCGTTCCAGAGCCGGAGGCGGAGCCAGTACCCGTTCCAGAGCCGGAGGCGGAGCCAGTATCCGTTCCAGAGCCGTAGGCAGAGCCAGTACCCGTTCCAGAGCCGGAGCAGGGAACTACACTGCGACCAAAATGGTCGCATATGCGACCTTTTGAAATGCCATTGCGACCCTAATTTTTAATGGGTCGCAAATGTATCACCGTTTGATTATTTTTGTACCTACCTAATGTTTTAGGCAATATGCTATGATTTACTATGAGCATTTATTAAAACAGAAATGTGTATTTTAAGAATACGTTTTATAACGCGCTCTGAGCATTCAACACATCAAGTTGGCTTCGCGCTTGTTTAACTGAGAGAACGAGCAGAGAGAGTGAAAGCCCCAGTCGCGCGCGCGCTCTCTCTCCCTCCCTCGCTCATAATAATGAATTGAGTTGACTGAATATCTTTGAGAATACACGATGGTAAAAGGTCGGAAGACCGAAGTTTTTTTTTTTCTGAACTACCACTGGTTGTGAATTGTGCTAAAATAACGTTGCCTCATCTTCTCTGAAAAGCTTTCCACACATTCAGATGGCATAAACCACTCTTTCAATAAACAAAACAAAAAATCTATCTGGTGATGAAATGTTTTCTGTGTTGAGACAAATCTTGTGCGATGTCCTAAACTGCCTGGATAATCACACAACGTGTGCCGTGGTCCGTTAATGACACGTCCAATTCGCGAACTGACTCCTTTGAACCGATTCACTTTAATGAATGGTTAAAATAACAACTGATCTGTCCAACACTGAACTCAAGAGTCATTCTAGAATGATTCATTCTTTCCAAGTAGAGCTATTCAAGTCATCTGGTGAAATTGTTTTTATATCGCAATATATATCGCAGAAAAATCAAATATCGCAATGTCATTTTTTTACCAATATCGTGCAGCCCTACTGTAAATTCTGTGGGCCTTCAATTGCAGGACTGTCCAAATTTGTAACTGCGTCAAAACAATTCAAACACGAATCATTGAAGCTTCACAATGACATATTATATTTATTTTACTTTTCCTTAAGAGTTCAGAAGTCTGCCCATCTGTGCCAACCATAGCATGGTGAAATCCAAAAGAAATTAATTTAGCACTTTATTGTGTAGGCTACTGTATTTTCTATTGCAGTAAATCTATCCCCAACCATTTTTAAAGAAAACAAGAAGGCATGTGTTTTAAAAGATGGAGAGTAAAATAAAAAGCACATCTGTATGCAATACAGTTTCACTATTGGTCATTATTATCCAGAGCGGCTTACTATATAAATAATTTGTGCGACCAAATCATGTTTTAAGCTAGTAACTGAAAAAGTTAGTAGCGCAAGTGCCACCAGTGGAAAATGTTAGTGTAGTTCCCTGCGGTGGCAGAGCCAGTGCTGTCTGCCTTCATGGACCTGGACTGTCTGGAGCATCTGGCTCGGATCCTGGACATGCCCGTGTCTCCTGTTCCAGAGCCGGAACCAGTGTCTCCTGTTCCAGGGCCGGAGCCAGTGTCTGCAGTTCCAGAGCCTGAGGCAGAGCCAGTGCCCGTTCATGAGCCTGAGGCAGAGCCAATGCCCGTTCCAGAGCCGGAGGCAGAGCCAGTACCCGTTCCAGAGCCGGAGGCAGAGCCAGTGCCGTCTGCCTTCATGGACCTGGACTGTCTGGAGCATCTGGCTCGGATCCTGGACATGCCCGTGTCTCCTGTTCCAGAGCCGGAACCAGTGTCTCCTGTTCCAGGGCCGGAGCCAGTGTCTGCAGTTCCAGAGCCTGAGGCAGAGCCAGTGCCCATTCATGAGCCTGAGGCAGAGCCAATGCCCGTTCCAGAGCCGGAGGCAGAGCCAGTGCCCGTTCCAGAGCCGGAGGCAGAGCCAGTGCCCGTTCCAGAGCCGGAGGCGGAGCCAGTACCCGTTCCAGAACCGGAGGCGGGGCCAGTACCCGTTCCAGAACCGGAGGCGGAGCCAGTACCCGTTCCAGAGCCGGAGGCGAAGCCAGTACCCGTTCCAGAGCCGGAGGCGGAACCAGTACCCCCGGAGGCAGAGCCAGTACCCGTTCCAGAGCCGGAGGCAGAGCCAGTACCCGTTCCAGAGCCGGAGGCAGAGCCAGTACCCGTTCCAGAGCCGGAGGCAGAGCCAGTACCCGTTCCAGAGCCGGAGGCAGAGCCAGTGCCGTCTGCCTTCATGGACCTGGACTATCTGGAGCATCTGGCTCGGATCCTGGACATGCCCGTGTCTCCTGTTCCAGAGCCGGAGCCAGTGTCTCCTGTTCCAGAGCCGGAACCAGTGTCTCCTGTTCCAGAGCCGGAGCCAGTGTCTCCTGTTCCAGAGCCGGAACCAGTGTCTCCTGTTCCAGGGCCGGAGCCAGTGTCTGCAGTTCCAGAGCCTGAGGCAGAGCCAGTACCCGTTCTCCGTACAACATGCAAGTAGAAGTGATATGAGAGAATGTGTTTTGAAAATCCTAAAGAATATCTAGGACCAATAGATTGGTCTAGAATTACTAGCTGTGTACAAAAGAAAGAAGAAAATGTGAGCGAATATACTGAGAGATTTTACCAGTCAGCCGTAACGTACAGTGGAATAGTGGATGACTCTGAAAGTGTGCTCGATGACAAAGGACCACTGATTCGTATCTGGTCAGATGGCCTTGTGGCCGAATACAGAAGAGCTTTGCCATTTCTAGATATACAGTGATGTGAATAAGTTAGGACACCCATGCTAAAGTTGCCTAAAAAGAGGAATAAAAAAATCATCTTTTGGAAATTGATCTTAATGCCTTAATTTAAAAAATGAGGAAAAATCCAACCTTTAAGGACACCAATTTTCTTTGTGAATGAATAATGTATCATAAATAAATAAATGTTCTTCCTTAAAATACAGGGTGCATAAGTCAGGACACCCCTATGTTAAATTCCCATAGAGACAGGCAGATTTTTATTTTTAAAGGCCAGTTATTTCATGGATCCAGGATAATATGCATCCTGATAAAGGATCCCTTGGCCTTTGGAATTAAAATAGACCCACATCATCACACACCCTTCACCATACCTAGAGATTGTCATGGTTTTATTTCAGTTAGCCTAATAGCTGGTTTGATTTGCATTGAAAGATGATCTTATGGAAAGTACCCCATGCCAATCTCTAGGTAGGCTCCAATCTCAGGCTTTGATCCATCATAATGACAAAATAATTTTTGTGAAAGGTAGCATACAAGAGAAAGAGATTGAGTTTTTGCTTGATACAGGTGCAGAAATTACAGTAATTCCTACAAAATTGGCTATAGGTTTAAACCGTACCGGTTTAAACTAAAGGTTTAAACCGGGTTTATCCCATACAAGAAAACCAAACTTTGTTTAACTGGCGTGATAGGTGAAGATTCTGTTTTGTATGAAACCTCGCACATAGAGGTACAATTTGGCCCGAAAACTCTGACTAAAAAACTGCTATGTGAACCATTAAATCTCCTGAGACAAGTACATCTAACTTTAGACATGTCCTCAGAATCTGCTAGCCTCAAAATTTCCTCTGCACAAGTTTCTACCAATAATGCAATCCCTCTAGAGTATGCTTTCTTACAGAATCATCCAATTTGGGCTAAAGGATGATTGTGGATTATTGACAGGTGTAGAACCAGTCAAATTGACAGGAACTCCACCTCCGGTCACCAAAAAATATCCGATCAATAAGGAAGCTATACATGGGATCAAGCCTATTTTAGAAAAATTGCTGACGCAAGGAGTGCTAGTTAAAACCAACAGTCCATGTAATTCAACCATATGGCCCATCAAGAAATCCAATGGGACATGGAGACTCACCACAGACTACAGAGTAGCAAATAAACATATTGATAAAATCACCCCCCTAGTGGCAGATCCGTCCACAATTTGTAATGGCTTACCATTAGAGTGTCAGATTTTTTCAGTAATTGATGTCTAATGGATTATTTTCTGTACCATTGCACTCTGACAGCCAGCCATGGTTAGCTTTCACAGTTGACTATGAGCAGTGTTGGGGTAGTTACTCAAAAAAAGTAATTAGTTACTAGTTACCAATTACTTCTGTAAATTGTAATGAGATTACTTTACTAGTTACTGCGTTTGAAAAGTAACTTCACTACTTATTACTTTACTTTCCCGTTTCTTAATTTACCGTGTAGATACATGGACAAACATCATAGCCCTATCATCACTTAGCCTGTCTGCATAGTGTTTATTGTACAAATTTATACAAAATGGCATGAAAGAACAATATCCCTGTCTGCACAAAGACATATGTCTCACTGTAAAATCCACAAACAACAGGATAAAGGAGGCTATGGTGCGATCATTTTAAAATGGGGTCAACACACACAAGTTTCAAAACACAGGCTTTGGGAAACATGAGAATAAAACTCTTCTCCTGAGAACAAAACCAGCTTTTTATACGAATCATGGCAATAAAAACAAAAAATTAAGTGGGCAATGAAAAATAATAAAATAAAGGTCACTTTATCCCATAAAATTCTTAATCTTAATTTAAAATGCATTTTTCTAAACCTGGGCGATTAATGGTCGACAGGGGAAGTATGTCTTCTACAATGAACCCTGCAACAAGCCTGTTCATTTCGTTTTGTGTTACCCAAGACTTGAGAAAGCGAGCCTTGTTTATACTCGATGCGTCCGCACGAGCGCGAAGGTGCGTGCGGCAAAAATTATGTCATTGTGGTGTGGGCGATCTTGCGCGTTGGGTGCTCAAGACCCCATTTCTCTTGGCGGTGTGCGCGGCATTTTTGTAACAGCGCGTGCAGCGCGCACCCAGTCTCACCGCACCGGCACCCAGTTTGCGTGTCTAAATCAGTTGCTTATGTTTACACAATGAGCCTAAAATCCATGTTTTAAAAAAATGTCCACGAAACTTAATGAAATGTTTAGTGAAATTAGAAAATATTTAAGAGATCGTTAATTTAGTTCTATAGCCTACATAAATGTTTTTATATCCACATATTTTGTTCTAATGTCACAATTAATAATCTTAAGGTTTACTAGAGTGCATTTCACACAAATATTTTTGTCCTTTCGAGCAATAAACTGAAAGTAATGTGAATATCGCCACTGGCCGAAACCCCCTGACTCCGTCTCCATTTCCCTCTCTCCTTCGCCACCGGCAGCTATGTCTCAAATCGATCTCTATGGCAACGGTGCGCATGCACCACTAGACAGAACTTAACACACAGGCAAACACGGCTTGGGTAACGCAGGAAAGCGTGTTCCTATAGAATAATAAAGTAGTGTAGTTACCGATATTTTTAGTTTAATGTGTTACTTTACTTCATTACCCAAAAAAGTAATATCGTTACTGTAATCCGTTACTTTGTAAATCGTTACCCCTAACACTGACTATGAGCAATACCAGTGGACACGTTTGCCACAGGTATTTCAAAACTCCCCAACCATATACCATCAGGCTGTCAGACGAGATTTGTGTGACCCAGAATGTCCGGTAAAACAGTCCACTATGATCCAATATTTCGATGATATTTTGATAACCTAAACAGATCACAAGGTGCATCAAACTGAATTGGCAGCATTGTTGGACTATTTGCATAAAGAAGGACACAAATGCAGCTTTCACAAAGCTCAAATTGCTAAAAAGCAAGTCACATTTCTGTGTCAAACAATTGGTGCAGGAAATAGATCCAATACACAGGATCGAGCAGCTTCAGTCAAAACCATACCTCCGCCTACTACCATTAAAACACTCTGCTCATTTTTAGGAACAGCAGGTTACTGTAGACGGTGGATTGAAGAATATGCCTTGATTGTTCAGCCTCTCTATGACTTGTTGAAAGGCCATGGTAAAGATTCAGATACTGTTTGTATGGAAGAACTTCACCTCAAAGCATTCAATGATTTAAAGAGAGCACTATGTCAAGCATCAGCATTAGGAATTGCCCAATCTGATAGACCCTTTGTGCTTTATGACCATGAACACTTGGGCTTTATGACTGCATGTCTAATGCAAGATCATGGGGGCAGTTTACACCCAATTCATTACTATTCTGGTAAACTTGACATAGTCACTCAAGGTATGGGCCCATGTCTTAGAGCATTGCAGGCAGTTCATCTGGCTCTTCAGGCTTCAACAATAATGGTGTTAGGTCAGACTGTAAATGTAAAATGCCCTCATGCAGTGTCCACACTAAAGAATCAAGCAAAGGTCACTTCTGTAACCTCCTCCAGTTTGGGAGAAATGACTCACGATTGTGTTACGCTTATATACACCTACGAGTGAAGTAAAAGAAATTCTCATAGAGAATTCAGAATTTGAGTTGTTTGTTGACGATTCAGCTCCAGTAATTGAAGGTAACAGACGAGCAGGTTATGCAGTAATGTCCACCACGGAAGAGTTAGCTTCCGGACGTCTTCCAGATCACTTTTCAGCTCAAGCTGCAGAACTAGTAGCCCTAACAAGAGCATGTACGCTAACTTCAGGATCGGTTGCAAATATCTATACAGATTCCAGGTATGCTTTTGGGGTAATTCATGATTTTGGTGTCATTTGGCAAACCAGACAGTTTCTAACTTCTGCTGGATCCCCCATTAAGCATGCTGGATTAGTGAAAGATCTAATGTTTGCCATGAAACTTCGAAAGAAATTTGCAGTGATCAAAGTGAAAGTGAAAGTGAAAGTGAAAGTGACACGTGATGGCCAAGTATGGTAACCCATACTTGGAATTTGACCTCTGCATTTAACCCATCCAAGTAAGTGCACACACATTAGGAGCAGAGTAGTGAGTAGTGTACACACACACACTGCAAACGTGGATACACACACCCGGAGCAGCGGGCAGCCTTGAGTGGCGCCCGGGGAGCGATTGGGGGTTAGGTGCCTTGCTCAAGGACACCTCAGTCATATTCCTGCCGGTACTGGAATTGAACCAGCAACCTTTGGGTCACCAGTCCAACTCTGCTACCATTAGGCCATGACTGCCCCACAAAGCACATCTCACAACTAATACTACAGAAGCTAAAGGTAACTCTCTTGCTAATGTAGCGGCTAAACAGCCTTGTTTCTATGCGACTATACAAGTGTGTTCAGGTAGTACAGCACAGAAGACAATTCTGCCTCCTGAATCAATAATTGATCTGTACAAAGACGTTCCTCTGTATGAAGCATGGACATGGTTAGACAAAGGAGCCACAGTGGATTCATCCGGTTGCTGGACCAAAGGGGGAAAGTATGTCGCTCCCGAATCACTGTTGCCATATTTGGCTCAACAAATACACAATTTGGGTCACAGTGGTCCAGCAACGATGAATCACAGGTTCTCAAATGAAATGTAGCCACAGAAACAGCCTAGAGGTGTGTTACATGTCAGGAAAATAATGATGTACCAGCAGCCACTACACCAGCAGCACATACCCCAGCCCCACCAGGACCATCACCTGCAAGTTGATTACATATCATTGCCTCGTTGTAAGGGAAAAACTGATGTTTTGGTAGTAATAGATAATTTCTCAAGATGGATAGAAGCTTATCCAACAGGGAGTGCTACAGCTGCACATACTGCTAAATGTCTTGTCACTGATTTCTTTCCCAGATGGGGATTACCAGATTGCATTGACTCAGATCAAGGTACACACTTCACAGGACAGGTAGTCAAGGAAGTGTCGAGAATTTTGAAGATTAAGTGGAATCTTCACTGCCCATACAGGCCACAAGCATCAGGACAGGTTGAACGATCGAACAGAACAATCAAAACCAGGCTAAGCAAAATGCATCAGGAAGAAGTACCATGGGTCGAAGCGCTGCCAGCAGCACTGTGTAGTATGAGAGCATCACCTAACAGAACAGTAGGACTGAGCCCTCATGAGATTATTACTGGACGCCCCATGCAGATGCCAGGTCTGATTGATCTTAGAAATGCTGATGTACACATTGCCTCAGATGCCCTGATTGCTTACTGTGAAAACATAACAAAGGCGGTACAGAGTGCCAGAGAGAGAGTTGAGTCATGTTGGCAGACTCCACCAGAAGGTGGACACACAATCATCCAAGGTCAATGGTTCATGATAAAGTAATTCAGAAACAAGCCATTAGAGCCTAAGTGGCATGGACCACATCAAGTGATGTTGATTACAGCAGCTGCAGTATTGTGTCAGGGAAGGAAAACCTGGTCTCACGTGTCACACTGTAAAGTTGTTCCCCCACCTACGATAGGTTAGGACACGGAACCAGTGAGGAGCCCCGGGAAGAACCGAATGCAGCAGGCGTCGGAGGTTAACCCTGGGGTGAAGACTTCCCTCATAGGCCTTCCCTATCCTAGTCCATCCTTACCTCACTGTTCCTTAGGTGTCAAAGGGTTTAAGAAATAGGGAAAGAGGGAACAACAATAGCAGACTCAGAAAAGTTTACAACCCTAGTGTTTGAACAAATACTGCTCTACTGTTTAGCAGACTTAGAAAAAGTTCACAATCCTAGTGTTTGAACAAATACTGATCTACTGTCTTTTGTTTTTCTTTCTTACTCTGTGCAGACACATCTTGATGACTGTCCCGAGACCCATACGCACCAACCTCCTCACCTGCGTATGAAGCCACAACCTCAAGAAAACAACTAGACCCACTGTCGAACCAACTATCATGAAAGAAAAAAATACACAACGCAGAGACTCACTAGTAGTATGAAGGCCAAGCCTTCCTGTCTAAGGTCTGCCAGGCTGTAAATTCTGCAAAAGGTGGATTTTTGTTTAAGGGAATTATTTAAAGTATAGAGTCGTCATTTCCATTAAAATCATTCTCTTACTGACAATGTCATCATGTCAAATCTGTGGTTACTGTCATGATGGGTTGAAACTATTATTGTTTATAGAACACTCTTATATTTCAGGAATGGACTATATCAAACGACGCATTGAAGACCCCTCGTTGCAGTCCGGTGAGGTCAACAGGTCCAGCTCATTCGAAGAGGACGACTTCTTTTCTGGCATGCAGGGTTCGAAGGCACAAGACGCCATCAAACAGCTAGATGCGTACTTGTCCTGTTCAGCAGATAACATGGACTTGCTCAAGTCTTTTCCAGCTGTGTGCAAATTGTCTGTTAAGTTAAACACACCCCTTCCAGCATCAGCAGCCTGCGAGAGGCTTTTTAGTATCGCAGGACTAGTCTTTAGCCCTAGAAGAGCGAGACTGAATACATTCAATTTGGAAAACCAACTACTTTTGAGGATAGACAAAAGGTTTCTAACTTCCTAAATATGACTGCTTTATGCATACCAGTTTAAGAAGGGAATAAGCTGTGCATAAAAAAACACAAGCAGGGAAGAGAGGGGCGGGATGCTTTAAAGGGGGAAGGGCATACTTAATCTGTTTTTGTTTACAAAGAGTTAATCTCAGTGTTAGGTGCTCTAATCACTTTTGTTTTTACATAAGAAATACTTGAATGTGGCCTACTGGCCTTTGAGATCTTTAGTTCCCCTAACAAGTTGAGGATGAAAAGTAAATGTGTAACTTCCAAAAAATGATTGCTTTATGCACACTAGTTTAAGAAGGGAATAAGCTGTGGATAAAATAAAGCACAAGCAGGGAAGAGAGGGGAGGGATGCTTTAAAGGGGGAAGGGCATACTTGGTCTGTTTTTGTATACAAAGAGTTAAGCTCAGTGTTTTTAGGTGCTCTAATCACTTTTGTTTTTACATAAGAAATACTTGAATGTGGCCACTTTGGCCTACTGGCTAAACCTTTTGAATAAACAATATGATGTTCAAACTTTTGACTGCTTTCTTTAATAACTACATAAAACAATACTTGTACTTTTACTTTCAGTACTTGAGTAGTACATTTTAAAATAAACTACTTGCAATACTTAAGTACAAAAATTGTTGAATACTTTAGTACTTCCACTTAAGTATGGTGCTTAAAGAGCACTTCAACTTCTACTCAAGTCACTTGTTTGATAGAGCACTTGTACTTTTACTCGAGTCTGGGACTCTAGTACTTTATACATCTCTGTGTCCTACTAAGCATCATGGACATCGCGCAAAGTGTGGACTCCAGAAGCAACATATTCTTAGAGCTGATGAATATGTCAAGAAATGCCCTGTTTGCTGAAAAAAACGTTTGCATGCCACACACACCTTCAGTAGGAACAGGAATCCCCTGGGTGGCACACCCGATCTCAAAATCTGACACGTGTACCTTATTCAATCATCATACCAGTGGATTATACAACAAGGATACATGTCACAACACAACAATTCCTCCAGCTTCTCCGTTTTGCATTCCAGGACTACCATCCTGCAAACTAACATCAGCTACTCCCATCATGACAGACCTACTCCTGCCAATAATGTTCTATTGGTGCATGGATATAATGCTCCAGCATGGACTCCGCTGGGTGAAATTCCTTGTGAACGTTGCAGCTTTGTGATTGAAAGAGGAACAGAATCCCATGTGTACGTTACTACAACAGATAAGAAAGAGGAAAATGACTTAGCAGAGTGTTTCTCCAGAAACCCCTCCCTTCCCAATTTATTTGCAATAAATCAGTTGTGTATGATCTCTCCACCAACTGACACTTTTTGGTTATGTGGAACTTCTGTCTACAGCATCCTCCCCAGCCAATTCAACGGAAGGTGCACCCTTGTTTATGTTCTACCAGCTATCAGAGAAAATACACACTCCACCCCAAGCTCCCCACAGCTACAAAATTAAGCTCCTACCACCAACGAAGCAGATGGCTGCATTCCAGGACTCTCTTGTGCATAAACATGGTGGTCAAGAACTCTTGGAGCATTAATACCATCTTATGGTGTTGTAGCAATGTTCAGGGAAGAAGGAGGCGGGAACCGGCGAACAATTAAATAAACTTTATTTAAAATAAAACAAACAAACCAAAATACAGCCAGCAGCTACTCGCGGACGACTGCTGGCTACCGAAAATAAATATAACTGCCAGCAGCCCCTCGCGGACGACTGCTGGCTAAAATAAAATACAAAAACAAAACACAACTAAAATACAGGCCTGTTCCTCTCTCGATCATCAACGTCGTCGCTCCTCCTTTATGCTTCCGCTCCTCCGTGAGAGATGCGAGACCGGTTTGCTTCACAGGTGTTGCTCATTAGCAATCACACCATCGGCCTCGCGCCGTTCTCTCACGTCCCTCGGCCGTCCTGTTCGCCGTCCTGTTGCCTGAGTGCTGCACTGGTTTAATGGATCCAACAGAGAACTTGAACAAAATCCAACAAGACATTCTTGATCTTTCAGCAAAAGTACACCTGATGACTGAAGATAATTCTTCATGGTTCGGTAACTTGATTGGTAAACCCTGGCTGTGGATAAAGGAAATAGCAATTATGTTGTGATTTGTTCTACTGGCATACTATCTATGCGTCCACAGTATCAAGTGTTTAATTCATTCATTCATCATTTACATGCTCTGTTCATCACAATGTTAAGCCCTGCCCCTAAATGTGTATAAATTGCAAGGGAACGTTTCCCTTAGTTAGACTTGGGTAAGATTTTGGACAAGGCAAACTACAGCAATTAAAGAATCCTGCTTAAAAGATACAACCCCGAGTCTCCTGGTCTTCGCTTCTAAGTCTCCTACACTTAAGAAGAAAGAGGTTTACAACACCCTTTAATAGTACCCTTTTAAGTCTATTTACTTGTTATCTAAAGGAAAAATATGATCACATATGTTTTTTTAATCATGCCGATTTGTCCGAAGTGAAGTTTAGCCGATGCTAATGTACCTGGCATGTGTGTACATTTGTAATGAGCGAAACGCGGTTATATACATATACATTATACATGTTATATATACGCACACGTGTCTAGTATCTGTAAAACCGCATTTTTTCATCTTAAAAATATATCTAAATTACGTCATATACCCTCAATGAAAAAAAAAACCCGGTTCTGTCAAGACAGCATTGGCTCCCTATTAAACATTATATACATTTTTAAATAGTGCTGATTACTTACAAAGCACTAAATGGTTTAGCTCCCCGGTACTTGAGCGAGCTCTTAACACATTATAGTCCGTCACGTCTATTGCGATCTCAAAAATTCCAGGCCGTATCCGGATCTGATGAAGGACCTGTGCCTGGACAAAACGACAACGCAGTCCTGAAGTGTCACTAGTCTCTCTCTAGTGAAGGCCTCCTTCCCTCTGTACTGATAAAACAGTATCGGGACAATTCCGATTCGCGTGGCTACGCGGAAGCAAGAAAAGATTTCTCAGACCCACCAGGCACTGTTTTATGCAAATGAGCATTAAAGGTTTTCTGTTAGAACGGTGTCGTGTTAGCGGCCCCTAAGTTAAATATTGATAGTTGCGACGAAAGTGAATCCATCACAACTAACTTTAGCTAGACAATAACTTTATTCTAGAGATGCTGTAAAGACAAAACAATCTCTGTTACTTTAATTTCCTATTATCACTGTAAAGCTGCTTTGAAACAGTCCATATTGTTAAAAACGCTATATAAATAAAGGTGACTTGACTATATCCGTGGGTCAGGCAGACCAAATAATAAAATATTTTATACATCACGGATGGATGAGATAAATCATGTGTTGATTTTATTAAAGGGACTGAACTCATTTCACAGATAAAATGTAGCAAATATGTGTCATTACGTTTTTAAAAACTGTGTATATCTCTTCAGGAAAAAAAAAGAAAAGAAAACATGTGCCTAGAGCATCTCTTAGAGGACAGTATAAAAGTCAGCATACTGGATGTCAAGGGGTAATAACTTACTGTGCCAATGCAGCACGAGTACGTCCATTGGTGTAGAAACCCAAGGCCGACTGGACCAAGAAATCTCTTTCTTGCAACGATCTGACAGTTCGAAGTGCTCCCATTATGCTCAGGCTGTCCTCTGCCTTACTTATGGCATTGTTTGCCAGTTCTACGTTCTCTGCCTCCTTTATCTAAAACAAGCAGTCACTAAAACAGCTGACTTTTTCGATGTTTTAAAATAGATGCTGTAGGTGAGATTATGGTCTTAAAAGATTACCTTGAGTAGTTTTTCTTTGAAGGACTGGTCTCCAACTTCATCAAAGACAGCACGTTCTGTATTTTTCCCACAAAGCTGCAGGAACAGTCATTTGGAAAAAAAGTGTGGTCAACACCACCATGAATGACACACACTGAAATCATCATGCCAATTAATGTATAAAGCCTGGTGTCAGAGCTGAAATCAAAAAACAGATGTGCATATTTTAGGATAAAAAGTTAATCAATTAAAAGTTCCCTTTCTGTCAGTAATGTTTGACGTCATGTTGATACTGACATATTGGGGTCTCACTTGGAAGCCCAATTACCTCCGAGTAGTAAAGAAATGACCAATGGAATTTGCATGACAAGCCACTTCCCCAGACATATGGGGGAATACAAGATGGCGGCCTGCATCCACTCATTCAGATCTTTGCTTTGCTCAGAGCACACAGGTTGCACACAAACAAATAATCATCTCTCTTGCTGACCAGGACACGGTCTCAGCTCCTCAGCATAGAGCTAACTGAGCAGATGCAGGCTGCCATCTTGTATAATAGTCTGCCATCTAATATACCCATTTGTCTGTGGGAGTGGCTTGCTAAGCTAATTCCACTAGCCATTTATTTTCAAAGTACCACAAGAGCGATTAGAGCAGACAGCTCTGTATACTCTTGCGGTGCTTGTCATGTACCAATCAGTTTGTGCAGTGGCTCTAAGTTTTACAAGCCTCATCACCTTACAAGCAACATCACCGTTCCCTTCATCAGGGAACAAGAGTTACAATTAGGTCTCCATGATATATTTAAGCATTGATATAGTGATATGCGTATCCACAACAGTCACATTACAGGATGTGCGATGTCTAGAACGGGGATTGTTTATCTGTATGGAACAATTGCAGAGTCTAACCATTATAACACAGTGAAAGTGTTCTCTTCTGCGCCTATTTGTGCCAGAGCGACATACACACAAATGTCAAAATGCCAGTCTCAGAAGGTATCCTTGTAATCGTAGTTGCTTATGTCTTTGTGTGTCAATATTCATCCTGATTGTTCTAGAATTATTAATTCTTTACATAAAGAGCTATAAAAGTAATCTCTTGAAGTTCTTATCTCAATATATAAAAATCAACATACCTTCAGGTGTCCCTTAACAAAAAACATATTACAACGTCAGCTTTCCAATATCCTACATCCCTAGTAACAGATGTTTTAAATACTTACCATGTGTATCAAGCGTTAACTGCCTACACTGTTCAGGCCCCTCAAAGATTTTAGCATGCTGTATTGCATTTACATTTACATTTTTACATTTATTCATTTAGCTGACGCTTTTATCCAAAGCGACTTACAATTGCTATATATGTCAGAGATCGCACGCCTCTGGAGCAACTAGGGGTTAAGTGTCTTGCTCAGGGACACATTGGTGTCTCACAGTGGATTCGAACCCGGGTCTCTCACACCAAATTATGAATACACCGAATCCACTTTGTTAACCAGCTTCATTAAAATGGCCTGTAGATTAGCTCTGTATAAAAAAATAAAAAAATAAACATTTCATTAATGACATAAAATGTTGTAGCAATACTAAAAAAGCCAATGTCATGAAACAGATACACAGATTCAGTTTCCTCAATTGATTCAGAGGAAATAGATAAAGGGGACCAGTTTGGAGGTGTAGGAGACCAGCGAGAACCTGAGATGTCAGGAGATCCAGGAGGTGAAGTTCCAGGAGACCACTGTGCATGCAGGTGTGCATGGGTAGGTGAGGAAATAGGTGAGAAAGAATGTGAAGGTGAAGGGGCAGACGTGCGCAGAGGTGATGGGGCAGACGTGCGTGGAGGTGAAGGGGCAGACGTGCACGGAGGTGAAATAGTTCAGGCCATCTGCAACTCCGTTGGTACCTGGTGATGGGTAATAGAAGGTAAAGGCTGGTTTACAATACACAAAGAAATGACAACATCAAAACAGTTAAGGGGCAATTTCACACTGTCTATTTTTGCTGTGCTGCTCACAGACGATTTACCCATCTAAAATGTAATTGTTCAGTTTATGATTGGTTTATGCAAGTTTCAAGTTGACATTTAGAATCAAAGGGGATTATCAGTTGATTTTAGCTCTTATGCTAAAATGTTCAGTGGATGAGTATTCTTGCCCCACAAAATCAAACAGTGTCTTGGGGAAAATAAATTGAAATAGAAAAAAAAAGAAATATGAAATCAAAATGGATAGTTATTTTTATGGAATGCTATTGTTTTTATTAAAATGGCAATTTGAATATATGCAATCAAAAACAGTAATATTTCCAACCCTGCTACAACTTTTTTAATAAATGGATGGGTGCTAAGGATTTAACATTGTCAAGCAGGTTCTGAGAAGGACAGGGAGATCAACTGTAATAATAAAAGTCTTTGAATTCTTCTAAAAATGTGCTGAAATCAGTAGTTTTATTTAATTTCAGTTTCAGATTGGTGAATTTTGCCTAAAGATGACAAGTTTGCAGGGATGTTTAAGTACCATAAACAAAACATCATACTATGACACATTACCTTAATTGATTCTGACATCATAGATTGCCTGGTTTTCATAAGTCCATTTGGGAATTTTAACCGAAGAGGCACACCATCAGAAGGCTCTGGGAACAATACCATCCTCTGTCGTCTTTCGTCAATTACCTTCAACAAATCAATTATTATATTTGACAGCTTTAAGAATTAAAGTTTAAGACTTTAAATTTTGCTGTCTCATCTCCTAATGTAGGAAATTTAGTTTATAATGCGTTCTTTTAAATTAATTTATTTAAATGTACTATGTAAAAACATACCTTTTCTCTGTCTGCCAATAATGATGCGTTAAATTCACGATCCTGTTTCTCGCACATAGCCCTACATTCCTCAATGGTCTAAAAATAAAAATAAATTTAGTTTAGAAAGGAATACCGGTACTTCATTTTTAAAGTAACTCATGTTATCCAAAATTACCTTGTCAACTGCTTATTAATTATAAATACATTTATTTTAGTTACCTCAGTGATGCATGCGTGTTGTCTTGTTTCTTCAATTTGTTCAGAAGATGCAACGTCGTATCTGTTTACTGTTACATATTTTAGTGCCTTTTTTGTCTCCCACTGTTTTGTAATGTATCTTAAAATGCATAAATAAATCATAAAAAAAAAAAGGATGCAATGTCATCAGATCCCAATTCCTTAAGAAACATTGTCAATATTGAACCGTTCATAGGAACAAATCCTATGTTAGAGACTACAGTACCAACACAACTTGCTTGAAATACCTGATATACCTCAGCCAAAGGTATGATATACAGTCTACTTTTACCAATGGCTACCTTCAGCTCCCTGACAGAGGCAACTAGAATTTTTTGGAGTTTCTTGCATCTGTCTGCCCTGGCCAACTCAAAGCCTACCAACTTTAGGCTTACTTGTGGGTAACTCTGGCAAATGTATTGATTAAATTCAGATAGACTGCATTTAGATTAACTTTGGAGAACTGATTTTGCTGCGTTTCATGAAGCGGCCTCCCTATTGAAAAAAAGAACATTCATGAAAAAGACTGCACTTCCTGAGGCTAAACCAAACCACTAGCCAACCCTCTTGAATTTATAAATACTGGCAGTTTAGGAATAAGTCTCAGGCAACATTAAATTTGTAATTTAAAAGTCACATTATTAAAAGTAATTTAAAAGCTACAGCTCAAATATTATACATAAATACGTAAACTGACTGCTCCAGACATATACTATATTGCTAAAAAAAACATACAACAAGCGAGTAGTAATAATTAAAGTTACCTAATCCATTTTGTGATTATAGTGGAGCACGGTAGTCTGGAGATGTCAGGTCCTGGAAGCAGAAAAATACTCACATGCCATGTCGGCCTCACCCTTCTTCCAGCAGGCTGACCTACAAAACATAAAAAGTAACCACAAGCAAATATTTCATTACACCACCATGAATAATTTTAATAAAGCACACACAACCATACAGTATCTTGAATTCAAAATTAAACTTAAGTAGCAACTGGACCACCTACACCCTGGACATCCAAGTTATCTGGACATATCATAAACTGCAAAACTTCTGTCATCCCTCGTTTCATTCAATTCACATGCACCTGTCATCATCAACCTTGAATCTGCAAATGTAACGAGTATGTAACCTCAAATGTATCCTCACTCCTCTGATGAGTTCTCTAATTGAATTAAAGAGCTCTGCAATTTCAGTGAGATAGTGAGATTTCTACATTTTCATGTCAATCTGTGTTCATTTTGACCACGAACCATGCGCTGTTACTTCATATTATTCATAATTCAGCACAGCAGGGAAATCGAGGACTGACTGACAAGATATGCCTATGCCTGGCGAATGCAAATGTAAATTCTCAAAAAAACAATGCTCCAAAGCTCATGTTTATCGCCATCACAAAAGACCACATGCTCATTTTGATGATTCGACGGACACGTTTGTTTGCAACAATACAGACTGCCAACAACAATTTACAGACATGAACAATGTCCTTTCTCATCTCAGGTCATTTAGCACATTTAGCCAAGGGAGTGTGTTGTCCTTCTGAAAAAATTTCAGTTAAAGATCAAGTTTCACTGCCCATGTTTCACGAAAGCACAGGACTTCTACATTTGCACAATTACGGATTATGGATACTTTATCTGAGCAACCTTCTTCAGCAGTTTTTGATGTTACTGAGGATGAGGTTGATGAAAGTGAATTCACAGACTCACTGACGAAATGTAACGCAAAGTCATTGTACATGAAAAATCTTTGCCTGTTTTATATGCAGCTACAAGCCAAATATCTGGTGCCATCGTCAACCATTCAGATGATTGTGGAGGAATTCAATGGTTTAAATTATATCTGTCACCAGTACACAGAAGATGTTCAGGGAAATACCCAAGTCAAAAACGGCCTTTTCACAATGTGATATTGAATCTGTGGTGCAGATTTTGCAAGGCCAATGTAGCCGGTTGATTGATTGCAGCGGTGTTATTCACACTTTCTGGACCAATCAGGACGAAACTGCATGCTATATGGGCAGAGGGTGGGCCCTCGTGACACTTTACGTTTTTGTCATCAGAGGCACTTCCGCTGTGGGCCCTCTCGCGTTCGTGGTGAAGTCGCGGTTATCGGACAGATAATATAGCGTAGCTAACTTTTTAATTTCCTAGAAGCCTCGTTAGTGTTGCAATGGGCATTACAGTGTGCGTCTGTGCGATGTCTTTTGCAGTGTTTCTCCTGTCACAAACCCGATCTTTCCTGTAACGGAACCGGGTTGCGTTGTGCTGCTGGTAGGTTGAATCTGTTTCCTCTTTAAACATCTTCGTGACTGAGTGTAAAGTAATGGGCCGTTTTATTGTAGGCTTCGTGTAGCTGTACTAACGACACGATTAGTATATAGATGTGAAGCTCCCTGACGGGTATGTATGTATGCCAGTCGGCATTGTGTGTATATTTAATTAGGCACCGTTATTGAATGTGATTTATGTACGTCAGGACTGTGAAGCGCTTGCACCGGTTTCGAGATGGTTCTCACTGCGGAACATGAAA
The DNA here is from genome assembly GCF_051911475.1 of Siphateles boraxobius. Taxonomy (NCBI): domain Eukaryota; kingdom Metazoa; phylum Chordata; class Actinopteri; order Cypriniformes; family Leuciscidae; genus Siphateles; species Siphateles boraxobius. Next base: position 13,955,652 of record NW_027508833.1, on the reverse strand, counting down.
TCCACGGGGAGAAGTCGGATCCAGATCCAACTCCTCCCACCTTACATACATCTAAACCTAGCCAACTTCGCCCCCTGATCCCTAAACACACCCCTAATCCCTAAACCCAACCCTAATCCTACCCATCTCCACCCCTTGGATCTTGATCCGACTCCTCACCGTGGATCTCATGTACTGCATTGAGGGGCTACTGCCGGTTTCTGCGCGAGTCTCTCCCTTCCCGCCACGCTGCTGTTTTGTCTCTACGGATTGTTGTTTGTCTCAACTGATTTCTGTTCAACGACAGACTGTTATTGGGGGAAAGCTATATGAGCTCCGGGTTCTGGACGCCTTGATGCTTTACAGTGCGGGATTAGTCGCGCAATTGGGCGTTTGACCAGTCTGTATTTCAGTGACTGTGACAGACTATAACTTTGCCTTTTTCTGGCCCGTCTTGTGTTTATTAGTGTGTGATTCTTTTTTTTTTTTTGATTATGATTAAGTGATTTTTGATTTGTTTATATTTCTTTGGTTTAAGTGTGTATAAAGAAGATTCCCTTTTTGTTTGTTTTCATTGATTTTATGGGTTATTGTTCGATTTCCTGTCTTCATTAACTGAATGTTCTTCTTTTAGTGCTGAGTGCCGGAAGTGGGGCGTCGGTGTCCTCGGTGGTGGTGTCTCCTCCCGTGTGCTGTTTTCCCTTTTTTTTTTTGGTGTATTTTGAGTTTGGGTTATTTTTGTGTGTACCTGTGATTAGGGAGTCCTTAACCACTGAGATCCCACACCTTTTGACCCGGTTTCCTCCACTGGTAAGGCCTCCGCACTCCCTTTTTTTTCTTTTTTTTCTTTATTTTCTTCATTTTAGTGTGAATGTTACTCTATATTTTATGTTTATTTTAATATAAATAAAATGATTGTTGTTTTACTGGAACTACGTCTCTGGCTTCGTGCATGAACCGAACTTGTGTGCTTCCTGTAAATTTGGAGGGTTAATTATTGAACTAGTCTAATTCTATTTCCCTGCGTGAAACTCCCTGGGTGGCGTAGTCGGTGTTTTCATCAAAATTTAAGACGTTGAACAGGTTAAAAGGTGTTCCACGCCCCCAAGGGTGAGGCAGAAGAAGAGGGAAAAAAGTCCCACTCGCCACACCAAGATTTACATTCAGCTTTTAATTCATTACTTTCCACAAAATACCAAAGACAGTATTATCAGAAAAAAAAATTCGTACGTGCATCCACAAAGTATGTGTCTTGGTCGTGATGAGAACTGAAACCAACGTTATGCACAGTATATTCCATTGAAGAACACTTAAAAAACAATGTTAATAAACCCAGTGGTGTGGGAGCAGTGTGCCAAACATCAGCATACACTCTTCTGTGTTCTCTGACATCTGTGTTTGCTCTGTATTCAAATGCAATGACTTGTTTAAGCAGCCTGAGATTACAATCCAATTTATCTTGTGCGAGGATGCCTTTGAGATTGTGAATCCCCTTGGGTCAGCTAAAAAGACACAAATGATTGGAGTGTATTTTACACTTGGCAACTTTGAGCCATTTTACAGATCATGCATTGATCATGCTTGTTTAAAGATTCATCACACCTGATATATGGTCTTGTTAGGCTTACAATGTTTTTGTTATTTTAGGGGCGCATTACTATGACACTGTGCGCATTTGCGCACGAGGAACAGCAGCGTAACTTCACTGATTATTAAAATCTCCTCACAGCTGACAGGATCGATCGGGATCAATATTAACTAATGTCCTGTGTTCTTTACACATCCAAAAGGTCTCACACACAGTCCAAGTTCATTGAGAGAAACTGGAGTAAAGCAGCTGAGTAGTTAATATGAGACACTAACTGTCAAAAAGATTGATTGACAGGTGGGCGTGGCTATCCTTTGATCTTCCCTGCCACTTCCGGTTCCTCCCCTTCCTGTCCCGCCCCTTCCTGTTACCTTTGACCTAGTTCCGCCCCTTCCGGTTAAACTTTCTGTCAAAACGATGGATGTGTGATTTCCATTACACGAGAGTAGATGTTAAAACTTCATGCTGATTTGTACTCGGCTTTCGCCAAGATAAGCACCAACTAAGACGTAGCTTTACAGTAACCTATGCTTCTCCATCCATTTACGCTTCTTTCCATCTGGTGACGTGAATCTCCTTCTGTCTGGTGTTAATAGCTGTGTATTTGCGCGTCAGCACACACAACGGCTGCAACAACAGTGCGGTCCCCCCATAACAACCCTCTGGATTGAGCGGAGTAGGGAACATCTCTAGGGTCTTCAAGTGGGCACCTTCCGTCCTCAGTGTTTCGTCGACTAGCCCACGACACCTCAAGAGGGCTCGACAGTGACTCTGGCGTCCCAGAGTCACCCCCCTCCGTCCCCCACTCAACTCAGCCCAGCTTACTGACCTCTACTTCCCTCTTGCTGCTGAGACCTAACCACAATCTCACAATCTCTCCGCAACCCAACCATACGCGCCAACCCGTTTGACTAAGGCTGTCGAGCCCCACTGGTGCGTTAATGTGCAGTTTCAGTGGCAACGGTTCCGTATGGCATACCACCTACCGCAAAACACAATATCTGCTCAACCACCCGTCATTCACGCAATATACACAGGAACGTAATGACTGTAAATACTATACAACCTATACAAATAAACCAACAGACTCTTCAAGAATTCTACGAAACCGTAGCATGGCGGCCTGTACACAGCCAGCTAGAATCTTTCCGTCTCAACCACAGCCAGTTGCTGCTCCTTTCTGCTGCTTCAGATAAGTTCTTTACTGTGCGATGCAACTCCTGACCACTGTATCCGACGTCTCTGAGGAACCGGGTTGTAGAGTGTGCCACAAAACCTCGACAACCCACTTCCACTGGATAAACCTGGACTCTCCATTCTCGCTGTTCTGCTTCAGTGGCCAGATGAGCATACCGCAATTTCTTCCTCTCATATGCCTCATCTACAGCATCCTCCCATGGCACTGTTAACTCTATCAGTTGAACAATGCGTGCTGATCCAGACCACAAAACAATATCTGGTCGTAGGTTAGTGGTGGCAATCTCAGGTGGAAAAATAAGCCGTTGATCAAGATCAGCCAGCATCTTCCAATCCAGTCCCTAGCATCTTCCAGTTGTCCTGGGCGAGAATTGGTGTTAGCACCTTTTCTTGGTGGTTGCTCGCCTGGGAGGAGGAATATTGTCTTCTTCGTGTAATGTTTTGCTAGAACAGGCGGCAACTTATTGGTCATAATACGCTTGCCTTCCAAAGCTAAAGCCAAACATCGCAATACTTGGTCATGGCGCCAAGTAAACCAAGCTTGGCTAAGAGCCACCTTACATCCTGTCAAAATGTGCCTTAATGTGGCAGGTGATGAACACAAAGGACAAGAGGGATACTCTCCTACCCAGAGGTTTAGGTTCTGCGGTGATGGGAGAACATCATATGTTGACCTAATAAGGAAACTGATCCTACTCTCTTCCATTGACCAAACGTCTTGCCAGCCCATTTTGCGTTGTTCCACACTCTCCCATCTCATCCACTCTCCCTGCTTGGCCTGGGAAATGGCCTTTATACATCTCATCCTCTCCTCCTGCTTTCGCACCTCGTTGACTACCAGCTTCCTCCTTTGAGCTGGGCCTGCCTTGTGCCATTTAGGAAGAGCTAAACTGAGCCCAAAACCCCCTCTTCCATGCTGTACCTGTCCCACGATATCCCCAATTTGATGGTCAGCCTTTGCCTCTACTACAGATTTCTTTTCTGACCACTTTCTACCAGTTTTTACCACAGGTGCTGCCTCCCTTACACATTTGTCGCGTGACTCTGCTAAAGTCATTTCCAGTCTGACCTTATTACACTTAAACTCCTCGGTTAAAGCAGAGACTGGCAGCTGCAATACTCCTTTACTATAAAGTCCCACTCCGCTGAGGCAGCGTGGAACTCCCAACCATTTCCTGATGTATGAACTTATTAACGCTTCCAGCTTATCCACTGTTGTCAAAGAAACCTCGTACACAGTCAGTGGCCACAGCAACCTTGGCAGTAGACCAAACTGAAAGCACCAGAGTTTTAGTTTGCCTGGTAGAGCACAGCTGTTTATGCTCTTCAACCCTTCCACTGCTTGTCGTCTAACTTCTCCCACTTGAACTGTGTCCTTTAGATCCCCATCGTACCATCTCCCTAGACTCTTCACTGGCTTCTGAGAAACTGTTGGTATTGCCTCACCATTAATGAAGAATATTTTATCTACTACCTTGCCTTTAACTATTGAGATGCTCCTTGATTTAGAGGGCTTAAATTGCATTCGTGCCTATTCAATATTATCTGTTAACTTCCCCAATAACCGATTAGTGCAGGCTATCGTTGTTGTCATGGTGGTCATGTCATCCATGTATGCTCTGATTGGTGGTAGTCGCATCCAAGAAGCCAAGCGCTCTCCTCCTACTACCCATTTTGATGCCCTAATGATTACTTCCATTGCCATGGCAAAAGCCAGTGGAGAAATGGTGCATCCTGCCATTATTTCAACCTCTAAGCATTGCCATGTAGTGCTGAATTCTGGAGTTGAGAAACTAAATTGCAAATCTCCAAAATAGGCTTTCACTAAATTTGTTATCGACATCGGTACCCTGAAAAAATCAAATGATGCCCAAAGAAGCTCATGTGGCACTGAACCTTATGCATTAGCCAAATCCAGGAATGTCACGTGGAGCTCCTTCCTCTCCTTTTTAGCTGATTGAATTTGTTGCCAGATAACACTGATATGTTCTAAGCATCCTGAGATTCCTGGAATGCCCGCTTTTTGAACTGAAGTGTCAATGAAGCCATTCTTTCATAGGTAGGTTGACAGTCTCTGAGTAATAATGCTGAAGAAAATTTTGCCTTTGAGGTTTAATAGTGAAATAATGCGAAACTGACTGATGCTTGTAGCATCTTTTTCTTTGGGTATAAAGACTCCCCCCGCTCGGCACCATGCTCTAGGTACAACCTGCTTTTCCCAAGCCACTTTTATCAATTTCCACAGAATTCTTAGAACTCCTGAAGCACTCTTGTACACTCTGTACGGAACTCCATTAGGCCCTGCAGATGATGAAGCCCTTGCCTTTTTCACAACCCGTTCTATCTCTTTCCACTTAGGTGCACAGACCTCCATTTGGTATTCTGGTGGATTGACAGGTGGGATGTCTGACGGAATTGACATAGGCTCATGCCTTTTTGCATCTGTATGCGTTTCCTCCAAATATCTCTCTAGCTCAACCCTAGATGCTTTTAAAGTGCCATTCTTCTCACTGGTGAATAACATCTTTACGAATTTGAATGGATCTTTATAGAAATTAGCCCTCGCATGCTCCTTCTTTTTGTTGGGTTTCCGTAGGCGCTCAGCTCTGCGTAATGTTGCAAGCTTATCTTTTATGGCCCTTTGTTTTTGAGTCCCTCCTTCTGACTTTGTTCCGCTCTTTTCCATTGCTTCCTCAGCTGTCTCCTTTCTCTAACTAACCCTTCAATTTTCTGCTGCCGTCTATACAATCCAGGAGTAGTTTGTACTTTTTCCTTCCTTTTTTCCACACAAACCTCTCACTTCCATATGCGTAAATGATGTCCCCAAATTTATCCAGCTTCTTTTCAACTGTACAAGTTAATCTTTCCAATGCAAAGCATAGATCTGTGTTTACCGTGTCCCATGCAGTTTTCTCACAAGCTCTTGGCCATCTAACTCCAGGCCTATGCCCATTGAGGTTCTTTCTCTCTTATGCTGGTTAGTCTGACCGGGTTCACAAGAATCAATGTGTTTATCACTAACTGTGCAAACCCTCCTCTCCTCTATGACAGGGGTGCTGATACCCTGCGAACTGTGGTTTGCTTCCTGTCGCTGGATTTCATTCGACTGACTTGACTGACTTCGTAAGAAGTACTGATCAATGCGAGGCCCTTTTCCCTTCTCCCTCAAGCATTTCATTTTCCCTCGATGAATCTTCAAACCCCTGACAGTTGTCGCCTTGCTCCAGCCACAGACACAAGCTTGGAGTTCAATGGCTTTGCTAACTGCAGAACCTGAACTAGTCTTTTGTGAAGTACTCTCCATACTCATATCCATTTCCATTCCAAAGTCGTTAACCATGTTGTCCACCATTGAGTCATCTTCCGCCCCTGCTCTCGCAGACTCTAGGGGTATTTTCCTCTTTAATTTTTCAGAAGCCTTGGGCGGGTGTCTCCAGCATCCTGTAAACACAGAGCTGGATACTGCCGACAAGGGTGACAGTTAGTTTGATCGTTTGAAGTTCGTTTGATCAAGAAAAGGGGAGGTATTGGCCTTTGATGTTAACATAAGCTTTGATGTTACAGTTACAAAGTGATGTGACAGTTAGTTTGAGATGTATTGACTTTGATGGTGACAGTTAGTTTGAGATGTATTGGCTTTGATGGTGACAGTTAATTTGATCGTTTGAAGTTGGTGTTTTGTTACCGTCCCCTGCATTCCTGAGCAGCAGCATGTATAAATGGGTCAGCCGTGAAAGTGATAAGAAAAAATGGTGGAAGTTTATCTGTTCTGTAAAAGAATATACTGTAAAATAACCTCACACAAAAAGTTTAAAATAAATGTAGAACTATACACTGAACCAAGCATTTCAGTTTAAATAAAATGGTGAAAGTTTATCTGTTCTTTAAAAGAATATAAAATAAAATCTCACACAAAAAGTTTGAATAAAATGTAGAACTATTCACTGAACCAAGCATTTCAGTTTAAATAAAATGGTGAAAGTTTATCTGTTCTTTAAAAGAATATACAATAAAATCTCACACAAAAAGTTTGAATAAAATGGAGCCACAAAAATATTGCAAACAATCCAATGTATGAATGACCTTGCACTGTCTCAGAAACATAGCGAGCGAGCGTCTATGTGTGTGTGTGTGTGTGTGTGTGTGTGTGTGTGTGTGTGTGTGTGTGTGTGTGTGTGTGTGTGTGTGTGTGTGTGTGTGTGTGTGTGTGTGTGTGTGTGTGTGTGTGTGTGTGTGTGTGTTAAAGCAGGAATTCCCCTCCCTCTGCATTGCTGAGGACCTTGGAAGTTTATCTCACACAGAAGTTGAAAAAGCATTATGTTCATTTAAATGAAATGATTATAAAATTTACATTTAGTCATTCACAAATATTTGACACTGACTCAAGTTGAAAAACCATGCTGTTCAATTAAAAGTATATAAATTAAACAAAAATAAAATCATCTTATTGTTTCACCATGGTTGAAAAAAACCCACAAGGACAAAATTTAATAAAACAGGTGGTGGGACCAATGATTCCCCCTTCTCACAGCAGAGGAAGAAAAGGCCTTGTCAATACTTGGCACAAGTGCTTCAGATGGCATTTGTGGTGGTATTGACATCCATGGAGGAGTAGGGGTAACTCAACCTGAACCTGCTTAGGTCCTTCATGCTCAGAGGAACCATCAGTTTCATCTGCCATCTCCCAGCATCTACCATCTCCCAGTCCTCCAAACAACCCTCCCAGGAAATAAAGTACAATCAAAACCTTATATTATAATCAAATTGCACTTAAGTTAAATGGGTAATGTGCCGGTTGTCCTGCAGGTGACCTCATAACTCTGCCTTCGTACGATGCACTTGGGGATTTACGATTACTCCAGAGCACTCGTAGATCTACGATGATTTTCAAGTGCTATTTAAGTTACGATGCTTTTGGGAAACAGACCGTAATATTAAGATCATTCGTACGATCGTTTTTACGATCTTCTAGGCTTACGATGCTTTTCGGAAACGCAGCCCTGGTCAGATTTACTGTCCCAAAAAATACTTAACGCTGTCCACTAGAGGGGGCGACAGGATAATAAGTATTTTCTACTCTCTTTCCCTTATTTCATCAGTTTAAATGACAAATAAATGCATGAATTTCATTCATAAATAGGCCATATCTGTGTATGAGAACAAGCTTTACACTTCAAGCTGTACAACTAATTAAAACTTGAACCCTTCTTCAAAGTTTGCCACACTCTGGTTTATTTTAAGATAGTTATTCACACTGGTTTTTGCATTTAATGTTTGACAATCTGGAACTTTTATTTGTCATGAGCTTTATATTTTAAGATGTACTAGCTGTTGATAAATCACATTCAATTAATGTAACAAGCTAATGTCAGGGCAAATGTCCTGCAAAGTTTAGCTAGGCTAGTTAAACACACTTGAACCAGCTATGCAAGGTCTTCAGAATATCTAGAAATGTCCAGGAAGGTATGTTGGACCTGAATAAGCACTTATTGCATTTCAATGCATACCAGACATGACTCATTCCGTTGTGTGTAAGAAGAGATAACATAATGCTGTTGCACTGCATTGCACAAACGATCTAATGTTGTGCCTTTAAAAATAACATATAAGCTATGCACTTGTTGCATTGCATTGCATTGCATATGAGAACTAACTCATTCCCATGTCCGTTAAAGAGATAACATGAGTGCTGTTGCACTGCATTGCACAAATGATCTAACGTTGTGCATTGAAAAATTAAATTATATGCTATGCTAACATATAAACTATGCACTTTGCATTGCATTGCATACCAGAACTAACTAATTTCCATGTGCTTTAAAGAGAAAACCGTGTTGTTGCATTGCACTGCACAAATTACCTAACATTGTGTATTGAAAAAAAAACATAAACTAAGCATATGTTGCATTTCAATGCATAACCAAGCTATCTAATTCCTTTGTGCATTAAATAGATAACATTGCTGTTGCATTGCATTGCACAGACGATCTAACAATATGCATTGAAGAATATCATACAAGCTATGCGCTTGTTGCATAGCAATGCATATAAGAACTAACTAATTCTCATGTGCATTAAAGATATAAATGTGTTGTTGCATTGCATTGCAGAAACGATCTAACATTGTGCATTGAAAACTAACATATAAACTAGGCACTTTGTTGCTTGCATTGATTCCAGAACTAACTAATTCCCAATGTGAATTAACGAGTGTTGTTGCATTGCATTGCGCAAACGATCTAACGTAGTGCATTGAAAAATAACATATAAACTAAGCACATGTTGCATTTCAATGCATATGGAAAGCCAAGAGGTCCAAAAACACGCGAATTTTTACGCGTATTTCACGCGTATTTCACGTGTAAAATACGCGTAAAATACACGTAAAAATTCGCGTTGATTATGTCACGCGTATTTCACGTGTATTTCACGTGTATTTTACACGTGAAATATGCGTTGATTATGTCACGCGTATTTCACGCGTATTTCACGTGTATTTTACACGTGAAATACGCGTTGATTATGTCACGTGTATTTCATGTATTTCGCATGTATTTCACGTGTATTTTACACGTAAAATAAGCGTGAAATACGTTAAAAATCAGTATGAACGGGTCGGTGTCATTGGCTGCTGAAGACTTGGGTCTAACCATTTCTGTGAGCTTAGAGGGGTGTACCTTTCATAGACTAGGCTACCACCAGTTTACATTCTATAGATCAGCTTATTCAGGTTTTTTGTATAACCTAGGCTATATGAATAATATATTTAAATAGCAGTTTTATGACAATTTAGATAAAAATAAAATTAACTTGTTTTTCTCCACTCATGCCTTTTTGTAAATAAACACATTAGTGGACATTCTAGCTTTAACATCAAAGCATTAAGGTGTGTGGGGAAATCAGTTACAGTGGAGGTAACCAATGCAGGTTTATGATCACTGCAGGTTTAAGATACAGACCACTGTAATCAATATCTGTCTTTGGAAAACAACGTGAGCTTTTGTTGTGCTTACATTTACAGCTATAGCAAGCAGGGGGCGCTTTTTCAAACCTTTTTGTTTGGTGATATACAGGTGATATTATCAATTTAAAGGAATTTAATGACTTAAAGTATTTAAATATGTTATTTAAGGCTTTCAGGATTAGAGCTTGTGCTCAGGTCAGGACAGGTATAAGAACTTGATTTGGCTTTCCTGACAACAGAAGTATTTTACAGGTCACCTTGGTAATTGGTATTAAAGCAATTTATCTGTAAAAATCATTAGACACTTTGGTAAAACACCATGTAACATTTAAGTAAACATATAAACATAAAAATCAGTGACGTAACTTTGTTTTAAAAAGTGGGTGGAACAGGTGGGGTGGGGGTTGCTCATAAAATGCTAAATCAGATTTATGTAGGCTACAATAACATTACGACGTCCAGCAATCGATTTAAATAGTAGGCTACATGGGGTTTAATTTGTCGTTTAATGAGATTAAGAATAATGTATGTTGTCAGTGCCGTGTTGTCTCTAATATTTAATGTTAGAATATTTACTCTGCATTTTCTCTTTCTATAGAAAACCACAAACTAATACACCCACAACTAAGTACAACCATTCAATCCTTGTTAATAACAGAGTTGTTGTGGTGACAAATAAACAGGTTACTCTCAAATTTCCAACATATTTTCACCAAGTCTCTTACCGGACACCATGTGGCATATTTCATACTTAACCAGCAGTTTACTGAAATGAGACTGTGCTATAAAGCCAACTCGTTTTTTTTTTCAGTTCCCCACTTACTTTACCTTCCTCAAGCACTGACAGAACACATCCAAGCTTGTGATCATAAATTCATACAAATCATCTGCATGATATAAGGTACAGTGGGTCAGTTTGTTAACATATGCATTACTATTTTAAATCAGAATTGATTTCACTGAAAATGTATTACATTTAGAAAAAATGAAATGAAGCTGAACTCTGCAGGGCAGAGGGCATTGACCCTTGAGGACCGTGTTTGCCCATTGCATTCGGAGCGTTCCAAGTGAACCCTGCTGATGTAAAAAAAAAAAAAAAAAAAAAAGGGTGTAAAGGGTTAAATTAGCAATTTAAAAGGGTAGTCATTGCAGTGTCACCTGTCAATCTATCTTTGTTATCATGGGCGTCAGTTTGGTTTGAAATGTGCTGGGGACAGAGACGCATTCGGAAGTGCATTTTCAGAAGTGCTGGGTACAATGACATATTAATTTTTTTTCTCTATTTCGCGCAGGTTATGTTTTCAAAGACGATGTCCTGTAGCTCAGGCACGGCCCCACTTTTCAACAGGCCCACCCAAAACTTTCACACAAAAAAAAAACCTTTTACTATATTCTAATTTTGTCAATAATTATAAAAAAAATTGCCAAAAGCTCATAATTTGTGCTCAAGCGCACGACCGCACGCATAAAGCTTACCACAAAGAACCGGTAAAAGTAATGATTATAAATGCATCTAAATGTGTCTAAATACGCTGTGAATGTGAATGTGCATTATACGCCGAGTTTCGGTTAATTTATGAGACGAACTCCAATTCACTCGCCGGCGCCTCCATGTCGTGATTCTGCTATATTTACTTCTTATTTATTAAATAAGTCCAGACAATTGGTTCATGAAACATTGATTAAAATTAAGATATAATTAATACAAAACGAAAATAAATGTAAAGGCATCTGTTCTGTTTGAGGTCTCTGTTAAAGTTTTAAAGAAGTCTTTTAGTGCCGCTTTCAGAACGCTCACGTCAGTAAACGAGAACTGACACGTTGTTTTTTTCCCTCATAAATGCGAACAGAAAAATCAATAAAAAATATATTATAGTTTTTTTTTTTGCTGGGTCAGACAATGATTGCCAAATTTCTCTCTCATATTGCTCCTTATAACCACTGAAAACGGTCCAAAAAATCGAACCAAAAGTCAAATTAATATGGACGGAAGTTAAAAGTGGTGGGTACAAAATGACTCATGACGAAATCTGGTGGTATGAAATCACCGCATCCCCGAAATCGACGCCTATGTCTGTTAGCTTTATTTTATTAAAGCCTTCTATGATAAAGTTGATAAATGTCCATGTAATGACACTGTGAGTGTGCCCCTGCTGTGTAAGGTCCACCTTGATATATGGCTGCATACATGAGGAATGGTTTCCTGAGGCTGTATTGCAGAAACAACTTCAGTCAGAGTAATATCTTGTCTTAAGTAACCACTGTGATCTCATTTTGGAACCAATTTAAAACACTGAACTTGTCAGATTATAACTTGGGGCTTAAAGGGATAGTTCACCCATTTACTCACCCTTATGTTGTTCCAAAGTTTCTTTCTTGTGTGGAACTTCCATACTATGGAAAACAATATTATGGAAGTCAATGGGGACCAGCAATGTTTGGTTACCAATAATCTTCAAATATTAGTAACCAAACATTGAAAGAGGCTCATGCATGTTTGAAACAACATGAGGGTGAGTTAATGAAGACAGAATTTTAAATTGAGTGAACAATACCTTTAAGATAGGACGTTTCTGTAATTTGGTCCCTGT